>NC_063332.1:77279686-77515392 GCF_021869965.1 Rhincodon typus
TCCCCTCCCCCTTTTCTGATGAAGGGTCTAGGCCCGAAACGTCAGCCTCTCTGCTCCTATGATGCTGCTTGGCCTGCTGTGTTCATCCAGCCCTGCACCTTGTTGTCTCGGATTCTCCAGCATCTGCAGTTCCTACTATCTCTGATTCAACATAATTAAAGACTTTCCCACCCCAGTTACACTCTCTTCCACCCTTTTCCATCAGTCAAAAGATATAAGAAGTTTTTAAACATGTACCAACAGATTGAAGAACAGCTTCTTCCCCACTTATCAGACGTTTGAATGGACCTCTCATATACTAGAGTTGATCTTTCTCTGCCCCTGTCTGTAGCTGTAACATATCATGTTCTGCATTCTGTTCTGTTACCCTGATGTACTTATGCAAGGTATGATTTGCCTGGATAACATGCAAAACAATACTCTTCACTGTATCTCAGTATATGTGATAATAATAATCAAAACAAATCAAAATTCTTAAATTTCTCAACCTGGTGGGGCTTCCTTAAGTTTCATAAATGTGCATGACTTGACAAAAGTACTGAGAAAATAAAAATCAAATTTGACCTAACCATTTCCCACCTAGGGGAAGATAGTGTACAGTGGAAATGGCTCCATGGGCTTTTTTCACTTAACTTCATTGCCACCTTTTGTGGGAGATGAAAATCTGGACCCACCATCTGTTTTGTGGCTTTACCCTGTACTGCATCCAGCTGAGCAGATATTCTCTAGAATCATTTACAAAGCACCCATTCTTCATGTATGAGTATGGAAAATTAATGCTTTGCAGTCTATTGAACTTCAGGGAAAGGACATGTGGAGTTCCGGCTTATTACTGGCAAACTCATATCCATCTTCCAGTATCCACCTTTTGCAACATAAGTTACTGGACAATGATCAGATTAGAAAATATATTTGGACTATGAGGCTAATTATATCATCTTACCATTGTCTAACTGACAGACAAATAAGGCTTAAAACTCCAGTTTCTACTAATTTAAAAACCTCAGCTCCCCATTATTCAATTCAACTGTTAAAAGAGCCATAGTTTCCTCTGCTGCATTTCATAATAAAGTCATAGAGATTTACAGCATAGAAATAGGTCCTTCAGCCCAAATTGCTCATGCCACACAGTTTTCACAATTAAACTAGTCGCATTAGCCTGCATTAGGTCCATAGCCCTCCATATCTATCCCATCCATGTAGCTGCCTAAATGTTTCTTAAATGACAAAACTGTATTTGCCTCCACCACTACCTTTGGCAGCCTGTTCTGGACACTCACTATACTCTGTGTGAAAAAATTTCCCCCCTGGACCCTTTTGTATCTCTCCCCTCTAGTTTTAGACTCCCCTACCATGGGAAAAAGCTGTTGGTTATCTACCTTATCCATGCCCCTCATGGTTTTGTACACATCTAAAAGGTCACCCCTCAGTCTCCTACGCTCCAGGGAAAAAAGTCTCAGTCTATCTAGCCTCTTCTTATAACTCAAAACTTCCAGTCCAGGTAGCATCCTAGTAAACCTTTTCTGCATCTTTCTAGTTTAGTAATATCCTTTCTATAATAGGCCATAAGACCATAAGACATAGGAGCAGAAATTAGGCCGTTCAGCCCATTGAGTCTGCTCTGCCATTCAATCATGGCTGATAAGTACCTGAACCCCATTCTCCCGCTTTCTCCCCCTAACCCTTGATCCCCTTGATAATCAAGAATCTATCTATCTCAGTCTTAAATAGTAGGGCAACAGAACTGCACACAGTACTCCAAATATGGCCTCACCAACGTATTGTACAGCTGCAAGGAGACTTCCCAACTCTAAAACTCAACGCTCTGACCAATAAAAGATTGCATGCCGAAAGCCTTCTGCACCACCCTGGCTACCTGTCACCCCTTCAAAAAACTCAATCATATTCATGAGACTTCCCATGCATAAAACCACGTTGATGGCCCCAAATGAGTCCTTGTCTCTCAGAATCCCTTCTAACAACTTACCCACCATAGACGTTAGGCTCACTGGTCTGTAGTTCCCAGGCATTTATTTTCTGCAGCCTTTCTTATATAATGGCACAACATTAGCCAGCCTCCAATCTTCAGGCACTTCGCTTGTGGCTATCAATGATATAAATATCTCTGCTAGGGGCCTCGCAATTTCCTCCCTAGCCTCCCACATAGTCCTGGGATACACTTCATCAGGTCTGAGGGATTTATCGACCTTAATGCATTTTAACACCATCAGCACCTCCTCTTCTTCAAGACATCACTATTTATTTCCCAAGTTCCCAAGCATCCATGCATTTCTCAATGGTAAATGCTTACAAGAAATATTCATTTAGGATCTCACACATTTCTCATGGCTTCACACATAGACAACCTTGTTGATCTTTAAGAGGCCCTATTCTCTCCCTAGTTACTCTTTTGCCCTTCAAATACTTGTATAATCTCTTTGGATTCTCCTTCACCTTATCTGACAAAGCCATCTCATGTTAGCTTTTAGCCCTTCTGATTTCTCTCTTAAGTGTGTTCTAACACCCTCTATACCCCTCAAGGAATTCACTTGATCCCAGCTGCCTATACATGTCATATGCCTCCTTCTTCTTGGCCAGGGCTTCAGTAACTCTAGTAGTAATGAATTGCATTTCACTAGGAGGTGGGGTGGGGGGTAGAATAAAAGCCAGATAGAGTCTGATGAAAAATCTAAAAAAATACTTGCAATGCAAACTCAACCTTTTAGTTTACTCAGAAGAAACAAGTGGAGATATGTTCATGCATAGGAACTTGGTTTCTTCATTTGATTATTTTATACTGAACTCTATTTTGCACTCATCAGTTTGACCTTTGCTTTGCACATTGTGTTACCAAGCAAGATATTCATATCCGAAAACTAGCTTTCCACCAATGGTCACAGACCATGGAAAATTATGAAAGTATCATGGTCTTTTTAAAATGAGAGTATCTAACTAGCCTTCATTCAGACTTATTTAAAATAAAGATGTAGATTATGCCAAATACCTTCATTTTGGGCACAAAAGGAAAAATAGTCTCCACAGCAAATGCACAAATGTTATCTTATCATTGAGGAAAGCAGGCTGAGAAATTCTCTTGAACAGCAATTATCTAAAATTGAATTTTCTATTCTGGGAAGATCCACATATGAAGCTTGAAATCTTGCGCATATTTGTAAGCACACAGATATGCCTGCAAATACAATTTGCCTGAAAATGTTTAATAGGTCTAAAGTAAACAGTGCTTTCTTTGATGTTCCATTATAGGCCAGCATTTAAAGAGACGATTGGATCACAGTAGCAATCTTTCTGCAACTCAACATCATTAATATAGAGAACAAACTCATCCTCAATACAATTAATATTGAAATCAATTTATAATTCCTTCCAATAAATGGAAAGCTTCAGTTTCAAACAGGTCTTTTTAGTTGCAATTTTCTCAATCGAATTTGGTGAACTTGGATCTGAATTTTTGAAATCCATATAAATTGTTGGCAATGATGCACAAAAGCTATATCCTCAGTGAAGCTTCAAACCACATAGCCAATCCATCACCAAGACTGCTCATTTTGACCTCCACAAGATCACCTTGACTTACTCCCTGACTTCAAGTGAAACAATCATCCTGTGACTTCTAGGTTCAACAAATCTGACGAAACACAGCTGAGTGATAGGTCAAAGAGCATGGTTTTGACAAGGTGTTTAAAAATAAGTCTCTTTCTATAATGGATACAAGAGGTTTTTAACAATTTTGCTAACATTTTATTTTGTTATCAGCCCACAAATTACTAGATTGATGAAATTCATTTTTGCAGAATACCCTTAATGTCTGCGTTGCTAATCCAGTGACATAATGACTAAAAGATAACAGGCTATAAGTTACGTTTTTCACACTAACACCTTCTGTTACAGTCACACAACTATTTTGTTCCACTGCAGAAAGGGACAGACCTTCACTGACACAAGAATTGAGATATTATGTAAATTTTGCAGTTAGCCAGCTGTTTTGTGATGGCTGTGTGCATAGATAGTGTTGTGTAATTGTGTAGCACTAAGGTGGGCCATTTGGTCCATCCTGTTTAGGAGAAATCTTTGGGAGGGCTATCCAATTTTACTCCAGCTTTGCATGATCCCCATAGTCCATATATCTCCCCTTTTCAAGTATACATCCAATTTCCTTTTGAAAGCTTATATTGAACCCATTTCCACCACACTTTCAGGTAATGCATTCCAAACCACAACAACTCTCTCTTGTAAGTCACTGGTTCCATTCTTTTGGTTTCTCAGGTCACTTCTTTTGTTGGCAGCTTGCCTGTAGAAGGGCTCACATCCTGGGAGGATGAAGGAGAGGGAATTGCCCGATGAACAGGTGGGCAGGAAATGAAAAGAAAGTGTATAGTTATGGGTTAATTTTATTAAACAAACACCTTCCAAATTGGCTCCTAAGTGTATTTGCTCCATTTAGGTTTGTCCACATCTGCTAATGTAAGCATCAGAATTGCATAGGATGAGGAAGAAAAATGTCAAATTCAGCTAAACATATAGGGCTAAAAATATACATAAGTGTAAACGGTCATTAAAACATTAGAATAAGATAAATGAAATGTAAATTGTCTGGAAAACCAAAGTGATGCAAAGGCTAAAACTACAAACCTAAATTTATCTAAGAAATCAAGTTGTTGATCACAGGTGCTAAAATTTTGTGGAGACCCTACCTAAGCATTTGAAAGGACTGGGAATAAATCGTTAAACAGCTTGATTGTGTGATAGATGAGCAAAACTCAGTTTAAAAAGGGTAGATGAATTTATAATGGGTAAAAAGCATTGACAAAAAACAGGGAAAAAATGTGAAAACAGGAAGTCATGCGACAATGACAATGCGGCATTGCATTGGTGTAAGATGTTTAATGGGCATTTTTTTATATGAGAGAAAACTTAATAGTTATTCTTGAAATTGATCAGTGACTAATGTTGGACTAAGTGGCATTAGAATTGCCTCATATATTAATACATACTGCTGCTACCTATAAGAAGCACTACAGAAATTTGCCAATGTTCTGAGGAAGGATCACTGGACTTGAAATGTTAATTGTTTTTTCGCGCACAGATGCTGCCAGACCTTCCTGTTTTGGCTCCTTGGACACCACCTTCCAAACCCAAAACCACTAAAGAAGGACAAGGGTAGTAGATAAAAGGGAAGACCACCACTTACAAGTTGCCCTTTCAAACTTGCCATCCTGACTTAGTAATATATTGCCGTTCCTTCACTGTTACTGGGTCAAAATCCTGGAACTTCCTTCCCACCAGCAGTGTGGGTGTACTCACAGCACATGGACTGCAACAGTTCAAGATGGCAGCTTACCAATGCCCTCTCAAAGGCAACTAGGAGTGGGTAAAATGTTGGCTCAGCCAGCAGCACCCGTGACCCATAAATAAAAAAAGGACATCAACATGTGATATCTAAAAGTGTTATAGATGTATCACAAATGATTAACAAGATACAAAACTAGCAAAAATATCCTAACAATTTCTGTGGTCGGTGTCCTACAGCATAATTACTGTTATCAGGATTGGCTGGAAGTGAAAGTGAATTCATCACTGTTGTTTATTTCCCTTTTGAAGTAGGGTGTCTGGTCATTCCTTTGACAACATTGTCATTCAGATCAGTACAATAGCGTATGATTAAAGTTTCATGCGTTCATATTTTCTGCATGGTGTTTCAAATGCTTCTGTTGCTTGATTTTAACATTTCCTCTGCAAATTTTGAAGTCGCTTTATGGGTATTTGTCTTTATTTGTTCTCTCCTTTCTTCGGTTGTTATTAGGAGTTTGTTGAATATTAAACAAAATTCTTGCCTGTATGTTTGAACGAATTTGAATTTTGATTTTCTTTGCCACATTATAGTTTGCCAGTATACTGAACATACTCATATAATAGTTATGTCAATTTGATAAATGAAGTACAAACTACATGAAGAGGAAGGAAAGATTTCTTTCAGTTATACTGTCAAATTCCTATCAAAGAACTACGTGACATTCTATACAAACTGTAGGATTCCTATTACAACTGGAGAGGCATTCTTATACAAATGTACAAAATGCTGTAGAATCTCAACAAGCCTAGCAGCATCTGTGGAGAGAGAAACAGAGGTAACGTTTGGATTCCAGTATGACTCTTTTTCAGAACATTGTTGATAACTCCTTTCACATACATGATAGCTCATGAAAATGGATCAAGACCAAGCTCATGGTTTGAGAAAGGCAACAGCTATCAAATTTTAAAAAAAGGACACTTGTCACAAAGAAAACAATCGTACACCCAATTTAGTCGTAATGAAATATATAGTCTTTGTTATAAATATTACTCTGAGTTTTAGACATTTCAGTGTCTGAGAAAAAAAATGGCTGATGAGATACCATAGTGAGACAGACAGGAATAGTGAAATTATATTGTTTAATATTTAATAATGCAACTAGCATTGGCTGCCACAGAGCAAAACAATCTGATATGGAGGCCACAAAGTAGAGTTCAATGATTTGTACGTGCAAATGACTATGATGCTGACTTCTTTTCTTTTTCAGTTTTGAGGGGGTCACATTTCTAATTGGAAATGCACATGCTTTACACCACATTATGGGCTTGATAGGCCAATTGGGAATGTGAAACAGGCCTTGTTCAGCCAAATTTATAGGGCTAGGAATTAAATGAATTCTGAAATTAAATAGAAACTCTGCAAAAACTCGAAGTAGCCAAAAAAATCTTTTCCTGTGACCTGAGAATCAGTGCAGCTTATCCTTAAACTGCTTTAGAACTCGTATGGGAGCAGTCCAACTCTCCTCAGTATATTTACATGCACGGGTACACGTGAGTGCGTATGTCCATTTGACCAGAATTGTGTGCAATTGACTTTCATCCGATAATGTCAAAGTATTTTCAGGAGCATAAACTCAAGAAGGCATCAAATGCAAATTATGATCACAGCTTTTGGGAGAGAGTAGCCTTTCATTATGCACAAATGCTCCTTATAGCATCATAAATAAAATAAAGTCAGTCTTCATTGCTGCAGCAATTACCCAGTGTCAAGTAAGCAGTAACGTCTACCATGCAAATATCAGTTGGTTAGTGGTTCTCTATTTTTATTGGAACAAAGACTAGTTCTCACTCTTGATTCTGGCTAACTTAACTCCACACGGGCAAAGACATCTGCACTATACACAACATAATTATCTTTCTGCATTCACAAAACACAGACCAACCATGTGATCACATTTCTGCACTCCATAGACACATAAGGCCAAACTTCTCTATCTGGAGGCTGGTCTGAATCCAAGTGCTCAGTAGTATTATATTCAAATTGCTTACAAAGTAAAACTGCACACCCACCAAACCTCTGAGGTGGTGATCGACTTCGAACCAGGAGTTTTGGCAAAACATTGCTTTGGTTTCCACAGTTGAAGATTTAATACTTGGTTTGATGCCTCTCTTCCTTAAAACTAGCAGACCTTTCCTGGAGGCTGGAGAAAATGTACTAAATCGAATTAAGTCATCTTGCACACAAACTTCTGGAAAGAATTCACAACTGTCAGCAGTTTTTGTTTGTCGAGTGAAAGGAGTGAAAAAAAAAAATTAGAGCAATGCACTGCCAAAAACAACAGTTTAAATTTTCCCTTCCCATATTACTGGTTTGGATGTTCATTTGATCCCTTGTTAGAAGCTGCATTATGTCATTCAAGCAACCAATAATACAGAAAACAAATCTATATTTTCATCTTTCACGTCACAGTGCAAAATCCTCATTTCTATGATGCAGCAACAATACAGAGATATTTACATGCTAAGTGTACAAGCTGTCCACAAAGGGAAATAATATCCACACAGGAATTGTATATGTGGCTGTTCCAAGTGCTATACAAGACGTGATTTCATTTTGATATTTTATAGGTTCAATGTTCTCAACTTCTGCAGTGGCGGTCAATTTATAAAAACGAGGTACTGTTCTGACTGCAACACTCTATTTAATATTGTATCCTTAGTCTGTGCTGGATTGTCTGGAGACATACTTGATAATCCAAAGATCTTTGGACATAACTGAAGATTGCTTGCGAAAGAACATAATAAATTTCAGATGGCGAGGTTATTATGTTACTTTAACGGGTCTTAGTTTTGGCACAAAGCGTTACAAAGTCCAACAGTAATAAGCAGTTTATTATTAACAAGGCAATTTTTTTACTGTTATTTTTAAATTATACATTTTTGAAACAAAACTTAAAGAAATTTCCTCAAAAGTGCAATAATATCCTTCATAATTTTCTGCACAGCATTCTTTGTCAGCACAGCATGTTTCAAAGCTTTGTCAAGGTACTATTAAACTAAAAAAAAGAAGTTTCCTTTTGCCTTTCAAAATTTCTGTACCACAGGGTTTGAAGTGAAAATTGTATCAAGTTTGTCTTGGTGCATTTGTACCTTTAGATCTCAAGCTTGTGGCTCTGGGTGCCACTCATAGTTTAAGCTCATAATCTAACCCAAAGCTTCAGTGGAAAGCTAAGGGAGTATTGCATTGCGAGGGATTCATCTTGGATGAACTGATAAGCCAAGGCAATCCTGCCTATCAAAGATACAAGTGGACATTAAACATCCCATATGACCATAAAAAGAGCTTGAAAGTGTAAATGAGGAATTCTGCACATAACAGCTAATAGCCTTAGAAATGGTCATCAGTGGAGTTATGAGCAAATTGGAGAACAAATTGAATTCCATAATGTTGAAAACAGGATAATGAGATACAGCTTACCAATTAAAACACTTGAATAATATTTCAAATTAAGCTATAAGTGCAGAATCTGGGGATGTGGTATTATTTGATAAAAGCAAGTTCACAATCAATGCCAGTAAACACATTATGGAAATGAATACTTGCAATGATCTTCAAATTAGAGGAGGATTGAAAATTTTTAAAGAAGTAATGGCTGTGATGGGTTACTGTGAAAGAATGAGCTGTACTATTTCTGCAATCTTCTGGCTAATATTTATCTCCTCAATCAACATTAATGGGCATTCAGCTCATTATGCTTGCAGCTTGTTGTTGGCACATTTATGACATAATAACTGCGCACCTACTTAAAAGAAATTAGTAGTGTGAAGTGATAAATTATTGGCTAAATATAAAGATTGTTCATTATTAGCAAAATTAGAAGATTTATTTAAAATAATGTTCACCATTTGGACTTTTTAACAAGGGCACACAGAAGCAAACTATGGTGATTTGCCCTTCAATTTCTGTTGAGGTACCTCATTCTTGTCATTAGCTAAGATTGACCATCTTGCTGCATGTCAAACTCACAGATATATAACTTGAAATGACACTTTGGTGTCTGAAACACTCTGTCTGACTGGCAGCTCCAGTGGCAAAGATACAGCCATCCAATTTTAAGGCACTGCACTGGGACAGCAGTTAACGTCCCATTGCAGATTCCCAGATTTTAGCATCAATATCAGGGTCACAGCAACATCAGCATGCCAAGTCTTAAGGGCTCTGGGAAGGGACAGCAATACAGCTGTCCAACAGTCCCAAGCAAAGGTCAGCTTGCTGCAATTGTCAAATGAATCTAAATGTATTACTAGGGGAGATCTACTATAGATAGTCGGAGGTAAACGAATGTCAATATTGATTTTAGTTCTGTGGTAGGTTTCAACAGGACAGTAAGAAGATCAAGTCTATTAGGCATTCTGAATTAACTCCATTAATACCTGCCAAAGCAAACTCCCAGAATCAACACAAAATAAACCAACAACTTGACTTTTTTTCAAAGGGGCATCTTGTGCCTCTGATCTTTAAACAGGTGTCCTTTCTGGTACAGGGTGCACAGCCTAATGCTGTGGCTCAGGAATTTGAAAGGCCAGAGTTTCTGGAACAGCATAGACTGGGGTTGCATGTTGGGACCATGTGGAATCCCTTACGCAGCCTATTCTGTGGGAATTTCCGAGGAAACTGGATCTTCTAAAGGACAATTCCTATGTATGTGGAACCTTACTTCAGAGTCACAGATTTCACAGAGTTCCAATTCACTTCAGTGGAAAAGTTAAAATGTCCCCTAACTGAAACCCCCAGCTATAATCCTGAGCCTTCACAATCACTTCCTGACCAGACACTCCCTCATTTCACCAGCCTCACTACTCTGCCCTGCCTGAACTACCCCCTAGCCCACCTACACATCATGTACCGACAGGCTGGATCATTAAGCCTACCACACAGCAGCTACTGCTACAAAAGGGGGTGAGCTTGTCTGTCCGTCTCTATTCTACTTCAATGGAGCTCCTCAAGCGATACCACACTGCACATCTCTTTCATAACTGAGATCAGAAAATCTCAAAAGAAATGTGCATCTTTCTCTGAATTGGAGTATCTTCACACATAGAATCAACGTGCTGACGTCGCTGCGGTTTGGAAAATTTAGATGATTGAAAGCAGTTCTCAATGCACTGGTGTGGATTGGCAGAAGGTAGGGTGATAAAGAGAATAGCCTAAGATCAAAGATCTGATCCCATGGATCACTTTGAGACCAGTTAAACAGCATCACCAGGAGAAGCTGAGAGCAGATTCTTGGCCTGACACATTATGAGTAAAGGATTTATAGCAGAGCCACATTTAAAGGTCTGGGGAAAAAGAAATGTATAACTGCATAGAGCAATTCAGTCCTCAAATGGTTATCCACACAAGAAGTCAGATAAAGGAAACTGGAAGAGTTAACTAGAGCAAAACAAAAATCATTGAAAATATCAACTAAGGATGTTTTGGAATACCATGCACTTTGAAAACAACTAGAGGATAAAGTTTCCGTACAAAAATTTACACAACTTCAAAGCTTGCTTTCTAAACAATACAACTTGTTTGAAGTACTGCAATTACAAACTAAGAGAGCCAGTAACATAGGGACAAGAAAGAACAGTTACTTTTCAACTAGTATTAACTAGTGCCAAAATAACCCAGCGCAGTGCTGCACAACTATGATTCTGACTCATTCATTAGCACAAAAACTAGAGTGTGGCACTTCATCAGTCTGTTTATACAATGATCCACCTAAAGCAGGAAAATGAGGGATCTGGATCAGATTCGAATTTGTGTAGTGTTCCCATCATTCAATTGTGTGTGGAATTCTAATCATGATGGTATTTCTGATCAATGACTGAGAAAGAATTATGTCAACAGAAGTCTAGTATTCTCAGCAGATCTGAATGCACGTTTTTCCAGTCAACCGTCTATTAAAGGCAATTAAGGTGGTAAATATCAGTCTCATTAGCTTCAGCAATGCTGTCACAAGGTAAATCATGATGCTTAAATCAAATCTACTGGATTCTTTAGTTGACTGCAGTTATATTGCACCAAACTGGCAGCAAAACCTCTTTTATGTCCATTTGGAACCTTAACCAGCACAATTGGGGCTTGACTAATTTGTTTGAAATGTTTGATGTAAATTTCAAACATAGATTATATTTATAACACAAATTAGAGCTCTCCTTTGCTGGTTTTGGAGTCATTATATGAATACTCTTATTTTCTCCTCGATTCAAATAATATCTGGAGCATGGATGGTGAACTTCCTGTTGAAGTTCTATCACTTGCTGGATATGGAAAAGTGCAGACAGGGACAACTTATCCATCTGATTTTTTTTTCCTCTTACTTGAAGTATCTGGCCTCTAATCAACGATTGTCTACAGGTGCACGGTCAAACAAAGTACCTCAGCACAATTAAGAGAAACTGGCTTCCTGCTCCATTATACCAGGTACAATGGTCCCAAGATGATTTTCATGTTTTATTCCCAAATTTGCTTGTAACACAGCATGATTTCATGTTAGTTTTTTAGCACTTTCATAGCACACTACAGGAGTAAATGACAAATTCACTGACTAACAAAAAAATCCACGTATGCTGTTGTGAAGGAGCATTGGTCCAGAAGTCACATTGGTAATGGGAAAGTGCATTTGTGGTCGTTACTCCATTGAAGTGGACAGAAACCCCTTGGAAACTGTGCTAAAGGATTATCAAGCCTATTTGTGAAGAATACAGTAACACTTGAATACTTCGGTGGATTCTTTGCCACATCTTCACCCTAAACAGTCCCCCATAGTGCTAACTGGCTTTTCAGGGTTTTTTCCAATTTAGTCTGTCTAATATCAAATCTTGTATTTTTAACTGCACCCGAAGCCCAACTTGCAATTTTAAATTTCTTAGTAATTTAATCAATTACACATTTATTAAATGCCTCAGATTCACCAAACAGGAAGTTCATCTACATGCATTAAGAAATTGTTTCCTGGTTTTTCTTCACAGTTGCAATAAAATACGACTGGATGCACTGTGGAAAAGGATATGGAAGATAGAGAATGTGGAGAAATAAAAAGTGGCATCTTGAAAAATGTCCATATTAGCGAAGAGGTGGTGCTGGGCATCTTAAAATGCATTAAGGTGGATAAATTCCTGGGACCTGATCAGATGTATCCTAGAACTCTGTGGGTAACTAGGGAAGTGATTGCTGGGCCCCTTGCTGAGATATTTGTATCATCAATAGCCACTGGTACGGTGCAGGAAGACTGGAGGTTGGCTAATGTGGTGCCATGATTTGAGAAAGGTAGTAAGGAAAAGCCAGGGAAAGAGAGACTGACATCGGTGGTGGGCAAGTTGTTGGAAGGAATCCTGAGGGACAGGATTTACATGTAATTGGAAAGGCAAGGATTGATTAGGGATAGTCACATGGCTTTGTGCGTGGGAAATCGTGTCTCACTAACTTGATTGAGTTTTTTGAAGACTTAACAAAGAGGTTTCATGAGGACAGAGTAGTGGACATGATCCATATGTAGTACGGCCTTTGACAGGGTACCGCATGTTAGACGGTTTAGCAAGGTTAGATCACATGGAAAACAGGAAGAACTAGCCTTTTGGACACAGAACTGGCTCGAAGATACAGGGCAGAGGGTGGTGGTGGAGTGTTGCTTTTCAGACTGGAGGCCTGTGACCAGAGATGTGCCACAAGCTTCGGTTTTGGGTCCACAACTTTTTGTCATTTATATAAATGATTTGGATTTCAATATAGGGGGTATGGTTAGTAAGTTTGCAGATGACACCAAAATTAGAAGTGTAGTGGACAGTGAAGAACATTATCTCTGGGTAAAACTGGATCTTGATCAGATGGGCCAATGAGCCAAGGAGTGGCAGATGAAGTTTAATTTAGATAAATGTGAGGTACTGCAATTTGGAAAGGCAAATCAGGGCAGGACTTATACACTCAATGGTAAGCTCCTGGGGAGTGTTGCTGAACAAAGAGACCTTGGAGTGCAGGTTCATAGTTCCTTGAAAGTGGAGTCCCAGGTAGACAGCTTAGTGAAGAGGGCATTTGGTATGCTCGTCTTCATTGGTCAGTTCATTGAGTATGGGAGTTGGGAGGTCAGGTTGTGGCTGTACAGGACATTGGTTAGGCCACTTTTGGAACACTGTGTGCAATTCTGGTCTTCCTGCTGTAGGAAGGTTGTTGTGATACTTGAAAGGCTTCAGAAAAGATTTACAAGGATGTTGCCAGGGTTGGAGGGTTTGAGCTATAGGGAGAGACTCAATAGGCTTGTTGTATTTTCCCTGGAGCATTGGAGGCTGACGGGTGACCTTACAGGGGTTTATAAAATCATGAGGAGCAAGTGGATAGGGTGAAGAGACAAGGTCTTTTCCCCAGGGTGGGGGAGTCCAAAACTAGACACCATAGGTTTAAGGTGAGAGTGGAAAGATTTAAAAGGGACCCAAGGGGCAACTTTTTCAGTTAAAGGGTGGTGCGTGTATGGAATGAACTGCCAGAGGAACTGGTGGAGGCTTTACAATTACGACATTTAAAACGCATCTAGATGGGTATATGAATAGGAAGGGTTTAGAGGGATATAGGCCAAATGCTGGCAAATGGGACTAGTTTTTTTTTAAGTTATCTGGTCAGCATGGATGAGTTGGGCTGGAGGGTCTGTTTCCATGCTGTACAGCTCTATGACTCCATGTGCTTTTAGCAGAATACTGCTAAGTTTATGAGAAACAAACACTAAATGCTGGAGAATCTCAGCAGGTCTGGTAGCATCTGCGGAGAGAGAAACAGAGTTAATGGTTCAAGTCTGGTATGACTCTTCTTCAGAGCAGCAAATTTCAGATTCAGGCTTCAGATTTTACTAGGATGGTCTTAACTGAAAAATACAACACACGGGATGTGCCAGTTAGCTCACTGACATGTGTTTAACTGTAATGATTTCCTGTCTATATTTCCAGCTTCTTTTGGATGATTTAAAAATAATTCTGGAATATTCTGAAGAAGCATTCTAAAGAAGTCATACCAGAGTCGAAACATTAACTTCTTCTCCCTCAACAGATGTTGTCAGACCTGCTGAGTCTCTCCAGCAGTGTGTTTGTTCCAGCATCTTCCGTATTGTATCTTTATAAAGTCATTTCTCTTGCAAAAATGCTGCTTTGACATTAATGGACCTACGTTCCCATAACCAATTCTATGGGACAATGCTGACTGTCCTTTACCTGGCACTTCCACGTAAACAGTAAACGCCCTCCAACAGTCAAGTTCATACTTTTGCCTCTTTTGGGTAATTTTTCATTTCACTCGGTGGTAGCTATTAGGGCTTCTCTATCATACGGGCTCCTACTTCATCTGCTCTTTGACCTTTGCTGTTGTTAAGCTATGTCCTTTACTGGGTCTCCTGTACCCATCTGGATTACAACTACATGTCCTCTCCCTCCTGCAATGAAACTCATTTCACAGATTTTTGATCTTTTCCTTGGACTTTGATCAGCATAAAGCCAAATGTCTGAACATACAACACATTTCTGGCTTTCCATATTTTTACTCCTTTTATAAATTTACAGATCTGATATTCTGCCCTTTCATTGGGTATTCAGTGAGTTTTTGTATCTCTTTGTGATCTTTCCTATTATTGGTGACCATGTTGGCTTCCCTCCGCACACCAGCTCCTTTTGGAATGTGTGTCAACATGGTTCCAATGTTTAATAGTTAATCTTTGTGATAAACAGACATATCTTAATTTTCAACATCACTTCATCCACTCTCATTGCCTATTACTTGCCACAATCTGTTATCCATTAAGGTCTGGCACATATATATGTGAGGTGCATGTTGTTTCACCCTCAGTTTCCTCTGTTTAGGTTTGATCAATGTGTAATTAGTGCATTTGGAACAGACACTAATGGTTTGATTACCATTTTCTAGTCAAGAATCAAAGTCATACAGCATGGAAACAAGCCCTTCGGCCCAACTTGTTCATGCCGACGAGGTTTCCTAAACTGAACTAGTTCCAATTGCCAGCGATTTATCTCTCTAAACCTTTCCGATCCATGGACCTGTCTAAATATCTTTTAAATATTGTTATTGTACCCACCTCTACCACTTCATCTGGCAGATGGTTCCATATACGCATCGTACTCTATGTGAAAAATTTGCCACTCAGGTCCCTTTTAAATCTTTCCCCTCTCACCTTAAACCTATGCCCTAAAATTTTGAACTCCCCTACCATGGGGAAAGGACCTTTGCTATTTACCTTATCTATGACCCTCATGATTTTATAAACCTCCATAAGCCTCAGCCTCTTACACTCCAATAAAAAAAGTCCGAGCCTATCTAGCCTCTCCATACAACTCAAAATTTCCAGTCCTGGCAGCATTCTTGTAAATCTTTATTTCAACCTTTCTAGTTTAATAACATACTTCCTACAGCAGGGTGACCAGAACTGTGTGTAGTACCCCAAATGTGGTTTTATCAATGTCTTGTACAGCTGTAACATGATGACCCAACTCCTGTACTCAATGGTCTGACCAATGAAGGCAAGCATGCTAAAGTTGTCTTCATCATCCTATCTACCTGTGATGCCACTTTCAAGGAACTATGTACCTGCACCGCTAGGTCTCTCTGTCCAATAACACTCCCCAGGGTCCTAATATTAATCGTGCAAGTTCTGCCTTGGTTTGTCTTACCAAAATGCAACACCCAGCGTTTATCTGAATTAAACTCCATCAGTCATTCAGCGGCCCACAGTGGCCCAGTTGATCAAGATCCCATAGTACTCTTAGATAATCTTCTTCACTGTCCACTCTGCTACCAATTTTGGTGTCATCTGAAAACTTACTAACCATACCTCCTATCTTCTCATCCAAATCACTTAAATTAACGATGAACAACAATGGACCTTTCATGTATCCTTGCGGCACACTGCTGGTCATAGGTCTCCAGTCTGAACAACCCTCTAACACCACCCTCTATCTCCTACCATCAAGCCAATAGGCTAGGTCTCCCTGGATCCCATGTGATTTAGCCTTACGAACCATTTTGCAAAATGTTCATTTGTCATCACTACCAATACATTTTTCTGGGCATCTCCATTTCTTTTCCTCTACACTCATGTAATTTTCCATTTCCCCATGACTAAATTTATTTTTTGATGGCATGACATGATATCTCAATGTTCTTGTAATCTTTGCTGAAAACTCTGGGTTAATAAATGTTTTCTACATGCATGCATAGAATGCAAATATTCTCAAAAACTGAACTCATTCTAGTCCCTTTCAAATTCGGCGAGACAATCCCACATTGAGGGTATTTTCACATTCCTGCCAGAAAATAATTGATAGGGACTGTAGCCCCTGATTGTCTGAAGCAGGTTTGTTTACATGCACTGCCCAGGTTAAAGCAGTTGTTAACTTACAATTTGTTTGGTCAGTTAAATCTTTCCATCATTTTGTCAATCATGTATCTCTTTCAAATCACATTACTGAAAGGACTTCCTGCTGCTGTGAACATTTCCACAATGTTCAAATGGTCATACAGAGTCCTGAATTTCTCCTTGGTAAATTTTATATTGGATGTTAGGAATTTAGCTGGTGCTCCCAAGCCTGTGCCTACCCATCTTTCAACTATTTTATTGATAATTACATTTTTATCATTACTATAAACTGGCATAGACAGACTATTTTTAAAATCTATTTGTTTGTGGAATGTGGGCATCACTGGCTGACCAGCATTTAGTGCCCCTCCCTAGTTGCCCTTGAGAAGGTGGTGGTGAGCTGCTTTCTTGAACCGCTGCAGTCCACATGCTGTGCGTTGACCTACAGTGCTCTAAGGGAAGAAATTCCAGCATTTTGCCCCAGTGGCATTGAAGGAATGGTGATATATTTCCAAGTCAGGATGGTGAGTGGCTTGGTGGGGAACTTCAGGGTGGTGGGGCTCTTATATATCTGCTGCCCTTGTCCTTCTAGATAGAAGTGGTTGTGGATTTGCAAAGTGCTGTCTGAGGATCTTTGGTGAATTTCTGCAGTGCATCTTGTAGATAGTACACACTGCTGCTATTGAGTGTTGGAGGTGGAGAGAGTTCGTGCTTGTGGATGCATTGCCAATCAAGCGGGCTGCTTTGTCCTGGATGGTGTCAAGCTTCTTGAGTGTTGTTGGGGGCTGCACTCATCCAGGCAAGTGGGGAGTATTCCATGACACTCCTGACTTGTGCCTTGTAGATGGTGGACAGGCTTTCGGGATTCAGGATGTTGCCAGGTCTGGAAGATTTGAGTTATAAAGAAAGGCTGGATAGGCTGGGATTTTTTTCAATTGGGCATAGAATGTTGAGAGGCGACCTGATAGTAGTTTATAAAATAATGAAGGGTGTAGGTAGAGTTAATGGTAATTGTCTTTTCCCAATGATTGGGAATTTCAAGACTCGGGGGCACATTTTTAAGGTGAGGGAAGAGAGATTTAAAAAAAGACACGAGCGTCAAATTTTTTACACAGAGGGTGGTTGATGTATGGAATGAACTTCCTGAGGAAGTGGTGGATGTGTATACAATTACAATGTCCAAAAGACATTTGGATAAGCACATGAAAAGGAAAGGTTTGGAGGGATATAAGCCAGGATCAGGCTGGTGGGACTAGTTTAGTTTGTGATTATGTTCGGCATGGATTGGTCTGTTTCTGTGCTGTATGACTCTAACTCTGCGAGTATTTACTGGTCCCAGAACAGCTCCTGCCATTTTGGGAGCCTTCCAGTGAAATTCTGGTGCAAGTGGAGCTTTCTTTACCAAGGTCCCATGGCCCCCAGTGCTGATATGGGGCGGCTCACTGGTTAGCACTGCTGCCTCACAGCACCAGGGACCCGGGTTCAATTCCAGCATCAGGCGACTGTCTGTGTAGTTTGCACATTCTCCCCGTGTGTGTGTGGGTTTCCTTTGGGAGCTCCGGTTTCCTCCCACATTCCAAAGATGTGCAGGTTAGGTGGATTGGCCATGCTAAATTGCCCATAGTGCCCAGGGATGTTTAGGTTAGGTGGGTCAGACATAGAAAATCAGGGGTAGGAGAATGGGTCTGGGTGGGATGCTCTTCAGAGGGGCGGTGCAGACTTGTTGGGCCGAATGGCCTGTTTCCACGCTGTAGGGATTCTGTGATTCCATGATTCTATGATACTCTGTTACATGTGAACATTCTTCTTTCCAATGGACTTGCTTGCATCTTGATGTCAGACAAAATTTTGTCTTGTTTAGTAATTATCGAATTGCTCTGAAGCAGGTTTACCTGTGGCTGTGAATCTAGAAGGAAATCCATGTTGAATGATGGAGTAAGTGACATTATTACTGTTAACGGGCTTTGCTGTTGACTGCAAGATTTGTGTTATTACTTCAAATGTCTAAAATCTCATTTACAAGTGGCAAATGGGCTGTTCACAATTATTTTGCAAACTGGGAAGAAGTGAATAGCTTTGACCAAGAATTAACTGCAAACCGATGTAGAACATATAAACCCATTTACATGATAAATAGTTTCTGGCAGCTGTATCTTCCTACCTTTGCTTTGCATTATAGTTACGTCATTAATGGCAGAGGCCAAACATAGGAAAACACAGAAGCACAGTAGACTTTGAATTAAATGCGCAGATAGTAACAAAAGCACTTTGGCAAACAAGCAGCTTCCAGAATGGTCTATAAAAACATGTGTTTGCAACAGAATCTGAGGTTTGTTTTTCTTCATCCATGGGATATTGGGATCCCTGGCTAAGCCAGCATTTATTGCCCATCCCTAGGCATGGGTCCTTACTGGAGAATTGCATCAAAAAACAGTTTCTATACTTCTCAGCAAGAGGTTTGGAAGCTAGTTTTGAAATTAGACACATAACTCGAATGTTCAGTCTCCTTCAAGGGGCAAGTTCAAAGTCACAACAGCTTATCCATTTTAGAAAGATTAAACATTATAAACACAAATTAATATATCAGAATTGTTTATCTTACTTCATTCAGCAATGCATCAAATCATGCCAGACTGTTTAATGTCTAAAAACCTCATACACAAGATTTAAAATATTATTGAAAAATATATGTATCAAAACCATTTCCATTAATAATGAACTTATACCCAATCAAATTTTTAAGTCTGTTTTGCTTTCAATTTTAATCCAATCAACAAAGCTTGGAAGAAGTGGATTTGTTTAACGAATTAATTTCTCATCAATAACATTTCAATTTACTTTAGATTAAACCATTCCAATGAAAGATTAAGGTCATTTTTGTTTAACAAGTGAGAGCTTGAGAGAACCTGTCTGGTCAGAGTTTCTGAGCTATATGTGCTGGAGTACTAAATTCACACTAGCAGAAATACAATCATCATCTTAGAGCATTTCAGTGACGACAACTTTTGACCTATACATGTGTTACTAATATCCTTTGCATGTTCATATTTTATACTGATCCCCTCACCCATAACCAGACCACTCCAAGATCATCAATTAATAGTGACCTTTAAAACATTTTCCTAACAAATCAGAATGTTCTGAGTATTCTGTTCCAATTTGATTTGTTAAAAATAATCATGATATTGAATCTTGTGCTTTTAAATTAAGCATTACATTGTTGTCCAATATACACATCCTGGTTCATCTGTGTCTGTCAAACTAACACACTGTGTCCTTTAAAAAATATTTCATTTGTGTGACACCACTAAACAGTTTGCAGTAGTAATGCATGTATTGCAAGGCACTTTACAGGACGATGAAAAAGTGCAATGCTGAACAGAAAGGAACGGACACCAAATGGAAAAATAGAGGGAAGGCAGCTGGCAGATATGGTCAGGAAGATTTTTGTAATAGGAAGCTTTTTAAAGCTACCAAAATGGAGTCCAAGTGGAGGGTCCCAGAGAGAGAGTGCCCAAGAATAGTGGCAAAGTGGTGAGAGCAGTGAACAAGATACAAAATGGAGCAAACTGTGTGCATCTAATTGCAAGAAGCAGCATAGAATAAATCTGAGAGATTGGGCTGTGAAAGTAAGAATGACAAGGTTTCCCCATTTTCCTTAACAAATAATTACATACAGATAGTTATGAACTTGCGTCACATTTGGTACACGACAAATAATGGTAAGCACAATGATATACTACAGTTTTCATTATATTGCAGACATAGAGCAGTGAACTAGGTGGGGGTGGCCAATACAATCTGTCAATAGTCCATGAGGTTTGGCTGGATCTTGCAAATATGACAGTAGGCCTTGGCCACTGTGGCGAACAGGAAGGCCTGTTGCTACTTAGTGGCCCCCTGCCCTTTGATTTTCTTGATGGATGGTCTTGGGACTTTGTGGGAGGTGTCTAGGTTGTCCGGGTTTCTCAGAATAGGTTCCAGACTGCCTGATATTTCCAAAGCTCCAGGCACAGTTCAAACATAGCCCATTTGACTGGAAAACATTCCACAGATGCTCCAAGCATGTTACTTGTGGACAGGATAATATTCTATCATTGTTGGGGGAGGAGGGTGGAGCAGTAGAATGCAACATTTTACAGCAAGCAACGACAGCTGCACTAGTCTGAGGGTTGCAGTGGGAGGGATTTGTGATTTAATGGTTAAGCCGAGCAGGCACAGGCTCTGATCTACAGGATTGAGAGTTTTACCATGCTGTTTGTCTCCTTCTGGATTAGAATCATAGAATAGTCCCAATCAAAAGGAGTTCTTTCAACCTATCGGCTTTGTGCTGTCCTTTTTGAAGAGTAATCCAGTCAATTCCACTTTCTACTCTTTGCCCTTTATCCCTGCAATTTTTCATATTCGAGTACTTTTCCAATTTCATTTTCAAGGCTACTATGGAATCTGTATTCACCACCTATCAGGTGGTACATTTGAAATCCTGGCAAGACATTACATGTACTTCACCTCATGCCACCTCTGCAATCACCTTAAATCTGTACCCTCTTCAAATGACTGAAGGGTCAGTAGCCAATATTTTCTCTTTGTCTGTTTTGCACATTTGGGATTTTAAATATCGATCAAATTTCCTCTTGGTCGCTCTGCTCGAAAGAGAACAACTGAAGCTTCACTTGTCTATCCACTTACTGTAATCCTCTTCACTGGAACCATTCTAGTAAATCTCTGCAGTACCCATACCAAGGATTTCAACTCTGTCTTAAAGTGAAGTACTCACAGTTAGACACAATTTTGCAGTGAAGGAAGAATTAGTGTATTATCTAGGTCAAACACTTCCTAGCTGTTTCGTTTGTGCTCCTATTCAGAAAGCTCAGGATCCCATAAGCTTTATCAACTATTTTGTTTACTAGACCAGCCACTTAGAAAAATTTGGGTACAACGGTCTCCACTAGATCTCTTTTTCTCCTTGCGCCCCCTCCCCTTTGAGATCATGCAATTAGCACAGATTTACTCTTCTCATTCTTCCTTCTGCAGTATCACCTCATGCTTTTAGACACTGAATTTTATATGTTATGTTTATTCTAGAAGTCTATTACTGTGCCGTCTTCCTTACTGGTTGTTATTTTTCCAAGAACTGTGTCATCTACAGATTTCAAAGCTTTGCTCTGTTGTGAGAAATTGTAGGCCAAAAAAATAATCTTAGCATTAAGGTAAAAAATTTATGTCTAAGCCCAGGTCATTTCTTTAATTAAAAGCAGTGGTTCAAGCATGAATCTTAGGGAACACCTCTGACAATTGTCTTTCAGTCCAAAAGCACAGCCTTTTCCCACAATCCCATTTTCTATCTCTTTGCTGATAGAACCATAGAGTCATAGAGCTGTACAGCATGAAAACAGACCCTTTGGTCCAACTCCTAAATAAATCTAGTCCCATTTGCCAGCATTTGGCCCATATCCCTGTAAACCCTTCCTATTCATATAACAATTTAAATGTTCTAATTGTATCAGCCTCCACCACATCCTCTACCAGCTCATTCCATACACGCACCACCCTTTACCTGAAAAAATTGCCCCTTAGGTCCCTTTTAAATCTTTCCACTCTCACCTTAAACCTATGGCACTAGTTTTGGACTCCCCCATTCAGGGGAAACGGCCTTGTCTATTCACCCTATCCCCATGCTCCTCATGATTTTATAAACCTCTATAAGGTCAGCCCTCAGTCTCCGACGCTCCAGGGAAAATAGTCCCAGCCTATTCAGCCTCGCCCTACAGCTCAAACCCTCCAACCCTGGCAACATCCTTGTAAATCTTTTCTGAACCCTTTCAAGTTTCACAACATTCTTCCTACAGCAGGAAGACCAGAATTGCATGCAGTATTCCAAAAGTGGCCTAACCAATGTCCTGTACAGCCACAACCTGACCTCCCAACTCCCATACTCAATGAACTGACCAATGAAGACGAGCATACCAAACGCCCTCTTCACTAACCTATCTACCTGGGACTCCACTTTCAAGGAACTATGAACCTGCACTCCAAGGTCTCTTTGTTCAGCAACACTCCCCAGGAGCTTACCAATGAGTGTATAAGTCCTGCCCTGATTTGCCTTTCCAAATTGCAGTACCTCACATTTATCTAAATTAAACTTCATCTGCCACTCCTTGGCTCATTGGCCCATCTGATCAAGATCCAGTTTTACCCAGAGATAATGTTCTTCACTGTCCACTACACTTCTAATTTTGGTGTCATCTGCAAACTTACTAACCATACCTCCTACATTCACATAGGAGCCAGTTCTGTATCCCAACGGCACGTTCTCCCTGTATTCCATGTGATCTAAGCTTATTAACCAGTCTACCACAAGGATCCTAGTCAAAAGCCTTACTAAAGTCCAACGCTCTGCCCTCATCAATCCTCTTTGTTACTTCTTCAAAAAACTCAATCGACTTCCCATGCACAAAGCCATGTTGACTATCCCTAACCAGTCATTGCCTTTCCAAATACATGTAAATCCTGTCCCTCAGGATTCCCTCCAACAACTTGCCAACCACTGATGTCAAGCTCACCTGTCTATTGCTCCCTGGCTTTTCCTTACCAACTTCCCCAAAATAATGGCACCACATTAGCCAACCTCCAGTCATTCGGCACCTTACCTGTAGCTATCAATGATGCATATACCTCAGCAAGAGGCCTAGCAATCACTTCCCTAGCTTCCCACAGAGTTCTAGGGTACACCTGATCTGGTCCTGGGAATTTATCCACCTTTATCAGTTTTAAGACACGCAGAACCTCGTCCTCTGTAATATGGCATTATACACTAAATCCCAGCTTATTGTTAACTCACTTAACATTGTTATTAACAGTATTAAACATAGAACATAGAACAGTTCAGCACAGTACAGGCCCTTCGGCCCACGATGTTGTCCCGAACTTTTACCTGAAACCTAAGGTCTATCTAACCTCCACCGCTACCTTATACTATCATCCATATGCCTAGCTAATTGCCGCTTAAATGCCCCTAATGAGGCCGACTCCACTACCCTCTCCGGCAATGCATTCCACGTCCCTACCACTCTCTGAGTAAAGAACCTAGCTCTGACGTCTCCCCAATATCTACCTCCTTTCACTTTAAAAATATGTCCCCTCGTAAAAGCTACCTCCACCCTAGGAAAAAGTCTCTCGCTGTCTACTCTATCTATACCTCTGATCATTTTGTACACCTCTACAAAGTCACCTCTCATCCTTCGTCATGCTAAAGAGAAAAGCCCCAGCTCTCACAACCTTTCCTCGTAAGACCTTCCCTCCATTCCAGGCAACATCCCGGTAAATCTCCTCTGCACCTTTTCCAACGCTTCAACATCTTTCCTGTAATGAGGTGACCAGAACTGGACACAATACTCCAGATATGGCCGAAACATTGTCAAAATATCCATTTAATGTTGTCATTTTCAGTTTCACATCATTTACCACAAACTTGGCCTTCTGTGGATTGCTTTCTTACAGATCTGTCCCCCAGCATTTCTGCTCTTACATTCACCAACTCTGCGATCTGACTGCCACCATGATTCCGACCATTTTCTCCCTTCTGCTTTGTCTCTGCCCCAAGGCTTGCTGCCAGCTTTGCCTCTTCTTTGGGCCTTGCCTCCAACCCTCTGCTCCAATTTTTGATGCTAGGATCCTTCCTGCCTTCGCATCTGAACTCACACTAAGATCCTAGGCTCTATCTCATGGCAGAGGTCGGTCTGTGCTGGTAGTCCTTGATAACAGCTGCTACTTGTACCGACCAACACCTGGCTCTACAGCCTGGCCAACCTCAAAGTACAGTATCAAATGTTGCGTGCATTTTTTATTGTACAATATATTCCTTTTTATATTTAGTGGCCTTTTTTGCTTCTTCTAAGTCATTTTAGCTAAGAATTCACAGCACTAGATATGTATGGTACTGTATTTCAAATTGTACATTGTTTTCTTTTCCAGGTGAGGCATGTCTGAAGGAACCCAATTCTGGCTTTGACATTGACTCCTATGGGAAGCCATGATTCAATTAAAGTCATTTCACTTGAAGGCACGATTTTCTGGAGCAAAATCACAACTTTAGCCACTGTACCAATTGTTGCTACTTTCTCGTTTTATCCACATGAATCAATTTTGTTAACAAGCCTAATATAAGTGGTGCTTTATGAGGCAACCTTTGATGATCCATACGTGTAGCAATGAGACAGTGTTCATTCGTCATTAATAACTCCAAGAACATGAAAACCAGCGTCCATTTAAAAAAAATTAAAGTGGATGTCCTCCCTTTTTTTATGCTCTTAATTTTTCCAGCCTTAACATTAAGATTAATGGGCCTACAATTTGTCACTTATGGCAGATATTTGTTCAGGTCCTGGCTATTTGAAGTGCGCAGAAAGCATAGCAGATGGCTCACCTATTCAGCTGCAAACCACAATGGCTTCTGTGGAAAATCTTGCTTGAGAAATTATCAGATTTCTGCTCACTGTTGTCTGATGTTATGAAGTCACTAGCACGGTAAAATGAATGTGCTGCCCCATATCTTACTACTTTTTGTCTCATTGCATTGGTAAACCAAACTCCTGTATCCATAACATTCCCCAATGAGTCTAGCTTTGTACTACAAATGAGAAAAAGATAGATTTGCGTTTGAGCTGAAAAATATGTAATGTAAGATCGTGAATTAGGGATTAAAATAAAATAAAATAAAATAAAACTTTTAAAATAAAACCAACACCATATATTTTCCAATATGGCAGCCAAACGTGCTTTTTCTGCAATAAGAGATTATTGTTACTGTGAAGAAAAACTGATGAACCCAGTACACACTGACTGTCACTTTGTTGGGATGGGGGCCATTAAGAAACTGGACAAACAGCAGGGATGTGGTCATTGAGGGCCAGGTCCATCTTTGCTTCCGAATCCCCAGCCCCTTATCCCATGACTACTACCTATGACATAGCTCCTGAACAATAGTTACCCTTCCCCGGGCAATCTTCCATCCTGGGAAGTTTTGTGAGGGTGGGGACATGTGATTGGTGAGTGACTCTTGGTGGCCAGGACTTTCCAGTCAAGGGTCTGAACTCCTGCAGAAACCCTATTGGTAATTAATCAGCTGCCACATTGCTACGCAATGGTTTCTCTCCACATTCAGATGGAAGATACTGGTTGTGAATTTACCAATCATTTTGCAAAGTACAATATAGGATTCCAAAGCATTGGAATAAAAGATGAATTTGAAATACATGCCTACATTCTGTATAGTCATAAATACATTTATCTATTTTAAAAACTCCAAATTAAATCAGAAGTTGTCAAACTAATCATTGGATGATGCACAACTGCACCCAAGCATCCGAATTCAAATGAAGCTCGAGAAGGTGTACAAAACTTTCTCCTGGAAACAAGTGGTACGGCTCACCAGTGAATTGAGGCCTGGCAATCACAGAGCGTATTTGCAGAATAAAGCAAAAGACATCCCTGAACATTCAAGTCTGTCAAGAAAGACAGCAAAGCTGCCCTAGTGCTATGAAATTTCATCTAACAGCCAAACAGGTGAGGGAAATGGAAAGTAACTGCTGCCAATGCTGCAAAGCTAACAACAATATGGGATATGCTTCAATTAACAGAAAAAATCCCAGACTGCTCAGCAAGATTAACTGTTCAACTTTTATTTGTTTTAAGGTAGAAAATGTTTTCTAATTCCCTGGCCTGGAATCGGCCATATGTGCTTCGCCAATTGTATTAGTATCTCAGTCGATTAGTCAATAATTGGAACTTAATCATATGTCAATTTTACTTAAGTTGGCAGAAAAATATGAATCGTCTCAGGCCAGTTTAATATGTCTCATGCAGATTTACAGATAAACAATGTGAGGTACCTAGATGCTCATCATTTCTTTTTCCTTCTTGGCTGGGAGAAAAAGAAGAAAACTGTTGTTATGGCTTGGTACTTCAAACCCTGACCCTTTGTTAACAGTGCAGACTCTTACTCTGCAAAATTCACATTATGATATAAACTCCTGTTTATGTAGCCTAGTAAATCATGAAATCTAAGCATTACCGCTAACTGGTACAGGACAGGATAGGGTTGGTATTCTTGAATGAATGAAGGTTGATGAAAAACATACCTCTAAAGAGGAAGTTTATAAGCCAGAGCTCAGCAGACAAGAGCTGTTCCATCTGCCCTGAAAACATGTTACTGTACTTCAGTGTCTGGACCAGCTGACAAGAATTGGCTATTATTTATGAAGCAGCATTGCTCTCTGGACATTATTCAAGCTGACTAAAGCAGATCCTTTAGCCAGACTTGATGAGGCAGCATACATCATGGGGGGATGTGTTCCATGAAATCAGCCAAATGCAAAGGAACTGGTTTTGAAAGTTGCAGAATTTCCTTTTTAAAAAGCTAACAAATCATTTTTTCTTCCAAAAACTGACCTTTCACACAATTAAATGCATCATTAACACTGAAGCGACCTCAAAAGAAAGCACATTGGTACGAAAATTGTTACACCAAAAACAACAGTTTTGTACCTGGATGTCCGAGTTACAAGTTGTTGAAAATGACTTGAGTGCGGTTGAAGTGGAAAACTACTGGCAATAAGAAATGAACTAGCTTCTTTCATCTGAAAGTTAAAATCCAATCAGCCAAGACACAGCTTAAACTTTCATCACCCTACTGATTCTGACCTTAATTTCTTTGATAACTTTGTTGTTATATGTGGTCAGTGCTGGTTTGATGTCAAGTGCAGCTATACCTCCTGGTCCATTGACTTTCAGATCTCGAACTGTACCAGCTATTGTGATGTAGGAAAGATGGCAGCTCACTTTCACCTAGAAAGTGTAATAATGTGATAATGACCGGCTTTTCTGACATGGATTAAATATTGAGCCAGCACACTTTGGCTAATTGCCTTGCCCTTCTCTGATACAGTGTCATGGGATCTTTTACATCTGGGAGGGCAGATGACACTTAAATGCAATGCAATGGTGTTTCTGGGAATGTAGAACTCGGTTCTGCACTGAATTATCAGCCTTAATTTTGACCTTAAGTGGGATTGTGGGATTTCAATCTAGAATCTTGAGACTCAGGGGTAACAATACCAAGTGAGCCACAGATGACACAAAATGTAACTTTGTCATGCAGAATGTGCAAAACAAAACACATTTCTAAAAGGCCGAAAAACAAAACCATGGAAAAGTTAAATTTAATACCCAGTCTGTGTTGGTTTAATTCATTTCATCCAGGTCAGGCAAGCATAAACACAAAATAGGAGCAGAAGGAGACCATTCAGCCCCCATGAATCTGCTCCACCAGTCAATATGATTATGCCTGATCTGTTTGTGTTTTGAATTCCATATTCCTATCTATCACTCAATTCCCTCCCTAACAAAAACTTACTCAAATCTGTTTTGAAAATATTCAATGAATCCACCTCCATGGCCCTCTGTGGCAGAGCGCTCCAAATTTTATCAAACCTTAGAGAATATTTTTTCCCTAATCCCAGTCCTGAAAGGGCAACTTTTAATTTTAGAACAATGCACCTTAGTTCTGGGACAGACCCACAAGAGGAAACATCCTAAATAAAAACTGAAAGAACTGCAGATGCTGTAAATCAGGAACAAAAGCAGAAGTTGCTGGAAAAGCTCAGCAGGCCTGTGAAGAAAAAATCAAAGCTAATGTTTTGGGTCTGGAGACCCTTCCTCAGAACTCAGAGGAAACATCCATTCCACATCCACCTTGTCAAGACCATTCAGGATCTTAGACATTTCAATGAAGTCATTCCTCATTCTTTCAAACTCAATGGAAATAAGACCAGCCTGTCTGCTCATTCCAGGTATCAATTTAGTAAACCTCGGCTGAACCCCCTCCAATGCATTTACATCTTTCCTTAAATAAGGTGACCATAACTGAACACAGTATTCGAATGTGATCTCACCATTGCTCTGATTAACTGAAGCATAACTTTTATCTTCAATTCCTCTTGTAATAAATGATAACATTCCATTAGCATTCTTGATCATGTGCTGAACCTGTGTATTAACTTCTTGTGGTTCATGAACCAGAATACCTAAATCTTTCAGCACCTTGGAATTCTGAAGTTGTTCTATTTTGAAATAACACATTTTTTTATTCTCCCTGCCAAAGTGAATAAAAACACATTTTTCTATATTACACGCCACCGAAGATTTTTTTCTCACAGCCAACTGTTTATATCCACCTAAAACCTCTTGATGTCTTCTTCATGACATAGAAGATTAGTGTGTAAAATTAAAGCATATGGGATTGGGGGTAGTGCATTGAGATGGATAGAAAACTAGTTGGCAGTCAGGAAACAGAGAGACAATGACTAATGAGGTACTGCAGAGATCATAGGATCATGAGTAGGTTATTGAGCCCTTGAGCCTGTTCTGCCATTCAGTGAGACCATGGCAGTCTATGGGCTAACACCATACACCTTGGTCCATATCCATTAATACCTTCGCTTAACAAAAAAATTAACTATCTCAGATTTAAAATTAACAACTGATCTAGCATCAACTGCCATAAAGAAACAGAATTAATTACAAGTCCAATATGATCACTTCTAACTTTGTTTTCTTTTTTTTTTGCTTTGTAACTAAGATTCTGCACCTAAGTACTTTTGTACCTAAGATGGTGCCATAAGTGGAGACTTGTAAATTTTTCACTGAACTCATGCAATTACATGTGATAATAAACCTAACTCAAATTCAAATTCTTTGGAACCCCTGAACAGCATCAAGCTGAAACGCAGTACAAACACAGTACTGATGAGCAATGTCCCAAGTTCTCTGCCTAGTCTATGTCAGTTAACCAATTGGCAATGTACTTGGTGTGAAGGTATGTTAGGAATATAGGGAAGAAAAAGGCAGGATCAGGTACAGCTTCAATAAGAACATAAGAACACAAGAACTAGGAGCAGGGGTAGGCCATCTGGTCCCTCGAGCCTGCCCCGCCATTCAATAAGATCATGGCTGATCTTTTTGAGACTCAGCTCCACTTACCCGCCCAGTCACCATAACCCTTAATGCCTTTACTGTTCAAAAATTTATCTAGCCTTGTTTTAAAAACATTCAGCGAGGTAGCTTCAACTGCTTCACTGGGCTGGGAATTCCACAGATTCACAACCCTTTGGGTGAAGAAGTTCCTCCTGACCTCAGTCCTACACCTGCTTCTCTTTATTTTGAGGCTATGTCCCCAGTCCTAGTTTCATCTGCTAGTGGAAACAACCTCCCTGCCTCCACCTTATCTATTCCCTTCATAATCCTATATGTTTCTATAAGATCTCCCCTCATTCTTCTGAATTCCAATAAGTATAATCCCAGCCTACTCAGTCCCTCCTCGTAATCCAACCCTCTCAACTCTGGAATCAACCGAGTGAATCTCCTCTGCACTCCCTCCAGTGCTAGTATATTCCTTCTCAAGTAAGGAGACCAAAACTGCACACAGTACTCCAGGTGTGGCCTCACCGGGACCCTATACAGCTGCAGCATAGCCTCCCTGTTTTTAAACTCCATCCCTCGAGCAATGGCAGACAAAATTCCATTTGCCTTTTTAATTACCTGCTGCACCTGCAATCCTATTCTTCGCGGTTCATGCACAAGGACACCCAAGTCCTTTTGCACAGTAGCGTGCTGCAATTTTTTACCATTTAAAACATAGTCCATTTTGCTGTTATTCCTACCAAAATGGATGACCTCACACTTATCAACATTGTACTTCATCTGCCAGACCTTTGCCCACTCACTTAGACTATCTATATCCCTCTGCAGACTTTCAGTGTCTTCTGCACACTTTGCTCTACCACTCATCTTAGTTCATCTACAAATTTTGACACACCACACTTAGTCCCCAACTCCAAATCATCTATGTAAATTGTAAACAATTGCGGTCCCAACACTGATCCCTGAGGCACACCACTAGCCAGTGACCACCAACCAGAAAAACACCCATTTACCCCTACTCTTTGTTTTCTACTAGTCAACCAATCCTCTATCCATGCCAATACATTACCTGTAATACCATGCAACTTTATCTTATGTAGCAGCCTTTGGCGTGGCACTTGTCAAATGCCTTCTGGAAATCCAGATACACCACATCCACATGTTCCCTATTGTCCACCATGCAAGTAATGTCCTCAAAGAATTCCACCAAATTAGTTAAACATGACCTACTCTTCATGAACCCCTGCTGGGTGCTCCCAATGGGACAATTTATATCCATATCTTGTTATTTCTTCCTTAATGATAGATTCAAGCATTTTGCCCATTACTGAAGTTAAGTTAACTGGCCTATAGTTACCTGCTTTTTGTCTACTTCCTTTTTTAAACAGTGGCGTCACATTGGCTGTTTTCCAATCTGTGGGAACCTCCCCAGAGTCCAGTGAATTTTGGTAAACAATTACTAATGCATTTGCTATTTCCCCAATCACCTCTTTTAGTACCCTGGGATGCATTTCATCAGGGCCAGGAGACTTGTCTACCTTTAGCCCCATTAGCTTGCCCAGCACTGCCTCCTTAGTGATAATGATAGTTTCTAGGTCCTCACCTGCTATCACCTTCTTGCCATCAGTTTTCGGCATGTTATTTGTGTCTTCCACTGTGAAGACCGACACAAAATAACTGTTTAATGCCTCGGCTATTTCCTTATTCCCAGTTAGTAAATTGGCCTTCTCATCCTCTAAAGGACCAATGTTCACCTTCGCCACTCTTTTACGATTTACATATTTATAAAAACTTTTGCTGCCTGTTTTTATATTCTGAGCTAGCTTACTCTCATAATCTATCTTACTTCACTTTATAACTTTTTTTGTGGCTTTCTGTTGGCCTTTAAAGATTTCCCAGTCTACTAGTTTCCCACTACTCTTTGCTTTTTTGTATGTTTTTTTTTCAATCTGATACTTTCCTTTATTTTCTTGGATATCCATGGCTGACTATCTCTTTTCCTACAGTTCTTCCTCATCACTGGGATGTACTTCTGCTGAGCACTGTGAAAAATCGTTTTGAAAGTCCTCCACTGTTCCTCAATTGACCCACCATAAAGTTTTTGTTCCCATTCAACCTTAGCTAACTCCTCCCTCATCCCATCATAGTCTTCTTTGCTTAAGCACAGGACATTGGTACTGGATTTAACCTTCTCACGCTCCATCTGCATTTTAAATTCGACCATACTGTGATCGCTCCTTCCGAGAGGATCCCTAACTGTGAGATCATTAATTATTCCTGTCTTATTACACAGGACTAGATCTAGGATAGCTTGCTTCCCCGTAGGTTCCATTACATATTGCTCAAGGAAATGAACCCCTCCTCAAGACTGCCATGACTGATCTGGTTTGACCAATCGATATGTAGATTAAAAGCCCCCATGATAATTGCTGTACCATTTTTACATGCATTAGCTATTTCTATGTTTATTGCCCGCCCCACCACGATGTCATTATTTGGTGGCCTATAGATCACACCTATCAGTGACTTCTTCTCCCTGCTATTCCTAATTTCCACCCAAATGGATTCAACCTTTTGTTCAGTAGAACCTATATCACCTCTCACTATCACCCTGATATCATCCTTAAAAATCAGAGCGACACCACCTCCCTTACCTTCCTGTTTGTCCTTCCGAACAGTTTGATACCTCTGGATATTTAACTCCCAGTCATGACCATCTTGCAACCATGTCTCTGTAATGGCCACTAAATCATACCCATTTGCCATGATTTGCGCCGTCAACTCACCCACCTTGTTTCGAATGCTCCAAGCATTCAAATAAAGTGCCCTTATGCAAGTTTTTGCACCTTCTTTTTGAGTCGTATCACCTCCATTACTAACAGCTCTCAAGTTCTCCTTCCTTTTAACTTTTTTCCTAATTTTCAATGGAGTTGAAGCTTCCTAGTCACCTGCTAACCTGCTGCTTTGCCTTCCATTTATTGTTATACTCCCTGTACGCTCTCTCCTCCCTTCCCCCCTACTTACTAGTTTAAAGTCCTATTGACCACCCTATTTACCCTTTTTGCCAGAACACTGGACCCGGTCCTGTTCAAGTAGAGTCCAACCCAGTGGTATAGATCCCTCCTGTCCCAGTACTGATGCCAGTACCCCATGAAAAGGAAACCTTCTTTCCCACACCACTCTTTTAGCCATGTGTTTACTTCCCTGATCCTCGCCTCCCTATGCCAATTTGCATGTGGCTCAGGCGGCAATCCAGAGATTATGACCCTTGAAGACCTGTTTTTTAATTTTGTTCCTAGCTTTTCATAATCCCGAAACAGGTCTTTTTTCCTAGTCCTGCCTATGTTGTTGATAACTACGTGGACCACAACAACTGGATCCTCCCCCTCCCTCTCTAGTATCCTCTCAAGCCGGTCAGAGATGTCTCACACCGGGCAGGCAACACACCATGCGGGACTCTCTATCCACAATGTCTCCACAAGTCTAGGTAATGTGCCAAAATTACAAGAATAATGGCCACCAAAATACTCCTGAACTCAATTTAAATTAATTGTCATACAGGAGAGGGGCAAAAAGTGATAGAATATTAGAAATTCACAAGTATTATAATTTAAACATTACAAATGAAATTTGCCTCGAGTCAGAGTGAAGATCACCTATCAAAGTGCTTGCAGGATGCTATTTATTTTTCTTTAAGCCCAATTTTTCCAAAGAAAATATAATGCCTTAATTTTAACTCTAACTGATCCCCCTCAATTTGATGAAAACGGAGCAGTGTGCTGGTAGCTGAAATGGAGTGAAGTGCTTTTCTATTCTAAAGTGACTGAAATTTTAAATTGCGAGTGGCACAAAAATGTGCCCAAAGTTGATGGTCTCCACTATAAATTTGTTCATCAGATTCTAATGAAGTCATCAGGGCCTGACTCATTGTTATAACCCAAGGCCAGAACGAAGGAGCATCAGTGACTGAGCCATTCAGCTACAATAGGCTGGATCTGGATTAAGGACAACAAGAGGCCCACTTGAACAAATTCAAAACATTTTATTTAGGTGTCCTCAAGATCAAGGCCAAGCAAAAATTAATGGAAGAGAAAATTTGTTTTGCAAAGTGGGCTGATTATTTTCTATGCATGTTTTGCAATGAGAATTTTGGTGAGCTTTTTAAAAAGATATTGGTATCTTACATTCCTAATTCACTATCTTACATTACACCTCAAAACTTTGCTTTCATCTTAAGATGAGTTAAATGAAGCAGAATTTCCAACTCCCTATTAAGAAAGAATGCTTGCAACAGATCTTAAAAACTAATCGACGTAAGGTAACTATTTTGCCACAAAAATAGATTTATGGAAGTATGAAAATAGTACCCGTGCAACTTGCCACAAAACATTTGCAAAGAACAATTTGATTGCATTGGGTGGAAGAGAGCCAAGACAGTGCTGCACTTGATATATTATTGCTGAAATTGGCACATTTATAAGAGAAACACTATTAACTGCACTTCCATTGTCTGCACTTTACATTATCTCTAAGAATTCTTCTGAGGGCTGGGGCTTAGCTTTACACTAACCAGTTAAAATGCAACACAGCATTTTAACTTTTTTTTTCAGACTCTGTAGTCTTTGATCCAGCGTGATCAGTAGCTGTTATCGGGATGTTCAGTACCTGGTAGGATTTATAATCCATGTAATGCTGATCTTTGACTTCAGGTCAGGAGATCAACAAAAGTCAGGAGTTACTGCATGCAGAGGCCAGCAATTTATTTGAAGATCTCATTACTGAAGTAAAAGAATTTGCATCTTATCTAAAATTATTTGAAATTTGATGAAGTAACCTAAAACAGTTAGATGTTTAATAAATAGTATGTCCAATTATTTGTTGAAGAATTTTCTATTATACTGGATAGCCAAAGTTCCACTGCAATCTCTGCATTATGAAATCAAACTCACATTATGTCAATGGTTAAATCAGGATAAATAAGTGTAGTGACAGCTGAAATGACAGCATAACTGACAACAGGATTTTTAAAGGAATTCACAAAGCAAGTACCCACTTGATTTAAATTTACAGTGCTACTCAGAAACATTTACACACTACAACTTGGTTTAGAAAGTTAATGTGCACCATTTAGTTTTGAACTCTCAGGTTGGGAAATCCTTTAATGATTATTAATGAGGTTTTGTCACTGTGGTGGTAAAGCAATGAAGTACAGCTCTCCAAAAAGACTTTATCATTTATCTAACCAGGTCAGGTGATCTGTGAGATTGGCCAGAGCTAACGATTAAGGATATAAGTATGATCATCTGAACTGCCTGTCATTAACAAATTTTTGATTTACCTGAATCACTGTATTACCTAAACTCTGACAGGTAAGTTATCTCAATTTATAATATTTCATTCTCCAGAGTGTCTTAGTTTGTTTCTAAAGCTTAGTGTGTAATTTACTAGCATGAAATTAGCATTAGACACCATGGGTTTATATTTGCTCTTATTCTCTCCATCATCTGGGTTAAAATAGCCCAAGTCTAACAAATAATCCAGAATTGTAATTATTTTAAAACAGGTGTTGAAGGTAGGAGACAGAGGGCAGTGGTGGAGAGCTGGTATTTGGATGGGAGGCCTGTGGTGTGCCCAAGGATTGGTGCTGGGTCCACTGCTTTTCATCATTTATACAAATAATTTGTATGTGAATGTAGGAGGTATGCTAAGTAAGCTTGCAGATGACACCAAAATTGGTGGTGTAGTGGACAGTGAAGAAGGTTATTTCAGAGCACAATGGGACCTTGATCAGATGAGCCAATGGGTTAAAGAGTAGCAGATGGAGTTTAATTCAGATAAATGTGAGGTGTTACATTTTGGAAATGCAAATCAGGGCAGGACTTATACACTTAATGGTCAGGTCTTGGGGAGTATTGCCGAACAAACGGACCTAGGGGTGCAGGTGTATTGTTCCTTGAAACTGGACTCCTCGTTAGACAGGATAGTGAAGAAGGAATTTGGCCTTTATTGGTCAGTGCATTAGTATAGGTGTTGGGATGTCATGTTGCGGCAGTACAGGACATTGGTTAGGCCACTTTTAGAATAATGCATTCAATTCTGGTCTTCCCTGCTGTAGCAAAGATATTGTTAGATTTGAAAGGGTTCAGAAAAGATTTACAAGGATGTTGCTGGAGTTGGAGGGTTTGAGCTATAGGGAGAGGCTGAACAGACTGGGGCTAATTTCCCTACAGCCTCAGAGGGTTAGCGTTGATCTTATAGAGGCTTATAAAGTCATATGGAGTATAGATAGGGTGAGTAACCAAGGTCTTTTTCTAAAAGTGGGAGAGGCCAAAACTAGAGGGCATGGGTTTAAGGTGAGAGGGGAAAGATTTAAAAAGGACCTGAGGGGCAATTTTTTCACACAGAGGGTGGTGCATGTATAGAACGAGCTACCAGAGGCAGTGGTGGAGGCTGGTACAATTACTATATTTAAAAGGGATTTGGATGGGTACCTGAATAGGAAGGGCTTAAAGGGATATGGGTCAAATGCTGGCAAATGAGAGTAGATCAGTTTAGGATATCCAGTTGGCATGAACGTGTTGGAGCGAAGCGTCTGTTTCCATGCTGTATGACTATGATGCTCAGTCAAGGTTATATTTTGTTCCAGTTACAGAACCTTGTTTTATCTGTAAATAATCTGGATCAGAGTTCTAGCCTATATGCTATGTTTCAGCACTCTGATGGTTTCTCAAGTCTAAAGTAACATAAGAAAGTGGGTAAGATTCTCAAAATCAGTTTACATTCATTTTTACACCTCTGCACTGCTTGCTGATTCAGACGGACAGCGCAGTAAATTCTCCTTCTGTGTCAGTGTTATGTCCCTGGTGTAATACACATCGTACGTATTTGAGTACAAGAGTTTAGGTTAAGATTAAATATAAATAAGGATATTTCGTCTTTTGCTTCGTTTTAAAATGATCTTAAATTCATTAAATCCATGTTAAAAATGACTATCCAACAGCTGTGGGATGCAGCTGTCAGTCTATGGAAACCTTGTAAATGAAGCTGATTACAAATAGTTTTTAGTTAACCTGTTCAGAGATGTTACAACACACTTCTGGAGCAGGTAGGACTTGAACATGGGTTTCCTGGCTCAGAAATATGGACACTGTCACTGTGCCACAAGAGCCCACAAATAAACTTGATTGCAATCTAATTTATTTTATCTATTGACTTAATGCAGATATTCATCTTAAACGTGTTCTTGTGCTGTATGTGTCTTGCTGCCTCTCATCTAGATTAAGTAACTGATAGTGTTATTTTCCAGTAAACAGAGTAGTAAGCACCACTCCCAAACATAATTGTCGTATAATGCCAATTTATTGCCAGTTTGAATTATTTTAATGAACTACATATAGCAACCTTGATGTATGGTGGTCATAAGAAGAATTATGCAATATTCTATAAGACACTGAGAAATTGGCAATGGTTAGTTTGCATTGAATATGAACATTTTGTCCAGTCATTAAGGCTGTTGGAAATGGGTGATTGGTCAAACATCAGTTAGATGCTTTAGTGATAAGCAACCATCTGGTTGATGTTGCACTGATAGACATAGAATGCACTTGGCTTTCTGCTTTTTATTCCCCTTTGATCACTGTCCTAACATTTTTTCCTTGTGCTTGATAACACAGACCTCCAGATTAACCTTTTCAAGTATTCTGTATTTCTCCTAAAAATGAACATATTCTGTGATTTTCACCCGATCTATGGGAAGGCAAGATTATGTCAACAATTTAAAACACTGAAATGCGGCCCTATTCAACATGCACATTGCTATGTACACTGTATCTAGATTTGCTTTATAAAGGATGTGACAGATTAATCTTTGATTGGAGATATCAGGATGGCCAGTTTATTCAAAAATTAATGGTTCCCCGCTGAGGCTCTTTAATTGTTACCTACTGTACTTTTTAAAACCAAGTTTTTTTCTTAGTTCGCTTCCACATCACTACAAAACAGCTACTAACTCCACTTAGCACGTTAACCCTTATTTATATAATGGATCCTTCTTTCATGCCTTCAGGTGTACCTTTGCCATTTGACTGCCAATGTAATCACCACTAGAAATGGAGTTCTCGTCTACATTTATATCAATCTAATCAGAATAAACAGAACCTTCAGATACTGGTAATATGGTTAGACGCTAACACAGCACCATGTCACCGTAGCTCTGGTGGCAGCACTCTTGTCACCAAGTCACAAGGTTCTAGGTTCTCATCCAATTCTAGGACCTGAACAAAAATGGAAAAACAAGGTGACAAACAGTACAAAGAGCTGCTGCACTGCTATCATTTGATGCGCCATTAAACCATCAGCCCTTTGTGTTTGACATAAAGAGCAGAATCCACCATTGGCAGCATGTGCCTCACCTGGCAGCTGCAAAATGGACAAGAAACCTGTGCAGCATCTTCAAAATGCCCTCTTGATCTTCTGCCAGTTCGGCAGTTCTGAGGATAAAGCTGGGCCTTCTTTTGGAATATGGTTGACTTTTAACTACGTGCTGGTTATTTAGGCATGGGCAATAAACACCAGCTGTCCAGTGATGCTTACATCCTATGCATAAATTAAAAAAAATTGGGGCTCTGGGGGCAGAGGTTCCTTTTGACACAAGCTGTGAGCCAGAGGTCAGCAGATCCTGGGCTCAGCAGTGCCACATAGGAGGCAATGGCTGCTGCCCGGAGAGCATCCCTTTGCCTGATGTACATGTTCTCAGTAAATCACCAGATGCTTTTGATCATGGCCCCACCCCACTCAACTAGTGGACTCCCTCATTTTCCCTCCGAAGGGGTGTCTGTCAGCAGATCGACTTGTATCAATTGGCTGTGGTTCTCAAGCAGTCCTTAACTGACCACTGAACAGCCTCAATTAGCAATGGAGCTGAAGGTGGGCAATAGGCCCTCCGACCCAAAACTTAATTCAAGTGGGGATAGGTGACGTGCCAGGGCCAAACTAAAGTTAAAAATTACCCTTTAAGCACAAGTTGGGCAGAACAGTTAACAGGACAACTTAAAGACTAACATTGTAGAGATATTTGAAGGAGTCTATTAGAATAGAATTTATGCTTCCAATGCAAACTTGTGAAATTTAACAATCTTCCAAAGCAAAGAAGGGAAGACACAGTATCAAGCTAAAAGAAAAAAAAAGTACAAATGCAAAGTTGAAATCCCATGACAGACAGAACTATAAAAAGCAACAAAAATAATGAGGTACAAAAAGAAACAGGAGGAAAAAACTGCAGGGAATATCAATGCTATTAGTAAAAATGATCATTATATTAAGCGTTGAGGGAATGTGGACCTGTTAATAATTAGATATATGAAGATAAAGCATTGCTTTGGTCCCTCACCATAAACTGTGAAAAGGCTTCAAATATATCAGCAACTTTGACACTGGAATTTTCTTATCATCAGAAAGACTTATGATATGAAAGGGTGCAGCTTCAAAAACTAACAACAGGAAAGAAAAGTTACACAAGGTGGCAAAACAATGCAATAATGGTGTCACTGTTGTGAATATTATTATTCTTTCATTTTACTCAAAATAGTGCAAGTTGTTTTACTGTCCAATCATTCCCTTACATTTGGCATAGGAAGATGAAAACTTTGAAAATTCAAATTGTACATTTACTAGTTGATCATTTGCTATCTCACCATGTCAGACCTCAAATGGTCACTCTTCATAGGAGAGAGATAGTAGGAACTGCAGATGCTGGAGAATCTGAGATAACAAGGTGTAGAGCTGGATGAACACAGCAGGCCAAGCAGCATCAGAGGAGGAAAGCTGACGTTTCAGGCCTAGACCCTTCTTCAGAAATGGGGGAGGGGAAGGGGGTTCTGAAATAAATAGGGAGAGAGGGGGAGGCGGACAGAAGATGGATAAACGAAAGGTAGGTGGAGAGGAGACAGACAGGTCAAAGAGGTGGGGGTGGAGCCAGTAAAGGTGAGTGTAGGTGGGGAGTTAGGGAGGGGATAGGTCAGTCCAGAGAGGACGGACAGGTCAAGGGGGCGGGATGAGGCTAGTAGGTAGGAGATGGGGGTGGGGCTTGAGGTGGGAGGAGGGGATAGGTGGGAGGAAGAACAGGTAGGGAGGCGGGGATGAGCTGGGCTGGTTTTGGGATGTGGTTGGGGGAGGGGAGATTTTGAAGCTTGTGAAGTCCACATTGATACCATTGGGCTGCAGGGTTCCCAAGCGAAATATGAGGTGCTGTTCCTGCAACCTTCGGGTGGCATTGTTGTGGCACTGCAGGAGGCCCAGGATGGACATGTCGTCTAAGGAATGGGAGGGAGAGTTGAAATGGTTCGCGACTGGGAGGTGCAGTTGTTTGTTGCAAACTGAGTGTAGGTGTTCTGCAAAGCAGCCCCCAAGCCTCTGCTTGGTTTCCCCGACGCAGAGGAGGCCACATCTGGAACAGCGGATACAATATACCACATTAGCAGATGTGCAGGTGAACGTCTGCTTGATGTGGAAGGTCTTCTTGGGGCCTGGGATGGGGATGAGGGGGGAGATGTAGGGGCAGGTATAGCACTTCCTGCGGTTGCAGGGAAAAATGCCGGGTGTGGGGGGGCTGGAGGGGAGTGTGGAGCAGACAAGGGAGTCACGGAGAGAGTGGTCCCTCCGGAAAGCAGATAAAGGTGGGGAGGGAAAAATGTCTTTGGTGGTGGGGTTGGATTGCAGATGGCGGAAGTGTCGGACGATGATGCATTGGATCCGGAGGTTGGTGGGGTGGTACGTGAGGACGAGGGGGATTCTGTTTTGGTTGTTATTGCGGGGAGGGGGTGTGAGGGATGAGTTGTGGGAAACGCGGGAAATGCGGGAGACACGGTCGAGGGCATTCTCGACCACTGAGGGGGGGATGTTGCGGTCCTTGAAAAATGAGGACATCTGAGATGTTCGGGAGTGGAATGCCTCATCCTGGGAGCAGATGCGGCGGAGGCGAAGGAATTGGAAATAGGGGATGGCATTTTTGCAGGAAGGTGGGTGGGAGGAGGTGTATTCTAGGTAGCTGTGGGAGTCGCTAGGCTTGAAATGGATATCGGTTTCCAGGTGGTTGCCAGAGATGGAAACAGAGAGGTCCAGGAAGGAGAGAGAGGTATTAGAGATGGTCCAGGTGAACTTAAGGTTGGGGTGGAAGGTGTTGGTGAAGTGGATGAACTGTTCGAGCTCCTCTTGGGAGCAAGAGGCGGCGCCGATACAGTCATTGATGTAACGAAGGAAGAGGTGGGGTTTAGGGCCAGTGTAGCTACGAAAGAGGGATTGTTCCACATAACCTACAAAGAGGCAGGCATAGCTTGGACCCATGCGGGTACCCATGGCCACCCCCTTTGTCTGTAGGAAGTGGGAGGAATTGAAAGAGAAGTTGTTAAGGGTGAGGAGGAGTTCAGTTAAGCGGATGGGGGTGTCGGTGGAGGGGGATTGGTCGGGCCTGCGGGACAGGAAGAAGCAGAGGGCCTTTAGGCCATCTGCCTAGGGAATGCAAGTGTATAGGGACTGGACGTCCATGGTCAAGATGAGGTGTTGGGGACCAGGGAATCGGAAGTTTTGGAGGAGGTGGAGGGCGTGGGTGGTGTCACAGACATAGGTGGGAAGTTGCTGGACCAAGGGGGAGAAAATGGAGTCAAGATAAGTAGAGATAAGGTCGGTGGGGCAGGAGCAGGCAGAGACAATGGGTCGACCAGGGCAGTCAGGTTTGTGGATTTTGGGAAGGAGATAGAAACGGGCGTTGCGGGGTTGGGGAATGATGAAGTTGGAGGCTGTGGGTGGGAGGTCACCTGAAGTGATGAGGTTGTGGATGGTTTGGGAGATGATGTTTTGGTGGTCGGGGGTGGGGTCATGATCAAGGGGGCGGTAGGAGGAGGTGTCAGAGAGCTGGCGTCTGGCCTCGGCGATGTAGAGATCAGTGCGCCATACTACAACTGCGCCTCCCTTGTCCGCGGGTTTTATGGTGAGGTTGGGATTGGAGCGGAGGGAGCAGAGAGCTGCACGTTTAATGGGGAAGAGGTTGGAGTGGGTGTAAGGGGTGGAGAAGTTGAGGCGATTGATGTCTCGACGGCAATTCCTCTTCATAGGATACTGAGTGTCAGCATGCTATTTGACTACAGAAAAATTGTCTTGTCCTCACTTGATATCCAGTCCAACCCTGGTCTATTTAGGCTTTTTATCATCAGGCTTTAAGCCTAAACATAAAGGCCCGAAACACGCTCCTTGAGCTTTGCTAATTGAGCACAAATTAAAGGTAAAATATACGACCCTCACAGTGTAACACGACATTTATCAGGGTTTTGTTGTTTACCCACCAAAGTAAAATTCACAAATGGTGAGATCCAAGAAGCTTCCAACAGGGATGTGACCGCATTTTAACTGCTCACCTGCCTGGTTTCCACAGAAATACAGAGTTAAAATCATCCTGCATTTAATTTCATTGTCCACTACGCACCTTCCATGTGTTGTCTAGTATGCTCAGCCAAGCAACGTATAGCATATTATTAAAATCTAAATAGAAAGATGATCTTTTTGCCAGCAATTCAGCGATATGTTGTATAAACACCAAACAATGCATATTGAGCTGTGTTAATAAAGGTTAACATTTGAGACATATTTCACACTATGTAAATCTTTAAGATCTTAATTGGTATAAATATGATCAGTGACATACATATCATATTATTCAAAAAATGTAAATTAATTTTGTAAGGCAATCCTGAAACACTACTAAAATATTAACTGCTAGCAATTGTTTTCAAATCTTAAGTTTTACAGGTTTACTTCACTAACTTCCTATGGGAAAGGTTACAAATCCACAACATTTCTTATTGCCCAAGAAAAAGTGCAATTAAGAAGAAATTAAGATTTTGAACATAACTTTTGCACTTCTTACCTTGTATCAAAAAGTCATAATTAGTAGAAATACTTTCAAAAAGCCTTCAATAAATCTAATAATTTTGTTTTATTTAATGAAAACCAATAAAATAGGTTAGTTTGAAACAACAGTTAAGATTTTCTTTATGGTTCACGAGGCAGGGTTTTAAGATCTGCTCTATTTACCGTGGTTTCCTCATATATTTGGAGATGGAGATGATGAAATTTTCAATGAAGTTACAGGTAAAGAAGGACATTGTACTATGCTAACACAATGCTCAGCACTTGAAGTGTGTGTGCCTTTAACAGTTCAGAAAGAAAGTCATGAATGGAAATGGGGCAATACCCAAATGAGAAAGCTTAGAATTCATTGAATGGCAAGAAGGTCAGGAAGACTGTTTTTAAAAATGTAATATTCTTTACATTTACAGAGATCAATTCTCTCCTAACCAGGGTAAGGAAGAGATAAACTGTAGGATGAAAACAAACTGCATATTGTAAACACAAATGGAATTTAGAAAAGCACACTGGGTTTGCAATACAAACATGGTCATATAATCAGGACGTGCGGGCAGCTGAAAAATTAAAATACATGCCTCCTACATATTAAACATTGATTTACCTTGTTTACCTCATGATATAAACATTTTAAAATACACAGCTCAACTGATCACTATACATTTGCTGTTTAGTTTCAAACTAAACCACTCAGAGTCCTCAGGGTACTGCTCCACTTCCTTTTTACAACCATGCTAAATATCCAGTGTTGGTATACTTCAGTACTCTTCCTAACATTGGTCACATACACACAACAAACTAAGCTCCAGAATGATAGCCAAAAGGATGTGCAATGCAAGAGTGCAGAACAACAATGCACAGAAAACCAGCTTATTTTTATCCAGAGATAGTAGGAACTGCCGATGCTGGAGAATCTGAGATAATAAGGATAATAAGACCAGAAACGTCAGCTCTCCTGCTCCTCTGATGTTGCTTGGCCTGCTGTGTTCATCCATAAAGTTTTATGCAATTCTCATTTTTTTAAAATCATGGTAACTATAGGTTCAAAAAAAAAGTTCATTCTCAAAATATGGCTCAGTTTCATTAATTTCAGGATATGAACATTTGGCTGGAACTTCTACAGTGGTTTTCTTGATTGTGTAATGAAATTTTGGCAGAAAATCTGGAAAATGAGCAGATATCAATTCGTTCCCCGCAGAAAAGGGAATCTTTCAGTTTCACACAATAATAAAGCAAAGTTAAATAATTGTATAAATGCAAACTATTAACATGGGAAAGTAAATGTGTACTGCCAAAGAAACAGAAAAGTTTGGGTGGCATGTGATAAGAAAAGTCACAGGCCAGAAATAAGCCATTTAATCCATTAATATCGCACCACCACATTTCTCCAACAGCTATTGGTCTCATAATGAATATTCTTCTTTCTCCAATCAATTAAGCATTCCCTGACTCCATTTCAACAAAAAAAAAAATTGGGTAATTGTAACCATCCTCTAAAAAGATTTATATTCAACTTCCCATGTAAACTTTTTTCTGGTTATTTCAGTGTTTTGTGCTCATTAAGAACCTACTGCTCTGATTAAGCTTTTGGCCACCTTTCAATATCTCTCCTTCCCTGACTTCACATGTGTTATCTTAATGTTTATCTCTAAAATACTATGGGTTTGGCTTAATGCTCTATATAAATGTTTTTGTTATTATTACTCTAGGGTATCCTTTTAAATAACCCCAAAACTTAACACAATTTAAAACTATCAGCAGATGTCCTGAAAGATGAATGACTCAGGTAGGAGAGCAGGAAAAATGAGATTAATTTGGATTTCTCTAATGAAATGCCGTGGCAATGTGATGAATTCCGTCTCTACCATAAAAATCCATACAGTAGTTCAGAGTGATTTGATTAGTTTATTAACAAGCTACATTAAGCATGTTTGTAAATAGGTTACCCATGATAAACATTGACATGAAATGTAATGTCAAAGGAAAAGGTTTATTGCCTGGATTTGCAAAATTTTTTGATTAAAATTTCAATAAAGATCAGCTCTAGTTGGTCTTATGAAAATTTAAGAGTACCTAGCTTCACCATGGAGAAATTACAAATTTCTGTGATTTACACGCAAGTTGTTTTTTATTCTGATGAGAAATTAAATCAAGGCCCCATTGAGCCTCTCACCACACTATTTGAAGAACAACATATTTCTCTTGGTTTCCTGGCTAACGTTTATCCTTTTCTCAGCACTTCCAAAAACACACTCAAAAAGCCTGACATCATCCAGGACAAAGCAGTCTGTTTTATTGGCACCACATCCACAAACATCCACTCCCTCCACAACGAACACTCAGTAGCTGCAGAAATTCAGAAATGGATAGACCTATCCATCACCACTCTTGTACAATTATGAAGAGAACTGTAAAAACCAAAGGTGAAATACAGTTTGCCTCCCTCCATCAAATAAGTCACTTTACATTAGGAGCTATTGAAGAAATATACACCATGAAGATGTGATCCATAAAATATTAAAGTGTAATTTCATTGGTTGTTTTCTTGCATTTCTTTTAGAAGGTAGATTTTAACTGAAACAAAGGACATTGCCTGAAATTAAAGATTATTGAAATTAATTTATGTCACTGTGTAGCCACATAATACTTTGTTGGGCTTGACGTAGATGTGTGGACAGAAACAATGTCTGCCTATAATTGTGAACTGACTCCTACCTCCCTCATCAAAATGGAGGATGTATCAATCAAGGAGTTAATGATTAGAAAATTTAAATTCATCACCTCAGTTCTGCTTTGGCAAAGATAAGTTGATCATCTTCCTTTTATAGTGTACATCATATGAACGCGAATAAAAACAACGTTGCTGGAAAAGCTCAGCAGGTCATTCCGTTCTGAGGAAAGGTCACTGGACCTGAAACGTTAACTCTGATTTTTTCTTCACAGATGCTGCCAGACCTGCTGAGCTTTTCCAGCAACTTTGTTTTTGTTCCTGATTTGCAGCATCGCAATTCTTTCAGTTTTTAGATGAATACGAATGCTGGCTTTAAATTTGCAGACTTCGTACAGGGCAGCAGAGACAATATACCTGGTCCTCTCTTTTTCTCTCTGAAAACTCTTTCAAAACGTTGAGCCCTAATTTGTGGCAGGAACCCATCCAAAAAAAACCTCCTGCTACAAACATTGAGAATTTTAAAAGGAAGGTTTCAACACAGCAATAAAGATTCCAAGAGAAGGGTATTTAACAGTTGCAAAACACTGTTTCAGTGACAACCAAAATATCCAACACAACCAGTGAATTTATTGACTTCACTGAATTGAATTGTCTTTACTTGGCCAAGTTCGTCAGTCTTATCTCTAAATTTGTAGCTTTCCACATGCTTGGAGTTTGAGTTTTTACTTGGATGCATTTATAAGAAATAGGATGACTTTTTACATTTCTTAACACTTTTACCAAAGTGGGGTTTAACAACAAAAGTAACTCATTTGTTTAATCAAGAATAATTATTTGACTTATTGCTTACAAGATACACACCGTCAAGTAAAGATTGAACTGATAACACAGCATCCTTTTAAAATGTTACGATGAAATAAGATGTCGAGACAAAGGAATATCAATCTACTACTCCTCACAATATATCTTAATAAGGTTAATATATTTTGGATAAATTTATATAATAAATAGTAATCATATTCATAGAAACTTGCTACATAGGAGATAATTTAACTTGACGTGCATATGCTGGCTCTTTGACACAGCAGTCACATCTAGTCCTATCCCAGCTATCTGTCTGTAAATAGAATCATATTCATTCCCTTTGTGCTGTGTTATATAGTACCTTTTCAGGGTAACCTTTAGTTACTCTCTACTAATAGGGCTAACTCCCAAGGCAAGAGTGGAATTTTAAAGAAGAATTTAATTAATGTCAGGTAAAACATCTTTCAGTACTGCAGAAAAGACCCATTTAATCAAAGCTTTTTGTCTTGCACTCATTAGGACAATTTGCAAGAATACGCATCAAGGGGAATGCCAACATTTATACAACATGAGAGGAGATTGCAGACTGTTTGGTGGAGACATTGTTCAAGAGAATGCAGGAATTAATGATAATTGACAGGGTTTGTTTAGATTTTAAACAAACTAGGCTGACTTTGATTGGTCAGGGCATTAAACTGAGAAATGAGCCACAGAAAGGTTGTGTTGAAACAGGTGCAGTGTATATGCATGTTCTTGCTATCTGTAAAGTATAGCGTGCTGAATAATTTTGTAACTTTAGTATATGCATGTGTACCACATTCTGCATCTGACTGACAATCTTAAATTGGTTGTCTACCGTAATTCGTCTCACACATACAGAATTATTCAGAAAACATTGTCCGATTGCAGAATCGCATTTAATGTTTGACACTGTGCTGCAACTTTGCAAGTGTGGGCTGGTTGGGTATGCTCAGTATCTTGCTTGTTGCATACAGCTGAGGGGATATGCTGTCTGATGCAACCTGACAGTCATTGGGATGTACAGTCTATCTGCCTTGCACTGAAATTCATACACCCATTATTCATTTATGTGACAGGCAAGGTATCTTTCTGGCTTAATGGCAGCATTCTGTTAGAGGTGAACACCACTTGTATTACTACAACAGCTCGTTTCACCTGCTGCTCAAACTTTTAAGCTAACTTGCCATTCAAAGATGATTGGAGGTAGACTAGGCTCTTTTCAGAACCAAGAGTGACCACATCAGGGCCTTTCATGCGTATGCACCATATAGTGCAGGAAATGATCAGGCAAGGATTGCCATTACCCTGTGGGATGGCTTTGATGCACCCTACTTGAGATGAAACCTGCATGATGAACAAATGGTTTGGGCGCTATTTGTTATGTTGATGATGAGACCATTTTCATGTGCTATGAACTTTACCTTATCAGCAGCTTCATAATGTAGTATATTCTTTTCAGTGCCTGTGTGAAGCCAGGTAGGTAGTACATACATTTTAAAGACAGCATGTCCCTTCATCTGTCTGTAACAGCAAGGTACTTACTATACCCGACTAACCCTTGTTTTTCAATCTTGCAATAGTTTCCAACATTAGATATGATTCTACAATTGGACAACATTTCCAGGATAATCCTGAGCATGTGAGGAATTACACTGACCATCTATTTAGGATTGTCTGTCAGTCAGTCTTGCATTGTGGTACACTTACATCCACTGGAAGCTACATAAATTTATACACAAGGCTCTGCTCTTTGCAGATAGAAAGAACATGTACAAGCTGCACCAATTCCAATGTAACAAAATAGGTGACGGCCATTTACTGTCTTATTGCTCAGGGCATTGCCCTGGCCAATCAGAGTTAACCTACCTATCTTAAGATCTAAACAGTGCTTAGTGGTTAACAGTCAATCATCATTAACTGCTGCATCTTCTTTGACAACTCCTCTACCAATCAGTCCACTTGCCAACCAATCAGCATCCTCTTCTCAAATAATATAAATGTTGATTTTCACCTTTATCAGTATTCTTGTATATTGTCTTGATGTGGTCAAGACCAAAAGCTTCAACAAAACGTATCAGCTTTCAGACATACTTAAGTTTTGCACGATCAAATGACTCTATGTAAAACACGTTTACATTTATGGTTAGGACATTTGAGCCTCACAAGTTACATGAAATAAAGCAAAAATGCTTGAAAAAAAAACTCAGCAGGTCAGGTGGCATGTGTGTAGACAGTGAAATAATGATCATTTTAGGTCTGTGTCCTTTTATCAGAACTGGGAAAAGCTAGAGATGTAATAGATTTTGAAGAAGGGATGGATGGAACAAAGACAACGGAAGATCGCGGGTAGAGTGGAAGATAGGAGAGATTGAATAACAGAAAGATTAGTCTCTCAGGGCCTCAGGGATTGGAAATAGGGCAAGAAAGGGAACAAAACATGTGTGTACAGTAGGTGCACTGCAGCTCTAATGAAGGGAAGAGACGAAACAGGGCAAGTAAAATAAAATAAGTTCACAATCTGAAATTGTGGAACTCCATGTTGAGACCTGAAGGCTGTAAATTGCCTAATTGAAAGGTGAACCTCACTGGAACAGTGCCATTGACCAAGGGAAAAATGTCAGTGTGACAGCAAGGTGAATTAAAAAGACAGGCCAGTGGAAGTTTGGGATCATGCCCTTTTTGCCTTGAACTGAATGGCTTGCAGGGCAGTGCAGAGGAAAAGAAAGAATCAATCACACTTCTGTGGGCCTGGAATTAGGCCACGTGGACCTGACCAGGTAAGGATGGCAGATTTCCTATTCTAAAGGACATCAATGAACCAGATGGATTCGTTGAACTGGCATTGGTTACATGGGGCACTATCTCCCCAGGCCCTGAATGATTTGTTCTTTGGCAAGAAATTTGGAAGAATTATGCGTGAAGTTGAGCAAGACCTTCCTTGACCTAGGAACCAACAAATCACAGTTTCCTACTAAGTGCTGGACACTGAGATGAAATTCTCGCTAGTGAGTTACAAGATGCCTTTTAATGGAGAGATAATCACTCACTGTCAACCTCATCAACATGCATTCTCCTATTCTGACACCCACTAGTTAGATACAAGTTGCTGAGAATTCCTGACATAACATTCCTCACCTGACTGGTGAGTCCAGCTTGTCACTTGCTCCTTTGGACATCCATCTTGAATAACTAACACCAACGTATCACCGCATGCACCCCACGTCCATGCTCAGAAGGGGAAAAAAACACATCATCCCAAAGCTTTGTTGTGGAAGGGTGCAAACCAAGATACTTGGATCATTAAAAGATGATGAGCATTAACATACCAAGTCACACTTTCAAAATGATTAAACTGCAATATATTGTGTAAAACAAAATGTGATATTAAAATGGACTTTTAAACAATGTACCAATTCTAGTGTGTGACAGATGCACTTCTATAAACACCGTCTGAATAAAGATAAACTAATTTTTTACACATAATTATTAATGATTATATTGAACAGATGTGACAAACTTTAAAAGGAGACCATATTAGGGGAGGCAATGGCCTCGTGGTATTATTGCTGGGCTGTAGTACCAGAGACCCGGAAAAGATTCTGGGGGCCTGGGTTTGAATCCTGCCATGGCAGATGGTGGAATTTGAATTCAAATAAAAAAAATCTGGAATTAAGAGTCTAATGATGACCATGAATCAATTGTCGATTGTTGGGAAAACCCATCTGGTTCACTAATATCCTTTAGGGAAGGAAACTGCTATTCTTACCTGGTCTGGCCTACATGTGATTCCTGACCCACAGCAATGTGGTTGACTATTAACTGCTGTCTGGGCAATTAAGGACCAAGAATAAATGCTGCCTAGCCAGTGACATCCTCATCCGTTAATGAATAAAGGAAAACAGGAAAGGCTGGGAAATGAAGGCTTAAGAGTTTGGTCTAGAAACTTGTGCACTCAGCACAGAACACTGCCTGACACATACAGCATGTGTCCTGTTCCAGGAGTGTGTGTTCATAAACTATCCCTTCAATGTCACTGTTTCAATCAGTTGTGGATCAGAGCACTGAAGATGCTGTGATCTCTCTCCTGGGTTAAGCTGTAAATCTAATAAATGTGTGTGGGCACTAAAACTTTTCATAATATCTCTGCATTTTGACATTCTCTATAACCACTATGTTTAAATATTTTATTCATTTTGAATTTTAGATCCAACTTTTGTAAAAATAAAACTGGCTACATTGATCCTTTCTGCTGAAGAATGCTGATTTTGCTGAGGAAATACCTTTTCCGAATTCATACTAAACAACAGACATTTTAAAAATGTATTTATGAGATGTACAATCTGGGACATAGGTAATCACTTTTCCTTATAAATTACTAATTTGGTTTGCTATTATTGTTTAAAAGCTACTCTGCCTCATTTGAATAGTTATTTATTAGGCTCAGGGGAAGTGGTTTGCTTCAATGTCTGGACAAAAAAGGGTCAATCAGTGCAGAAACCTCATTATTTTTGAAGTTTGTCCCATAACTCTCCCACTTAAGCTACACAGGGGAATATTGCTCAGTCAGTGGGCACTAATTGGTTGCTCACAAGTGGTTTGAAAAAACAACACTGTAGCCTCAGCACACACTGGTAATTATTGTCCACTACTTAACAATAAACAGCAGAACTAATTGCTTTTGCAGACCAACAAACCCGATTTAAATCACACTTTTGACGTTTTTATTCTAGGACAGAGCCCATTAGGAATTGCACAGCAACTCCCACTTGTATTCCAGCACTAATAAAATAAGATCATCCAACACCCACAGATACAATTAGTTTGGTTATTTGTTTCCTGCATAGATTGCAGCTGCACTATCATGAGCATGATGGTGTGAAGTGCTTTCAGTCCCACACTATCGCAAAAGTGGCAGTATAATTTAGGGATGAGGCTCAAAACCATAGTTGAGCTCAGTAAAAATGTGGAAAGCATATTACCATAACCTCATCAGGATAAAGAGCTTATACTATTCCCACTGGAACTATGGAAGTCATCAGGAAACTTAGTTTTCTTTTAAATAATGTTTGATTTCGTTTGGGTGAATAGCGGAGGAGGAAGATGCCTTCAGATAGGGGACCCTGTATGGAGGTGGTGGCAGGGGGTTGGAAGTGTGGGTGTTATGTCAGTAATTTAAAATTGTCAACAAGGGAGAAAATAGCAAGGCTGGACAAAATTGCCAGATCCATAAGGGGTGGCTGGAACATTGCGCATTGCATCTTTCAAGCAGAAATGTCAGAAATGTTAGAAAGGTGAAAGATGTCTGGCTATGTGAAGATACAGCATATAGTTTTGGATTGCTCTTTCAAAGGGATCACAGTGACAGAATGGAATTTTCAAATTGCTATGACTCCCCATTTCCCAAAAAAGAGATTCTTCTACGTCTAAAAGGGCAATTACGGCTTATTTTTTAAAAATCTAGAGTTTAGGGATGCTGCTAAAGAATCAGTGTCAGCTTGATCTGAAGCTAGCCGATAGCAGTGAAGTGTCAGTTCCCCACTATAAGGAACTGTTTTAGCACTGCTTGGGGTCAATGTGAAGTAGGAATGCTTCAGCCTTCACTAGCTCAGATTGGTAACTCGAACAGTAGGGTACAGAAGAGATGGAATTTAATGTAAGGTATTCTCTCTACACCAGCCTTCAAAATAAGACAAAATTCAACATATTTAAAAGATATTTATAATGAAGAAGTCCTAGATAAGTTGGAATATCTTTGCTGGACAGAAAACATTTACCCAGTTGACATATATAATGGGTATTTCTGATTGACTCCCACCAAAGCAAATAAACAGATATTCCTCTGGGCTTGGGATCAATCCAGTTTTCAAAAGGAAATTAAACTTTCAGCAGGGATGAAATTGGTCTTCAATGCTAGTGCAAGAAGGAGAAAAATTAATTGGCAGACCCTGTGGTACGCACGTTAGAGAACAGTCTATAGTCTGTTTTCGGAATAAACTTTCTGAAATTCACGCATGTAACATGGACATTGCTTGTTTGGCCAGTCCAGCATTTAGTCCCATCCCAACTGTCCTTGAAAAAGTGGTGGTGAGCTCGCTGCCTTCTTGAACCAACACAGTCCTTTTGGTGTAGGGACACCCACAGTGCAGTAAGAGAGGGAATTCAATGATTTTGACCCAGTGATGGAATCCAAGTTGGGTTGGTGTGTGACTTGGAGGGGATCTTGCAAGTTCCCATGTACCTACTGCTCTTGTCCTTCTAGTGATAATGGTCATGGATTTAAAAGGTGCTGGAAAAGGTGCTGATGAGTTACTACAATGAATCTTGTAGATAGTACAAATGCAAGAATACTGGAGAAACTCAGCAGGTCTAGCTGCATCTGTGGAAAGAGAAACAGAATTCATGTTTCAAGTCTGGCATGACTCTGAAGTAGAGTTCCTCCATGCATTCAATATGGAGGAGCATTAATTCATCAGCTGAGTGGGGGACAGTACATGTAATCAGCATGAGGCTCCTTGCCCCTGTTTAACCTGGTGCCATGAGACTTCATGGGGTCTACAGTCCATGTTGAGGGCTCCCAGGGCAACTCCCTCCCTACTGTTTATTGCTGTGCCACTAACCCTGTTGGGCCTGTCCTGACAGTGGTACAGATATATCAAAGGACAGTAATGGTGACGTCTGGGACATAGTCATAATCACTGCATCTTACTTTAGAGACAATGTCAGGCTCTTGCTTGACTTGCCTGAAAGGCAGCTCTCCCAATTTTGGCACTAGGGTATAGCATTCAATTCTGCTAGTGGAAGAAAGGGTTTAACAAGGATTCTGCTGGGATTGGCGGGTTTGAGCTGTAGGGAGAGGATGAATAGTCCGGGGCTTTTTTCCCTGGAGCATTGGAGGTGTAAGGGTGACCTTATGCAGGTGTTTAAAGTCATGAGGAGCGTAAATAGGGTGAATAGTCAATGTCTTTTTCATAGCGTGGGAGAGTCCAAAACTAGAGGGCATGGATATAAAAGGGACCTGAGGGCCAACCTCTTCACGCAGAGGGTGGTGTGTGTATGGAGCGAGCTGCCAGAGGAAGTGGTGAAGGCAGGTACAATTTCAACTTTTAAAATGCATCTGGATGGGTATATGAACAGGAAGGGTTTAAGAGGGATATGGGCCAAACGCTGGCAAATGGGACTAGACCGGTTCAGCGTATGTGAACATGGGCGATTTGAACAAAGGGTCTGTTTCTGTGCTGTATAATTCTATGACTCTCTGTTCATAACGCAGGCTTTGCAGTGTTGACAGGGCTGTTCTTATCATTAAAAAAAAAGAGTTCTGAAGAAGGGTCACCGAACCTGAAACATTAACTCTGTTTTTTCCTTCACAGATGCTGCCAGACCTGCTGGGCTTTTCCAGCCACTTTGTTTTTGCTCCTGTTCTTATCATTGCCATTTCTAGTGTCTCAGTGGATGGCAGGTGGTCCATCCAGTTTCATTTTTGAAACTTTTTCGTATTGTTACAAAGAAATGCTTGCTAGGCCATTTCACCGGGCATCTACGAGTCAACCACATTGTTGTTGGTCTGGAGTCACATGTAGGCCAGACTATGCAAGGACTGTAGTTTCCTTCCAGAACATTACCCAAGTCTCTAGATTAATAGTCGAATGAAAATACCAACATCCTGTCACTTCCCTGAAGAATTCCTGAAACCAAGGCTACAGAAATCTGTCCTTCCTCAGCAAAAAGAACTGAAGCATGATTTTCACCCTGGGCTATCCTCAACAGAACTCGGGAACTGGCAAATCAAGAAGGCTGGATCTAAAGATACCATGTGACTTGGAAATGACAGTCCAGTGTAAAACAGAGAATCATATGATGGATCGTGACTGATCTGTAATATGGAATTCCCCATTTTCAGTTGAAATGTTTCATCGAGAGAGATTCATGGCACCTCTTTGATGATGATTTGGAGCAACTATGCTCACACAATCTTCAGCTCACCTCATTAGTTATGTAACAAGGCTGCAGGGTGCCTTTCTTGGAAATCACATGGCCGGAGAAGCAGGAAAGCTCGCCACAGCCAGGATCTTCCAGCTTTCAAACCTCTGGTGCTAGATTTAAAGTCCAGCTCTATATAATGTCAGAAATGGTAAACCAGGAACTGCCTCTTACAGTGTGGTGCTTGAGCTTCAACATGTAATACACAGCAATGAGGAAAGTCTTTACCCCACTTCATGGACAGAGACCTGAAGATGTTGGTGCTCATGGACAGGAGGGCTGTTCTTTTTCCAGACAACTGCTACAGGAGGCCATGCCACCAGATACAGCCAGCTTGGTTGCACATTACAGCTTGGTGTACCAAGTGAAAAGGAATTCAATGCAGAAAGAAGGCTAATGATCTTGTGCTCTGGAAGAGTAAGTGCCACCTCTTTGCTAGCTCACAATCTCAGGATCAGGACTCACTCTAATTCCATCGCTGCAGAGAGGTGGCTCTCACGCACTACTATTCATGTCGAGTTAATGGCTTTCACCTAATTTATCCTCCCAACTATTAACCCTTTGAGCACTTCCTGCACATTCATTACTGACACTTCACCAATCACTCGTAGACAGGGTAGTGAAAAAAAGCGTTTGGTATGTTTGCGTTTACACGTCAGTGTATTGAGTCTAGGAGTTGGGACGTCATGTTGTTAGGCCACTTTTGGAATGCTGCGTTCAAGTCTGACCTCCTTACTATAGGAAGGGTACTATTAAATTTTAAAAGTTCAGAAAGGATTTACAAGGATGTTGCCAGGGTAGGAGGAGGATTTGAGCTGTAGAGAGAGGCTGAATAGGCTGGGGCTATTTTCCCTGGATGATTAGAAGCTGAGGGGTGACCTTATAGAAGTTTATAAAATCATGTGCGGCATGGATAGGGTGAATATCCAAGGTCTTTTCCACAGTGTAGGGGAGTCTAAAACCAGAGGGCGGAGAGGGGAAAGATTTGAAAGGGACCTAAGAGGCAACTTTTTCACACAGAGGGTGGTGCATGTATGGAATGAGCTGCCAGAATGAAGTGGTGGAGACTGGTACGATTACAACATTTATAAGGCATCTGGATAGGTATACGAATAGGAAGGATTTAGAGGGATATGGGCCAAATGCTGGCAAATGGGACTAGATTAGTTCAGGATATCGTCAGTATGGACGAGTTGGACTGAAGGGTCTGTTTCCATGCTGTACATCTCTATGACTCTCCTGCTTATGCATTACCATAGCTCGTCCATTCATTTTTATGATACATAATCCCTCACTGTGTCTCATTGCAGCAAGAACTGGCTTATCACCCAGCCCTCTACCCAACCCCACGACTCTATCACCTCGATTGACTTAACTCCTATGTCTGGATTGGCAGAGTAGCAAAGCACTCAATGTTCTTTGTTCAATGCTGTCATGAGCTTGTTTCTGCTGCTTAGTGAAATGAGCTAAAAAATCAATTGTGGATTCATGAAGCAATCCTCAACAAAGAATGGGCCCTGAAGGTGAGTGCAGTAACACCAAGATTTAAAACAACATGCAATGAAAAGTGAAGGATTCTCATTTGGTGACAAGCAGACAAAAGGCTGTTCTCTGATGAGAGCAACCTTTACCGCCAAACAGTTGTCTTTTTGTGAAAAGGTAGTTTTTGGAAAGTTTGAAACCTGTTGTTAGAGAAGAAAGCTGCAGGGTCATCAGCTTAGTCCCACAATTAAAAGCTGTGAACAGAGTAAAACATACATCATCAGCTGATGTGCCTTTTTACAATCAACATTAAGCCACTCTCATGTACAGATAATTTCAACCAAATAATATTGCTAATGTTAATTTATATTTCAAATAATTAGCATTTTCAGAATATTACAAAATTGTGTTTTTTTTCTATGGACTCATCCAGCAAGGAAACAGACCCTTTGGTCCAACTCGCCATGCTGACCAGGTTTCCTAAATTAAACTAGTCCCCTATGTCCCTCTAAACTCTTCCTTTTCACGTACTTGTCCAAATGTCTTTTAAATGTTGTAAGTGTAATTGCATCTACCACTTCTTCTGGCAGTTCATTCCATATATGAACCACCCTCTGTGTGATAAAGTTGCTCCTCAGATTCCTTTTAAATCTTTCTCTTTTCGCCTTCAAATTATGCCTCTAATTTTAAACTCCACAACCCTGGCGAAAAGATCTTTGCTATTCATCCTATCTGTGTCCCTCATGATTTTATAAACCTCTATAAGGTCACCCCTCAACCTCCTATGCTACAGTGAAAGAAGTCCCAGCAAATCCAGCTTTTCCTTATAACTCAAACCCTCCAGTTCTGGTAACATCCTTGTAATTTTTTTCTGTACCCTCTCTAATATCCTTCCTACAGCAGGGCAAGCAGAACTGTACACTGTACTCCAAAATTGGCCTCACAATGTCTTGTACAACCACAACATGATGTCCCAACTTCTAAATTGAATGGTCTGAGCAATCTGAAGAAAAGTACTGACTCCCCCATCCCATCCCAATACTTCCACAGCACCCAATTCCCCCATCTTCCTTTTTCATCTACAAACTCTCTGTGGTCTATTTCCAGCACATTGACTGGTTCCAGTTCTCTGCCTGATTGGAATAAAATTGGCTGTTTGACCTGCAGTCTCCATAAACAGAAATTATAAATGAAAATTAAAAAAATATTCAAGATCTGTCTGAATTTTCTCTGAACACTCAGTGACATATGGATTAATGTTTTATACCTGGTGATAACTGGACAGTTTTGACACTGGCTGCGAACTATCAAGTCTACTTGTGATGTGATCCGTGGTCCAGCAAAACCACTGATACTCATTATATTAAAAAAAAGTTTGAAATTAGAAGTCACCCAATTAGAGAAAGCACGAAGGAGCTCAAACACGGAATTAAGAGGGCTAACAGGGGTTGTGAAATGTCTTTGGCCAGCAGGGTTAAGGAGAATCCCACAGTATTTTAAAAGTATATTAGGAGCAAAAGGGTAGCAAGGGAAACAGTAGGTCAGTAGGAAACAGTAGGGAAACTATATTTTCTGAAACACTACAATCAATTAACTAATTAGTCTTTTACTTCATGAATAGAAATACAGCAGAAACATCATGTGCAAGATAAAATACTGCACTCAAGAGATAATCCCTATTAGGTGCCCTTCTCAGGGTTCATGAATAGATTGCATTTGTAAAAGTGAAGAAGGAACACAAATTTGAAACATTTCAGCTATCTTGTTGTCATGTTCATAAGTCACTGAGATCCCTCAGCTTTGCAGGTCTTGTGCTGTCACACTTCAATCAATGGCTTCAAATCACATCAATTTTTTTTTAGAAGAATATACATTTGGAGAGATTTTCTCTTCCCAGTTACCAGCTTACCATTTTCCCTCGCTCATGCTAGCCATTTTTTTTTCTGAAAAGGGATTAAACCTTGGAACATAACTTTAATCAATGATACCAGATTTCTTCCCCTCTGAGTCTCAGTATTATCAACAAGATCAAAAATCATGGAATTCCCCGAAGGAAATTTAAGTGCTCAGATCAGTCAAATTTCAAATTGGGAAGCACTTTCTGGAATTTCAGTATAAATAATAATGCTTTAAGAATTGGTTAAGGTAGCATATAGTGGAATTCAGACCAACCTGTTATTTCCTGAAGTAGGTCAGATAAGTTAGGTTCATCGCACAATGCTTGCAGCAAAGCTTTCTTGACCTCACATTCAGCTTTATCCACCATGTTGTCTACCTTGAGCTCTCCAACCACAGAATAGATGTAAACCAATAATACAAGAATTTCTTCGGGGTTGTAATCAGAATTTTCTCTCTCCTCATAGGATTTGATCATAGGCAGAAATTGAGTTAAAACTCTCGACAAATCACAATCTCCAAGTGCCTAAAAACAGAAGAGATGTTTTCAATTTTAGTACAAAAAAAACCCATAGCAACTAAATTCAAATATTTTTCAAGCTGGAATAAATTTCCTTCTGCAAACAGATTCATTTATAATACTTCAAACTGTTCTCACAAACATAGACATGTAATGCCATCCAATATCAACAGCAATAAAAATCTAGAAAACAGCTGTGAAGAAAAATGAAGTATGTTTCAGATAAAATGAAACTGAATAAAGATACTTTGTAAAATTAATAAATTATAAATTACAGATATGGGGTTGGATTTGTTATGACATTCGAGATATTTTTTCAAATTCGTGAACTAGAACCATAAATGACAAGTCACTAACTAAACACTAAATGCCCTGTACTTAATTCTGATTTGCAATACTGCATAATTCAGAAGCATTGTTTCAGTTATCCAGGACTACATTCGAGCATCAAACGCACATATATTTCTATATAACAGAGAAGCGAAGCAACAATTTGACTCAGATGAACATCACCTTTCTTGTGCCAGAAAAATCACTATTTGAGAATTTTTTTCCATCTTTTTCCTCCAAATACTTAGAAACAAGAAATTTAACTGTCAAAGCTTTATTTCAGACAAATTCCTCTTCTCTTCATGCTGTCTGCAAGGTCAGCAACATTCAATTTTGTTCAGAAAAATAGACTTTAAAGATTTTTTATATTAAACATTTTGAACATGCAAACTGGAGCAGTTTAGTTTTTATTTCTTTCTGACTGTTTTTAGCCATTGTCCACAAGGAACTGTATGCATCTCTCTCTTTTGGAAAATAAGTCGTTATAGTTTTAAGAGTGTCACTCCACATCTAGACTACTTGATCAGGAATCTCTTTTCTTCAATTCTTTAACAGAATTTATACTTCTAAAGAAATTATAAAATGAGCAACTCTGTAATAGAACCCCAAGTGCTCAAGGCAGAATGTAAAAGAAGGAAACAGTTGGCTGCAGGAAAAGTTGTGGAAGAGTATACACACTTCCAAAAGGAGTGGGGACTGGGAACACATTGGAAAGCACTGGAAACATCCATATTCATGAAGAATGATGAAGCAGACAAAAAGTTCATTTTCCTGCCTTGTGAAATAATGTGTCTGACTATATGTACAAATAATGCTCAACTACAGTACAAGTATAACCGAACAAAAAGTAGTCTGAATAGGTTCAGCAGAGAAGATCACACACAAGCAACCTCCTCAACGTCTGAAGAATTTACGATCCAAGTTAACTATGGAAAACCCTAAGGCATGACATTCTCAGACTTCCTAAAGCGTACTGACATTCGAAAAGGCATTGGTTAAACTAAAGGCTGTAGGGTTAGATGTTACTCATATGTAAGAAATTAGATGTAAAGAAAATAATTATGTATTAGAGGAGTTTTGTGGGGATAGGTAAAATTCTTGGAAGTCCTTCCTTTATAGTACAGTGGATACATCTTCACGACATGGAATGCAGCAGTTTAAGAAGGCATCTCACCACCATCTTCTCAAGAGCAACTAGGGATGGGCAATAAATGAACCCACACATCCGAAAAATGAACTATAAAAAAAGCGACTGAATTGGATCCCCTGGGTCTACCTCTTTGGATCATTATTGTTTTTAGTTTGCATGAAGAAATTTTTAAAAATTAAATGAAACATTACTAAAATTTGCAATGATACCAAAGGTGAAAATATAGATTTCGAGGAAGAAGTTCAGAAGTTACATTAAGAGTTGGATAGAACACTTAAGTAGACAGAACAAGTAATAATAAAAATTCATACAAATGTGAGGGAATGCAAAAAGGAAGAGAAAGTAAGTAACCTTCTTACAATGGTGCTGAAACCTTTTGAGTCTGAGCAGTCTTATCAGACCCGATATTCAACATTGTAGCAGTATAAAGTAGGAGGCAACAAATCCAATAGAATATTCAACTCCAGAGACTTAATAATCAAATATATGCCAGAGAAATCCTGGTCAAACTCTGGGCTTTTTTGGTAAGTCCAGTTGTGAGCACAATGATAATAAGCAACTTTAAAATACAAGTCAAAACGCAGAAAAGAGCCCTAACACTGATCCTTAATATTGCATGAATGAATGGAGAAACTTAAAGTTTACTTCCTGGAACAGTGTTATAAAGGTGATTGTAAAGCAGTACGTAAATCCTTAATCTTAAGCTTTTCAGATCACAAACAGCATTTTTATAGTAGCAAAATCATACATCCAAATAATATATTTATTAATTTAACTTTATCTTTACCAGTTTTAAACCGGTAAATAAAGACTAAGATGCTGTATAAGATATACTAAATAAAGTTGAATATCTGGTATTTAGTAGGAGTGGTTTAATAGCAGTACACAATGGTTTCTACAGAACTTGGATCAGGTCTAAGCTTGGCAGCAATGTTGTGGGGCTTTACAGCATACATAGGTTCAGTTCATCCAACTTCACTTTGGTCGGGGAACCAGACATTCAGCAGAATTGAGGCTGGAAATGCAGTTTGGCTCATTGACTGATTCCTGGTGTCTCCCAGCAGAAGGAAAAAGAAATGGAGGCCAAATCAGGTGATACAATCTATGAATTGCCTAGCTAAACATTGCCAATGCTGTCTTGATAAATGAAGCGTATTGCCCGTGAACAGAAAACAGCTTGCATTGTCACAGTTCTGTACAAAACTAAAATAATGCCTAATCCCAGAAAGCTTTTAGGAGAGATAGAAACCTTGTAGCACTAACAGACAAAAATATGCAGCCATGGTGTTGTAAAATATGTATTTCTCCACTTGTTATTTTGGAGAGAAATCGGTTCTCTTATTCTTGATCAAGTATGCTTCTGCGCTCAATCCCCTCAGTCCCAGACAGGTAATTATCACGTATATTATGTTTTTATTTGATTTTTTTCAACAAAATCATGAAACTGTTGTCATTTCTGTGTGCTGAAGCAGCAAACTGGAGGACTGTTCTAATGGCAACAGGCTGTCTTTGCAAATCATCCATTGTTCATTTGTGAACTTGAACAGTGAAGGCCAGCATTCTAATTACTATGTTAATCCTACTCATGTCTTTGCATGCCATCTACACTTGCACAGACTGCAGCAAAAGTTATCTGAAAGTCTGCCTCATAATACCCACAGCACACCAGACATGATGACATCATTTATAGTATACAGACTGTTGTTTAGAGCTCAATCACTGTCCCAAACTTACTATCAACATTATTAACCTCCAAATACTAGGCTTCTTTAGAAGAGTTTGTTACAAAAGGTCCAAAAATATTGAGATGATTTAAATTACTTTTGTCGAAAAGAAACAGTTCTTCTGTAATGAACAAAATCTAAATAGAAAGTTGTAGTTCCAACTTTAGTCTGGCAATAGTGTAAATTGCACTTTTTGGGTTTTTTTTGATGTTTAATGTTTGTGTCCATTAAAATAGTTCAAATATTCTACAGTATTCAATGTAGTCAACATTCATTTTTACCTTCACTGGTACATTGAAAGGATAAGTACATCATTAACGAGCAGCAAGAAAGCTATAATTAGAAAGACAATTTCTAAATTGATTGATTATTCACAAGAGTAATTCAGTCATTTCAAATGCAGAAAGATGAAAAATGAATGTGATAAGAAACCTTGTCATTGCTTTAAATACACCATTTTTACCTATGTTAGATTGTTTGCTTTTCAATATAAAAATCAAATGACTTTTAAGTTAGCTTAGAGACTATTAAACTATAATTTCTATCCAAGCAGGATTCTAATTTTGTAACCACATCTTACACATATCCCTCTCTTTTAAGCACTCACAGTTCACAGCTGCATCAGTTCATCTTCTTTTAAATAAAAAAAAATTCTTTTGTATTATTACCTGAGGGAAAATATAAATGAAAATTACAACTTTTAGGTACATAAAAATGCAACATTCTGCATTCATTTCTGTTTTATTGAGGGCATGGACTGGGACAGGGTGGCTGCTGACAGCTACCCTCCTGTCCAATGTATGCTTCTGTCAACAATTACACTTAGGAGCTCGTGCTCATGGGATCCATGGCAACTTTGCAAGTTGAATCCAAAATTGGCTTACTGACAGGAGATAGACAGTGGTGGTAGGAGGCTGCTGTGTGACTGGAGCAGTGACATAGCACAGTGATCAATGCTGGATCCCTTTATTGTTTGTGATATTCATAAATGATGCAGACAAGAACATTGGGGGTGATGATAAGTAAGTTTATGACACAAAGATTGACTGGGTGGTTGAAAGGTTATGGAGGATGTAAATCGATTGGTCAGATAAGCAGATCAGTGGTTGGTGGAATTTAACTCAGGTAAATGTGAGGTGATGCACTTTGGAAGAAGGAATGGGACAAGGGAATACTCAATGAATGGCAAAAATGTCTAGGAAGCTCAGAGACTGAAGGTGGCATAATAGGGTAGTTAAGGGGGCATGCTGTTGCCTTTACCAGTTATGGCAAAGATTATAAGAGCACTGAATTGTACAGAACTGTAGTTAGGCCAGAGCAGACGTATTAAATACAATTCTGGTCACAACATTATAGGAAGGATGTAATTGCCCTGGAGGGAATGCAAAGAAAATTCACCAGGACGTTGCCTGGGATACAGCACTTCAGCTATGAAGAGAGACAGAATAAGTTGTTTTCTTTGGAGCAGTCAAGTTTGAGGGAGGATATGTTAGAGGTGTATAAGATTATGAAGGGAATGGATGGAGTGAATGGAAAGCAGCTATTCCCCTTAGTCAAAGGGCCAATGACAAGGAGACAACAGTTTAGAGGGGATTTCAGGAAAACCTTTTTCACCCAGAGCATGGTGGGGGTCTGGAATGCACCACCTGCAAGGATAGTTGAGGCGGGAAACCTCACAACCTTTAAAAAGTACATGGATGAGCACGTGAAGTTCCATAACATTCAAAACTTTGGGTCTAGTGTGGCAAAGTGGGGCAAGGGCAAGTAGTTGTATATATTTGGTGGTACTGACTTGACGGGCTGAAGAATCTTTTCTGTACTGTATGATTCTAACACTATTTACACGGGATCATTCCTCAACCTCAGGAGTATTGGGAAGTGCTGGGGACAGGCCTCCTCGTATCAAATGTTCGAACTACCGGCCTCTGACTGGTTGACAGTCCTTTTTAATGTGGAGTCTTCGTGAAGAGGGAGGTCCATCAATGTCCACTTAAGTGTCTGATGGGCACAAGATCAGCCAGACTTTCTTCTAAGAGTGGGCACAGAGTACCCACCTAGAAGAGGATATTGCACCCTATACATCATCAGAATATCTTATTATTTGAACTCAACATGCTCAGTGCATCAGGATCTTTCCCAGCTCAATTTCTCTACAAATCCTGTATTTCGCATTGATCCAGGTTAAAGTAAAGTTAGTTTTTGTTTTCTGCTGCTAATAGTGAATATCAGTAATAGAACTATAGAATCATAGAAAGTTATACACATAAAGAGGCTGTTTGATTCATCATTTATAACCCAGTCAAATACGAAGTAACTAGTCGCTTAGTTTAATTCCACCTATCAATACCTGGTCCACTGCCTTCAGGTTACAGAACGTCATATCCAGGTAGCTTTTACATGAATTGAAAGTTTCTACCTTCACCAATAATTCAGGCTGCGAACGCCGAAAGATGATGGTAACTCTCAATAGATAAACAATTACAAACTAAAGCACCAAACCTGACTGAGTTAACATAACGGAAAATTTGCAGAAAAACATGACTGAGTACAATCTCACACAGGGGAAAAGAAGGCGCAATTATACTCACAGGTTTGATATACTTATAAACAGATGAAAGACTTCACATTATGCAATGCTTAGAACTAATGAATAATGCAAACGAGGGTGGGGAAAGATATTCTTTCAAAATAGCAATATGTGTAATTAGGCTGCGGTACAAAATATAAAAATAAAGTTGATAGTTACTTAGAAGACTCACAAAGAAATTCTTGAATATTGGTGAAGATCAGTTTGGCAATTTTACTTATTTGAAATAGAAGCAGGATAAGGAGAGATGCACATCGTCCAAATAACACTTGATTCTTAGGTTGAGAAATGATCAGTAATTTATTGTCATGCATGAATGAAATGGAATAGTGTCTACAATACAGTGGCTTTATTATTTTGAGTTCACTAGGTTCAGTTCCTGAAAATGTCAGGTTAGATTCTGTTCATTCAACAAAAACTATTTATAATAAGCACAAATCAAGGCTCTTAACATGTCTATTACATAATTTTTCCTCATCATTCTTTTAGGAGTTTGGAAAGGTCATGAGAACTTTCAATGGCAATATTTTGATTCAGCAACATGTTCCACTTATGCAACTAATTGTGCAGGACAAAAACCACAGTAAAATTACAGGGAATTTGTCAGCCTGAACAAATCTTCCTTCACCATCATCAACATGCTGAGTATTAATATGCTGAGCCTCAAAAAGAATTCTAAGTCTAGTATTTCTCAAAAGCAATTTCCAAATTCAAATCCTACATTACAAAAATGCTGCGTGGGTTTGAGTTCCAGTTGCTGCCAACTCCATAGTAACTTATTTTGAAAATACCCTTGTGGAATCCAAACTAGCAGAATTTGAGATAGGCATGCAGAATTGTTAGTTAGGAAGGTACCCTGGGGATGGCGAGAATCCAAGCTGGACAATTGTAACTGTGTGGTTAACGAGTAAACAACAACCAATGTAATGCTCCTACTATAATATACTGATTCACAACTGATCAGCTGCTCACAACTATGAGAAATGAACTTTTCTCTCACGCTGCAGGTACAGAAAATGTAGTTTCCGCTGAATAATACTTCCTGTTAGATAAAGAAGTCTATTAATGGTCTTATTTGTCTAACATCAGGGGATTCAATAAAACAAAATAAAAGCAGGTCAGTTCCAGGCTGTTCGAATACACTATAAAACTTCATTTCACTAAGTTGGCGCCAAGTGAGGAAATTAGCTGTTTAGTATGACCAGTGTTGCGAAAATAAACATTAGTTACGCTCATAAAAAACATAGCTGTTTCACACAGCTAAGGAGAGGTTGTCATTCTCTTCAGATGAAACATACACAAGTTTGTGCAGCTAAATCTGACAGGAACTTATTTGAGGTTTTAAATATACTCGTCTTTTGCCGGTTAAAATGTATGATAAAGCACAAAATACAAAATAAGCTTCCCTGTGGAAACTTGTTGGATGGTGTAATACAAGGCAGATTTCTTATTTCAACCTATGAAGAAAACTCAAAAATTAACAAAAAATGAAAGTTATTAATCACCTTCAGTTAAATAACTCCAGGTAAAGAGGGTTTTACATGTAAAACAGCTGTAAAACATGTTTCGCCAACTAAAGATAGGAATCTTGAAGCTAAAATGTAGCTATCATTGGAAAGCTTTGTCTTGGTTTTTTTTTGCAGAATGCAGGTAAATCTACATTTTGTTTTAATGACTCTGTTTCTGTTCGAACAACTTAATTGACCAGTTCAGAAGCTATTAACAATCAACTACATGTTAAACAGGAGTCACATAAAGGTCATACCTAGTAGGGGTGAAAGATCCTCTTCTTTAAACAAGGTCAGCGAATTAGTTGGGTTCACAAAAACCAACACTTTCCGTGGTCATTTTTATGCTTCCAAGTGACAAATTACCACATTTACTGAATTGCAAAGTCAGAATTTACAATGATGGGATTAAGGTTCTTAATTTCTGGCATGATAACCAAAATGCTACCATAGCCAAAACACAAGCGCTTTATTCTCAGTTTGTGTTATTCATACAGTTTTCTGAAAGGGATCTGGACTGATTAGGATTTCAATCTTGTCCCTGTCAAAAATTACTCTCCCGGCAATGATGACAAATCTGTCAGAGGCTGTTCATGTACGTCAGCACACTTCTGACACAGAAGTGACAATAACTTGATGGAGGCAATTCAAAAAGCTTCAATTTATAATTGACATGGTATAAGAATCAAAGAAAGACTTGAAAAATAGTTAAGGATGAGAACATAAATCACAACTGCACTCATTTCTATTGATAACGTGAAGGTATTTTGTTTCTTAAATACAGAGAAACTAAATTGTGAAAAAAAAGTTGACAAAATTGGAATTAAATTATTGTCCCACAAGAGAGAACATGTAAAAAAATTAACAACACCAGGTTAGTCTGATTTCAGAGGTGTGTTGTTTAGTATACAATTATCAGCAAAGCTTTGGGAAACTTTCACAGGAGCTCCTCCTTTCTACATAAGCTTTGTAAAACAAGAATAAGAATCTGTGAATTTGCATCTTTGAATTTTCTAAAAGATAGATTTCCGAAAAGAAAGAAGAAACCTTATATTTACAGATGATCTTTCATGAACTCAGGATTTCCCCAAAATGCTTTTGCAGCCAAGTCTCACAAACAATACCGTGATAATGATCAGATTTAGAGATGATGGCTGAGGGACAAGCTTTAGCCAGGGCACTGAAGAGAAGTCCCCTGCTCTTCAGATAGTATGGCAAGGCCTTTTACATGCATCTGAAGTGGATAATAACAGTCAGCTTAACATCTGATACAAAAAATGGCACTTCCATCAGTCAGCATGCCCTCAATGTGTATTGGAGTGTCAGCCTAGATTTTATTCAAATACAACTCAAACCCACAACCTTCTGGCTTGGCTGCAGTCTTGTGACAACTATTATGATCATCCGTTTTAATTTCCTTTATTTTAGTTTTATCTATCTTCTTAAGATAATATTAAAGAATTCAGTCATGTCCTGATGGATGTTTTAAGGAAATTACAACATACAGAAGTTATGTCAAAACTAAAGGAGGAAATATGGTCCCAATTTATAAAAAGTTATGTCGTTAAGTCCATGGTCCTGAAATACAACAGGTATTCTCTTGTGCCTCGGTGAGGAAGGGTGATTGGGCAAATTTTTTGGTCTCCCTCAGTCAGTAGTTTGCTTTTTAGCACACAGTCATATCAAAATTCATTTAAAATGTAGTACTAGTCAAAATTGAGAGAAGGCTTTTTTGAGTGAAATGAAGTGGAACTCCACTATTTAATCACCCAAACATGACATCATTCAAACTCACACAGAGGTATTTGGTTTTAAAAAGAGGAGTACAATCAGAAGATAAAGAATATGCTGTTTTAAAAGTTCTTAGCGTCTATGAGTTATAATAGTTCAACCTGAAACAATGGCTGTTTTGTTGATGGATGGCATCTTTAATCAATTGTGAAATTCACAAAATCCTTAAGCTGTTAATGAATGGACGTTTCTCTAATTCGTTTTATCATTGGTACTAGCTTCCAATGTTGACAAGGACACAGAGGAAGAGACTCCCTCTAATCTCTGCTATTACCAAGGCAATTTCTTTCTCCTTCTCTGCTGCTCTTGCAAAGGCGATACTGAAATATGGGTTATGGACCATACCATAAATAAGATATTCCTGAATCCAGTTTCATTGTCTTTCCAAGCTGGATGGTTGCACACTATCTTTCATGTTCATTACATAGAACTTATTAGATAACTATCAACTGAAACAGGAGATGTGACTTTCTTGAAGCCTGACACAGTTGACTGGGTTCAATAGCTTTGGATGAAAAGTTAGTTTCAGTTCAGATAATTTGTTCATTCCACATTAAGATGAGCTTCACAGAAACCAATCGGTGGTCAGGTGATCACTGCAACCATTTTGGGTCTACGTTTCTTTCTTTTTAAAAACCATTTTAGTCCACAAAGATATTAGATATTAAAATCAGATGATGGAAATTAAAATTGATGGTCCACATTTTACCACTATCATGACCATTATATAGAGTCACAGAGTCATAGAGATATACAGCACGAAAACAGACCAATCGGTCAACCTTGTCCATGCTGACCAGATATAAATCCAGTCCCATTTGCTAGCAATTGGTCCATATCCCTCTAAACCCTTCCTATTCAATTACCCATCCAGATGCCTATTAGATGCTGTAATCGTACCAGGCTCCAGCATTTCCTCTGGCAGCTCATGCCATACACGCATCACCCTCTGCATGAGAACATTGCTCCTTAGGTCCCTTTCATATTTTTTCCTGCTCAGTGAAAACCTATGCCCTCTAGTTTTGGACTCCCCCACCCCAGGGAAAAGACTTTGCCGATTGACCCGATCCATGCCCTTCATGGTTTTATAAACCTTTATAAGGTCACCTCTCAGCTTCTCATGCTCCAGAGAAAATAGCCCCAGTTTATTCAGCCTCTCCCAATACCTCAAACCTTCCAGTCTTGGCAACATCCCGTAAATCTTTTCTGAACCCTTTCAAGTTTCACAACATCCTTCCTATAGCAGGGAGGCCAGAACTGCACATGATACTCCAAAAGTAGCCAAATCAATGTCCTGTACAGCCGCAACCTGACCTCCCAACTCCTATACTCAATACTCTGACCAATAAGGGCAAGCGTACCAAAAGCCACTGGCCTGAGGAGTGGCAGATGGAGTTTAATTTAGATAAATGTGAGGTACTGCATTTTGGAAAGTCAAATCGGGGCAACAATTATACACTTAATGGTAAGATTGTGGGGAGTGTTGCTGAACAAAGAGACCTTGGAGTGCAGGTTCATAGTTCCTTGAAAGTGAAGTCACAAATAGATAGGATAGTGAAGGTGTTTGGTATGCTTGCCTTCATTGGTCAGTGCATTCAGTATAGGGTGCATTCAGTTGAGATGTCATGCTGCAGCTGTACAGGATTATGATGCAACTCCTTGCTGATTATAAACTTATTACCCGTCAGCAATGTCAAACATATCCATTCCGAATATTACAAAAATTGTGTGTCGTGCCATTATATTTTGATTGCTTGTGCTGTACTGGAGGTAAATTAAGTAGGAAGAAACAAAGGTTCACATTTTGAGTGTACAGGCAAATTCTCCCTAACTTGCAAGACCAGAGACAAATATTCATTGTTTCTTATTCAGCTTTGTATGCTTATACTTTAGCGATGTATAGTGTATTATTCCCGTCCTTATAATACTCTGCATTCTTTTCATTACATAAATAATGTAACAACAGCTTTCTGTTTAATACTTTTTTTTAGATATAAATGTATATCTTTCTCTATCAGTTTCCCATTCAACTCTGGGTCAAGCGAGACATTGAGGTTAGCATGCACTCAACTCACATTAAGATCAAATCACTGCTAAATGGAGTATAACTAATTGCATGCATACCTATTGTAGTAACCAGCTGGTCTTTCACTCTGACAGATTTAGATAGAAATGTCACCAATTCAGAATACAGTGCCCTAAAATCTTTTGTTCAATGTCAGAACCTTGCATTAAATGCTGATCTGACATAATATTGTGCATTTGCCTAGTTGTATTTAGAAAGGTCAGACTTGTGATCTATGAAACAGAACTTCTTCAGTGCAAGTATCCATATACAGAACTGTGAAGAGGATCAGCACAGAACAATGTTCACCCAGGGAGTAGTGAACCCATGGAATTTGCTTACACAGAAAGCAATCTAGACTAAAACATTGTACGAATTCAAAGAGCTGAATATAGCACTTACGACTAAAGGGATCAAAGTATATCGGGGAAAGCAGGAACAGGCTGTTGAGTTGAGTGATCGACCATGATCATAATGAATGGCAGAGCAGGACTGAAGGGCTGAATGGCCTACTCCTGCTTCTATTTTCTATGTTTTTTTGTTTCTAGAAGACTTACTCTTCTTCTATGACATTAAATATTTCCCAGAAAACAGGAGCTAAAGGCCCACTTTCTCATCAAATGATTGTGGGTTACTGAATGGATGGGTGAAAGGGTGAGCTGAATAGGTGGGTGAGACAGTGAGATAGAGTAGGTGGGGAAGCTGGCTGGGTGAGTGGGCTGCTGGGATTAGTTGGGTACTTAGTTGGGTCTGGTTGGGGGTGCAATTAGATTATGGGTTAATTCAGCAGTCATTCAGGATAGTTCAGCAAGTGGTTTGAATTTGGCTGGAGGGTTTGGGGTAGTCAGGGTCATTTATGGGGATGGCAACCAGATATGGTCAGTTGTGTTGTTGCCCAGAAGTTAGACCAGGTTTTAATCTAACACTAGCTATTATCTAACATAACTGGATGATTATGAAACAGGTAAAGAACAGCAGATCTGCCTTAAGAGTCCATAGTTGGAGGCATATTTGCAGATCAAGGTTTAAAACTGAGCAATTGCCAAGGGAGCAGTGGATTAGGGTTATTATTGGCTAAATGAAGTGAAAGGTCTGAGAAGGAAAATCATGTTGCAGGTAAAGTTACAGATGTTGCCCTGCACCAAACCACCTTCTTCGATTGGAATAATGCATTATGCATTGTGCTGTGCATTGCTAGTGCCATTGCAAAACAGTATGAAAGAATGCAAAACAATGTATCTTTGACCTTATTGAATGCAATTTTTATGGGCCATCTTTATAGGAAAGCAACGATATAACAGAAAAATACATGCACACATTCACAGTAAAAAATTGCAGTGCAGGATTATATATTTGTAAATGAATTTCAATGCTTATCAATTTTAAAAACCATGAAAACTATCAGTTGTAGTTCAGGATTTCATTTTAATCCCCTGATTGTGTGTCTGCACCTTTTCAGATATTCATTATTTTCGATGTGCTGGGCTGCACTTCGGATCAGTAATTCTCATTTCTGAAGATAAAACTTGGTGAAACATATTTGTTTCGAAGTATTTGTACCCAATTAATAGAAGAAAATAACCCCTAGAGCGAAAGAAGAAAGCTTATACTTGGCAGGTTGCCTATTTGTAAACCATTTTCAAAGAAAAGCTATCATTTGCATGTGCAGCCATTCTCCTACTGGAATGAAAAATCCACCTTAATGCCAAAGTTAGTCTCGTACAGGAAAATGATTAAATGAGTGAGAGATTGTATTCAAATACAAGACATTACAAAAAGTTGGGAACTTCACAGGGGCAAAATGGAGAACTGACCGAACAATGTTGCTAAAATTTTACCAGGAACAAACAATGATTATTACAAAATGAAATAATACACAAGTTTAGAATCTGTAAAAGGCTTTCATTATCCAAATGATGACTAAAAGCACATTAGCAGCATTGTGCATATTGTATTTTATACTGCTTCAATTCAAGTGAAGTACTTTTAAAAAGAATACACCAATAATTACAGAATATTCGTTTTTTCATCGCTGAAAATATGACTATTTTAACAAATTACAATTTCGTGAATGGAGTTATCGTTTAAAATTACTTCTTGCAGTCAAATTTGTTGCTCTAAATGACTACACAATTCTTCACAACAAATTATACTACTCAGTAATTCAACTATCTTTACAGAAATATTCCTTAAATTAGAAAGATACATTCTGTGAGATGACATTCAAGCCACCATTTACTGCTGAAGTTTGAGGAGGGACATTGGGTAACTTCCAGATGAAGTATTACAAAAATCTTTGAAAGAACAATTCCACGCTACTGAACACTAGAATCATATTCCACAAATGAATGTTTAAAACAATTGCTAAACTGTATATATAAGGAGAACAGAAATTAGTTCTGAAGAAGGTTCACTGTCAACTGAAATATTAACTTGTTTTCTCTCCACAGATGCTGCCAGATCTGCTGAGTTTCTCAGCAATTTCTGTTTTTGTTTCAGATTTCCAGCATCTTCAGTTACCATAGCATCACAGAGTCATTGAGCACAGAAACAGACCCTTCCATCCAAACCCGTCCGTGCCAACTAAGTTTCCCAAACAAAAAGTAGTTCCATTTACCTGTATATGGTCCATATCCCTCTAAACCTTTCCTATTTATATACCTGTCCAAATGTCTCTTAAATGTTGCAACTGTACATGCATTTGCCACATCGTCTGGCAGTTCATCCCATATACAAACCACCTGTGTGAAAATGTTACCCCTCAGGTTCCTTTCAAAACTTTCTCTTGCCTTAAAATTATGCTCACTAGTTTTGAACTCCCCAAACCTAGGGAAAAAAAAACCTTTGTTGTTCACTTTATCTGTGCCCTTCATGATTTTATAAACCTCTATATGGTCACCCCTCAACCTCCTATACTCCTGCCAAAGGAGTCCCAGCTTGTCCAGCCTCTCCTTATAACTCAAACACTCCAGTCCTGGTAACATCCTTATAAATCCTTTCTTCACCCTCTCCAATTCAATAATATGCTTGTTATAGCAGTTTTTTTTTGTTTAGCAGATAATATTGAAACCGACTAATTAATCTATTTTCATGGGTAAATATGGTTTGCAAACTTAAACTATAGTAATATAAATTTGTCACTTAAAGTATTTGTCTTTAAGTTGAAGAAAGTTAGCAGACTGGAATGCCAATGTAACTACTTATCTCTTAAAGATGTTATCAAGTATTATGTCATTAGCCTGTATACCCAGGACATTTTTAGAGCACTTATGCCAACTGAACAATTATGATTTTGAATATGTGTAACTGATAATCTTATTTTTTCTGAATAAACAAAAGATGTACACACTCACAAAGGCATTACTTTACTAAGCTAATAAATATACTGTGCAATGTAGCTATATTTTATATTTTAATAATGGAATACTACCTAAAATGTACAAAATCAGAAATTGCTGGAAAACTCAGCAGGTCTGGTAGCATCTGTGAAAAGTCCTGAACCATTCAGAAGAAGGGTCACTGGATCCAAAGCATGAACTCTGCCTTTTCTCCACAGATGCTACCAGATCTATTGAGTTTTTCCAGCAACTTCTGATTTTGTTTCTGAATTCCAGTACCTGCAGTTTATTTTGTTTAACACCTAAAATGTACAATTTGACAGATCACAAATGTAATAAAAAATGTTAGCATGAACTATTCAGGTCAAATCTTTAAACAAACAGTGTCTTTTATCTTTTCTAAATAATCTTTCATTATGCATGTCACATGGACTTTGGAAAACTCAATAATTACTTTTGCAATAGAGAACAGTTTGGCAGTGGGAGGTGAGTGGTAGGGGAGAATTATCAAAATAAAATCTCTGGAAAAAGTGACTTCTCAGACACGGATGGCCTACAGATTTCCATCAGATCAACAGGTCATCACAAGAAATATTCTTCTTCATATCCAACTGGAAGGAGTTGTCATTGATTGTGGTAATACGTTACATAGCAATATTTTGCAAAACAAGCCTTGTTTTAAAAAATATGTGTACATGTGCGAACATGTTTGCACCCTCTGACAAGCTATTAGTGTCAAATAGCTTCATGTCTTTCCTTGCAAACTGCAGACTCAAACACAGTAGATTCAGAAAGTGTTGTTTGAGACTGTTCAATACAAGGAAAAGCTTCAATCTTAGAGCGCTCAATTATTAATCATATATTAATTAATAAATAATGCCCACTTCAAACAAAATGGTGTAGGAAAATTCCACTAACAAATGCTTAGAAATCTAATCAGTGATGCTAATATAACAGCAAAATACTGTGAATGCTGGAAAACTGAAATAAATGTTACCTAGAACATGCACCACAATTCTTCACTTAGCAACTGTCTTCTGCTCCCATTTACATTTGTTTTACATACAACTAAGAATTTTCTCAGACAAAATTAGAGAAAAAAGAAATACCAAACAGACATACATGTGTTTTCCTATAGTTTATTGTTCCCCCTTGATTATTTTAAAATTGATTCTTCGTCCAGGTGAAGGCAGGGAAGGTTAATAGGCTTCTGCTTCATTAGATTTGAACTAAACTAAAGAACATGTATTTTGACTGCCACTTACAAAAAAATTAAATGAAATAAATTTCAATAATTCGAGTTCAGTTTTTGTTGAATCGGCATCACAATAAGAACAGACATAATTCTGTGAAAATTAGAAAAATCAACAAGAATGAATCTTTCAGATGTGAAAAAGATGACGTGAGTGCCGGGAAGGTTGCTTTATTAATGCCAAGATATAATAGAGAGAACTGACATTGAACATAAACAGAAGAAAATATTTCTTTACTAAGAATCAGTTTCATTTGAAATTAATAAATAGGTAAATATATATGTAATAACAAATGCAAAACATTCCTGGTATGCATTTTTCTACCATATCAAATTTTCTTTGACAGATTTCAGCTTTAAACACGTATATGCCCATTCTGCTTTGAATCACTGGAATCATAAAATAGTACCAAACTAGAACTTAACAGATATGAATCATACAGTCTCAGGAAACTGGCTAATAAACTACTAATGAGGAACCACTAAAATAAGAAAACAACAAAGGAAGCATGAATAATTGCAGCTGCCAACAAACTTGAACAGTAATGTAAAGGAGAATCTGAACTAACTTTAATTTGCTTTCTGCTACCAGTTTGCTTCCTTCACCAAGCTGAACACTTATGACCGGACATAAGCCAAGATGTAATAAGAGACTTTAAAAAAACTTGCACATCATTAAACATATCTGTGCATTGGCATTTTGTAAATTACAAAATGATTGCAATAATTCATACTAAGGAGCCAGATGCAGTAGAAGTAACTGAAATATAGCTATATAAACAACAGGACCGGCAGCTCCTTATCTATCAGAGCCATTGGACTCTTTCAAATCCACAGAATCCAGAAGGAATGAGCCTGAGGAGAAGAGTGATAGAGGACATTAACAGGGGTACTCTACAAAATACCAAGTGAAGAGAAATGAATGAAGATATACATAAGCAAGCCATGCGAAATGAACCAAAACCACAAAACGCCCAATAATCACAGACGGTTTTAATCATTCCCAAGTGAGATGGCAAGAAAACAGGAAAGGGGAAAAGGGAACGGAGACTTTACACAGTGTTCAGGACTGATCAATTACTCAATACACAGAAAAACTGGTAAGAGACAGGTCACTTTTGGATCCAATGTTAAAATGAACCAAAGTAGCTCAGTTAGTGCAGGGGAACATCAAGGCAAGTGATCATAAAGTAAGAGCAGGTGAGGTGAAGTCCCCGAGGCAGGCAATCAGAATCACAAAGAAGGAAGTGGTCTGAGAACTTGAAAACAGCATGGGGACTCTTTACTGGGACATGTCTCCTGCACTTAGTTTGCACTTAAGTACAGGTGAGAAGCTAATTGGTGAGTACTGGCAGAAGGTTGGGAGTGAAAGATGAAACGATTAGCATAGAACACTGTATCAATGATTGTCCTTGCACATACTGTCAACTTTACAACATTGCAGCAATTTAGTTTGCTGATGTAATAATGGGTTTGACATACTTTGCTAAAATCAGAGATTAGGTAGATGGCACTATTTAATCAGGCCTTTTCAAATGTTTGGGCATTTGAAACTGCAACTAGATGAAAAAGGAAAACAATGAAATTGACCCAATGTTACGAACAGGATGACTGCATGAATTCTCCTGCCATATCCTTTCCCCCAAAGTATAAAGACAAATTACTATTACAAAGCTCATATTATTATAGTTAACACTTTGCATGCAATGAAAAAGTTCAAAGCTGAAGATTTATGTTTTCTACAATCAAATCTTCCAAATAGAGAATACACTCCGGTGCTACATGAACATTTAGAAGTAACAAACAAAATGCCAGTATATTCATCTCATGAAGTCCCAACTTCAAATACTAAAGTAGTAACATATATTGTGTCTATTCTGAGTCCAAGCCACAGTTCTCAACTGACAAATTGACTGTTGGTCATGAAGCCAAACTCAACTGTTTTCCAATTCCACTCTGTGAAGTGTAAAGGACCACTTGATTCAAGCATTACTCATTCTACCATGGCACATTGTATACATAATCAACAAAGTATATATAGATAGAAGTTATTATTGCACAGTTGATGCTTGGAAAATAACAAAAAAAGGGACAATGTAACTGAGAATAGTTAGAAGGCCTTCCACAATTGAATTATATTAGCACTAAATCCGAGCCACATTTCTGCACCTCAGTTTTAGGTATTTCAAAAAAGACAGCTTAGCAGCATTGACGAGTGGATTGTCATGGGCCGGGTATCAAGGAGTGCTTAAGCCCCAAACACTACATCACTGTAGTGTTTCCCTCCCTCCCTCCTCTAACCAAAAAACAAACTGGGGAGAGAGACATACTATTGGAAAATTTGTTGGTAGCAGAGTCAGTAGTAAGGCTTTGGCTCGAGAGGCTTCGGTGAGCAGTAGCTCAGCAAAAAGTACAGGTAAGCTCAGGTAAAGTCCTTTTAAATTTCCTCTTTAGTCTTAAAGCAGTTGAGATGATAGTTAGGGCAGTGGCATGCTGTCTCTGCAGGATGTGGGAGCTCAGGGAGACCTCCAACGTCCCTGATGACTATACCTAAGGGAAGTGCAACCAGCTGCAGAACTTGGAGACTGTGTTAGGGAGCTGGACCTGGAACTGGATCTGGATGCACTCAGGATCATCTGAGATGCTGAGCGCACCATAGATAAGAGTTTTAGTGAGGTGGTCACATCTAAGGTGCAGGCAGAGAGGAGCTGGCTGACCACCAGGAAATGCAAAGGGAATAGGCAAAGAGTGCAGGAATCCCCTATGGCCATTCCCCTCAAAAACAAGGATACTGTTGGGGTGGGGGGTGGGGGGGATGACCGTTCAGGGGAAAGCAGCAGTAGCCAGTTTAGTGGCACTACGACTGGCTCTGGGGCACAGCGGGAAAGGGTAAACAGAACCTTAGTGATGGGATACTTGATAGTTAGGGAGACAGACAGGAGATTCTGTGGCCACAAACAAGAATCCAGGATGGTGTGTTGCCTCCGGGTGCCAGGGTCCAGAATGTCTTGTAGCGGCTGCAGAACATTCTCCAAGGGGAGGGTGAGCAGCCTGAAGTCATTGTGCCCGTTGGCACAAATGACATTGGTGGAAATAGGGTTGAGGACCTGCAGAGTAATTATAGAGAGGTAAGAAAAAAGTTCAAAACCAGTAGTTCAACTGTGTTAATTTCTGGATTACTTCCACAGCCACGTTCCAATGACAGTAAGAACAGGAGGATATAGCAGAAGAATACGTGGCTAAAGAATTGGTGTATGGGGCAGGGACTCAGATTCTTAGATCACTGGGATCTTCTCTGGGGCAGAGGTGACCTGTTCAAGAGGGAGGGTTGCATCTGAACTGGAGGGGGACCAATATCCTGGTGGGCAGATTTGCTAGTACTGCAAGGGAGGGTTTAAACTAGATTGGCAGGGTGGTGGGATCCTCAACAGCAGGGAGGCAAGTGCAAGGCTGGAAGGAGATACAGTAATCAGAAATAGCAAGTTGAAGAGACAGGTCAGGCTGGAACATGACAGGGAGTGAGGAATGCCTGTTGGATTAAATTGCACCTATTTCAAGGCAAGAGGGCTGCCAGGTAAGGCCGATGAACTCAGGGCGTGGATAATATGTGGGACTAGGATATTATGGCCATTATAGAAACATTGCTAAGGGAGGGACAGGACTGGCAGCTTACTGTGCCAGAGTACAGGTGCTTTAGGCAGGACAGAGGTGGAGGAAAGGTAGGAGGGGTGAGTTGCATTTTTGATTAAGGAGAGTATCACAGCAGTAATCGGAGAAGAAATAACTGAGGGATCATCCAGTGAGGCTTTGTGAGTAGAGCTAAGAAATAAGAAGGGTCGGTGATGCTACTGGGGTTGTACTATAGGCCCCCAAATAGTCAACGGGAATTAGAGGAACAAATATGCAGGGAGACTGTGAAGACTTGCAGGAACAATAGAGTTGCCATAGCAGGGGATTTCAATTTTCTTAACATGGAGTGGGGCTACCATAGTGTTAAGGACTTAGATGGGGTAGAATTTATTAAATGTGTTAATGAGAGTTTCCTCAAGCAGTATGTAGAGGGTCCTATTTGGGAAGGGGCAAAACTCGACCTACTCTTGGGAAAAAGGGCAGGACAGGTGACTGACGTGATAGTGGGGGGAGCACTTTGGCACCAGTGGCCATAGTTCTATTAATTTTAAAATAGTTACAGAGAGGGACAAAACTGGTCCATATGTTCAAGTTCTAAATTGGGGCATAGCAAATTTTGACGGAATTAGACAGGAGCTTTCAGGGGTTGATTGGAATAGTTTGTTTGCAGGCAAAGGGGCCTCTGGAAAGTGGGACAGCAAGAGTTCAAGGTCTATATGTTCCTGTGAGGGTGAAGGGCAAGGTTGGTAGGAGTAGGGAACCTTCGATGACAAGAGATATTGAGGCTTTGACCAGAAAAAAAAGGAGACATGGCTCAGGCACAGGCAGCTGGGATAAAGGGAATCCCTGGAGGTATATAGGGGATACAGAAGTTTACTGAAGAAGGAAATCAGGAGGGCAAAGAGGGGGCGGAAATCAGGAGGGCAAAAAGGGGGCGAAAATGAGATAGCTTTGGCTGAGATTAGATTGAATCCAAAGAGAGATTCTTTAAGTATATTAAAAGAAAAAGAATAACTAGAGAGAGAATAGGACCCTTTAAGGACCAAAGTGGACATGTATGCATTGAACTGCAGGAGATTATCCTGTGTTTATCGTGGACAAAGATATGAAGGCTTACGAACTTGGAGAAGTTAGTGGCGATATCTTGGGGACAGTCCACATCACAGTAGAGGTGGTGTTGGAGGTATTAGAACGTATGAAGGTGGATAAATCTCATGATCCTGAACAGCTATATCCAAGAACCCTGCAAGAGGTGAGAGAAGAAACTGCGGGGGCCCTAGCTAACATATTTGCATCATCGTTAACCATGGGATAGGTCCCAGAAGACTGGAGGGTAGCAAATGTTGTGCCCTTATTGAAGAAGGGCTGCAAAGAAATACCAGGGAGCTATCAACCAGTAAGCCTAATATCATGGCAGGTAAGTTACTTGAGAAGATTCTGAGGAATAAGATGTACATTCATTTGAAAAGACAGGGTTTCATTAGGAGTAGTCAGCATGGTTTTGTGTGTGGGAGATACTGCCTCACAAATTTGTTAGAGTTCTTTGATGAAGTGACCAGGAAGGTTGATTAGAGCAGAGCGGTAGACATAGTCTCTATATGGATTTCAGTAAGGCTTTTGATAAGGTTCCACATGGTAGGTGGCTCTGGAAGGTTAGATCGCATGCAATCCAGGGAGATCTGGCCAATTGGTTACGCAGAGATAGTAGGAACTGCAGATGCTGGAGAATCTGAGATAACAAGGTGTAGAGCTGAATGAACACAGCAGGCCAAGCAGCATCAGAGGAGCAGGAAAGCTGACGTTTCGGGCCTGGACCCTTCTTCAGAAAAAAATTTTTTATCAACATTTATCAATTCTTATAGTGTGGAAACATGCCCTTCGGCCAACAAGTCCACACCGACCCTCAGAGCATCCCACCCAGACCCATCTCCCTATAACCCACCTAATTTACACATCCCTGAACTCTACAGGCAATCTAGCATGGCCAATCCACCTAACCTGCACATCTTTGGACTGTGGGAGGAAACCACAGCACCCAGAGGAAACCCACTCAGACATGGGGAGAATGTGCAAACTTCACACAGACAGTCGCCCAAGGGTGGAACCGAACCCGGGTCCCTGGCACTGTGAGGCAGCAGTGCTAACCACTGAGCCACCGTTTAAAAAGGCATTTGGACAAATATGTGGATAGGAAAGGTTTATAAGGTTATGGGCCAAGTGCAGGGAAATGGGGTTAGTGTGGATGGACGTTTTGGTCAGCATGGACCAGTTTGGGTGAAGGGCCTGTCTCCGTGCTGTAGGACTCTATGACTCGAAGGAGACCAGTCGGCCCCTCAAACCTAACATTCAGTAAGATCAGGGATGATTTGCTTGTGTTTGAAATTCTACAGTTTCATCTTCTCCTAATAACCTTTGATTCCATTGTCTAACCTTCCGTGCTGCATATCTCCATGACTTTATGACTCTAAATATCCACCTCTGCCTTACAAACGTTCAATGACCCCACTGCCTCTGCTTTCTGAGGCACAGCATTTTAAACTTGCATGACCCTCAGAGAAATAATTTATCGTCATCTTTGTCCTAAAAGGGCAAGCTGCAAGAATAAAACAGCATCCTCTAGTCCTGGACTCTACCCACAAGAGGAAACATCATTTCCACGGCCACCTTGTCAAGGTCATTCAGGATCTTATACATTTCAATCAAGTCACTCCTCACTCTTCTAAACTCCTGTGGAAACAAGCCCATTCTGTCTACCTTTCTTCAGCAGCAAACCTGCTTATTCCAGTTATCAATCTGGTGAACCTCCTCTGAACTGTCTCTAATGTATTTACATCCCTCCTTTAAAAAAAAAGGACCAAACTACACACAGTATTCAAGGTGTGGTTTCATCAAACCCCTTTTTAATTGAAGCATAATGTACTTTCTAGATGATATGAAGTTAAATACAGTGGCAGTCCAAAGAGACATGGGGGCTCAGGTTCAAAGATCTTTAAAATGTCACCAATAGGTGCAGAAAATAGTCAAGAAAGCTAATGGAATGTTGGCCTTTATATCAAGAGTACTACAGTACAAGGATACAGAAGTTATGCTGCAGTTATGCAAAACCCTGGTTAGACCCACCTCTTGGAATACTGAGAGCAGATCTGGGCACCAGACCTAGGAGGGATATTGGCCTTGGAGGGAGTACAACATAGGTTTACAATTTCTGGACTTTCAGGGGTTAGGTTATGAGTAGATATTATAAAAATTATGCCTGTTCTCTGTAGAATTTAGAAGGTTCAAGGTGATCTGTTGAAGTCTTCAAGACAGTAACAGAGAAAAACAGAGCTTATTTCCATTGGTTAGGGATTCTAGAACTAGTGGGTATAGTCTGAGAATTAGGGCCAGACTGTTCAGATGTTAGGAAGCAGCTGTTCACATAAAGGATGGTAGATGTTTGGAACTCTCTTCCATAAATTAATTTTAAATGTGAGATCATATAAATTTTTGTTAAGCAAAGGTATTAAGGGACATGGGCCAAAGGCAGGTAAATGCAGTTGGGCCACAGATCAGCCATGATCTTATTGAATGCTGGAACAAGCTTGTGAGAAACCTGCTCCTGTTCCTATGCTTCTATGTTTATAACATCCTTACTCAATAAATATCCTATTGTGTTCAAGTCCTCTCATTAAAAAAAAGCATTCTATTAGCTTTCTTATTCACTTGCTCTAACTACACATCAACCTTTTGTAACTCACGCATTAGAACATCTAGACCCTCTGAACATTAGAATTTTGCATTTGTTCTGCATTTAATTAATACTCTACTTTTTCATTCTTCCTGCCAAAGGGAACTAATTCACATTTTTCCACATTGTAATTGATCTGCTAGATCACTCCTCATTCACAACCTATCAAAATCTGTCTGCAACCTCCTTATGACCTTATCACAACATGTTTTTCTATCTTTGTGTCATCTGCAAATTTAGCATCATGCCTTTGCTCCCCTCGTCACTGACATAAATTTTAAAAAGTTGAGGACCGAGCAAAGACCCCCACAGGACTCCACTTGTCACAACGTGATACTTTAAAAAACACACACACCTTGGGGATCAATTCACACCTTACTAGGTCCTGATTCAACTACACTTTGAGAGGTTCTTAAGCCAACAGAATGTGAACCATAGGGACAAAGGGCACACATTGAATCCTTAAGACTAGTTTTTCCTTGCCGTCCTAAATTTCTATGGGGTAACCAGCCCACAGTATTGATTGGTCAACTTTAAAGATCCTTGGGGCAGTCAAACAGTTGAGGACTGGATGGTAATGAAATCAGCAATGGGAGCTGTAGGTGTCACTGCAGGATGTTAGCAGATTGAGGCCAAAGATTGGAACATCTGTATGGTTGTGGTTTTGCTGACATTGTGCAAGATGTGAATACTTCAACTGAAAATAAGTCAACTTGTTACACTGAAAATTCCTCCGTTTACTGATGGAAACATAAACTGTAATCCACTTTATTTCCCAGAGTGATGGGTAGAACCACAGGGAGAATACCAAATATTATAAGACAGATTCTTCAAGAACCCTCAAAAGCAAAGGCAAAAGTGGCACAATTCAGAAAATATTTTAACATTAACATATTTATCCAAAGTTGTTATCAAATCACATCTATTTCCATGTCCCTTGCAAACACACAAATTTTCTATGTATGGGAGTTCAGTACATACTATCTCTAACACATGACTAGGCTTTTAAAGGAATATAAATTTAACAATCTGAGAAGGGTGGTAGGTTAAAAATGAAAGGTCAAAGCAAAAAAAAATTACACTACTTTGAAATCCATCAGCAGCTAAATAGACATATTAATTATGGCAAAGTGTAGGACATAGTTTGTGGGCCTCATGTTGTTTAAAATGTGAACTCTGTGCTGTACTGACGAGCAGATTGCTCATTAAGAGAAATGCAGCTTTTCTACTCCTGCAGTTTACTCATTTTATTTCATTGTTTAGATGAACGTTTTGAGGTTTCGGACTCATATCGTTTTAAGCCATTTTGACCCTTGGGAGTCTGCAAAAATCTTATTCACAGATAAAATGCCAGCCAAAAAAAACTAAATCACATTTATTCATATTGAAGGCAAAAAAAGGTAAAAAAAAACTATGACTCCATAATGAACTTCACATTTCTCCTGGGACCTGACTTCTGACACAAGGAGTGGGCCAAATAAGAACCAGAGCGTGGGCCCCGACATCAGTCTGGTTTTAATTAGGCTATGTAAAGGAACTCTTCGACAGAAACTCATCAAGTTGAAGAGTTCAAACACACAACCTCCTGTGGACCTAAGCAAAGTCAATACTGTAAAGTAGTGTCTTTGAAATAAATGTTTCTGTTATACCAGGAGAAGAGAGTCATTTATATCGAACATTAACCCTTTGACATTCAGTATAACAAAATATTATTCATGGATGCTCCAGTGACATAAAATGGAACCAAATCACATTTGTTACTGGTGCAATTTCGGACCCTCTCCACTTACCACAGATATTCCAGAATCCCATTTATATAAGGAACCTGATCATTATTTAAATCATGCCAGTCCAAAAGAACTAACTTCATTTCACCTTAATCAATTTTTCTAAGGGTAACTCCATGTGCTATGCTATTTTATCTGTTGTTTAGATCCCTGTGTATGAGACATATCATTGAAGTAAATGAGTGACTTTCTGTCAGGTTGCTTCGAAAATGTCAGAAACAAAGTTACAAAAGCAATCCTAAACAATTTCCCAATCAGTTTCCAAGCTCTATGAAGCAATTGGCTACACTTGTGTCACCAGGAATTTAGAATGCAAAGATCGCAAACTAGTTCTCACCATTTTAAGAAAGGAAGGAAAATGAGCATTTGCGTAGTGTTCTTCACTTCCTCACACAGCTAAAATAAAGTACTTTTGAGGAATGGTAACATTATTATGTCCGCAATTCACCAATCAATTGTTGCGCAGCAAGGTATTACAAAACAACAATAATAAACAATGACAATGTCACTGGGCTAGTTATCCAGAGGCACGCTCTTTCAGAACATGGGTTCAAATCACATCATGGCAACTTGTGGAATTTAAATTTGATGAATTAATATCTGGAATAGAACGCTCGTCTCATGAAAGTATTGGTTTTTTTCACTAAAATTATCTGGTTTACTCTGAGATAACAAGGTGTAGAGCTGGATGAACACAGCAGGCCAAGCAGCATCAGAGGAGCAGGAAAGCTGACATTTCGGGCCTAGACCCTTCTTCACCTTGTTATCTCAGATTCTCCAGCATCTGCAGTTCCTACTATATCTGGTTTACTCATGTCCTTCAGGGAAGGAACCACTGTTATTCAGTCTGGCCTATATATGAAACCAGACCCACTGCAATGTGGCTGATTCTTAACTGCCCTCTAATGTGGGCCACTCAGTTTAAAGGCAATTAGGAACGGTCTATAAATGTTGGTTTTGCCAGTGATACCCACATTCCACAAAAGAACAAGACAAGGAAATAAATAGCAATAATAATCAGTTAATTTAGTGTTGGTGTGCCTGTGGTATAATATCTGGCTAATTACTTTAAAAACATTCATGTTTGGGGCAGGGGTGATACACGAAAGGAAGAAAAATAAACTTCAATGCCTGAATTAAGTATTTAAACAAGTATATCAAGTAGAAGTGAAATGATCCATATGCTAAGCATCCTCTGGATTCGATGCTTATACAGTGCATTTAGTAAGCAAAGATTCACTAATTTGGATCCTGCGATGAAGGGACTGTCCTACGACGAGAAGTTTTATGAACTGGGTTTACATTCTCTGGAGCTTAGAAGAATGAGAAGTGAAAGATACAAGATCCTGTAGGGACTTCACAGGTCAGACACTGAGGCTTCATTTCTCCAGTCTGGGAAATCTAAAATACCAGTGCATTGTCTCAGGTCCAGAGGGTGGTCATTTAAGACAGGGTGAAAAATTCTCTCTCCCAGTGGTTCTGCATGCTCCACAATTGTATATATTTAAAGCCAAAGTAGACAAACTGCTGATCGCAGGGAATCAAGGCCAGTAGGGAGTGGGATTAAGCATGGTATGGTGTATGGTCCTCTATGTTACAGAATATGTTACAGAATAGAATATGGCAAATACAAACAGTGAGCAACAGTTAATGAAGATGACAGGGGCTTTGATCTTTGTTTGGAATGTGGTGAGAGTTACATGTCACCTATTTTCAGGAAGGCTAGCTGCATCTTGTGTCATTGAACACTTGACAGGGTAGTGGAGGCCTTTCCACAGGATTAGAGACCAGAGGCAAAAGGTCAAACAGGCTGGGAGCTTCTGGAAATCATAGGCGATGGCTTCTATTAGTATGGCACTCACCCATGACCTAGGATTGTTACTGGACAAAAGTGAGTGATGGCAGAGGACAGAATTGGGGGATGGTGGGTGCTGTTGTTGAGGCAGCGTGTGAGGGTGTAGAGTAATGTTCAGTTGCATGGAAAACTGTAAAATCAAAGGTAAAGGAGAGGTAATTTGATTTATGCAGATTAGTGATGGGGTTGATTGTTACCCAAAAGTAAAAAGAAGGGACAGAATGCATGAATGTCATATTGTACCAAAGAACCATAAAAGTGCAGAGAAACTCAAGAATAGAATAAACTGAAAGGCTTTGTGTCTTAATGCGTGAAGTATTTGGAATAAAGCAGATGAACTGATGGCGCAAATCAAGTTAAGTCAAGGTCACATGGACTTTAAACTAGTTGGTGTAGGGCTCAGGAGAAGATTTATTAAAGTTTCCAGAACAAGCAATGGGGCAGAGACTATGGAAAGGGTCCAGAATCAAACTTCAGGCACAGCAGATAAAGGGACAACTGTGAGAAGGAGGGAGATTTAGCATGTCGTACTTAAATGTGCACTATATGAAACAAGGTAAATGAACTTGTAGCGCAGATTGAAATTGGCAGGTACCATGTTGTAGACATCACAGAGGATTGGCTGCAAGGGGTTCATTGCTGGGAACTAAATATACAAGGATACGTGGTGTATCGAAAGGACAGGCTGATGGGAAGAGGAGATGGGATTAGTAAGAAATGAAATATAATCAAAAGCAAAAAGTGATATGGGTTTGGAAAGCATAAAATCGGAGTTGGAAAAGGAGAAAAAATGCTGATAGGAGTTGTGTACAGGCCTCCTAGCAACAGTCAGGATGTGGGACAGAAAATAAATCATGGAATACAAAAAGCATCTAAGAAAGGCACTATTACAAGTAATCATGGGGGACTTCAAAATGCAGGGGGACTGGGAAAATCAGGTTGTAGCAGGTCCCAAGAAAAAGAATCCATGAAATGTTTACAAGGTGTTTCTTTTGGAGCAGCCTGTGGTAAAGCCCACTCGGGAACAGTCAATTCTGGATTTGGTGATGTGTAATGAGACAGACTTTATAAGGGAGCTTAAGGTGAAGGACTCCCAAGGTGACAGGGACCATAACATGATAGAATTTACCCTGCAGTTTGAGACGGAGAAGCTGGAATCAGATGTAACGGTATTACAATTGAGTAAAGGCAACTACAAAGACACAAGGAGGGAGCTGTCCACAGTTGACTGGAAGGGGAGCCTGATGGGAAGATGGTGGAACAGTAATGGCAGGTGTGTCTGGGATCCCTAAAAATAAGGTGTCAACCTGGTAAAGTGCTTGCATATCAAACAGCTAAAGCAGCAAATAATAGAGCTAAGCAATCCCACAACCAATGGATCAGACCCAACCTTTGCAGTCCTGCCATATCCAGTTGTGAGTGGTTGTGGGCAACTAAACAAATCATTGGAGGAGGTGTTTCCACAAATATTCCCATCCTCAGCGGTGGAAGAGCCCAGCACCTCAGTGCAAAAGATAAGGCTGAAGCATTCACAGCAATCTTCAGCCAGAAGTGACAAGTAGATGGTCCATCTTTGCCCCAACCAGTGGTCCCCAACATTTTACAAATATCTGTCTTCAGCCAATTCAATTCATTCCACTCCACATGATATCAAGAAATAGCTGGAGGTCCTAGATACTGTAAAAGCTGTGAGCTCTGACAATATTCCAGCAATAGTATGAAGATACATGCTCCAGAACTTGCCATTCCCCTAGACAAGCTCTTTCAGTACAATTACAACACTAGCATTTCCCCGACAATGTGGAAAATTGCCCAGGTATGTCCCATACTCAAAAAAGGTCAAAGCCAACCTAGCCAACTATCGGTCCATCAGTCTAGTCTCGATCATCAGTAAAGTGGCAGATGGTGTCATCAACAGTGCTGTCAAGCAGCACCTACTCTGCACTAACCTGCACAATGATGCCCAGTTTGGATTCTGCCAATGCCACTCAGCTCCTGATCTCATTACAGCCTTGGTTCAAACATGGACAAAACAGCTGAATTCCAGAGGTGAGGGGAGTATGACAGTCCTTGATATCAAGGTTGCATTCAACTGAGTGTGGCATCAAGGAGCTCTCACAAAACTGGAATCAACAGGTGTAAAGAGCAAACTCTCTGCTGGTTGCATTCATACTTGACATATAGGAAGATGGTTGTGGTTGCTGGAGGTCAATCATCTCAGCTCCAGGATATTACTGCAGTGGTTCCTCAAGGTAGCGTCCTAGGCCCATTTTCAGCCTCTTCATCAATGATTTTTCTTCCATCATAAGGTCAGAAGTGTGACAAATTCATGACTTCTCAGATATTGAAACTGTCCATATTCAAATGCAACAAGATCTGGACAATATCCAGGTTTGGGAATATCAAGTGGCAAGTAACATTCATGCTGCACAAATGCCAGGCAATGACCATCTCCAATAAAGACAATCTAACCATTATCCCTTGACATTCAATGGTGCTACCATCACTGAATACCCCACTATCAACATCTTAGGATGTATCATTGACCAGGAACTGGACATGCCACATGAACACAGTGGCTACAAGAGCAGGTCAAGGTTAGGAATACTGCTGCAAGTAACTCACCTCCTGACTCCCCATTGCCTGTCCATCATCTACAAAGAACCAGTCAGGAGTGTAATGGAATATTCCCCACTTGCCTGGATGGGTGCAACCCCAACAACACTCAAGAAGCTTTACACCATCCACAGGACAAAACAGCCTGTTTGATTGGGACCACATCTATAAGCATCCACTCCCTCCACCACAGATGCTCAGTATCAACAGTGTGAACTATCTACAAGATACACTGCAGAAATTCACCAAAGATCCTTAGATAGCACTTTCCAAACTCATGACCACTTCTACTTCAAAGGATATTGGGCAGCAGGTACATGGGAACACCCCCACATGCGAGTTCCCCACCAAACCACTTACCATCCTGACTTCGAAATATATCACTGTTCCTTCACTGTTGGTAGATTAAAATCCTGGAATACCCTCCCAACTGCATTGTGGGTCAACCCACAGCATCTTGACTGCAGCGATTCAAGAAAGCAGTTCACCACCACTTTCTCAAGGGCAACTAGAGAGAGGCAATCAATGCTGGTCAGGCATTGTTGCCCACATTCCATGCATGAATTAAAAAAAAGTGAGGCAATTTTTTTGTTTAAAACACAGATGGGGGTAGGTGCCTGGAATGCACTGCCAGGAGAGTTAGTAGAAGATGAGATAGCAACGTTCAAGAAGGATTTAGACTGAAACATTAACGGGCATGGAATAGAAGGATATGGACCATGTGCAGGCAGATGAGATTAGTTTAAAATGGCAACATGGATGGCATAGACATGGTGGGCTAAAGGGCCTGTTCCTGTGCAGTACTATTCTATGTTCTAATCAATATTATACCAACAGCTGTCTGAAAAACAAAACGCAAGAACTCTCCTTCAGGATTTTCCTCAATACCAATTAATTGTTCAGGCCCTTCCGAAGTCCATACCATCGCTGTGGAGATCCCTGTACTGTACCAGAACAGGCCATTTGCAGATCAAAAACCTTTCTGCACAGACTCACGATTCTTACATGAACCAGAAACTCCAAAACAAAATCAACTGTTCCATTCCCCTGAACAGCTGTCATTATCTACCACTGTTACATTGTATTTCTTCCAAAATTTCTTCTTTTTAAAACTGGAACTTCTGGTATCTGTTTTTGATCATGCCTTTTCAAGATTTGTTACAGTGCCATTGCATTTTAAGACTAATGTCCTGTATTTACAATACAGACATGAAGGTTGTAGATCAGGATGGGAGAAAAGGAAGAAGTTTAATGGCTGCTATTTTCTCTTTACACTACCAGTTATCCATCCTATTGCCTGTAAATGATGGTGGGATAGACTATCTTTGGTGAACATACACCTACGCCACTTCTGCCAATGGAAAGTAAAGGCTCCCATAGAGAGGGTACCATGGTGGTAGAAGGCAGACAGATGGCACACACAATGATTCCTTCAAGTCGACCAGGCTAGCAAGTTATTTATTTCCAGGATTTGTACCCTAATTGTTGAGCAATTTACACTATGCATTCACAACTTCTTCAGTGATCAGTTGCCCCACTGTCATACCTGTGACTTTCTGACTTGAACAACAAGTTCACCTCCAGGATTTGAGCACATAAACCTGGATGATATTTCAGTATATTAAATGATGGAGTCCAGCACTGTCAGAGGTGATGCCTTTGAAATACTGAACTGAGGCCCCATTACTTTTCCAGTTGGTCACAAGACATTCCATGGTAATTTCCAGCTTCAAGAGCAGAAAATCCTCCCAGTCCCAGTCAACTTTCATTTCTCAATCAATACCTTCCTCATCATTGAATCATTGAATGATTATAACGTAGAAAATGACCATTCAATCAATTGTGTGTGGGCTGGCATTCTAGTTCCGAATCACTCCGACATAGAAACTGAAAGCAGGAGTAGGCCATTTGACCCTTTGAACTTGATCTACCATTCAATGTGATCATGCTCGAGTCAATGCAATATTCCACTTTTGCCCCATACCTCTTGAAGTCTTTAATATATAAAATCATCTCTTACTTGAAGATATTCAATGATTTTACAGCCTTATGCACAGAGAATTCCACAGGTTCACTGCCCTTTGTGTTAAAAAATTTCTCTTCATCCAAGTCCTAAATGACCTACTCCATATTCTGAGATTGCATCTCCTGGTTGTAGACTTCCCAACCATGGTAAACATCCTCCTTGCATGCAGTCTGTCCAGCCCTATCAGAGCTTGATGCATTTCAATCAGATTCCTCTCATCCTTCTGAACTCTAATGAATACAGGCCCAGTCGAAACAAGCTCTCCTCATAGGCTAGTCTTGCCATACCAGGTATCAGCCTGATCAACATCTGCTGTACACCCTCAATGACAAGCATATCTCTTCCTAATCAGAGGGACCAAAACTGCACACCACACTGGTGTGGTCTCTGCTGTGTATAACTGCAGTGATATCACTACTTCTGAACTCAAATCCTCTTGCAGTGAAGACTAATATATTGTCTTCCTAACTGGTTGCTGCACCTGCGTGTTCACTTTGATTGACTGGTACACAAGTATACCCGGATCTCTTTGTTCATCCATACTTCCCAATATAATGCTTTTTCTTTGTCCGTTTTCTACACTGAAGTGGATAACTTTACACCTCGCCACATAGTACTTCATCTATTATGTGTTTGCCAACTCACTCAACTTGTGTGAATCACCTTGGAGTGTCCTTGCATCTTCCTAACGAGTCTCAATTCTATCCAATTTGGTTTCACCCACAAACTTGGAAATGTTACACTTGGTTCCCTCGTGCAGGTCACTTACTTCTATATTGTGAATAGCTGAGGCCCCAGCACTGATCCTTATAATACCTTACTAATCACAGACTGCCACTTGGAAAAAGACCCATTTAATTCCTTGTGTCTTTTCCTGTCATGCAGTCATAGAGTTGTACAGCACAGAAACTGACCCTTTGGGACCAACTCGTCCACGCCAAGCAGATATCCCAAATTAATCGAGTCCCAACTGCCAGCATTTGGTCCATATCCCTCTAAACCCTTCCGAGTCATATACCCATTCAGATGCCTTTTAAATGTTGTAATTGCACTTGCCTCCACTACTTCCTCTGGTAGCTCATTCCATACACACACCAGCATCTGGGTGATAAAGGTGCCCCTCAGATCTCTTTTAAATCTTTCCCCTCTCAATTTAAAACTACGCCCTCTCGTTTTGGACTCCCCTACCCTGGGGAAAAGATCTTGACTGTTCACCTTATCCATGCCCCTCATGATTTTATAATCTGTAAGGTCACCCCTCAGCCTCCGACATTCCAGGGAATACAGCCTCAGTCTATTCAGCGTCTCCCTACAGCTCAAACCCTCCAGTCACACCTATTGTTCAGTCCTTACCCCCTCCTACCACCCTATCTTCTGCATATAAACCAACGTTTTCCTAGCTACCATCAGTTCTGAGGAAGGGTCACTGGACCTGAAACGTTAACTCTGATTCTTCTTCACAGATGCTGCCAGACCTGCTGAGCTTTTCCAGCAACGTCTGTTTTTGTTCCCGATTTATAGCATCCACAGTTCTTTCAGTTCCCCCAGAACATTAACCCGGGTATGTGGATTACTAACCCAGGGATGTTAACACTACTCCATCACCTCCCCATTATTTGGTTTAACTCCACAACATATTTTCTACATACAGCAACTTACAAAAGTTAGCAGTCAAAGTAACGTGAGAAATTCTACTCAGATTGCACCTCTGATTATTTCTAAATCACTCAATTGCTACTCACTCTTTCCTGTTCTAAAACTAATTGTAGTTATCAAAGTTTGAAGACTTATTCAAACTGCTCATGTTCAAAATTATTTCTGCAACCGTATGTAGGACTTGCATGATTGTATAATTGTGCCACTGCATGAAAAATGTTGCCTCTGCTACTGTTGTCAATTACCTGAATTTTATGCTCTCAGTTCTCATCCTTCTACCAATAGAACAGTTTCACACTAACTACTCTGTCTGGACCCTTCAAGAGTTTGAATACTTCTATCAAATCTTCTCTCAACTCCTTTTCTCTTTAGAATTGTCTGTATACTTCCTATCAAAATGTATCACCTCATACTTCTCAATGTTAAATTGCATCTGTCACTTATCCATCCATTCCATCTTTCCAACTTATCCATGTCCTTCTGAAATTCACGCTATTAGTTTTGAATTATCTGCAAGTTTAGAAATTGTGTCCTGCACACCATGGTCTCAGTTATTAATATATATGAGGTGCAGCAGGAGTTCTAACACAGAACCTTTAGGGAATTCTAGTGATAGCCTTCCTGCTGTTCAAAGAACCATTCTGCTTGGTCTCTGCATCCTGTTATTCAGCAAAGTCTGTACCAATGTTGTTATTGTCCCTTTTATTGCACAAGATCTAGCTTTGCTCTCAAGACTGTAATGAGACAATTGATCAAGTGCCTTTCATAAGTCCATGTACACTACCTTAACATCATTACCCTCACCAATTCACGCTGCTGTCAAATCAAAAGATCTCAAGCAAGTTTGTGAAACATGATTTACCCTTAAGAAATTCATACTTGCTTTCCTTTATTAACCCACATTTGTCCAAGTGACTTTTAATTTCAAACCAAACTATTATTTCTAAAAGCTTTCCCACCTTGGAGGCTAAACTGACGAAACTGAAGATGATTAAACATAAAGTGAATAACTGAGATTAACTAGCCCATTGCTCTTGTGGCATTTGGATACCCTTATTTGAGTACTGTATTTGATAACAAACCAATGGTGACTGCATTCATCACCTGTTATCGCCTTTGGGTGTCTTGCGGATAAGAAGCATTATTGTATTTAAATGCAAACCCTTCTTTCCTCTAGATGCAGCAGAAATAGAGCCTTCAAAGCAGTTTGGCATTGTAAACTTCTCTGGAAACACTCACACATGCTTACTTACTTGAGTTATTTTACTAGTTTTAACATTCCCTTTGATGGACGGAACTTTTGGTTCTATTTCAGAAAAAATGGTTTTAAAAATTGCACTTTCCTTTCCAAATTTATTCAATTGTTGGGCGCATTTCTTTGTCATTACTTATATTTTATCAGAGTCACTATGACTTGATAAAGCTTTTGATTAAATGACAAAGCATCATGGATCACAGAATCATATTCCTAACAAATAAATATTTTATTGGGCAGGCAAAAAAAAACAAGTCAATACTGAATAACATTAATGGGAAAGGCCATTGCTAGATCATCAGTGTTCTTTGATTCCACATTTTAGTTAAGGATTAATGATGTATCTTAGAAAGACAATGATAAAATATGAACTGTTGATTTTTGAATTCCAGAATCAGATTTTATTACCTGTGACTTTTATGGATTGAAGTGTTTTTTTTATAAAATGGTCATAGTTATCGTCTAACCATGACGCAAAACAAAAAATGCTGGCGATCACAATGGATCAGGCAGCATCGACGGACAGAAAGCAAGCTATGGCTTGGAGTCTAGATGTAAAGTAAAGCGGAGGTCTCTAATAGGTTGGAGGGCATCTGATGAAGGGTCTAGGCCCGAAACGTCAGCCTTACTGCTCCTATGATGCTGCTTGGCCTGCTGTGGTCATCCAGCTCTGCACCTTGTTGTCTCAGATTTTCCAGCATCTGCAGTTCCTACTACCTCTGATACAATTTTAACCCCACTGCGAACCTTTTCTAAGGATGCCTACCCTGAAGAAGTTACCCTCCTCCCTCCAGACAAACCTCAGGGGATCTCTCTCCCACTGCAACTCTCTCGCAATCTCTTCAGCTTTGAAACTGCTCGACCATGTCCTGAAGCAAACCAGGTACTACAGCCACATCACCTTTCTTAGTACCTGCCTACGGAACCAGATCATCCCCAATGGACTACAGTCCACATTCAGGCCTTCCCAATTTGGCCCCAACCGTGACAATGTCTACATTCATAGCATGGAGATCCTTCAGAAGCGTTTTTCCCTGCGACTCCTGAAACACACAGAAAGTACTGCATCTGCTGTAATTGCATAAAAAAGGTTCTGTTGAGTAGGTATTTCCATATTTCCAGCATCCACAGTATTTTGCTTTTGTGGTCTAAAAGCAGGAACTTAGTCCACCCTTTAAATAAGAAAATGTTGTGTGATACAGAATTGTAGAAGGTCAACAACACAGAAAAAGGCCTTTCAGCCCGTTGAATTCATGTCCATCAAAAATAACCACCGAACGATTCTAATCCCATTTTCCAGCACTTGGGCCATAGCTCATACACTTTAGCATCAAAATACTTCCTAAATGTTGAGGGTTTCTGCCTCTACCACACTTAAAGCTACTGAGTTCTGGATTCCCACCACACTCTTGGTGAAATAAATTTTCCTCACATTGCTGCTAAACCTCCTGCCCTTTACCTTAAATCTCTGCCCTGGTCATTAATCGCTCTACCAGTCTACCCTATCGGTGCCCCTCAAATTTTACACATCTCAATCATGTACCCCCCTCAGGGTCTGCTGCTCTCAGAAAAACAGCCTTAGTCTGTCCAAACTCTCTTCAAAATTAAAATTCCCCAGCCCAGGCAAAGTTCTGGTAAATCTCCGCATCCTCTCCAGTGCAATCACATCTCTCCTATAATGTGCATTCCACAACCGCACACAATACTCTAGCTGCGGCCTAGCCAACTTTTAATACAGTTCCAGCTTAAGCTCCCTGCTCTTAAACTCTTTGCCTCAGCTAATAAAGGCAAGTATCCCTTATGCCTTCTTAACCACTTTATCTACCTGTCCAAAGATGTGCAGGGTAGGTGGAGTGTCCATGCTAAATTGCCCATAGTGTCCAGGAATATTTGGGTTAGACATGAGGAAATGCAGGGATAGGTGAATGAGTCAGAGTGGGATGCTGTTTGGAGGGGCAGTGTGAACTTGTTGGGCCAAATGGCCTGTTTCCACACTGTAGGAATTCTATGGATTCAATGCCCTCTGGCTTCTTGCAGAGAGAGACAATGTCCAAAAATAACTAAACGTTATGGAAGAAAATTTGAAGAAGATAAAGTAGAATAATATTTTCAAATAAAAGCATAATTCAACAAAATGTTTTGATTTTTTTGTATGTTTATGCAATTTTTTAAAACCAGGAATACACAATCACATGGGTTATTTTTGAACAGATAACATTCTGACCTTTCTTGAAGAACTGTAACATGATATAATCTGTACTGTTTACTTGCATCAATACCTTACGTGTATAAACACAAATTTTGTTAACTATATACAGATGCTTTCAAACTGGATGTCATGCTTATAAATAAATTCCATCACGAGTGAAATAAAGCATTCAAACCACAAGCCATTTACACTACAGATTGAAAAGTCGTCATTATGTCTGTCACCAATAATACAGTAATGGAAAACATCTCCCCGACTATAGTTTGAAAAGAGGAATTAATCTTCCATTCTTCAGTAAATATGTTGTTTAGGAATGCAATACATTTGACTCCAGGTAAGGATTGTTCTGATTCAAATTCAATTCTATACAAAAACGAAGAATATCAGATTTATTAAATTATTACTTATGCACAGCGATTATATACACAACTCCAGATGTGGAAAAGTATTTAACTGAATAGCAATGCAACAGTAAAATGTTATCCAATTATTCTCATTGTTTAATACACTTGCATATGATTAGCCCAGGACACATTATACTCTTGACAGAAACATCAACTTGAAGGTGACATTTTAGACAAAATTCACACCAAGTGTAAATATAAACAGCCAGTCGATATCCTGATGAGGATATTATTTGTAAAAGATTCCATAACTACTGAAAGAACATGTGTGGCCCTTTTGTGAGGGCTTCAGGTTCAGATGTGAAGCTCCTCTTCTCCCTCACCAGCAACAGCCCTTGACCATGTGTAGAATTACTTACTAAAAAAGCCACTGGATGAGATACTAGATACTGCCAGCATCTGTACAATCAGGTCCAGTGGGAGTCGGTTTTGTGGCTGCTGACATTTTGACATATTCTTGCAGTAAATGACAATAGCAAGAGAGAAATTGTGTGGGACCATTAAGTAAAGAAAGTACTTTCTGGCAGAGCCCTGTACAGATGTGTACGTCAGTGTCCAATAATTGTGGCCTAGGACTTTTCTTGCATGGGTCAGGGCCAGAGGCCCTGTGCTTGGGTCAGGGTGGGGCCAGGCATCTGGGACCGCAGCACAAACTCAAAGCCTGTCATGCTAATTTATTAAAACTGAGCAATCATTTTGATTACCCTCTTAAACTTGCTGAGAAGCTCTTTTTTAAAATGCATTAATCATGGCTGTTGCTAGTTCAGCCAGCATTTACTGGCCATTCTTAATTGCCCTGCAGAAGGTAGCCAGTGAACTGCCTTCTTGAAAACTGCTGCTCTTGGCACAGAGGGACACCCAGAGTGCAAGTGGGGAGTTCCAGGATTGTGACCCAGCAATTGTGAAGACTGATGATATAGTTCGAAATCAGGATGATATTTATTTTGGAGGGGAATTTGTAGGTGATGATGTTCCTAAGCATCTGCTACCCTGGACCTTCCAGATGGTAGAGGTCCAGTATTTAGTCAGTGATAATGGAACTTTGCTAGCTGCAGAGCATCTTGTAAACTGTAAGCACTACTGCCATTCTGTATTGGTGGTGTATAGGAAGTACATGCTGTAGTTGATAGGTGGGATGCCATCAAGCAGGCTGCTTTGTTTTCACAACATGTGTGGGACAACACTGTACACTATACTCCTGTATACAACTATGTCTAGGTGTTGCATTGCTCAAGTAAAGGAGCTTTATATTATTCTGTTTGAGCACTATAACCTCAATTCACACTTGCCATTCTAGTACTTTTGGGCCTTCAATGAATTATCAGCTAATATCCATTCTCCAGTCCTAACATTTGATAAGATACCTTGGCATTGCATACAAAAGTTCAGAGTTTCCCTTCCCATCCATCACATCACACTTATCCTAGAAATGCCACCCACAAACCTAAATTTCTAATTATCAACTAAATGCTTAACTTCAATGCTAATACGATGTGGGACAACAATTTCAGCATAAAGGCTGCAGGATTACTTTTGTGACCTGGCTCAATTTATAGCAGCCTCCTGATACGAGCGTTATCAATTTCCTCTTCAGAATAACTTCTGATAACCAATACCATATCTTGAAACCATGACAAACAGTTACGTAGCTGCTTACACGAAGATTTCAGAAAATCAGTATTGCGCCTGAAAGATTGCTATTATGCGCAAATTTTGTCTCCTCTAAGAATTCTTATCAGAACCCTTCTCGTTTCTTCTCTACACTTGATTTTAGAGTAACAAGTTGATCATTCTAAGGCAACAATTTATTCCCTTTCTTAAATATAGACCACACAAGCATTGTTCCAGTCCACTGCAAACAACATCCCATAGATCAAAGGTCAACTAAATATGAGTGAATACTTCACATAAACCACTGCCATTTCAATCAGCAAAATGGGCTATGCAGTATTAGGTCCAGATATTCCATCAACCTGGAGTAACATTTTCCAAGTTACAGCAATTTTCAGAATAACTCTATTCACTACTGTGTGAACATCCTCATTGGTAGTGAAAGCAGAAGCATATTATCCTTTTAGTATGACATCCATAACTTGGGTCAACAAGCTTATTCAGCCAAATCTCTCATAAGATCCATGCAATCCTTATTTCAGGGCTTCAGTTTTAACTGAAAAAGACTTCGCCACTACTTTTACAGCTGTCCAAAACCCTTTTCATTTTTGCAGCATTTTTAATAGGATTGGTTTTCTGCAACTGTCTCTTTCTCCATTTCTTACAATTTGCATTAAACAAAAAATGAAACTTTTTTTTTAAAAATTCCACTGAATCTCCATCAAGTTAGGTAAATTTTACTCCATGACGAATACAATTTCTTTTGAGAGAAACACAGAAGGTTCCCTGCCCCTTGATGTTGATTCAAATGTAGAAAAAAGCTGGTGGTTATTAGCCAACTTTACGCCCTAACATTTTAAATCAATCTTGATCAAATTTCCCATGACTTTGCAAAATGAGCTCTTATGAAATGAATATAAAGTATACAAATTACAAAAATTAATAACAGTAAAGTTAGTTGAGGGTTTATTATAAAAGAAAGTGCAAATGCTCATTTATAAAAAAAAAATTGCTCATATTCAATATGGAGTCAAGATTTGAAAAAGCAACAAAGATGTACAAAATCAAAATCAGAAAGACTCAACAGATCTGGCAGCATCTGTGGAGAGAAAGTAGAGTTAATGTTTCAGATCCAGTGACCCTTCTTCAGAATTGATTGCAGCCACAAAAAGATTGGTATATATGCTGGAGAAGGGATGGGGGTGAAGAGGAAGGAGTCGGTAGAGATGGAACCCAGAGAGAGAGAAGCACAGTTGGGCAGACAAAGGAATGGGTAAAGGTCAGCCTGGGAGAATGAATAGCTGCTAATGGGGACTGTTTGTGGTTGACAATGGGCTGTTTGTGGCAGCAGCCCAATTGATGACAAGGCCATACGTTGTAGGGGCTGGGATAAGGGCAAGGCAGAAGGTGCTTAGGCCTAAAATTATTAAACTCAATATTGGGTCCAGAAGGTTGTAGGGTTTCAAAGCTGAAAATAAGGTGTTGTTCTTCCAACATGCGCTGAGTTTCGCTGAAGTACTACAGCAAGCCTGAGAAACAGATGTTAGCCAGGGAACAGGGCGGTGTGTTGAAGTTGTGGGCAACATGAAGCTCAGGGTCATTTTGAGGACAGAACGTAGGTGTCCTGCATCTCAGTCACCCAGTCTGTTTTTTCTCTGCAGTGTACAGCAGACCACATTGTGAACAGCAAATACAGTAGACTAGATCGAGTCAAGTGCAGGTAAACTGCTGGTTCACCTGGAAGATGTGTCTGGGGCCTTGTATAGTGAGTAGGGGGTAAAGAGGAGAGAAGTAGTAAGTGGGCAGCTGTTACATCTTCTGCGACTGCAGGGGAAGGTGCTGCGGGGCTGTGGAGATACATGGTGTGGAAGAGGAGTGGACCAAGGTGGGTTTGTTTCTGATTTCCATCATCCACAGTTCTTTGGTTTTTTTTTACAGAATACTGGCTTAAAATTAAATGAAATATTCATTTCCAAATAAATATTTTCTTTGACTCAAGATTTTTTATATAACTTTAAAACAGAAATTTTGAAAAGGTGAGCAGTACATAGCTCGTGTAGTCTTCTATAATTGTAATGAGAACGTGTTTGAAAAATTTGTGATCCCATCATCTTTAAAGACATGCAGCAAATCAAAGCAACATGTAGCTCACAAGAATGTTTCTCAGCCAGCTATTGCTAAAATTTGAAAAATTACAATTATTTTAAAAAATAATCAACGAATGAACTGAAATAGTAACAGAAAATATTTGAGAAACTCAGCAATTCTTGCAGCATTTGTTCAGAGAGTCTGATTTGGCTCTTCAAATTAGAAACGTTAACTGCTTTTTTGTGCATTGGATTATTTAGGTTACAAAGTACAAAAACAAAGCATTCAGTCCAACTACAGCATGCAAGAATTTATGTTTCACTCAAACCTTAGATTGTTTTTCTTCATCTAACTTCATTATCATACAATATGCACAATCTGAACTTTACTTAAATAAATGTAGTTTGCAATGATACTTCGAAAAAATTTCTTTATATCTATTGTCTTCATTGTACTGATCTGCTTGAATTATCTCGGTCACACTGACCAGACAAGCTTCCTCTAAAATTCAGGCAACATGTGCTGTGTTGTGTTAAGTGCCAGTTCCAGAACAAATGATGAGATTGGGATAATATTTACTAGGCAAGAGAAAAAGTTGAAAAATTACAATCTTTGTTATCTCAGACCCTTAGCAGGTTAAGGTCACCAGCTCAGAGGTCCTGCAGTGTGCTAGTTCCATCAGCACACATTCATTGCTAAGCCAATAATGTCTTCACGGCTCGGCCATGTTCATCAGACAGATGATAGTTGTATACCAAAGAATTACTGTAGAGTGAGCTACCTAATGGTCAAAATCTCTTTAGCATCTAGATATTCGCTGCTACAAGGACATGTGGAATTTGACAGTGAGATTCTTAGAGATGATTGCCATAACTTCTGAAGACTTACTGTTTTGAAATGCATTGAAAGAGATGGGCAGAAATGAAACACTTAGTTAGCTAAGCAAAGTGCCCAGAAAAAAAGACTGGTTAGCAAAGCATGCATATTCTCAACCCACTGTCTTCCTGTCAATTTGTCAGCAGGAACAAATGCGTCACACACAAAAAAAAGACAGAAATATTAAATCAAAAAAGGAAAAAAAGTGTGCTCCTGATCATGAGACCAAGAAGTGATTGTGACTGCTAAAATAAATAGGATTTCAGCTGCAGTATCATGACAGCATGATTCAGAATGAATATGAACCTTAGAAGTCTAATGAATAGGAAGTACTAAATGGTAAACAGGTATATTTCTAAAGTTAAAGCATATTCAGAGAAGGAGCCAACCTAATTCCTCTCAATTTTTCTGACAGAACTAGTTTGTAGGAGAAAGGGAGAAAATCTTTGCCAAAAAGGAGAAAAATCATTCTCAATTTCTCATTTTTCTTTTGCACAAGCGTTTAACATTAGTGTACCTCAAATAAGTCATGTGGGATGACACTGATGAAGACTTAGTACATTAAATGCATGGTAGAATAACAGCCATTCAGTCCAATCAGTCTTGTCAGCATTTATGTTTCAATCAAATATTCTTCCATGCTTTCTTTTCAAACTGTATCAGCAAAAATTACCTTACATGCTCACTAAGATTCTCCTTAAATGCATTCATATTATTTGCCTCTTCCTGCATTCTGACCACTTGCTGAGGAAAAGAAGTTTCCCCTGAATTCTGCACTGCATTTATTTGTGGACATCTTACTGTATATTGATATCAATCAAATAGTTCTAATTTTGGTTTACAATGGGGAGCACTTACTGTAATCTCTCCCTTCTGGTATCAGTCCAGCAAATCTTATTTTGCTACTTCATCAGCATGTCTGTCTTCAGGCTCAATTCAAAAAATTGCATTCTGATTTACATGTAAAATTATTCAAAGTAAGAACTTTGCCACAGTCCTTAGTCTAATGCATTTTCTCATAAGACATACTCACAACATTGAGGTTTGGAATGGTCAGCGGCAAGAGATATGTATGGAACACAAGTTTCAGGCAAAGACCATCTCCATTTGGCATGTTAGCCTTGGCCTAGATGGTAGCACTGTTGTCTAAGTCACAAGATTCTGGGTTCAAGTCCCACAGCAAGGTTTCAGTATGAAAATCAAAGCTGAAACTCCACTATTATACTGGGAGAGTGCTATATGGGCCTTATTTGATGATCTTTCCAAGATATCATCCATCCTGAATGCAATAATTGATTTCTCACTTAAGAATTCCTGGCCTCTGACCTACTTTTAAAGTGACCATATTTACATGACTGGGTCAATACAGTGTGGAGCTGGAGGAACACAGCAGGTCAGACAGCATCAGAGGAGCAGGAGTGTCGACATTTTGGGTCAGGTCTGACTCTGATTCCAGCATCTGTAGTTCTTGCTGTTTACGTTGGTTGGTCCTGTTCACTTTTTGTTCAATGGTAACATATAGGTTATTGAGAGTGGGGTACTCAGTGATGGCACTGTTGTTTAATGTCAAAGGGAAATGATTCGGCACTCTCTTGCTGGGAATGGTCAGTGCATGGCACTTGCGTAGTGCGAATGTTACTTGCCCCTTACTGGCCCAAGCCTAGATCTTGTTGTATATGGACAATCACCAGCCTGAAAATTCCCTTAAAGGCCAAGCTTTGATGAAGGAATTGAAGATGGTTGGGTCGAGGACACTAGTAGATACTGCTGCTGCAGCTATGCATTATAAAAACTGTGTCTTTTTATTTTTGTGTGTCTTGAAAACTGCAAGAGAAAGAACTGTTTTTGGATTTATCAGGAAGACTGCATAATTTCACAACAAGGAATTCGATACCTATTGTGAACTCTATTTTCTGTGGCAATGGACTCCTGCAATGTGTAACTGTTTGAGAGTTGAGGAGTTGTTTACAGGAATTCTTAAAGCTGATTGAATCTCAGCTAACTGAGCAGGTTGGAACTGGAAACAAATTACAGAAACATAGATATACAGAAAGAGAAAGGCACACAAGGGTGCACTGTTGTTCTCCTTAGCAGAAGCTGCCAGTTCTCTGCAGAAACAAATTTCAGTTTATACTTGAAGAAAACTAGTAAACGTTCATGCAGCAGTAGCTGTAACTTTTGAACTGAATTCATCAGACATACTTTCCAAGTGAATCAATCGCACTGTACCTCTTACAAATCAGTGGAAGCTTCCAAAGTCAACTGAATACCAAGGGCCTGGCTTGCCAAAGAAGGATCATCTCAACATTGAAATCAGAAAACAAAGACCACCAGATTGACTTGCCAGTGTTTCTCTACTTCTGTCATTAAGCTATTTGCCCGATTTTTCTGTGCGCATGAAAGAAACAGTGTGTGTGTGTAGGGGCATTTATAAGGGGATTAGAATTTTAGTTTGTAGTGTTAGATGCCAATGGTTTATACCTTTTTAAATTATTTTTTCACTTGTAGGGCATGGGCATTGCTGGCCAACATTTATGGCCCTTGTGAAGGTAGTCGTGAGCTGTTTTCTTGAATCCTCCAGTTCATTTGCTGGGCATAAACCCACAATGCCCTTAGGGAGGGTATTCCAGCATTTTGACTCAGTGACAGTGAAGGAATAGCAATATATTTCCAAGTTAGGATGATGAGAGGCTTGGAGGGGAACTTGTAAGTGATGGTGTTCCCATGTATCTGCCGCCCTTGTCCTTCCAGTTGAAAGTGGTCATGGGCTTGGAAGGTGCAGTCTGAGGATCTTTGGTGAATTTCCGCAGTGCATCTTGTGGATGGTACACACTGCTGCTACTGAGCAGGTCCTTCTTGGTAGCACCGTTGATGGCACCTTTCATCACTTTACCGATGATTGAGAGTAGACCAATGGGGCAGTATTTGGCCAGGTTGGATTCGTCCTGCTTTAACGTGCAGAGGAAATATTTGGGCAATTTTGTACATTGTTGGGTAGATGCTAGCTTGTGTCTGTACCAGAAGAGCTTTGCTAGGGGAGCAGCAAGTTCTTGAAAACAAGTCTTCAGTACTATTGCTAGAATGTCGCATGGCCCACAGCCTTTGCACTATCCAGTGCCTCCAACTGTTCTGGATATCATGTGGAATGGAGTGAATCAAATCGGTTGAAAATTGGCACCTGTGATGCTGGGGACCTCTGGAGGAGGCCAAGATGGGCCATCCACTTGCTACATCTGGCTGAAGATTGCTGCGAATGCTTCAGCCTTGTCTTTTACACTGATGCATTACATTCTTCTATCATTGGGGTTGGGGATATTTGTGGAGCTTCCTCCTCCAGTAAGTTGTTTAATTGTCCATCACCATCATGACTCGATGTGGTCACACTGCAGAGTTTGGATGTGATCCTTTGGTTATGAACATTTTAAATGTAGGGAAAGGAAACCTCCTCCTGATTACCATGTATCATCTTCCCTTGGCTGATGAATCATTACCCCTCTGTTAAACAACTTGGAGGAGCACTGAGGTTAACATATGAGGAACGTTTGAGAACTCTGGTACTATACTCATTGGAGTTCAGAAGGATGAGGGGGGATCTATTTGAAACTTACAGAACACTGAATGGCCTGGACAGAGTGGATGTTGGGAAGATGCTTTCATTGGTAGGAGAGACTAGGACCTGAGGGCACAGCCTTAGAGTAAAGGGAAGACCTTTTAGAACGGAGATAAGGAGAAACTACTTCAGGCAGAGAGTGGTGAATCTATGGAATTCACTGCCTCAGAAGGCTGTGGAGGTCAGGTCATTGAGTACATTTAAGACTGAGATAGATAGATTCTTGTTTATGAAGGGGATCAAGGGTTACACGGAGAAAGTGGGAGAATGGGGTTGAGGAACTTATCAGCCATGATTGAATGGAGGAGCAGACTCGATGGGCCGAATGGCCTAATTTCAGCTCCTATGTCTTATGGTCTTATGGGATCACTTAGTCCTGTCTATCACTTGCTGCTTCTGCTGTTCCTGTTTGGTAGCTTCACCAGGTTGACACCTCACTTTTAGGTATGCCTGGTGCTCCTCCTGGCATACCCTCCCACACTTTCCATTGAGACAGGGTTGTTCCCCTGGCTTGCTGTTAATGGTTGAGTGGGGGATATGCTGGGTCGTGAGGTTGTACATTGTGCTGCTGCTGACAATTCGGCTGCTGTTGATGGCCCACAGCGCCTCATGGATGCCCAGTTTTGGGTTGCTAGATCTGTTTGAAATCCGTCCCATTCAGCATGGTGACAGAATCACACGATATGATGGAGGGTATTCTCAATGTGAAGGCGGAACTTCATCTCCACAAGGACCGTGCAGTGGTCACTCTTATCAATACTGTCATAGACGGATGCATCTGCAACTGGCAGATTGGTAAGGATAAGGTCAAGGTCAAGTGTGTTTTTACCCTCTTGTTAGTTCCCTTACCATTTGCTACAGATTCAGTCCAGCAGCTATCTCCTTTGGGGCCAGTCCAATCTGTAGTGCTGCTGCCGAGCCACTCTTGGTGGTGGATATTGAAATCCCCCACCCAGAGTAAATTTGGTGCCCTTGCTACCCTCAGTGCTCCTCCAAGTTGTTCAACATGGAGGGGTACTGATTTATCAGCCAAGGGAAGATAGTACATGGTAATCAGGAGGCGCTTTCCTTTCCCCACATTTAACCTAAAGCCATGAGACTTCATGGGGTCTGGCATCTATGCTGAGGACTCCAAAGGCAACTCCCTCTTGACCGTATACCACTGTGCCGCCACCTCTGCTAAGTCTGTCCTGACGGTGGGACAGGAGATATCTAGCGATGGTGACGGTGGCATCTGGGACACTAAGATATGATTCCCCAAGTATGACTGTGTCAGGCTGTTGCTTGATTAGTCTGTGAGACAGCTCTCCCAATTTTGGCACTGGCCTCCAGCTGATAGTAAGGTTGACAGGGCTGTTTTTGCCATTGTTGTTTCTAGTGCCAATCTCCTTTCTTTTTTGAGACTTTGTAGTGATTGATATAGCTCAGTGGCTTGCAAAGTTATTTTAGAGGGCAGTTGAGAGTCACCACTTTGATGTGGTTTTGTAGGTCAGACCAGGTGAGGATCACAGATTTCCTTCCCTCAAGGCCATTAGTGAACCAGATGGATTTATCTGTAGCTATAGTCTAATTACATGTAATGAATAAGTTTTGTACAGTACAGAAACCTGGTCCATGCTTTCTGCCAACCTTGGTCTGAAGATCACGTAAACGGAGGTACTGCATGTAGCTTTAAAACAAAATGACATTTGGTATGGCTCTGGAAATAATGGAACTTGATTTACAGCACTACCCATTGGGTCATAACAACATCTCAACCTTTGGCAGGGAGTTGCATCAATTTGGGATACAGACCTGTGGGATGGCATTCACGGTCCTGCTAAAGTGAGAGGAAGTAAGTAAACACCAAGGTTCCCAGGAAAAATACTTTACTTTTTAATTTTTGATGTCGTTGCTAGGGATGTGGGTAATGAACCTCAGAGAATTTAGACAGCTTCTCAACTGATCTTGCTCCAAGGTTTTCTGCACTGATCTTTAGATACTGGGTTTCAGGCCTGGAGGGCAACACCAGTGACCACCTTTCAACTGATGTAATCAGCTGGCAATGTGGCAGAGGCCATGGTTTCCTCAATTCAATCTAATTTTGTATGAGCAGATGCATTTTAGTCCTCCGGGTCCAGCCACTGGGAAAAGGAAGATGTAGGAGAGATAGAAAGAAAAGAAAACAAAAGAAGAAGTCATGGGATTTGAGCATCACTGGCAAGGTCAGCATTTCTTGTTCATTGCCAATCACCCTCAAGAATGTGGTGGGAAGGCACTGACTTGAACTCCTGCAGCTAACAGATCTTGCTGTAGTCAGCAGGCAAGTGGCAATATATCCACTATTTGAATAATTATTCAAATTGCAGGATCTTCCCAATTATTCTTTTTTGTGATGTATTCTAAGGCAATCACAATTGTTGCACTTTGTTACTTATTATTTCTCCAGCTTATTCCAAATAATAAGAGTGGCCATTTTCAATCAAATATATGCCTGTGCCCACTCAAATTTGGCGGTCAAGTCAATGAGAACTATGAGAATTGGGCAGAGCATTTACCCTAAATATAACATTCCATACACAAATATTTTAAATGGCGCTTGGTTAATTGTTTCTACTAATTTATTTCAGTCACATTATTGTTACCCAAACAGTAATTCCTTTGCAAAAATCAGTTAAAAATCAAGACAATCAGTTCATTCCTCCTCTCTGCACCCAACAGACAAGGAAAATCTTCCCTTCATCTGCACTTCGGAAAGAGATCATACTGCCACCACTTCATTGAAGCCACCGATAACAGACATATTTTGCTTTCATGTTCCAACCAATTTTTCTTCTTGCCTGTCACTATCTCATTATATTTGTATCGCTGAATAGAAATTTGAGAGCAGTGTAATATCAGCACAGCATATCATGGAGCAGCTTCAAACTCTTCCATCTATTTTTTCTGTTATTCAGTTGAAGGAGTTGGATCTGTACTGAGTGTCCATTATGCATTTGCCAGATCTGATTTTATAAAATAACCATAGTCTAATTCAATTCTCAGCCATGAACTTCAAGGGTTAAGGTCGCTGGATGATATGGGGCCAAATTTTCCATCCTATGCCAAGATCTTTCTAAAATGCATACCAGATTCATCTTTTCAGTTTTATTTCATGGTGCAGGAAACATTGAAATAGAGACTGAAAGAAAAAAAAATGAATAACAACATACCTGTAACAGCAGCCTTTCAAAAGCTAGGAAATTGTCCCATTTTGAGTAGCACGGATGTCCCAATGTCTGCATTGTTGCCATGCTAAGTTGCAAGAGCCCACAATGATTCTCCAAAGCTTGTAAATTTCTTTTAAATAATTGGGCATAGGAGTTAAGCTGTTCAGGTGTGACTCTACCTGTAGAAAAAAAAATGCATGGAAGCAAAAGTAAATTTAAAATTAATTTGGTACATCTTTGGTCAGTTGGCCTCCTTTGAAGTGATGGCTAAAATGGAAAAAAAAAAGTTTAGATCAAGAACATTATTGTAGTTAAAGCTGTGAATGTCCTCTGATGTCCAATACCTAACTGCAAAAGCTAGCATACCATTTGTGCAACCACAATTCCACAGCCTTTGTAAATTTAATTGGACATATGAAAACTTTTTTTTTAAACAATCATCATATATGGTCAAACAAAATACAAAGGCTATGATTTGCTGAGGGTACAGAAGGACGAATTATTTCCTCATTTAGACGATGGGCATTATACCAATTACTTTTTGAAAAGTATCACTGTTGTTTTGTAGGTGCAGCAAGCTGTCACATAAAAATATCAAATGAACACATCATCTACTTTTGCAAGTACAATCATTGGCCAGGACATTGGGAAAAATGTCAGGTTCTTCTTCAAACAGTGTTATGGAAATTTTAACATCCATCTTAGAAAAGGCAAATGAGTGCTCATGGCTCAAATAAAAGCATGAATTAAGAGCATAAGTAGGCCATTTGGCCTCTTGAGCCAGCTGCACCAATAAGATCATGGCTGATCTGTTTGTGTTTTCAATTCCACATTACCACATACCCCAGATAACCTCAGATTCCCTTGCTTAACAAGAATGCTCCATGCATAGTAAACTGGTTAGTGAGGTTAAATCACATGGGAACCAGGGAGCTAGCCAATTGGATACAAAAATGACTTGAAGGTAGGAGACAGAGGGTGGTATACAGGCTTGCTTTTTGAGGTTGTAGACTTGCTCGCCGAATCAATATGTTTGATTGCAGATGTTTCTTCACCCTGCTAGGTAACATCTTCAGTGCGCCTGCGGTGAAGCATTGGTGTTCTGTGCCGCTTGTTATTTATATGCCTCGGTTTGCTGGGGTAGTTGGCATCACTTGCGGTTCTGTTTTTCAGTGGTTTGTATATCAGGTCCAGTTCAATGTGTTTGTTGACAGAGTTCAGGTTGGAATGCCAGGCCTCCAGGAATTCCCTGGCATGTCTCTGTTTGGCTTGCACTGTTATGGATGTGTTGTCCCAGTCAAATTCGTGTCCTTCTTTGTCCGTGTGTATTCAGAACAGTGAGAATTGGTTGTGTCTCTTGGTGGCTAGTTGGTGTTCGTGTATCCTTATTGTCAATTTTCTTCCAGTTTGGCCTATGCAATGTTTCTCACAGTCCTTGCATGGTATTTTGTATGTTACATTAGTTTTATTGGTTATGGGTATGGGATCCTTTACGTTCATCAGTAGCTGTTGCAGGGTGGTTGTTGGTTTGTGGGCTACCGTGATACCTAGGATCGGAGTAGTCTTGTGGTCATCTCTGATATGTCTCTGATGTACGGTAGGGTGACTAGTGTGTCTGGCCATGTTGTGTCTTCCTGTTGTGGTCTGTCATGGAGGTAACGGCAGATTGTGCTTTTTGGGTATCCATTCCTTTTGAAAACTCTGAACTCTCCTGTTCTGCTTTGCACAATTCCAGGTTGCTACAGTTTGTGTTGTGGCTCGTTTGAATAATGTCCTGATGCAGCTCCATTTATGGGTGTTGGGATGGTTGCTGATGTAATTAAGTATCTGGTCTGTAATTACCTTAATTACTTAATTAAATGGAGTTTAATTTAGATTAATATGAGGCGTTGTATTTTGGTAAGGCAAACAAGGGCAGGACTTACACAGTTAATGGTAGGGCCCTGGGGAGTGTTGTCAAATGAAGAGACGTAGGGGTGCAGGTGCATAGTTCCTTGAAAGCGGAGTTGCAGGTAGACACGGTGGGAAGAAGGCTTTTGACACGCATGCGTTCGTTGGTCAGAACACTGAGTATAGGAGTGGGCATGTCATACTGCAGCTCTAAAGGACATTAGTGGGGCCAATTTTAGAATACTGCGTTCAATTATGATCATCCTTCTAAAAGAAAGTTGTTGCTAAACTTGAGGGGGTGCAAAACAGATTTGCAAGGATATTGCTGGGACTAGACGGTTTAAGCTATAGGAAAGGGCTGAATAGAATGGGGCTTTTTTCCTGAAGTGTTAGATGCTGAGGGGTGACCTCAAAGAGGTTCATCAAATCATGAGAGGCATGGACAGCGAAGGTTGGGGGTGGGAGGAGGACCGGGATAGGGAGGACGGGGAGCAGGGGGGGGGGGGGGGGGGGGGGGGGGGGGGGGGGGGGGAGGATGGGGTCCGGACACTGCCTGGCCTGCTGTGCTCCTCCAGCTCCACACTGTGTTATCTCTGACTCCAGCATCTGCAGTTCTTACCATCTCTGAAACTATAGTTACTTAGTTTATCACTTGTAATTGGACAATGATAGTCAGAAATTGTCAGAATCCATTTTTAAGGAAATAACAACAGAACACTTGGAAAGTCAAAACGCAATCTATCGGAGTCAACACGATTTTATGAAGGGTAAAATTGGGTTTGACTAATTTGCTAGAGTTCTTCAAAGATATAACAAGCAAAGTAGTAAATCTGGACTTCCAAAAGGCATTTGATAACATGCCGCACAAAACGTAATACACAAGTTAAGACCACATGGAGTCAGGATAATTTATCAGCTTGGATAGACGACTGGCTAACCAATAGAAGCAGACAGTCAAAATAAAGAGGTCTTTTTCTATTGGTAGGATCTAACCCCACATGGCTCAGTCCTCAGACCCCAAATATTTACAACGAATATTAATGTCTTGGTTACATGAATACAAAGTACTATAATCAAATTATATATTACACTATTATAGATAGGAAACTAAGTTGCAACGAAAAAATAAGAAATTTTCAAATGATTGTGGTTATGAATAGGCATAGCAAATGGGCCAGAATTTAGTGGATGAAGTTTAATGTGGATAAGTGTGAGGTTATCCATTTTAGTCAAAGGAATAAAAAGACAGCTTATATTTGAATGGAAAGGAACTTCAGATTGTTCAGTGCAGAGGGACCTAGGTGTCCTTGTGCATGAAACACAGAAAATTAATATGCAGGAACAGCAGGTTATAAAAGGACAGAAAATGATATTTTAGCATTTATTGCTAAAGGAATAGAGTACAAAAGTAGGCAAATGATGCTGTAACTGTACAAGGCATTTTGCAGTATCTGCAGTATTGTGTACAATTTTGGTCCCCTTACTTGATGTAGTTGTATTGGAGGCAGTTCCAAGGAGATTCAGTAGACTAATTCCAGAGATGAGGGGTTTGTCTTATGAAGAGAGATTCAGCAGTTCAGGCCTATACACTTTGGAGTTTAGAAGAATGAGAGGAGATCTAATTGAGGTATATAAAATGTTCGAAGAGATTTACAAAATAGACACAGCAAGAATGTTCCCTCATGTTGGGCAACCTAGAACAGGAGTTCATAGTTTTAGGATAGGGAGTTGCAGAAATTACATCTCTCAAAGTGTTGTGAATTTGTGGAATTCACTACCCCCAAAGTGTGGCGGATGCCAGGAAGGTTAAGGAGGAGGTAGACAGATTTCTAATTAGTAATGGATTGAAGGCATATGGCGAGTGGGCTGGAAAGTGGAGATAAGGCTGAGATGAGATCAGCCCCATGATTGTATTAAATGGTGCAGCAGGCTTGAGGGGCTGACCGGCCTACTTCTGCTCCTATTTCTTGTGTTCTTATAACCACAAGGACACACTAACAACCTAGATTTCTGATGCAGGGGACTCAGGTCACCCAGGTCCTCTCCACGCGTGTGTTATAACCAATGGGAGAACATCTTTGATGGTGCCATGCATTTGGGAAAGCTCACTTCATACTGAAACATGCAAATAGTGCAACATAAACTTGTGATCTATTGAAATTACTCCAACTGTCATGTAAAGTTATGTGTGCTCAAGTGTGCAGCATTTTATATCAATCTAAATTCAGAACTTTTGGTTTAAATTGAAATGCAGAAACAACAATGGGATATCAAATTAAGAAAACACTCATTAGTTTCAAACTTGCAAGATAATGTTAAGGGTCTAGGCCCGAAACATTGACTCTCCTACTCCTCTGATACTGCCTGACCTGCTGTGTTCCTCCAGCTCTACACTATAATGACAAGATAATATTAGCCTAATTACTAGGGTTGTTTTCTTTCCCTTCCCATTGAGACTGGAGTATAATTCCAAGGCCAGGAGCAACCTCAGTTTCTTGTCCAAGTCAGAATTCAATAGGACTTGGTGAAGTATTAAACATAAAAAGGGATCCCAGTCAAACATAAATCCACAAGTAGGGGGCAAGCTAGCAAAACAAAGGTTCTCCCACTTAAAATGTAGATAAGGAGGAATTTTTCCTCTCTCGAAGGTCATGAATCTTTGGAATTGTTTTCTCCAAAGAGAAAATTGATTCATGGAGTATATTCAAGGCTAAGCTAGAGAGATGTTTGATTGATAAGGGAGTCAAGAGTTCTGAGGGGCAAGCAACAAACTGAATTAAGGCCACAATCAGATCAGATATGATTTTATTAAGGGATGGAGCTGGAAGATGAGGCCAAAGAACCTATCCTGCCTCTATTTCTTCTGTTCCTTAGAGACAGATGCATGCATTTCAGCAAGTGTCAAAGACCATGAATATAAATCTGCATGACAACCTTTTCAAGTACAAGTTGGGATGGGCAATAAACTTGGCTGAATGCTGCTTACATTCCACGAAAGAATTTTTATAAAGCGGAATTTGAGGATAGAGCTAGTCAGAGGATGACTAACAGTTTCAGCAAATGTGAGAGGCAAGGATGATTGCAGAAATGCAAAAATGCAGTCTCTACAATCTAAAGATGTGGACTTTAATGCACAGCTCTAGATCAAAGAAAATGTCATGGTTTCTCATGGTCTGGTTCAGCCTGAGGACCTGGAATCAGCAGAATTTATGACGTTGGCTGGAAATCATATGATGGTCTTTGTTGTGATCAGACCCATCCATGACTTGCTGATAGACTGTCATGTACACAACACAACATTAGCACACAGGTTCAAAATAAATCAAACAGACTGAGGGAATGCTGGCTTTTTTCTCTAGACATCATCTCGCACACTGCATTCAGCTTTGGGCAGTGAATGTCAGGAGAGACATTATGGCTTTTAAGAGTAAATTGCAGGTAATGATATTTTTTAAGCATCTGCTGCCTTGTCCTTCTCGATGACAGAAGTTGCTGGTTTGTAAGATGCTGTTGTAAAAGCCTTTGTCAGTTTTTACTTTGCATCCTGCAGATGGTACACACTGCTGCCAGTAGAGGAAGTAAATGTTGAAGATAGTAAATGCAGTGTTAATGAAATGGAACAGTTCCAAAGAGGAGTTAATTGACTCAAAACGTTAATTCTGTTTCTCTCTCCACAGGTGCTGCCAGAACTGTTGAGTTTCTCCAGAACTTTGTTTTCAGTTCAGATCTCCAACATCTAAAGTATTTTAACTTTATTGACCAACTTTTTCAAACTTGCAAACTTGAACCATGATCTACACCAATTCTGCTTGTGCATCACCCATATTCTCATTCATGTCCCTCTGCATCCTGCCCCTCAATGTACCAATTGAATGATATGTCCTGAAAGCTTCAAATGACCATGAGACATAACAGTAGAATCAGGACGTAGAATCCATTCAGTCATTCAATTATGGCTGATATATTTCTTCACCTCATTCTCCTGTTTTCTCTCCATAACCTTTGATCCTCGTACTAATCAAAAGCCTGTCCATCTGTCTTAGGTACACTCAATGATTTGGCCTCCACAGCCTTTTGTGGCAACAAGTTCCACAGATTCACCACCCTCTGGCTAAAGAAATTCCTCCTCATCTCAGTTTTAAAGGGTCGTCCCTTGACTCTGAGGCTCTGCCCATGGGTCCTAGTCTCTCCTAATGGTGGAAACATATTCTCCACGTCCACTCTATCCAGGCCTCTCAATATCCTGTATGTTTCAATGACAGTCCCCCTCATCCTTTTAAATTCTTTCGAGTATAGGCCCAGAATCCTCAACTGCTCCTCAAATGACAAGCCTTTCAATCCTGGGATCGTTCTTGTAAACTTCCTCTGGACCCCTTCCAAAGCTGACACATCCTTCCTTAGATTCGGGGCCCAAAACCGCTCACAATATTCCAAATGTGGCGAGATCAGAGCCTTATGCAGCCTCAGCAGTGCATGCCTGCTCTTATACTCTATCTTTCTTGAAATTAATGCTAACATTGCATTTGCCTTTGTAATTGCCAGCAGAACTATATTGTTAACCGTAAGATTCCTAGCTCAGGATTCTCTTAAATCCCTTTGTGCTTCAGATTTCCGAAGCCTTGTCCCATTTAGAATATAGTCTATGACGTCAACTGAAGTGCTTACCTCACTTTCCACATGGTATCTAGTCTGCCACTTCTTTGCCCACACCCCTAGACTGTCCAAGTCCTTCTGCATCTTCCCCAACCCTCAACACTACTTGTTCCTCCACCTATCTTTGTGTCATCTGCAAACTTAGCAACAAGGCCCTCAGTTTCTTCATCCAGATTGTTAATGTAAAACATCAATAGTTGTGGACCCAAAATGGACCTCTGCGGAACTTCACTTGTCACCGGCTGCCATCCTGAAAAAGACACCTTTATCCCCACTCTCTATCTTCTACCAGTCAGCCAATCCTTTATCAATGCCAGAACCTTGCCCCTGACAAACTGACTCTCTTGAAGTTCTGGTATGCTGCTGGTATCTTCCACCATGAAGACTGATGCAAAGTACCCATTCCGTTCCTCCATCATTCCTTTATTCCCCATTACGGCTCCTCCAGCTTCAGTTTCCAGCAGTCCAATGTCCACTCTTGCCTCTCTCTTACCATTTTATACGTCGTGAAAAAATCTTTTGCAATCTTCTTTTGCCTTGACAGCCTCACACCGCTCAATTTCTACATGTTCGTCCAGCCTTAGATTCTCTCTCATATCTTCTCAAACTATCCCAGTTTACCTAAGTATTTTGTCACTTTCCAATTCTTGCATCATGTCTCAGTGTTTGCTCTGCAATGCCTTCATCTATTTTATCTATTTCTTCAAACCCTCTGTGGAGAAACCAGGAACATTTTCTACCCGACATGTGCTGAATAAATGCAAGTTTTGTATTTATGCCAAAGGAAAACATACGAAGGCAAATTAAAAGCCAACAATATTAAAAAAAAGTGTGAAAAGGAACGCTATTGAAAGGATTAATGGTATTCAGAATTCTTTGTAAGCACATATTGCACGAAAGAGATAGATCAATGGGCCTTTTTATCAGTAGAAGGTAAAGAGATTAATTACATTATTTTGGCTGATGGCAAACTCTCAAGAAAGACAAGCAAAATGAATTTAGGGACAAAACAGATTTGACTCTCGGTTAGGCACCATCCATAGCACCTCTCAATCTCAGAAATGATATATAGATCCTGGGATACAGTGTAGACTTAGCAGACTGACACTACAGCTTAAAGGTATAAATTACAAGGCCAGGTTGCATAAATGTGGTTCTTATCCCTTCTAGTTTAGTATGTTGAAGGCAGATTCAATCCATATGTCTAAAATGAATAAGGAATTCAACGTATTACACCCAGAGAAAGTTTTTCCTCTGTGAAGGAATCCAGAGTAAAGAGGAATAATGTTAAAACCAAAGCATAGCCATTTAGGAGTGAAATAGGTAATTTTTCCTCAACAAAAACGGCAGTGGAAATCTGGAACATGACCCCCCAGAAAAAGTGAGTCATGTCTGAGTCAACTTCAATTTTCAAAGGAAGGTTTACAGAATTCTGTCATGTGAAGGGCTATGGAATAAAAGTAGATGAATGGAGGTGAGGTATAAATCAGCCATAGTCTTACAGAACGATGGAACAGACTCAAATGACTGAATATGATACTATTATAATTACAAATAAATTAAAATGAGAAAAAATGCACAAAACAACTGATATATTTATGTGGCTCAAAAACATTCACGTAAGATGTCTGTTGCAAAGACTAAGACCATTGACAGGCCTTTGGGTATAGACAAGAGGTATATTGATGAGTAGAATTAATGGCACTTCTTTAATTAGCAAAAATCAAGGGACATAACGCAGGGAATTATGTTATTTAATATCTATGTACAAAATAATCTGGGCAGTTACATAAGGAATTTTCACCAATATTTTCCCATCATACCAAATAATTGAATAAAGTAGGAACAGAAACATTCATGAATATAAAACAACTTTTTTGAAACTAAAACCCAGATCAAAAAAACACACACACACAACTTGAAAAACATAATTTCAGACAGTAAATTAAATCATCAAAGGCAAAATTGAGGTTGTTTTTAGAGGCACTAAATATAAAAGTGATACATTAATAACATACATGTCTGGCTTAGCCTCAAAGTACCACCTGCAGTTTTGTTCATTGAATCATCAAAAAGGACTGAAACCATGGAGAAAGGTACCGTGCAAAACTAGAGATGAAGATATCAAGTCACAAGGAGAAACAAAAAAACAGTTGTATTAATCAGAAAAGAGAAAGTTGGGCAGGCAGGGTTTGGAAAAATGGGAGAACTGTTCAAATAAGAAGAATCTGAGGAAGTAAATTACAAAACCTGATTTTTGTGGGTTGACAACTCATAGGTTAGTTGCATAAACAGAATTAGTATTAGAAGCATAAACTGGAGTTAGAAAGAATATTTTCATGTATATGGAATTTGGAATAATGCACCACAAATGGTTGCTGAAACAAAGCCAATCATAATATTCAAAGAAGGATTAGATAAACACTTAATAAAAATAATGGCCCAGGTAAAGAACAAAGATCTAGCATCAGAATTAGCTTTGTCTGACAGGGAGCTAGCAATTAGATTGGTAAAAGGCATCACTTGGCCTTGTTCTATACATAATTTCTGTACAACAGTTATATATTCTTACCATCTATTAGCTGCACTTCTGGGGGGAAAAAAAATTCACTGAAGAGAGAATGAAAGAGAATAACGGCTTTTCTGCAACACAAAATGTTTCCGACAGGATGGCGATCATAACCACAATGTGTAAAAGAGAAACTCATTCCATAACCTTAAAAGACACACTGCTTCCAATATTGGCTAAGGATTTCTGAATGTAGTGAAGTAAGGACTTGGAAAAAACATCAATCTGTGAAGTGTTTAGAATGAATTGTAAAATAGCATCCAGCTGCATGGCTGATACTTTATTTTAAAGTTTATTACATACTTGGACTGATATGATGAATAACAATCATATAGACTACAAGTCAATTCAAATATATGAAGCTACAAGTTTATTAAAAAAAGTGAAAAAAAAATCACATTTTAAACAAAACTAGAAATCTTGAGTGAGTCATGTTTGACGTACTGAGTTACTAATTGCACATGCATAAACTATAATTGATTTTTGAAAAAAAAACTACTACACATTTCAGCACTCAAAACTGCTTCTCCAACCCCTGTCTATCCTTAAAACGTTGCAAAATATGGAAAAGCCACATATCAACACAGTAACACTAGTCTTCATCAAGATGGAACAAATACCAGATAGTCACTAAAAATGTCAAAAGAAGTCTCGTAATAAATCACTATAGCTGAATACCAGCAATGTCAGAAAGAAAGAAAACATACACATTTTATTGAATTTGGCAGACAAACTGACCATGTGTGGTTGAAAAAAACTGAATCATTTATCAATAAGCAGCAGGCTTTAAATCCTAAACAGCTTACTAGCAGCATTTTGCAGAAGTGTAATTGTTCATTAAATACAGAGAAATTGTGGTGAAAAAAGCTGTTGTACGGTGAATCATAATTCCTTTAGTATTATCAGAAAACATATGGCCAGCTTTCCTGCAATAAACAGATTTTATGAAACTTTGCTAAACTTATCTAAAATGCATTATTTAAAAATGTATTCTTTTATTTTTATAGCACAGTCATATGAAGCCACCGTGGGAGCTAGACATTAAGGCTCCTTGTTGGGCCAGTCCCAAGGGATTCTTCAGCTTGACCTCAAAAACCTCTAGAACATCAGCATATTATTACTGCTTTCTTATTTATTCATATCAGTTGTGACGTAATAAGAAGGTTAATGGGTCAGAAGAAAAAATGAAAAGCAACAGAATGTTCTATGAACACCAAAAGCTACCCAGTGCATTGAATCACAAACAGTCATAGACATCTCACACATGCTTTTGATTACCTCCTTGCCACATATACAAACAACTTGTCATTTTTTCTCTTTCTCATGATTTTATCTCCACCTTCCCCAAGAGGGCAGTGTGTATTCGTGAAGCTAAAAAGTTAGCAGAAAATCAGAGCACTGGATACAGGCTCCTCCTTTGAAGATGTTTTACTCGGATATTCACAAAGACCAAAGAGAACACAGTAAAATGATTTCCAATTAGGATAGTGCGTCCATACAAGGTACGTTCCAATCTAAAGGATATCTCAAGCAAAAGTGAAACCATTCCAATTAAAATCTGTTCAGTTTCAATGCCACTATATTTCTAATGTGATATTGCTAAAGTATTAGCTGATGTTTATTGCAGGTAAGTGAACAGATTAAAGGGATGAAAAGAATATTCACAAAATCAACTATCAAGGAGGAATGGGATCAGGGATCAAGGTGCAAGAGGAGAACATCCCCATTGCAGCATGGTGTTGCAACTGCAGAATGTTATTCATGTACTGCTTCAGCAGAACAGCAATGACATAAACATAAGTTTTCAGTCAAATGTTTGAATTTGGTTCCATAGAAAATATATTTAAATTTACAAACATGAAAACTCAAATTATAACAAGGAAAACAACATAATTTTCCTTTGATAGCTGTTCAAAATGAGCCTTATCCATTTTAACGCAACTTGCTAACAAGTGTAGGATAAAAACAAGAATGAGGTGTGATGTCCATGTTCAGAAACAGAAAGGTGGTGAGGCTACTAAACAATTCAGTTAAAGGAAAAAGGAGAATAAATTAGTTGCTCACATTACCTAAGCTCATCTTTATGGGGAGATTCTCCTTGCTAGCTGCTTCCACTAGGTGCCTCCGCACTTCCATCACAGCCTCTTTTTGTTTCATATTTAGCATGGACTCCCATAGAGTGTTGGCTGAAGGGTCACTGCAGTGAAATAACAAAGTTAAAATGAAATATCTGCACCAAAATATATTAAGATGTAAATATAGAAGATATGAATATATTTTTATACATATTGCAACTGTTATTTATGCTCTACCTATTCCTATTTTGTGAAATGAAATGTTTTCACCAAGTCATTTCTTGTCCCTTATGACTTTGTTAAAAGCCAGCTGGCAGATGAAGTGCCCACAGGGCTCTGGCAACATCACTTCAACTCACAGACAGAGCTGCTCAATGGCAACATAAGACATTTTTCGCTTTGTGGAAAAGCACCTTGACTCTATATTTAGTCTTGGCAAAGATTAAGAATATGCCAGGTGGGGAAATGGGGAGTTTGAATTCAAATCCTGCCATAATTAAAGACAGAGGACACCAAGGTCTTTTCCAGCTTTCTGCCTAAATGTGAAGTTCAAAACCTCCAACCATTTTACTTTCATCATATTCTAGAATGCTATCATTTGCAACTGTTAACTGAAAAACATAAAACTATTTCAGTGAGTTCAACCATCTGGTGGGCCTCATAACCTCTTTATCTTATAGTCACTGTTTTTTTTAAAGAAACTCTAATATAGCATGGTGCTGTTACAGCAAATCTATTTGATTAATACTTAGAGGTTAATTTAACAGTCAACATTTTCATGCAGAGGGTGGTGCGTGTATGGAACAAGCTGCCAGAGGAAGAGGTGGAAGCGGGTACAATTACAACATTTAAAAGGCATCTGGATGGGTATGTCAATAGGGAGGGTTTAAGTGGGATATAGGCCAAATGCTGGCAAATGGGACTAGGTCAGATTAGGATATCTGGTCGGCGCTGACAGATTGAACTGAAGAGTCATAGAGCATGAAAATAGACCCTATGTAGAATAGCACGCTTAGCCACAAGGTGGAGGCTCACTGAATTTGGGTAATATGAAGATTTGGTAATGGACACAAAACAGAGTAAGAATTGAGGTTTTCAATATGTAGATAGATTGGAGAAGTTGGGAATGTTGTCCATAGGGAAAAGGTTGAAAGAGAATTTATTAGAGATATTCAAAATCACGAGAGGTTTGGACACAGTACATATGGAAACGCTGTTCCTGTTATTGGAAGGATCAAGAACCAGAGGACACAGATTTAAGCTAATTGGCAAAATAAGCAATGATGATGGGAGGAAAAGCTTTTCCATGCAGTGAATTAATAGAATCTGGAATGCACTGCTTAAAATTGTAGAGAATGCAGGTTCAAGCATTTAATAGGGAATTGAATTATCATTTGAAAGTGAAAACTTGTAGGGTTGTGAGGACGAGATGAATTGCTCCTTCAGAGCCAGTATAGACATGACATGTCAGTGATCTCCCCCTGTGTTGTAACCATTTGAAATCATTTTATGACCTTATACTATAAGATATAGGAGCAGAATTAAGCCATTCAGCTCATCAAGTCTGGCCAATGATTCGATCATTGCTGATGCGTTCTCAACTTCATTCTCCTGCCTTCTCCACTCCTCCACCTCTTTCTCTTTGCCCTACAAATTCCATTTCTCCAGGAGCTTATTCAATTTCTTTTTGAAAACCATGATTGAATCTGCTTCTACCACACCGAGGATGCACATTTCAGATCCTAACCACTCAGTGTAAGTTTTTGCTCATCTTCCCATTGGCTAATTTGACAATCACCTTATACCAGTGCCCTCTGGTCTTGACCCATTCAACAATGGAAGCAATTTCTCTCCATCTACTTTGACTATATCCTCACGATGTAATAACTTTGATCAAATCTTCTTAAAATTTTTCTTCTCCAAGGAGAACAACTCTTGTTTCTCAAACCTATCCACATAATTTAAGTGCCTCATCCCTGGGGCCAACCTTTTCAAACTATTCTGCACTCTCTTTAAATCATTAACAACGTTCCTAAAGTGTACTTTCTACAATAGGGCATAATAATCCAGTTCGGGCCAAACCAGTGTTTTCTAAAGACTCAAAAATTTCTTGCCTTTGTATTCTCTGCCTCTATTTATGAAATCCAACATCCCGATAACTTTTAACCACTTTCTGAACCTGCTCAGCTACCCACAACTTGTGCCCATACATCCACATTTCCTCATGCATGCACTCCCTTTAGAATTGTACCTTTCATTTACATTACCTCTACTCATTCTTGCAAGGAAACTGCATCACCGCACACTTCTCTGCCTTAAAATTTAATTTGCCACATGGTAGCCTATATCATACACGGTGTCTCACACAGAGGTCCATGCCTGGTGAAGTCTATCACTCTCCTCTTTACAGTTCACAATACTTCTAAGTTTTGTGTCAGCCTCAAATTTTGAAATTATCTCCTATAACCTTTTACAATTTATATAAATGATTTGGATGCAGGCATCAAAGGTGTGCTTGGTAAATTTGCTGATGACATGAAGATAGATAGGAAAGGACATAAGGAGGCGGAAAACAAAAGTCAAACTCAATTTCAGAACCTGGAATGAATGAACTTTCATGGATAACAAGCAAAACAATTATCTAGAATGAAGAACTGTCCTTGTTGCCCATGAACTCAGGTACTTCAACATTGATATCTCGGCCTGGCAGTGATATCAAAGAGCAGGCGAAGGGCAGCCAAAGGAAGGTGATGGTGGTTAATCCTTCTTCGGGGGAGGAAAATTTGAGGATTAACCCAAGACACATGGAATTGGATTCACTTTCAAGAATGAACTCATGAACCGACTCTCGCAGCTCCCTGTTAGCATCAACAGTCACCTCATGACTCTCGTCTAAAACCTGTCACAAACCAACAGGTAATGGTTGTGAATGCCAATGCTCCAACCCTTGATGCCACAGAGGAGTCCAAAGAAGGCTTCTATTCCACCCTGGACACCACACTGACCAACATCCCTACAGAACATAAAATTATTCTCCTGGGGGACTCCAATGCCAATACTGGAACGGACACTCAACTCGGAAAAAGAACCATCGGAATAGAAGGAGTCGGGAATTACAACTCCAACAGGATTCTCCTACTCACCAAATGTGCAGAACACCAGCTGGTCTCACCAACACACTGTTCTGCCAAAAAGACAAGTTCAAGACTATCCACAATCAAAACAGTGGCACATAATCAACTATGTCATTGTTCGATTCCGAGACCGAAAGGATGTCCTCAATACCAAAGCAATGACCAGTGCAGACGGACTGTTAGACAGACCACTGACTCAGCTGCTCCTCAGTATCCATCACGTTACCAGAAGCAGCCGAAGATAAAGAACCAGTTGAGAAAAAAACTCACCATTGAGCAGCTTCAAAAACCACACAGACTAGTGAATTTCCAACAATGTCTTCACCAAAATCTCCAAAGAGTTTATTTTAATAGAGTGGATTGGAGGAAATCTGAAAAAGCTGAAGACACCCATCATCTCATGCTGTGAAGAAACGCTCACTACAAGACCAGGAAGCACCAAGACTGGTTCAATGAGAATGACCGCATCATCCAAGACTTCATCGATAAGAAGAGGAAAACTCTCTGTCCTGACAAAACAACATTACCAGCAAGGTAAAGAGGAGAACTCATGAAACAGTCAGGGTGGAGTTACAAAGAAGAACTGCGGAAATCAAGCACCAATGATGGACTAAGAAAGCTAGGGACCTGCAACTCCTTGCTGACAAACACAACACCTGGGGTTTCTTCAGTGCCACCAAGGCAATATACAGATCTAACGCCTTTGGTCTCAAATCGATTCAGAGTAAGGATGGAACCCTTTTGAGAGGCAGAGAAAACATCAATCTCCTATGGACAGAACACTTCAAAGAACTCCTAAACTGCGATACAACCATGGACGAGGATGTGTCTGAGGACATCTCCCAACTCCCCAACGATGACTTGCACTCACACTTAGTACAGCAGAAGTTGAAGCCACCATTAGAGACACAAAGTATGGAAAAGCTGCAGAAGTAGATGGGATTCCAGTGGAGATTTTCGAACTTGGAGAAGCAGAGCTTACCCGTTATCTCCATCTCAGTGGTTAACACTGTGGCCTCACAGCACCAGCGACCAGAGTTCGATTCTACCCTTGGGGTAGTGTCTGTGTTGAATTTACACATTCTTCCTGTGTCGGCATGGGTTTCTTCCGGGTGCTTCAGGTTCCTTCTACAGTCTAAAGATGTGCAGGTTTGGCCAACTGGCCATGATAAGTTGCCCGCAGTGTCCAGGGATGTGTAGGCTAGTTGAATTAGCCATGGGAAATGCAGGATTACAGGGATAGGGTAGGGGGTGGGTCTCGGTGGGATGCTCTTCAGAGGGGCGGTGTTATTCGATGAGCCAAATGGCCTGTTCCCACACTGCAAGGATTCTACGAACATGGCGTTGTAAACTTTGATTTCACACAGTAACTGGAAAACTATTTGTTTGAAAATGTCAATATAGGTTGTTCAAATTTTCCAAAGGAGAATGTAACTAGAATTTATTGAGAGATCAACCCATGTTTTCAAAAATAATTATTTTTAGGTTTACATTCAAATTAATTTGTATTGGTTTAAATGCTTTTTATTATGATGAAATGATGAACAATGCAGTATACAGTTAATGGGATCTTGTGGTACGATGACTTTCCAATAGGTAAACAGATGCCTAAGACAGCAAATCCACCAAGTAATTCAACAAAAATGTCTCAGAGTGGCAAGAATGTGGGATGCACAAGCAAAAAGGAGTTGAAACAAAAACAAAGTTGCTGGAGAAGCTCAGCAGGTCTGGCAACATCTGTGAAGGAGAAAACAGAGTTAACATTCCGGGTTCAGTGACCCTTCCTCAGAACTCAAGAGAACTCCAGTTCTGAGGAAGGGTCACCGGACCCAAAACGTTAACTCTGTTTTTTCCTTCACATATGTTGCCAGACATGCTGACCTTCTCCAGCAACTTTGTTTTTGTTCCTGATTTACAGCATCCGCAGTTCTTTCGGATTTTATTCAAAAAGGAGCTGAGGTGATTAAGTAAAGGTAAAAGTAAAAGCTCACCAACTTGCACAATCTGTTTTTTTATAAATGATTATTATCAGCAAATGCACAATATGATTAAAGTACATCTGCATACATTGTGGGAACTGAAGTATTGAGATCACACGCTCAGTGACTATATCCATTACTCATCTAATATTTAGTAATCAAACATGTTTTTATTTACATCTGAATTACCAATTAGTTACTTGCGGCTTGTGGCAAACAGAATGAACACAGCTATGACACAAAAAGCACAGAATTCATTAGGTTAGAGAGAATGTAAATTTCAAATTGGTCATTTTGTTTCATTCATAATTTCGTCATCAGTATACTGCCCCCAATACTGCTCCACCACCCTCTATTGCCAATGGAAATATCACAACAACTAGAAAACTGGGCACCAAGGGAATTCTAAACCTTCTGCCAGCGTGGTTTCTAATTATACAAGTGCAGGTGCTAGACAGTGTATATGCTCATCCCAAACATACTTCTGGTATTAATTCCAATGAGGTTCTGGAGGTGTTAAAGTAATACATTATGAGGCTTACATGTTTAGACAGTTGCCTGAACAATTACTTTCTGAGGTTGTATGGTATCAGCAATAAAATTTCACTTTCACCAGCATCAAGACAGTTTAAAGGCCTGGAAATGCTATAACAGAAAATGCTGGCCTGCATGTAAAAGTTATCTACTTTGCTTACAGCTCAATGCAGAACTTTACACAGGATATGGATTCTGGTCTTAGCCATGGTCAAAGCAGTTTATGGCAGAGAAGACCTTCAGGCCTGCATTATGACAACAACACACATACGCAAAGTGTAGGCCAAAGGTTTATGGAAATGACTAGGATCATACATATTCAAAATCTACAGGAAACCAGCTGTGAAAATAACTGTTGCCTCACTCAGTGAGTAAGTCAGCAACATCAAGAAGGCCACTTTTGTCATTCACTAAGCCAAAGATCATTTTTACTTGAAAGAAATTAATTAGAAACAAAAGAAAATCTTTTGCTCTTGGCTCAGATTTTGCAGTAAGAATAATGGTGAGACTATCAGCGTTCTTCATTATTAAGGAGTAAACCAGACAAAAAGCATCTATATACCTTCTACAATCCACAAGGTGCACGATGGCAACTTAGCAAGGCTCCTCTGACAGCATCTTCCAAACCCATGACTTCTCACACCTAGAGAAGGTTTACAGCAGCAAGTATATGGGAACACCACAATTGCAAGTTTTCCTCCAAGTCTCTGAACATCCTGACTTGGGACTACCTGTATATCATAATTTGTTCATTGATAGTGGATAAAATCCTGCAACTTCTTCCTTAGCAGTACATGGGTAACCTATACTACACGTACTGTAGCAGTTCAAGAACACAATTCAGCACCACATTCATCACAGAATCATAGAACCCTACAGTGTGGACGCAGACCATTTGACCCATTGAGTCTGTACCAATTCTCCGAAGAGCATCCCACCCAGACCTAGTCCCCCACCGTATCCCAGTAACCTTGCATTTCCATGGTTAATCCACCTAGCCTAGATGCCGTGGGAAATTTAACATGGCCAATTTACCTAACCTCACATCTTTGCACTGTGGGAGAAAACCGGAACACCCGGAGAAAACCCACGCAGACACGGGGAACCATACAATCATCCAAGGCTGGAATTTAACCCGGGTCCCCATCACTGTGAGGCAACAGTGCTAACCACTGAGCCACTGTGCCACACCTTCTCAACACTACTTAGGAAGCGGTAATGACCAGTTGCCTCATCAGCAACACTTGTGACTCAAGAATTTTTTCTGTAAAATGCTTCCACACAGAAATCAGTAAATTTGCTATTTGCTATTTGCTATTTGACTTGCTCTGCTTCTCCAAAAGCTTTGATTGTATGTTATCTCTGAAAGACAGACAGCACTCACCTACTTAGGACAGCATAAATTTGTAGTTCCTGCCCACAAGGTACCCAGTTGACATCCTAGAAAAGATCAGAACCTTTCTACGCAAGTGCAAATTAATTTTTAATGGTGTGATAAGTCTTAAAAGAGGTCTTGTGGCACAGTGACAGCATTGATAACTCTGGGCCAGAAGCTCTGGGTTCAAGTCCTACTCTAGGACTTGATGGTCACAGAAGGGGCTTCATAACATAGCTAACCAAATTGGTTATTAGCCTGTAAATCCTTCCAATGCACATAATAGCAGGTGTTAAGAGCAGGGTTAGTTTCCCGTTCAGCTTGCAAAAGGTAATGGCAAACAATGAATTAACTTGCCAAGCATAATCCAATGATTGCCTTCACCCTTTTACGGATATATTACTTTCAGGGAGATAGGAATAAGTCTTAACTACTAACAAAAAATCTCTGGCACCAAAATTCAAATTTTATAAGTGTTGCATCTCATTTGTTCTCATTTTCAACATCATTGGAAATTTATTAAAATGTTTTAATTTAGTTAGTTACTTTTTCCTTTCCATGTAATTTTTCTGACTTAATGCCATTTTTTCCATTCTCTTCAGTTAGTTTTCTGTACAATATTTTACATTGATTATCCTGGCGTATACCAGGAGTTGAAATCAGGAATTATCTTCAATCTCATGAGTTGAATAGACACATTATTGCTTGCTATAGTCATACAGGACCTAGATCTGCTGTAGAGGGCACAGCATTGTGTTTACTGGTTGGTAATCACAAATCACTGTGTAAAGGACCGCACAAATTCTGTAAGTCTAAGTTTTGTGATGAATGAGTGTCAGTCATTCACTGCTGATTGAAAATCTGGACCATTATATTTCTTAAATACATCCTTCTGATGAGACATGAATCCAATACCTCAGCTGCCTATGTGGGTACATGTAAGAGTTCCCAGGGTATTTTGAAGAACAGGAGAGGAGTGGCCCGAAATCCTTGTCAAAATTTACTATATCAATATTTATCCCTTTGTCAAAGTGCCAAGGAACAGATTAGCTGATCATTATCTTCTTTCTGATTGAGAGGCTTTACTGAGCACAAATTAGCTGGCCTGATTTCCACACTTCAACAGAATTCAAAAAGGACATCATTGGCTGTAATACATTTTGAGATATCCAGCTGTCTTGAAAGAATGATATAAATGCAAGTCTTTCTATTCTTTCTCATTTAAAATGCTAGTCAGTGATGCAGTAATAAACAAACTGAAACATGAATAAAATGCACAGGAACTACACTAAAACTCAAGATTATGCACATTTGAAGAGACTGGTTAACTCTTCTGAAAGAGGGTAAATATGTACTGTTGACCAGTCTCTCTCATTTCGGATCAGGGCAGATCTGCTATGTATTTTCATTTCATAGTTCCATCATTTGCAATTTGTCAAGCAAATCAAATTCCTAGGTAATCAAGGATTAATTTTCTGAATCCTCCAGTGTACAACATAGGATTATTGTCTCTTGCAAATCCAGGTAAAAAGCTGAAATGTATTCTGCATGACACCACTCAACTTCAAGGGTCTATGCGAAGAGGTTCACTTGCTTGTATTAAATACTAAATCTGGATGATCTTGGATTTTCAAATAAAGTAGCTAAATGTTGAGGAAAAAAATGATTTACTCAACTGCACACCAAATTACGCTCAAAATTTAGCTTCACAAATGTTCAATAACTGATATTCCCTACGAGATTATAGATCTATAAAGATTTGCACAGATAGAATGCCTTCTTGCAATTATCTATCAGTATTTTTTTTTACATTGAGCCACTACATTTATTCGACTCAGAAACATCATGAGACACAAACTCAATTTGAAGCAATTCCAGCACAGAATAAGCAGCAGAGGAGCAGGAAAGCTGACGTTTCCGGTCTAGACCATTCTTCTGAAATCTTTCTCCAGAAATCTTTTCTGAAGAAGGGTCGAGACCCGAAACGTCAGCTTTCCTGCTCCTCTGATGCTGCTTGGCCTGCTGTGTTCATCCAGCTCTACACCTTGTTATCGCAGATTCTCTAGCATCGGCAGTTCCTACTATCTCTCCAGCACAGAATAAACAGATTTAAAACTAACAAACTTCTGTTACAGTAACATTGAGTCTTGTCAATTAAATGCATTTTGACTATACTCATTTATTATAGCTGTTATATAGCTATTATGTTATTATTGCATTAATGTCACAGCATTAGAGAAAGGACCTTCTCCCTGGTCTCTTGATTGGTTCTTTGCTCTATGTTTCCATTTGAACAAGAGGGTAGAATGCTTCCACAAATGCCACTCAAGCTGGGGTGGCTGATTAATACCTCTTCCTCGCAGATGGGGAATGCTGACAATGGGAGTAAGAATTCAGCAAATTCAATTAGTATGTGCTGCTCCATCCTACGCCATGACAAATAATACAGTAATATCATTTGTGTAGCATTACTTACATGATAACCTGTGTTATATCTGTGGAAAGCATCCTTTATGAAATATTGTTTGATCTCTTGCACTGAGAGAAGAATTTAGGGCCCAGACTTTAGGGTCAATTGTAAATATTCATTATACTTGTTCGTTAATTAATTTTTAAGAAAAATGCAGCATTTCCTAAATACTACAGTGCCAGCTTAGTTTAGGCATTCAGTGGAGACAATACTTTTTCTCCTCTAGCTGTACCGTGGAAAATTAATACTGGGACATTGTGCATGTGTCTCATCTTTTTAAGGCAGAATGCTGTATTTTACACCTACAACAAGCAATGCAATGGGAGATATGCTTGCAAATGTGACACATTATCCAAAAGAACGTATATCATGTGCATTATGGAGACAAGTGACATTAGAACAGGAGGTGGCCATTCAGTTCGGAATCCACCCCACAATTCTAATCTAATAGCTGATCTGTTCATCAACTCCATTCAGCCATTGTTAGTCCATATCTCATAATATTCTTAATATCCATAAACATTCATCAGTCTTAGAACAGAACATTTAAAATGGCTCTGTATTTTCCAGGAAACTATTCCAGATTTACTCCACCCTTTGTTGAAATAAATGCCCCCTAATTTAACTCTTAAATGATTCAGCTCTAACTTTAACATTACTCCTTTAATCTGTGTATCCAGATCAAAGGAAATAGTTTTTTCTCCCCTCCCCCTACTGCATCCCAAAACCAGTCCAGCTCGTCCCCACCTCCCTAACCTGTTCTTCCTCCCACCTATCCCCTCCTCCCACCTCAAGCCGCACCCCCATCTCCTACCGACTAACCTCATCCCGCCCCCTTGACCTGTCCGTCCTCCCTGGACTGACCTATCCCCTCCCTAACTCCCCACCTACACTCACCTTTACTGGCTCCATCCCCGCCTCTTCGACCTGTTTGTTTCCTCTCCACCTATCCTCTCCTCTATCCATCTTCTATCCGCCTCCCACTCTCTCCCTATTTATTTCAGAACCCCCTGCCCCTCCCCCTTTTCTGATGAAAGGTCTAGGCCCGAAACGTCAGCCTTTCTGCTCCTACGATGCTGCTTGGCCTGCTGTGTTCATCCAGCCCTGCACCTTGTTGTCTCGGATTCTCCAGCATCTGCAGTTCCTACTATCTCTGATTCAGTTTTTCTGTTTAGACCTTTAGTAAAGGAAAGGCTGAAAAATGACTAAATGCATGTCATTTAAATTATGAAGGGATTTGCAAGGATTTGGCAGAGAGAATATGTTTCCACATGTGGAGTCCAAAACAAGGTACCACAACCACAAGGTTGTCACTGATTCAATAAAGAATTTAGTGTAAACTTACTGGATGAGGTGGTTAGATTATGAAACTTGCTGCCCTACTAAATGGTTAAGGCAAACAGCAATAATATCTTAAAGGGGAAGCTAGATAAATACATGACCGAAAATGAAGGCGGCTATGCGAATTGGATTAGATGAAGTAAGGGGGATGGAAGTTTACATGGATTACAATCATCAGAATCAACCTGGTGAGACAAATGAGCCACTTGTGTGCTGTAGATTCCAAAGGATTCGATCATCCTATCCTATTGCAACCTTTAATCACTTGGAACACCTCTGTCATGTCTGCTGTTGGGGTGTGGGGATGAGGTGCTTCAGCATAATAAAAGGACAGAAGTTTCATCAGATTCCAAAAACCAAATAAACTTGTTCAATATTGTTACCAAAACTTTACTGGTTTTACATAATGAAAATCATGAAATAATCAGCGTTTGACAGTTCCTGCAAAACTGTGCAATGTATTTTTCCTTGGCGCTCATCATCCTATTTAATAATGGCGGGATTAACTGCACTTACCCCTAATTTAGGGTAAATCTGACAGCAACATCTGATGTCAAAACATGCACAATTAAATGTGTAAAAGCATAAGTTGCTGTCAGAATACCCTGCTCCATCACAGTATGTTCTTTACAGTCTTTGTTCACAGACTCACCAATGAAACCATTATAACAGCTTGATTGCAGGTTTAGTGCTGCACTTCAAAAAGTTGGAAACATTAGGACTACCGCATTCAGGAGTAGTGAGTTTGGAATTAGAAAAATTGATAATTACTGAATAAACTCTCCGACCATGCAAAATTGACGCGAAAAGGGGAGTATCCTTTGCTAAGATAACTAACAATGCAGATTTATAAAAATGTAAAGGTTTTATTTCAGTTGTGCATTCTTGGTACTTCTTGTGCCTTTTTCTTAATCTTTAGTCCCTTCTTTCTGCACCAAGCTTCAATTTTTACCCTGAACAACAACTATTTTTTTTAACTTTACTTCTTGATCTGCAGATTCTTTGGTATGATTAGTTCAAGAGCTCTCTGCTGCTTTACCTGGTCAGATACCACAGCTTCCCTGTAATGGATGACACTCTGGTTCAAATACATGAATTAATAGAAATCTATTTTGAAAAATCATGGAACAATTGTGAAGGTGGTGAAAGGCAATACCCTTTCTTCACCATGAGAGAATAATTCCCCACAAGCTTGCAAAAGTAGTTAGGAGTCTCTTTTGAAGAAAAAGATTATTTACTCACTGGATCTTAATTTGTAAAATTTCAAAACTAAGGAACACTTAAAGAAAAGGGAAGCCATTATTCTAGCTTTACTCACACACTACTGCCCACAGATTATTGTGAAGCAGGTTTGTTTGCCACCCTTGTTGCAGTTAGAGACATCAAAACATGAAAATGGATAGCTGGAGAAAGGTTTCTAACCCTTTTTTATTGAATGTATCATGAAGATATTTTATGTTGTGTACTCTGGCAAAGTGAAGGCCATCAGCCCCTGGTACTTATCCTATTCTTATTGGAATCATTCAATTATCCTCATCCTGTCTTTCCTCTCTGCCCCATTTCCTGGAAGAGGAAAGAAAACACTTGAAACATCCTTCGCCAATTCAGGAAATGTGAAAAGTTTTTTACGAATCCTCAGAAGGAATCAGCAATCCCCCAGAGGCCCCAATTCAGTTAAACATCCAAAATTAGACCTTCCTTCTGTTATGTACTAATAGTTTTCAAAAATGTATTGAGCACGTTCTTGGTTACAAGGAGTAAACACTCTCTCTCATTTCAGTGACCACCCCCAAGTCACTCATCTTCATGGGCACAGTCCTGGAAAAAAGCACTTTGTTCTCTGGCGTTTTAAAACCCATATTTAAATAAATATTTAAATGAAGTGGAGTTAAGCTAAATCTGTATGGGTTTGACCACATTTCAGAGTACAACATGCAATTCTGGTTATTATGTTCTAAAAATAATTTGAGATAGGGTGCAGAGGAGGTTTCCAAGCATGTTACCAGAAAAGTGTGTGTATCCATATCAGAGAAGGATTTGTGGGCAGAGTCCTGAAAATAGAACCGAGGAAGGACCAAATAGAGGCATCTAACATTACATAAGGTTCTGATAAGAGTCGATACAGAGAGAATGCTTACCCTTGTAGGGATGAACGTAATTAGACAGTGTCAATATAGATAGTAGGCAAAAAATCCAGCAGGGAATTCAGAAGAAAGTGGTGAAAGTAAATCGTAAAAAAGCATTTATGTGGAAACTAGACAAGCATATAAAAGTGAGGAAAGAGTATATAGTTACGATGGCTGATTTAGATGGGAAAAGTTTCAGGTGGGGCAAAAACACGGCTGGCATGGCCTGGCTGGTCCCAATGGCTTGGTTCTATCCCATAAATCCCAAGCAATCCTATGTAAAATCAGGTTAACAATGTTGGGAAAAAATATCAACATTGAATCCATGGAATAAATCCAATTTAGGCTAAAAGGGTACAACAAAATGTAAAGTATGATTTAAATTAGGTGTCAAGTATTTCAAGTTGTGAACTCATTCTCTTTCAGCAAGAATACACCAATACCAAATATCAGAGTTGGATGAAATCAAGCCCTTGGACAAAACTACACCAAAAAGCTAATTGTAATTTTCAGTAAAAAATCCTAATCAAAATGGATTGCAAATTTCTACAAGTATTTTATTTATTCATTTAGCCTGAATACAAATTATTTTTGATAATCTTAAGTGACTAGAATTTCCTTTGATGTGGATCTGCCAATGTTGGACTGGAGTGGACAAGGTCAGAAATCACATGACACCAGGTTATAGTCCATCAGGTTTATTTGACAACGCAAGCTTTCGGAGCCTCAGTCTTTCTTCAGGTGCTAGTGAGAAAGGTAGTATCAGACTTAGAATTTATAAATAAAAGATCAAAGGTTTACACCATTAATCAGGATGTACTAAACAAACCTAAGATGCTGAAGAAGGGTCCCGACCCGAAACATCAACTTTCCTGCTCCTCTGATGCTACCTGGCTTGCTGTGTTCCTCCAGCTCCACACTTTCTTATCTTTGACTCCAACATTAGCAGTTCTTGTTATCTCTAAGATGTTGTTAAATCTTTAATCAGTTAGAAGGTTTTAATTGATTAATATGTATATGTAAATCCCCGATTCCTTTCAAGTCACGGTCCCGAGAAAACTAAAGGTTTTATCAGTATAAAGAAGAGATGACAGTTTAGGTCAAACAATGCATGTTAGGTGTGAGACCTTGTTTAGAATCTGTTTGTATTTTAGTTTGGAGTATGACCAGTTGTATTTCTAAAGTAGAAATTTATAAAGCGCTATATTGACTGACCGTCTATAAATGGGGTGCTTTTTGAACAAAATAAAATGTATATGCAAATACAAATTCATCCCATAGATGTTTGTGGGAGAGAGAGAGAGAGAGAGAGAGAGTGTGAGAGAGAGAGACTGTGTGTATGTGAGAGAGAGAGGGGTCTTCGACATGGACACTACCATCACATGTGGGAACACCACCCATCACATGCGGGAACACCACCCATCACATGCAGATACTCATGTGACTCGGCCAAAGATGTCTATCTCATAAGCTGCAGGCAAGGATGCCCTGAGGCATGGTACATTGGCAAAACTGTGCAGACGCTTCAACAACGGATGAATGAACACCGCACAACAATCGCCAAGCAGGGATATTCCCTCCCACTGGGGGAACACTTCAGTGGTCAAGGACATTCGGCCTCGCATCTTCAGGTCAATGTCCTCCAAAGTGGACTTTGGGATAAACAACATCGCAGAGTCACCGAGCAGAGGCTGATAGCGAAGTTTGGTACCCATGAGCACGGCCTCAACCGGGATGTTGGATTCATGTCGCTCTACAGGTGACCCCACCACACTATACACACTCTCTCTCTCTCTCTCTCACCCACACACTCTCAATCTCACACACACACACACACACACACACACACACACATATCTATGGGGTGAATTTGTATTTGCAGATACACATATTTTATTCAAAGAGCACACAATTTATAGACAGTCAGTCAATATGGCACTTTTTAAATTCCTATTTCAGAAATACAACTAGTCAGACTCCAAACTAAAACACAAACAGATTCTAAACAAGGTCTAATCAAGATTCTAAACAACCTAACATGCATTGTCTCACCTAAACTTAAGGGTTTCACATAAGGGGCGGCACGGTGGTTAGCACTGCAGCCTCACAGTGGCAGGGACCCGGGTTCGATTCCAGCCTCGGGCGACTGTCTGTGCGGAGTTTGCACGTTCTCCCCGTGTCTGCGTGGGTTTCCTCCGGGTGCTCCGGTTTCCTCCCACAGTCCAAAGATGTGCAGGCTAGGTGGATTGACCATGCTAAATTGCCCGTAGTGTTCAGGGGTATGTGGGTTATAGGGGGATGGGTCTGGGTGGGATGCTCCAAGGGTCAGTGTGGACTTGTTGGGCCGAAGGGCCTGTTTCCACACTGTAGGGATTCTATGATTCTATGAAATGGTCACCTCTTCTTTACACTGATGAAACCTTTGTTCTCTCAGGACCATGACTTGAAAGGAATTTGGGGATTTACATATACATATTAATCAATTAAAACCTTCTAACCGATTAAAGATTTAACAGCATCTTAGGTTTGTTTAGTACATCCTCATCAATGGTGTGAACCTTTGATCTTTTACTTATAAATTCTGTGTCTGATACTACCTCTCTCACTAACACCTGAAGAAGGACTGAGGGTCCGAAAGTTTGTGTTTTCAAATAAACCTGTTGGACTATAACTTGGAGTTGTGAGAATCTCCTAAGTGGTTTTCAAGAAAATATACAAGTGAGAATTCACTCTGGAAAGAAAAAAACATCCTACACAATCAACATATCTGTCTTTTGTTATTTATTTCAGCACTGAACTTTGTCATACTAGTGAAAAATTACTTTTAATAGAATTATACTCTAAGTTAGCTCAACCACAGAGTTTCAATAAAATCTCCTTTACACATATTTAAATAAAGACATTTTGCTCTGTTGTTTGGTATCACAGACTCAATTTTTTGCAAAATAACTCCAACACATACAAATCATAATGTTAGCATAAAGCTAAACTGAACGGAAAAATCTTGAAATTCTTGTACTTACTTGAAATTTCTAGATAAAACACTGGAATAAGTGAGCTTAACAAATTTACTTGAAAAGCCCACTGATGAAATGTTACTGCATGGGACATCATTTTTATTTAGTTTTATGAAACTATAATACTAATAAACTGCCAATTGCCTTTCTGTATTTGGTTAAATCATCTAGACGAAATAGACACATCTTGCACAAATTTTTATCCTGAGCAACAATGAGCAACTATTGCAAAATAAAGTTAAAATCTATTAATTTACTAAGTTAAAGCAGCACTAAAATAGTTTGGTTATCTGGTTACATAGTTTACCCTGGTCTCCAGGGCTTTGTTCAGTTGCTCCAGTTCAAAGTACTGGAGAAATCCAGAAGTTTCTCTCCACATAATATATTAGAATCACAGAATCCCTACAGTGGAGAAAGAGGCCATTTGGCCCATTGAGTCTGCACCAAACCTTTAAATAGAATTCTATCGGGAATTCTCCCCACCCCATTCCTGTAAACCCTCATTTACAGTGGCTAATCCACCTATCCTGCGTATCCCTAGATACAATCAGGCAATTTAGCATGGTCAATCCACCTAACCTGTGCATCTTTAGACTGTAGGAGGAAACTGTAGCAGACACAGTGAGAACATGCAAAGTCCACATAAACAGTCACCCAAGGCTGGAAGCGAACTGTGTCCCTGGTGCTAAGAGGCATCAATGCTAACAATTGAGCCATCAAGCCACCTGTTCTCAAATAACCAAAACTAGTCTGGTTCCACTAGTTCTACAGCAATTGAGACAATATCAAGAAGAAATACTAAGTACGGTGTCTGGCAGGATATTGGGACAAGAAACTCTGCTCATCAATCATGAACAAGGAATTCAGTTTGCATTTCTTAAAACTTGGAACCGGCTTAAATTGGAGGAATGTGGATTTATTTCATTTGTAGGCATAAGATTGATGCCTGAAGTGTGAACATTCACATGATGATAAACTGATATAATGGTCACACTTAACCTACTTAGCACTGAAGAGGCTTTGTAAACTTTCAAAACTTTTCATCCTCCCTAACCAAATTAATTCAGTACATATCAGAGACCAAACAGAGGATTGTTTCCTGTGTGATAAATCTTGAATATATCCTCTGACTAATTCAACATTTGTGTGGATAAATGAACTATATCAAGCACTGGTAAGGAAATACAGATTATTGGGAACCCTTCTGTAATCCACGGTCTTTGCTACATTTGGTGATTATGGTTAGTTTACGAAGAAGATGCAGCAAATTACCTCAATGTTTGAACTTTCAAACATGCATACACCTGACAATTAAAATTTCCAAGGGCTGTTGACACCTCTCTGCTATATCACACATGAATCACAAGTCAGGCACTGTAAAACTAGAGCCATAGAGTCATACAGCATGGGCACAGACCCTTCAGCCCCACTTGCCCATGCTGACTTTCCCCAAACTGAACTCATCCAATTTTCCAGCGTTTGGCTCATATCGCTCCAAACCTTTCCTATCCATGTTTCATGTACCAAACGTCTTTTTAATATTGTAATTGTATCTGCCTCTGCCACTTCCTCTGGCAGCTTGTTGCCATAAATGCACCACCCTGTGTGTCAAAAAGTTGCCCCTCAGATCCCTTTTAAATATTTTGCCTCTCACTTTAAACTCATACCATTTAGTTTGGGACTCCCCTGTCCTGGGGCAAAGACCTTGGCTGTTCACCTTATCTATGACCCTCATGATTTTATAAACATCTACAAGGTCACTGGTCAGCCTCCGATGCTCCAGGGAAAAAAAGTCGCAGCGTTTCCAACCTTTCCTTATCACTCAAACCTTCCATTCTCAGTAATGTTCCCTGTACATCTTTCCTGCAAGAAGTCACAGCCTCTTCTCCAAAAACAAATGAGCTTTTGTTTACTATCCTCATTACATACAGACCTTCAACACCTTATGCAAGGAACCCTTTAATTTTTTCATCTCTCAAACATACATTGTCCTACTGTCCCATCATCTTAGCCGTGTCCAGCTTCAAGGAATCTCTTTACCAAACTCTGACACAAAACTACAGCATGGTTCCTGCTCTCATCACAATTAATTATTTATGTACTCCCCTCCTTCAAAACCACTGACATCCCCCTTTAAAAAGTCAATTCTTAAAACCTCTGATCTCCAATTATCTCATTCCTAACATTCAAAAATCATCAAATGAGTCATCAGAATCCAATTGGACACATGTCCCTCCTTTCCTTTCAGAATCTTCTTAGTCCTATTCTCACATTATGCAGCGAGGGTACTGCATGGCTTGCACTATAATTTTCTGTTAATAATAAGTAAACTGTCTTTCCTCTTTCCTTAGATTTCCTGGAACCCATTAAATTTAAATATTCCTTATTGCTATGGCACCACCCCTGTACAATCCTCACTCTGACTCCATGGGGCGTAGACTTCAAAGGATATGGCGAACAACTGGTTTAGCTATCCATCATCAGGCCTGTCTGGAGCGAACAGTTTCATTAAAATAAATCGGGAAGAACTGTTTCCAATGGAGGAAGGACTTGACGACATAAAGCAAGCAACAAAGAACGAGAGGTGAAAATGTCGAATACATTGAGATATTGGGTTAAAAATAGAAAATGCCAGAGAAACTCAGCAAGTCTGGCAGAATCCATGGGGAGATAAACAGAGTTAATGTTTCAAGGCTTATATGACTTCTTCAGAAGACTATGTCACTTGCAGTGGAGGTGAGAACTGTGCAAAGAGAAGTGCCTGATTTATGGGTTTCCATGGAATTAAGATGTGTTATTGTGCAGTCGCAGAAAATATCGACTCAGAAGAAGAGTGATTTTGGACTCGAAACATTAACTGTTTCTCTCTCCATGGTTGCTGCCAGACTTATTTTTATTTCAGATTTTCAGCAACTGCAGTGCTTTATTTTTGTTGCACAGTGAGTTGTTCTAGTCTAGAATACATTATTGAAGTAGATTCATTAGTAAGTTTCAAAATTGGAATTGGATAAATTACTTGACAGGGAAAATTGCAGGATCATGGGAAACCATGAGGGAATGGCATAAACTGAATGACTCTTTCAAAGAGCCATCATAGGCAAGGAGGGCCAAATGGCTTCCTCTTGTGCTTTTAACTCTATTCAAAGAACCTGTACAACTATGCAAGAGTCAGATGTTTTAGCTGTACTGTCATCACAAGATGTGAAGAGACACTTGACTTTCATCCAAATAAGATTCTATTTGTCAAGAGAATCCAAGTAGAAGCTTTCTAGACAAGACTATATAGAAGTACTGTATTGCACTTTACTGCCGTATTTTATTTCTACATATTTCCAACAATTAGTTTTAGCTCTCATGCATTGCTCCATTCCTATTTTTCCACTTTCTGAGGTGATGGCAGGAGGAAGTGTATATTCAACATATTATCCCATTCAATAATAATTCAAGCTTAACTGATCCATTTAGGCTACTCGAGCTCATTCACAGCAGACAGGAAAGATACATGTTTTGATTTACAAGAGGCTTCGCCTGTTTATGGAAACAAAACTGTAAATATATAAAGAAAAAAAAGTGGGAAAACCCAATAATTTTGGTTTTTAAGTCGCTGTCTCCTCCAGAGCAATTTATCAATTAGAACATTTTCATGACACTGCTTCACTTCTTTCTCTGTGTGGAATAAAGCAAGAGAAGAAATGGGAACAATTTTACTGCTCAAAGTAAATCTTCAAATTAAAAGATTTCCAAATCATTTGAAATTGGTGAGCAACTGATTCACAGAAAAAAAGTGTACATACGTTACTTGAGACAGAAGCAGAGTTAATGTTTTGAGTCCAGAGACCCTTCAGCAGAACTGAAAAAGATATTAAGTCTGATGATGAAAAGTGTTGTCAAAAAAGATGCAATAAGGGCAAGAAAAAACAAAAAGTGGGTTAGAGGGGTGAAGTGAAATTCGAAGTTTGGAGTTTATACAACTAAAATACCCTTCAACGATGGAGCAGTTGCAATTTGAAATGCGTAAGAGGCCTGAATTAGAGCACAGATAGCTCAGGGGGTTATGAGATTAGAGGAAATCGCAGAAAAAGGGAGGACAATACCATGGTGGAATATGAAAACCAGGATGATAAAATTAAAAACAAGAATTTGGTGAAGGGAGTGAATGTTGTTGATGTGGTGCCAATCAAACTTTGACCCGGATGGTGTCAAGCTTCTTGAGGTGTTATTGGAACTGCATCGATCCTGACAAGTGCAGGGTGCTCTGTCATACTCTTCACTTTTCTCTAGTGGACAGGCTTTGGGGAGAAGAACTGTCAAATGTAGGGGAACAGATAAGAGTGTGCTGGAATAATCAAGACTAGAGGTAATTAATGCATGGATGAGGGTTTCAGCAACAGATGAGTTGAAACAGTTGAAAAGTATTACAGAAGTGAAAATAAATTTGATGGCAGAAGCTCATCTTGGATTAAAACATGACACTTACAAGCTGACTGGCTTAATCTCAAGACTCGTCAGGGAGAAGGATGAAGTCAGTAGCTAAGGAATGGAATTTGGAAGAGGGGCCAAAACCAACAGCTTTGGTCTTCCCAATAATCAACTGGGAGAAATAGCTGGTTATCGGATACCCAATTTGATCATTTCAAGACAATGGAGGAATCAAGAGAGAGATGGTGCTGAGGTCCAGCATAATGTCGCCTACATGTGAAACACCATGTCTTCAGACAGTATTGCCAAGGGGATAAATGTCAGTCAACAAAGATCTGAACATATGGATATCATTGTCCAGATTTCAGCCTATAACCCTGGAGAGTACAGCACACAAGTGAATATTAAATACTGTTTAAATGTTGAGAGTTTCAGATTCAACCATCCTTTCAGGCAATGTGTTCCATGCTCCCACCCTCCTGTTTATCTATACCTCTTAATTAAAATCTATGCATCTTCATATTGATTCCCCCTACTAATAGAAAATTTACCTTGCTATCCAACCTCTCTTTGCCCCTCACGATCATATCCATCTCTCAGGTCCCAGCTCAACCTTCACTGCTCCAAGGAAAATAACAGCAGCCTATCCAATCTTCCACAGAGCTCAGATCCTCCAGCCTAAGGTGCAGCCTGGTAAATCTCCTCCATACTGTCTCCAATGCAGTCACATCCTTCTCAATATGTTGATCAGAACCACATGCAATACTCCAGTTGTGGCCAAACCAGTGTTTATATAATTCCAACATAATGGCCTTGCTTTTGCCTTTATTATCTCACGGATAGAGTACAAGTATCCCATGTTAATGACCTTATCTAGCTGCTGCCCTCAGGAATTTGTGAATATGCATATCAATATGGATACCAATCTGTGGACATGGACACCAATTCAGTTCTTTCCAGGATTGTGCTATTCATAGTTCAAGCCCTTGCCTAGTTTGCTCTTCCCAAGTGCATTACTTCACTTTTCCAACATGAATTCTATTTGCTACCATTTTGCCTACCTGAGCAGTCCATAAATAGCCTTCTGCAGTTTACAGCCATTCTGTTCACTATTTAACACTGAACTAGTTTCATGTGTTATCTGTGAACGTCTTGATTATACATAGATACATAGAGAATAGGAGCAGGAGCGACCTGGTCTCTCTTCCTATGTCAATCCTGCACTCCCTTCATAACATGATATCCTTCCTCAGATGTGGTGACCAAAAATGTCATACATCATCCCTCCAGACACACATTCATCTGCTCTAACCTCCTACTTCAAATGCATGTGGCAATGGAGATCTGGAATAATTTGGAGACAATTTTTACAGTTCTGCTTTTCAAACCTCCTTTCTAACTCCAAAAGCTCAGCTTGCAGGATGAAATTCCTTTATTTACCTATGAAGTTAGAACAAATATGGACATCAACATCTGGCTGTTTGCCCCTCCCCCTTCAGAACTTCCTAGATGGGCAGCAATTTCCTCCAACCTCATGTCAAGAGATATTGAAAGCATCATCCTCATTCCTGATTTATCAACTCCATTCCCTTATCTGGCTCCGAACCATTATTAACAATCTTGGCTTCCTTTATGACCCAGAGACAAGCTTCAGAAACACACGCACACCATCACCAGGATAGCCGAGTTACACCTCTGCTGACCTTTACTTCCTCCCCTTCAAACAATGCTTCATTTCAAAGTTATCATCACGTTTCCAAATTCCTCCATAGCTTTGCTCCTTTCCAGCTTCCTAATGTACTGAGACTCTACAAACCCACAAAAATCACTGCATTTCTCAAATCCGGCATCTTACTTATGTTCCATTTCAATCACTCCACACATGACAAATGGGCTTCCATATTGCTAGTCGTGAACCTCCTCATCTCACTCCTCCTTCAAGACATTCCCTAAAATTTACCGCTTTGACCAAGCTTTTGGCATCTGTGGAAAGAAAGGAGAGTTTCGGGTCAGGTGACCCTTCTGCAGAACACTGAGTTTTCCAGGAAATTCTGTTTTTCTGCAGCCACAGTACTTTGGGATTTTTCTGGCCATTTATGCTAACATCATCTTATGCACTTCAGTACCAATTTTCTTTCATTGCGCTCCTGTGATAAACCTTGGAACCTATGTTACTACATCAAAATTGGTATATAAACTCAAGCCGTTTAGTTTGTAACATCAGCCATAGTTCAGTTGGTACCACAATTACCATTAAATCACAAAGTTCCGGATTCAAGTCTCATTCTATGGTTTGAACATAAAAATTAAGACTGACTCTCACTGCAGGACCGAGGGAACACTGCATTTTTGGAGGTATAGTTTTGGTTGATATGCTAAACTGAAGCCCATCTATTACTTGGTGGCTGTAAATGATTCAATTGTGCTATTTGAAAGAGCTGGAATTATCCTGTATCCTGGTCAAAATTTATTTCTTGATCAAATCACAAAAGAATAGGTTATCAAGTCACTTTCACATTATCGCCCTGGGATGGCTAACAAAGGTGTGTTCACAATATGGCCAAACAGGTTGCGTGTCAACCCTCAAATCCTTTTAACACATGCCAATGTCAGATTACAAAAGCAGAAGAAATTTCTTGTCAGCCGTGTGATGGAAACAACTTTGGAACTTCTATCATCTTGATTCAAAACTCCAGACAACAACATTCGCGTAAAAGTGCATATTGCCACAGCAACCTAAGCTCCCCAAGAGATCTGCAACTGAGTACCACCACACAGAGGCAGCAAAACAGATCTTGTAATGGGATACGGGCTTCAAAGGCAAAGGTTAATCAGCAGTAATATCAATGCAGATGAGTTAACCAGAGGACAAGGAATTGCAAAGCAATCAGGGTGGCAGAGTGAAGACATTTTCTGTATTTGTTTGGTAATGCTTTTGAATCAGTTTATTTATCAGCTATTCTATTTTTAGATTCACTACATATGAAGCTGTGCAACCCTGAAATATATTGAGACACTGCCAATAACATTTGCTTTTCCTTCCATCTCTTGTCTGTCATGTGGAAATGGGTACAAGTGCACTCCCCTGTAATTGGTGTATTTTATGAAGATATGTGTTTCAGTTTCAAAAATCTTTCAAGTGCTGACAAAGATAGGTGTTAGTTTATATCATATAGCCACCAACTGAATTGACTCTGATCAGTCAAGCCAAATCAAGCCCACAGAAACTAGGCACAACAACACTCAATAATATTGTTATGTTCATGCTTCACAGAACCAGAATTAGCTCCTCTTTGCACTTATGATCTGCCTTATTTGTTTGGGTGATAACAATTTAAATTATCCACTAAAAACTGAATGGGTTTTAGTTAAAGAGATTGACGGTGCTAATTACTTCAATTGAAACAAATCTTAGTCACTATCAGCCTTTGTATTACTCATCCACCTAATCAGTACTGGCACAGAAGTTAAATTCAGTCCCTTTCTCCTATTATTCTTTTAAAAACAGGTAGAAAATCCAAACAGGCAGTGCCCAAGTAGAGTGCTTACAGCCTTTTTATAGAAGCAACTATTTTCTCTTTGGATCTCCCTAACTTATTAGGAACAATGATGACTAATTTGGTTGTCAAATAGACAGACAACGCTCAGCAAGTCAAAAGACTCTGTTCACATTACACTGAAACTGTGGAATTCGTTAGTGCACAATCACTAACTTGCTTTTACAGATGGTTTTAATATACAGTCACTTTTTGAGCCAGATCAACAACCTTAAAACTGAAGGCCTCTGGAAGTTGACTGCTGCAAAAAAAAAGGTTTAATCTCATTATGACCACTTTTTCATGTATACCGTCTCTTGGTAGCATATTTTACATACAGGGTGAACATATTTTACATACCCTCTAATGACTCGCAAGAACAAATACAAAGTAAGCATCAGAGCCACTAGAATATAAAGGAGGGAAGTTGAGAGCCAGTGCAGGGCTGCAAACAAGCATGTGCCAGAAATCTCCTTGCCTTCCTTTCCTCTCCCTCACTCAGTTATTTTGGGAGAAGTGCCAATTAACTGTGTCAAATATTTGCACTAAAACTAGTATTATGTTCAGTTGAAAAGAATGTTTTTGTTATTTTGTATATGAGACTCTGGGTTATTTCATTGGATAGGTCATAAGACACTCAATGGGTCAGATCTTGATATTTATGAAAATAACAGGAAGTACATTCCTCTGGCAGGACAAGTGGTTTAGGAATATGCTGCACTGACAACATAACTTTTTGAGTATTGCAACCCTTTTCTGATCATTGCATACATTGCACATGGGAGAAAGGGAATCAATGTTAATTGATCAATACATATCCTAACAGTTTTCATAACCTTTACAAAATCTTTAAAAACAAATGTAATTGTTCTCTTTGTTATAAAGATAATAGATTATTGTACTTTCTAGCATTGTCCAGACGAATATATTTTATCACAGACCAAAATCCAGTGTCAGACTGAGTTTGTTTATAGATACTGAATACGAACAGACAGAGAACATATCCAAGGCACAATGTTACAGCGCATGTTCCTGAAACATCTGATGTGCAGTATTTTATCAGTCTATCAAACAATCACTAACTAAATGACTGTGGTCAGTGAAGTCAAACCAAATCCCCAGAATTTAGACACAATTGCACATAACAGGGATTCTATGATTCTACGCTAATGATATTGTAAGACAAAAATTTTTTAAAATTACATAAAATCAAAAGAAGCATTTCAGCCAATTTCAAAATTTCAGAAAACGCTCAACTTTGAATAAATTGGCATCACTGTTAGCACTTCTGCCAAAACCGATTTTGAAACAAGACTGAAACAAAATATCTCAAGTAGATAAATATGAAACACTAATTGTATTGGAAAAGCAATATAATTGACAATGCATTTGTTCCAATGGATAGGACAGAACAGCCTGTTAAAGGTCTCATGAGGAAAAACCTAATTTTCAGCAGTAAGTTGCAATTTGGAATACACTGCCTAACAGGGGCATGACATGGTAGAGACAGATTCAATTCTAATTTTCTAAAGAGACTCAGATAGACACATAAAAGGATTTTTTTTGCCAGACTATGGTCAGTGAGCAGCAGGAAAGAGCAAGAAGAGTGGTAGGGATAAGAGCAGCAGAAGGCGTGAGGACTCAGTCCTTGAGCAGCGAGAATTATTGGTGCCGCCAGGGACCAGCAGAACAGGCATTTCGAAAGATAATTGTAGTGACACCACAGGGAAGGAGGTGGCGATTGGCTGGTGAATATTGCTCTTTAAGAACTGAGTATAAACAACCAGATTCAAAAAAAAACATTAAAAATATTAATACTAATATGAACATAATAACTGGTAAATCATTATTACCGAAAGTAATGTGTATTAAGTGCTAGCAAGATTTATGGTATTTATAGATAGCAAGGCTTACTAGTTTTGGTCAAGCCTTTTGGTCTTGGCAAAATTTTATAGCAGTAATAAGGTTTATTAGCAGTAACTAGGTTCTTAATAAATAAATACACTAGCAAAATATTAGAGCTGCTCCAAACTCCACAGTGCTCATTTTGGGAACCCCAGGACACTTCCTCCTGGATAACTAATTATGCACTAAGGGCCTTCCGTTGCAGCAGTTTGAGTTTCGAGATTTGGCTGCATGGTAGTGATGAAATGAGAGATATGCTTTGTGATGAAAATATTGTACTTAAAAAGAATTAATGCTCTAGCTAATAGACTGATGATCCTTATTGATGCCTAGTTTTGGAATGCTAGATATGTTCCCAACATTCCGAATTTAGTATGGTGGAAATGCCACACAAGAAACTGAAGGTATACTCAGTGTGAAGACGGGACTTTCATAGAATCCCAACAGTGTGCAAGCAGGCCATTTGGCCCATTGAGTCCACATCGACCTTCTGAAGAGCATCCCAGCCAGATCCACTCCCCTTACCCTGCATTTCCCACAGCTAATCCACCTAGCCTACACATACCTGGACACTAGGTGCAATTTAGCATGGCCAACCCACCTAACCTGCACATATTTTGACTGCAGGAGGAAACTGGAGCACCCTGAGGAAACCCACACAATGTCCAAACTCCACACAGACAGTGCTCGAAAGCTGGAATTGAACCCAGGTCGCTGTGAGGCAGTAGTGCTAACCACCCAGCCACCATTCAATCCAATCCAATCTAATCCAATTGAATTTGGATTCAATTAAAAAAGAAAATCTGGAATTAAGAGGTTAATGATGACCATGAATCCATTGTTGGTTGTCCAAAAAACCCATCTGCTTCACTAATGTCCTTCAAGGAGGGAAATTTGTCATTCCTACCTGGTCTGGCCTACATGTGACTCCAGATCCACAGCAATGTGATTGACTTTTAACTGCCATCTGCACAGTTAAGAATGGCAACAAATGCTGGCCTAGCCAGTGATGCCCACATCCAACAAATGAATTTTAAAAAAGGTAATTGTCACTGAATTGCCATTATTTCCAAGGAACAGTATAAATTACTGTATAAATACTGAAGGTGCTGTTTGATGACTGAAGAGCTAGGTATCACATTTTATTTGTCCATAACAGGATATTGGTCCCGAGACAGGATGTGTTCCTATTGTAAAATATGGGAAATGGTAATGATAATATCACTGGATTGGTAATCCAGAATACCACCATGTTAGGTGGTGAAATGTGAATTAAATTAATTCCAGATTTTTTTAAAAAATGCTAACTTAAAGGCAACCATGTAACCAATGCCAAATGTTGTTTAAAGATCCATCTGGCTCATACAAACAGTTTGCAGAGTGATTTTGATAGGTTAACTAAATGGGCAAAAAGTTCACAAATGGTGTATAATGTGGGAAAATGTGAATTTGTTTATTTTGGAAGGGAGATCAAAAGTTCAAGCATTATTTAAATGGAGAAAAACTGCAGAAAGCTGTAACACAAAGGGTCTTGGTGGTTCTTATGCATAAAACACAAAACTAGCACCCAGGTGCAGCAAGTAATCAGGAAGGTGAATGGAACAACATTGGTTAGCACTGCTGCCTCACAGCGCCAGGAACCCAGGTTTGATTCCAACCTTGGGCGACTATCTGTGTGGAGTTTGCACATTCTCCCTTTGTCTGTGTGGGTTTCCTCTGGGTGCTCCGGTTTCCTCCCACAGTCCATAGATGTGCAGGCTGGGTAGATTGGCCATGCTAAATTGCCTGTAGTGTTTACAGATGTGTACATTAGGTGGGTTATCGGGGGATGGGTCTGCGTGGGATGCTTTGAGAGTCGGTGTGGACTTGGTGGGCCGAAGGGCCTGTTTCCGCACTGTAGGGATTCTATGAAAGTAAATTTTATGAAAAACAGAAATTGCTGGAAAACCTCAGCAGGTCTGGCAGCATCTGTGGAAAGAAATCAGAGTTAATGTTTCAGGTTGAGTGACCCTTCCTCAGAACTGGCTAATGGAATATTGGTCTGTATTTCAAGGGGTTTGGAGGAGAAGTGTGGAGCATAAGAGTAGGGACTTTGTCTCTGCAATATATGTATTCACCTCTTTTAATTCTGGTAAGAGCAGATACATCTTTAAAAGGTAAATTGGTGAGTTTGAGATAATGTAATTATTTTCCTTCATGCTGGTTTTCTCACCACCTGCCATTGACCCTGTCTGACAGATATGCCCTACAAGACTCAGCCTGTTCTATCAGTGATAGTTTTGCCAAATCACTCATGATGGACATTGAAGTTATGCACCCAAAGTCCATATTCTGCCCTTGCTACCTCCAGTGCTTCTTCCAAATCATGTTCAACATGAAGGAGTATGGATTCTTCAGTTAAGGGAAGGTGGAAGCAGGAGGTTTCCTTTAGACTTCATGACACCCACAGTCAATGTCAGGGACTCCCAGGGCCACTCCTTCCTGACCACATACCACTGTGTTACCACCTCCAGGAGGTCTGTCTTCCTAATGGGCCAGGAGAATGTTTGGGGCAACAGCTGAAACGTAAAATTCAACAAATACTTTTAGTAATTTTATTTGTGAAGTTAGGTCATTGGGCTACTGGACACAATACAGGATGACTTTGGAAATCAGCTGTGCAGGGCATGCCATTTTCATTTACACTGCCTTAGCTGATGACTGGTTTATTCTAATTTAAGTTTTCTGGAGTGACTTGATACAGCTGAGTAGCTTGCTAAGCCTTTCAGAGGGCAAATAATAGCCAATAGCACTGATACGTCAGGTATCACAAGTTGGCCAGAACAGGTAAAGATGATAAGATGTATTTCTCTAAAAAGGACAGTCAGGAACCAGATGCAGTTTTACAACAAAATGGTTGACTCATAATCATCATTGTAGAGACCAGCTTTTAATTCCAGACTTATTAATGACTTTATTTAAATTACAACATCTACGTTGGATAAATTTGATTTTCTGTCTCCAGAGCACAATTCAAGGCCTCTGGGTTAAATGTCTCACAAAGGTAAAGTCGCCATTGTCTTACTAGACCATAAGGCTGCCCTCTCATTAGACAGAGACCACTGGTGGTTGTTTAACCTGAGGGTCACCACGCCATAGGTGAAGGGAAGAGTTTGAGAGTCCTTCATGGTAACCTCAGTCAATGTGGGAATTGAATCCATGCTGTTGGCACCACTTTGCATCGCAAACCAGCATTTCAGCCAACTGAGCTAATCGACTCTAGCAACATTAATCTCAGCACTGATGTTCCCATAAATTAAAGATTTAACCAAATCAGCACATAATTGTCCAAACTACAGGAAATATAGTTCTAATTTTTCTAATATATCCTCATAAATTAAGCTTTGGAGATCAGACTTTAAACTAGGGAGCCATAAATACACAGAAGACATGAGTATAAGGGTGATGTGGTATACATGGTCTTCCAAAAGGCATTTGATAAAGTTCCACATACAGATTTGTTAGAACAGCTGAAGCACATAGAATGAGAAGGACAATAAGAGTGCAGATTCAAAACTGACTGAGTGAGAAAAAACAGGCAGAGGTGGCAAAAGGCTGTTTTTCAGACTGAAGCAAAGTATACACTGAGGTTCCCAAAGAGTCAGGACTAGGACAATTGCTTTTCTTCACCTACATCAATAATCCAGGCTTGAGTGAGCAAATTTGATTTAAAAATTTTGAGATGAAACCAAAGTTAGAAGGATTTGTGAATTGAGAGGAGGACAGTGATATTCTTCAAGCGGACTTAGACAAGCCGAATAGTGACACATGACGGATGAAATTAAATGCAAAATGTTCCATTTCAGGAAGAAGACAATAAGAAGTGAAAAGATCATCAAGATTCTTGATCTTGGTTGCTTTCCAGTGATGAGCTTTGGACAGTAAAGAGAATGAATGGCACTCCTACTCAAATCATTTTCTGTCTTTTCTTAAAATATGGAATAAGTTTTGGAATGTTTAATTGACTATCGTGGCAGAGCCTCACAAACTGGGAATGCTAACACTGGATGACAAAGCTGAAAACAATGCATTAACTTATTTATTCTTAGGATATAGTTGACTGGAAAATACATTACCTATTGCCTCTTCTAGCAGTCAATGTTCATACAAGTGAGCTACGTGCTAGAGTATTTCAAAAGCCATTAAGTGCTACTCATGTGGTGTAGGATTGGCCAAAGGCAAACAAAGGAAATTTTGATTGGCCAATTCACAGGATATATATCAGAAAAAAATCAGGTTTCTAGATGCTAAAGTTGTCAAAGGGTGCGGAGAGAGTGGGAGTATGAATGAATGAATGATTTTATTGTCATGTGTATTTTACAGTCAGAAAATCATAAAATACAGTGAAAAACTTTTCTCATTGTTGCTACAATCCAGCACCATTTTGAACAGAATAAGGGAAAAAAAAGATATAGCTTAAAGAGAGTCCATCAGTCCTGAGCCAGCTTATTATCAACAATGCCTGCGCCGCCATTCCTTCTCCACCATCTTGTTGCCGTCTACACGGGACCCAACCAATGTTCAAATCATCATTCTTTAGGCGCCATCTTTCGCTACTGGGCTGATTCTGCTCTGCCACCGCCTCGCTGCCACCTGCACCAGACCAACCAATGTCAGAGTCACATCTCTTACTGCTGCGTCCACCGCAACGTCTCTTTGATGCACTTCTGCTACTGCTTCACTGCTGCCAGTGCCGGATCCAACCAACAATGAAGTTGCCAATCCTCAGGCACCATCTTGCAGCGCTGGGCCCACCATGCTGACATCACCTCCACCGATTCCGATGCCAGATCCAATACTCGTTCCGGAGAACTAAGTAAGGACTCACTCGCCACAAGATCCGCACTGGCCTATTTGAGTCCATGTTGGAGTTCCTCATTGATGCCAAATGAGCTCAGGACAAGAGGTAAGTAAAAAGAAAAAGAAAAAAAGCAAAATGGTTGGAGCAGACGAGCGCCCAGCTCAGGAGCCCTACTCTGCTGCCATTAAAGAGGATCGGTCTTGATCATTTTGAATGCAGAGCATGGTTGTTGGGTCAAATGGCTCATATTTTCTATGGTTGGACAAGTTACTATCCCCTTGATAGACATTCCTGAGGCAGTTGGGCTTTTAAAAAAATTTAAATTCAAATCTATGAAAATAGATTTATTCAGTTTGATTCTACAAATGGTCAATCAGTTGCCAATCATATCGAAGTCACTACAGCAACTTATCCAATGACTCAGGAAGGAAAACCCACACTGGAGAGAAAAAAAAACGTACTCCCTCACCCAATAAGGACGAACTCAACTGCTGAGCTACTGTGTGACGCAAGACAGGAAATACCAGGGGTGCCAACAATAATTTTCAATTGCTTCCTGACCACAGGCGAGGTGCCAGATGACTGGACGAGGTGCCAGATGACTGGAGGACAGCCAATGTGGTACCGTTATTCAAGAAGTAAAGGACAAACCAGGAAACTACAAACCATTTGGTCTAATGCCAATTGTGGGGAAACTGTTGGAAGCAATTCTGAAGGACAGAATTAATCTGCATTTGAAGATGCAGGGATTAATCAAGAACAATCAGCATAGTTTTGTTAAGAAGAGATCATGTCTGACCAACTTGATTGAATTTTTTGAAGGCATAGCCACAGGCATGTCGATGAGTGCAATGCCTTTGACGTAATCTACTTGGACTTCAGCAAGGCTAATGATAAGGTCCCACGTGAGAAACTGATAGTGAAGAAATAAGCGCATGGAATCCAAGGAAATTTAGCAAATTTGGCCCAGCATGTGTCAAGTGGTAGAAAGCAGAGGGTGATGGTCGAGGCATGTTTTTGTGACTGGAAGCCTGTGTCTAGTGACAAAAATGCCAAGGGGATATATAATGATGGCAGGACCTTGGGAAGCACCGAGGATCAGTGGGAGCTTGACGTGCATGTCTGCTGTTCCCTTAAGGTAGCAGGACAGGTAGATAAAGTGGTTAAGAAGGCATATCTGATTTCTGCCTTTATAAATTGAGGCAGAGTGTCTAAGAGCAAAGATGTTTTGGTGAAACTGTATGAAATGTTGGTTGGGCCACAGTAAACTCTTGTGTGTATTCTGGAATCAACATTATGTGAGGGATGTGATAGCACTGGACCGGATGCAGACAAGGTTTACCAAGATGCTGTCTGGGTTGGAGAATTTTAGATATGAAGTGAGATTGTGCAGATTGGGGCTGTTTTCCTGGAGCAAAGGAGACTGAGGGGGGACATGATTGAGATATATATAATTATGAGGAGTACAGATAGGGTAAATAGGAAGAAACTTTACCCCTTAGTGGAGGGATCAATGACCAGAGGGCATAGATTTAAGGTAAGGGGCAGGAGGTTTGGAGGAGATGTGAGGAGAAAACGTTTCCACCCAGAAGGTGGTGGGAATCTGGAACTTACTGCCTGTCAGGGTGGTACAGGCAGAAATATTTAAGGATTTAAATGTATATTTGCAACGTACAAAGGTATAGGTGTATCTAGGTATACAAAGCTACAGGCCAAGTGCTGGAAAACTGGATTAAAATAGTCAGGTGGTTGTTTTTGACAGGTACAGCCTCGATGGACAGAACAGTCTTTTTCTATGCTGAAGACCTCTATGATTCTATGAACTAGGAATATCTCCCATTACCGCACAGTCTAATTTTCTTCATGCATAGTCTTGCTCATACCACAAATCATAAAACCATGTCATTTGCCAATCATGTGAATCATAATTTACATTCTATTAGTTTTAGGTTAGCTAATGTGCAATTAACTTACTACATTTTCCTTTGTCATCACTCTCCAGTATAACAACCAAATCAAATACACAAAATATTAAAAGCATTAACATTTTCACAAGTTGCAAATGCAGTTGAAAATATTTTAAAAACCCTTGATTTCAATACTCTTTCTTAATTTTCTCATGCACACCATACTGTACAAAACTAAAATATCAGAAATGATAATAAATGCTGGCTTGATAATTTAGTAAAATATTTACACTTTTGTTTTACGGAGAAGCAGCGATCATTATCACTGAAAACTAGAACACATTCAATGGTAAGGTGTAATGTAGAACCATTCAAAGCAACATAAAACTCCAGTATGTGTTTTTTCAAAAAAGTCTTACTTTGGTTGAGATAAGCATCCTGGAGCTATCACATTCTGGGTTTCTTCATTACTTTGGACAGACGTTAGATCCATCATATTAACCTTCACATCACTGGTGAACCCCGGAAATTTAGGCAGAAGGCTAAGTATTCTCTCAACTAAACAGTCACCATGATGAGCAACAGAACCTGTAGAAAAATAAGATTGTTTAGTAGTTTATAAAACTCAATTCTGATTCCCGCAAGGACAAAGTAAATAGGGAAGTATTAGAACAACTCTTTGATTTTTCTTAAGTACCCATTCCCTGTCAACGACTGCAGAAAGCACTCAGAATAAGAGAATTCATCATAGCAAATCATTGGAATCATGAGAATCTCAAAAGCACACTTGAAATGCTTAGTGACATTCTCAGATTCAGTCGGAAGCTCCACCAAACCAATTATTAATCAACAGGGATACAACACAAACAATTTACATTATGTCAAATGGTGTAACAAGTGAGTGCGTCGTCAAGCAATACAGACCAGGAACAGTCAAGACTTGATCCCTGTTCGGAGTTGCATGACAATATCAGCTGAATAGCCACAGGGATGTGACTACTGGCTCAAGGTATTAGAGAGACAAAACAAAGATTGGAACAGCTTCATGGCCCCATTTAATGCAAGAACACTGGGGGTGGGTGGGGGTGTATGTTAGCTGTAATGTAAAACAAAAAGATGTACACCTTTACAAGTTTAAAAAATGTAGATAAAAGCATTTCTAACCAGCGAACTTATTATGGGCAGCAAAAATCTGGGCTTCTACAAAATATGTCTATTAATTGTCAATTCAAAGGAAAGACACTGAAATCATCTGTTTAATCAAGGTGTGCTGGACAAGTTTTCCATAAGATAACTCAATTGACAAAGTAAAATAACTATATTATTTTAGTCCTGAGTTTTCTCAACATAAATGATACAAAAATTAAAATACAAAATAGTTTTCATCTATTGTAAAATCAGAAACTGTCACCTATTCTCAAATGAGCATACAAGTTACTTTGACTAGTCTAGGCCAGATAGCCAAGAGCAAGACTTAAAAGAAGTTAATACACATTCAAGCATAAACTCAAGCTTGAGAATCAAGAACTGCAAAGGCAAGTGATGTGAAGCAGCTTTGCTAAATTGAGGATTTCAGATATTATTACATTATATGAATACATTTTTTGCTCCAGAATATCATAGATCAAGTAAAATCTAGAAATTTAGAATAATGATTGAGTGTAGATACCAAAAGACAAGTTTAAAAGCAAAATATTGTAGATGCTGGAAATCTAAAACAAACACAGAAAATGCTGGAGGAACTCAGCAGGTCTGGCAGCATGGAGAGAAAGAGAGTTAATGTTTTTAATTCACTATGGCTCCTCTGCAGAACTGAAACAGAGTTAGAAATTCTTTTAATACTCTTTAAAAGGGAGCAGAGGAGGAGTGAAGGGAACAGATAGTGTGGAGGCCCATTGAAAAAGACAAAGGGATTGTTGATGACAGCATATGAGCAAGGTGGTTTAATGAAACGGCAAAAAAAAGGAAAGTTGGGGTCATTCCTAGGGACAGATTGGGGACATTTCACAAAAGGGTCAGCCAGTCTGCCTTTGGTCTCGCAAATGTGAAGGAAACTGCATTATGAACAGCCAACACCATAAACTAGATTTTAAAAAAGTTCCAGTAAAATCCTGTTTCATCTGGAAGGTGCATTTGGGACCTTGGCCAGTGAGGAGGGAGGAAGTGAATGGGAGGGTGCCAGGGAGGAGTGAGGATGTGTGACAAGTGATGGAGTACTGGAGCAGTTTGTCACAGAGAGAATGGTCTCTGCAGAAGGCTGAGAGAGGAGGAGAAGTCAAAAAAAAAGTTAGTATGCAGGCACTAATATAGCTGATGGAATGCTGTCCTTTATCACAAAAGAACTTGAAAATAAAAATAAGGATGCTATGTTTCAGTTATACTGAAAGGTTTGGTTTCTTTATTTAACAAAAGATGTAAATGTATTGAAAGTGGTTCAGAGGACATTAACAAGATTCTGGAATGAGCAGATTATCTCATAGAGTCTTAGGGTCATACAACACCAAAACAGATCCCTCGGTCCATCTCATCCATGCCAACCATGTTTCCCAAACTAAACTAGTCCCATCTGCCTGTGTTTGGCCCATAACCCCCCAAACATAGCTTCACCAGCATCCTGTAATACCACAACATGACGTTCCAACTCCCATACTCAATGAAAACCAAAAGAACTGCGGATGCTGTAAATCAGGAACAAAAACAAAGCTGCTGGAAAAGCTCAGCAGGTCTGGCAGCATCCGTGGAGGAGAAAACAGAGTTAATGTTTCGGGTCCAGTGACCCTTCCTCAGAACTGATGGTGGCTGGGAAAACGTCAGTTTATATGCAGAAAATAGGGAGGTGGGCGGGGTAGGGAGTAAACGATGAGATAAAGCCCAAAGAGAGAGAAAGACAGTTGGACAGACAAAGGAGTTGCTAACGATCAGGCTGGGAGGGTGAATAGTTGTTAATGGAGACTGTTAGTGACTAACAACAGGGGGTGTGTAGTGGCAGGCTATGTGGTAACAAGGCCTGGTGTGTGGGGTGGGGGGCTGGGACATGGAAGAGTTTAGGCCCTAAAATCTACCCTCAACAACTTCTCTTTCAACTCCTCTCATTTTCTTCAGGTAAGAGGGGTTGCCATGGGCACCCGCATGGGCCCTAGTTATGCCTGTCTCTTTGTGGGGTACGTGGAACATTCCTTGCTCCAGTCCTATTCCGGCCTCCACCCACAACTCTTTCTCCAATACATCAATGATATCATCGGTGCTGCTTCCCTCTCTCATTGAGAATTGGAAAACTTCATCAATTTCGCCTCCAATTTCCACCCTGCCCTCACTTTCACCTGGTGTATCTCTGACTCCTCCTTTCCCTTCCTCAACATTTCTGTTTCCATTTCTGGGGGTAGACTAGGCACTAATATCCATTACAAACCCAACGACTCCCACAGCTACCTGGAATATAGATCCTCACACCCCACTTCCTGTAAAGACTCCATCCCATTCTCTCAGTTCCTCTGTCTCTGTCACACATGTTCAGATGAGGCCAACTTCGACAAGGGAGCCTCCGAAATGTCCACATTTTTCCTCAACAAAGGATTCCCCAGCTCCGTTGTCGACAGGGCCCTCAATCGGGTCCGACCCATCTCCCGCATTTCTATCCTCACCCCTTCTCTTCCCTCCCACAAAAGCAATGGGGTTCCCCTTATTCTCACCTACCATCCCACCAGCATCCACATCCAGAAGGTCATCAGACGCCATTTCCGCCACCTCCAGCAAGATGCCACCACCAGACACATATTCCCCTCCCCTCACTTGTCCGCCTTCTGCAGAGACCGTTCCCTCCGGGACACCCTGGTCCATACTTCCTTCACCCCAACACCTCCCCACAGCCCTATGGCACCTTCCCCTGTAACCGGCGAAGGTGCAACACCTGCGCATTTACCTCCTCCCTCCCCAGTATCCAAGGGCCCAAACATACCTTCCAGGTGAAGCAACACTTCCTGCACTTCCAAGAATCTATTCTACTGCATTCGCTGCTCACAATGTGGTCTCCTCTACATTGGGGAAACGAAGCGTAGACTTGGCGACCGCTTCGCAGAACATCTACGTTCTGCTCGCAAAAAAGACCCTGAACTACCTGTTGCCTGCCACTTCAATGCACCACCTTGCTCCCTGGCCAACATCTCTGTCTCCGGCTTGCTTCAGTGTTCCAGTGAAGCCCAGCGCAAGCTGGAGGAACAACACCTCATTTTCCATTTGGGGACCCTACAGCCCTCCGGACTTAATATTGAGTTCAATAATTTTAAAGCCTAAACTCTCCCATGTCCCAGTCCCCACCCCACACAGCAGGCCTTGTTACCACATAGCCTGCCACTACACACCCCTGTTGTTAGTCACTAACAGTCCCCATTAACAACTATTCACCCTCACAGCCTGATCGTTAGCAACTCCTTTATCTGTCCAACTGTCTCTCTCTCTCTCTCTCTCTTTGGGCTCTATCCTATCGTTTACTCCCTACCCCACCCACCTCCCTATTTTCTGCATATAAACTGACGTTTTCCCAGCCACCATCAGTTCTGAGGAAGGGTCACCGGACCCGAAACGTTAACTCTGTTTTCTCCTCCACAGATGCTGCCAGACCTGCTGAGCTTTTCCTATACTCAATGGTCGGAGCAACGAAGGTAAGCATGTCAAACGCATGTTTTACCACTCTGAAAGTGCATCACAGGTAGACAATCAGCTATGTACCTGCACCCCTCGATCTCCCCGTTCTACAACACTCCCCAGGACCCTACCGTTAACTCTGCAAATCCTCCCCTGCTCATTGTTTGAAAATGCAACACCTCGCATTCCTCCAAATGAATCTCCATTTGCCACTCCTTGACTCATTGGCCCAATCGATCAAGATTCCTTTGTAATCTTAGATAACTTTCTTCACTGTCCACTATATCACTACTTTGGTGCCATCTGCAAACTTACTAACTATGCTTCCTAAATTCTCATGCAAATCATTTATATAAATGACAAACAACAGTGGACCCAGCACCGATCCCTGCAGAATACTGCCGGTTGCAGGCCTCCAGTCCAATAAACAAACCTCCACCACCAGTCTTTCAGGTCCATTGTGTTTTTCCCCCTCGCCAACTTGCATGCCACTTCCTTGCATTTAATATTTCCCTTGTAAGCCATAGTTTGGCCAGCCTTCCTGTTCACTTTTGCACAGAAAGGAATGAACAATTGTTACGCTCTTTGAATGTTTGCTATTGCCTTTCCACTGTCATCCTTTTAAGTAATACTCATGAAGAAAGGTTAGACAGACCAAGGTTTTACTCTAATAGCGTTTAGAAGAGTGAGGAGTAATTTAATTGAAGTGTACAATATCCTAAATGGTCTTGACAAGATGGATATTGAAAAAATGTTGGAAGTCATGTGAAGGTTGTAAAGGACATTGGTGAGGCCTCTTCTGGAAATACTGTGTTCAGTTCGGGTCGCCCAGTTATAGGAAGGAATATTATCAAGCTGGAGAGGGTTCAGAAGAGATTTACCAGAATGTTGCCAGGTATGGCAGGTTTGAGTTATAAAGAAAGGCTAGATAGGCTGGGACTTTTTGCACTGGAGCATAGGAGATTAAGACGCGACCTTATAGCAATTTATAAAATAATGAGGGGCATTGATAGAGTTAATGTAGTTGTCCATCCCTAAGATGGGACATTTCAAGACTAGGGGCCACATTTTTAAGGTGACAGGAGAGACATTAAAAAAAAGACATCAGAGGCAATTTTTTTCCCCAAAAGATTGATTCACCTGTGGAACGAACTTCCTGGGGAAGTGGTGGATGCGGATACAATAACAACTTTTAAAAGATGTTTGAACAGATACATGAATAGGAAAGGGTTGGGGGGATATGGGCCAGGACCAGGCAGGTGGGATAAGTTTAGTTTGCGATTATATTTGGCATGAACTTGGACTGACGGGTCTGTTTCCGTGCTGTATGACTCTATGGCTCTATGGGAGCAGAACCAAAAGGCACTGCTGAAAAATTAAGAGGATCACCTATAGACCAAAGAAGAGGAGAATTTTTTCTCTGCAAGTGTCGTGCAACTTTGGAACTCTACCTCACAAGGCAGTGGATGCAGACTCACTGAATATTATTACTGCTGAAGTAGAGAGATTTTTGTTAGGCAAGGGAGTAGTTGTGAATATGGAATTCAAAACACAAACATATCAGCCATCATCTTCTTTATAACAGACCTAATTCACGTGCTCAAATGGTAGACACAATCCTGAAGTCAGAAGGACAGAATTTGAAATTGCTTGAGAAATTACTGATTACTTTCATTCATACCTCCTGGCTGTTCCACTGCCTTCCCTTCTTCCAGCCACCAGACTGATCTTCCTCTAAAGCCCTTGCTTTACCTCTGCTCCTGCATCTTTCTCTAACTTTTCTTCTATCCTCCCTCATACCTAATCCACTGCCCTTACAAACTACTGAATCATTTCTAACGTCCCTTTCCTCTTCAATGCCTTTGAACATTTTGTCGCCTCCAAAATGAGGGTCCATCTTTCACAGATCTCCAAAGTTGAATTCTTCCAGTTAGGTTTCCACCCCTGCGCAATATCAAACCTGTTCAAAGTTATAAATTACATCCTAGGATAGAGACAGAGACAAAGACATCTTCTGTTGTGAAAGACATCCATCATTCAATTGACACATGTTTAACCTTTGGTACAGTTGATCATACCCCTCAAATGCCACATGATCACCCAGCTGGCGAGCACTGCAAATACAAGTTTGTTCAGATTTATTTCTTCATAATAAATGAATCACCATCCATTGCTTCTCTCCCTGCTAACCCCATCCCAACCTCATCTGAAAATCCAGCAATGGTTTTCTCATGGACTCCAGTGGCTACAAGTTTTCTTTCAACATATACTTTCTCAGGTCTCTAAATTGTCAGGCTACTTAACGGACAGTACTCAGAACAGATATCTCCAGCAATTAAATATCATGAAGACCAAAGACATTGCTTTGGTTAAAAAAAAACAAACAACTATGGATTCTGGAAACCAGAAACAAAAGCAGAAATTGCAGGTCTGATAGCATCTGGGGAGAGAAGGCAGGGTTAACGTTTTGGTCTCAATACCCTTCTTCAGAAGAAGGATCACTGGACCCGAAGTGTTAACTCTGCTTTCTCTTCATAGATGCTGCTAAACCTGCTAAGATTTTCTAACAATTTCTGCCATTGCTTTGGTACCTTCCATAAACTCCATACTATCATGTTTGGTTTACCCCTCTCCTTGGCAACTGTATGAGAAGGCTGGACAAAGGGGGAAGAGACTGTTACAGAAGGGTAAAGAATAAAAGGGCATCAATTTTAAGGTCACTGACAAAAGAAACATCTGCAACATTAGATTAGGATCTGGAATGCACTGCCCAAATTTGTGATCAAGGTCATGAACAGAGAATTGGATGATTATCTGCAGACACAAACTTTGCAGCGCAATGTGCAGAGAACGGGGCATGGGTAGTTGAGTTGCCATTGCAGAGAACCAACACAGATATAACATAACAGTACAGCACAGTACAGGCCCTTTGGCCCACGATGTAGTGCTGACCTATTATCCTACTAAGATCAAACTACCCTGCATACCCTACATTGTACTATCATCCATGTGCCCGGCCAAGAGTTGCTTAAGAAGTCTCCAAAGTATCTGACTCCACGACCACTGCCGGCAGCGCATTCCACACGCCCACCACTCTGGGTCATATGGTATCTACATGCTGTAAACATTCTATAATTCAATCTATGATTCCAGATTTGTTTGCAAGGTTAAAGTCATATCTAATTTGGGTAAAATTTCAATGACCTATCTGCACCATCAGTGAAACCTTCTATTATCTCTTCAGTATCTTTGTACAATTTCAGCCTGTCACAGCTCATGAAGTATCCTCCATGCCTTAGTTTCCTCCAGACTTGATTTTTCAACACATCCCTGGCTAGTCTCCCACAGCCTTTTCTAGACTTTGCGATCTACATCGTTATTTGCATCACTTACCATGCCTTTGCTCACTGATCTATAATGGCTTCCTGGTAAGCAATGCCTTAATTTCTAAATTCTGATCTGGGTTTAAATCCGATTTACCGTTTAGTCTCTCCTGACCTCTGTAACCTCCTCGCGGTCCACACACTTTAAATTATATAAAAGCTTTGAATTCTGGCCTCTTAAACATCTGATTCTAATTGCTCCACAATTGGTGGCTGTGCTTTTAGATGCCTTTGCCCCAAGGTCCAGAATTATATCGCTGAATTGTTCATTTCTCTTTTTCCTTTAGGAATCATAGAGTCAAACAGCACAGAAACAGACCCTTCGGTTCTACCAGTCATTGCCCAACTAGTGCCGTCTGCTGCACTTGATCCCGTATCCCTCCAAACATTTCTTACTCATATACTTAACCAAATGTCTTTTAAACATTGTAATTACCTGCAGCCACCACTCTCTCTGGAAGTTCATTCCACACACAAACCACTCTGTGAAAAAGTTGCACCTCGTCAATGTAAAATTTTTGATTTGCTAAGTCGGTCAATCGATCAATCGTGGTCACGTGTACCAAAATGCAGTGAACAGATTTGTTTATGAACGGCACAGGCAGATCATACTAAGTCAAGGATGTACAGATCAAAAAGACTAGACGAAGGCATACAGTTTACACAGCACACAGATCAAAAAGACTTAGACGAAGGCATACAGTTTACACAGCACACAGATCAAAAAGACTTAGATGAAGGCATACAGTTTACACTGCACAGGGTGTGCGCCAGGCGAGATCAACATTAGCAAGATCAGCTTTATTTGAGGCTAGAGAGTCCATTCATCAGTCTAATAACAGCCGGAAACAAGCTGTTTCTGAACCTGCTCGTGCATGTGTTCAGGCTTCTGTATCTTCTGCCTGATGGAATAGGTTGTAGGAGATCATTACCAGGGTGCAATGGGTATTTGATGATGTTGGCCGCCTTTCCAAGGCAGCGAGCTGTGTAAATGGAGTCTATAGATGGAAGGTTGGCTTCCTGGGCTGAGCACACCACCTTCTGTAGTTTCTTACAGTCCTGGGCGGAGCAGTTGCCATACCAGGCCGTTATGCACCCGGACAATATGCTTTCAATGACGCATCTGTAGAAGTTGGAGTTTATCCTCTCACCTTAAAAATATGCCACCTAGTCTTGAAATCCTCCACCTGCCATTCGCCTTATGATTTTATAAACCTCGATAAGGTCACCCCTCAACCTCCTGTGCTCCAGTGAGAAAAGGTCCAGCTATCCAGCCTCTTCTTATGACTCAAACCCTCCATTCCCAGCAACATCCTGGTAAATTTCTTCTGAACGCTCTCCTGCTTAACAACATTCTTTCTATAATATGGCGGCCAGAACTGGATATAGAAGAGACTTCACCAACATCTTGTAAGATCTCAACATGACGTCCCAACTCTGATCCTCAAAGGTCTGAGCAATGAAGGAAGGCGTGCCAAATGCCTCCTTAACCACTCTATCTGTATGTGTAGCAAACGTCAAAGAAATAATGTACCTGATCTCCCAAAGCTCTCTGTTCTACGCACTACCCAAGGCCCTACTTTTAAGTGTTTAAGTCCTGCCTTTGTTTGTTTTAAGAGACTCAAACACACCTCTTCATGAAGCTATTCGCCATCTGCTATAATCTGCTTATGTAGCTTTGTCTCTTATTTTGCTTTTCAATGCCCTTGTGAACCACCCTGGAACCAATGATTCCCTTTGAAAATGTATTGCTGTGCATGGTGCCACAGTGCATGAACAGAAATATTCATTTTGCTTTCTCTCCACAAATGCTGCCAGACTTGCTGAGTTTTTCCAGCAATTTCTGATTTTGTTCAACACAAAAATGTCCTACATGCTAGCTTTCAGTTTGCCAAATTGCTGGAGACATATACAGCTTAGCAAAAACATTGCATGGGGCAATTTATTACATCAAAGGCATTTTATAAAATGAAAGCTGAAATAGCTCGTGTTTCTGCACTTTTTCTTTTCTCTTCTCAAAACTCAGCAACACACATTTCACAAAGATAACACAAGGAGCATTGCCACTAACCAAAGATTACAGTTCACAGAAACATTGAGGCATCTGGATATGTTCTAACGATATTAAGTAGGTGTACAAGAGAAAATAATGCTACCATGACTCCTTCAGAAAAATACACAGTCTTACACAGTCTCATTAAATGTGGAAAATAACAGTGATGGAAAAAAGAAAACTCAGAACACTGAGTAATAAGTTTTTCAAATTTACCCCAGCATAAGTTTAATTATTTTCTATATATTTACTACTATCACATTGATACCCTTAGCTAGTGTAATGTGACAAATTAAAGTCTAATGATAACCATTAAACCACTGTCGATTGTCAGAAAAACCTATCTGATTTAATCATGTCCTTTAGTGAAGAAAACTGCCATTCTTACTCAGTCTGGCCTACATGTGACTCCAGAATGTGAAATAACGTGGTTGACTCTTAACTGCCCCTTGGGCAATTAGGGATCAGCAATAAATGCTGCCTGGCCAATGTTGCCAAGATCCCATGAATAAATAAAAAAAAAATTCACAATTTAAAAGGCGTTGGCAACAAATAACAATAAGTATCAATCTAGGTTGCAAACAATACATAGTGCCATTTCTTGAAATGAGAGACATCTAAGTAAAGTCCATCCTATAGATAAACGAATGGATAATGTACCTGAGAGATCAAGAGTACGATCTAGAAAAACGATTGATGCTCTATGTTGGGCAGTTTTTCTTCTGTGTTTTGCTTGTGGATAATTGGCAAGCTCTCCTGCAATTATTCTGCTAGTAGGTCCAACCGCAAAGCAGTCTTCTTTGAGTTGCAGAACTTCTAACATTGAATTCAAAGTTGAAACGAGTGATCTGATTTGTATCTGAAGTTCAAAGGGCAAAGACTGAAAGTCGATGTCGTTCAGGCTCCCGAACCTCTTCTTGTCGGGTCTGGTATTGTTGATCAGTTTCAGATCCTGAGGCACAAACGAAAACAAGGACGAATAGGCTGTAGTGATGAAAAGGTGGGGAGAGATGGGTGCGATTAAAACGGGCAGGTGCATGACCTCGCCAGTGTAATTCATGTTACCCATCCACTGAGACAGCAGGTCCCCGAATTCTTCGAAGATGAGTTCCTGCTCCATATCGACCATCAGATTATTGGCAAACAGGTGGACAGCGTGGCTGACTGCAGTAATCACCACACAATACTGGAAGGAGCTAAGGGTTACAATGTCGCGGATCACATCGGCTGTGCGTCCCTTCAGCAAAGTGCTCACCACGAATACGGCTTTGACCTGCCCCGGGGTCCCCGCTTCGAAGCTGCTGAACTCTTTGACGTTCAGGGCCCCGGCTTGGAGCAGCCTGTCCATGCCGCCGGCCCAGTGCAAACTCTCGGCGCACGCCGCGTCCATGAACACCACCGCCTTCTTGACTTTGGTGCACACCTTTCCCCAGGTTCGGTCGGCAACACCCAGCCCTGGCCCCATGCCCATGTCCGCGCTAACTCCATCACTCATGTTGACCCTCCGTCTCTATGGTCACAACAACATCAAAACTTTCAGCCGGTCATAAACCGGTCCCTTAAAGATGACGTTCAAAGCTTTCGACGCAAGGTGATGACATTTTAGTCAATGTGGCCACTGGGAATTGTAGTGTCCATGAGTTGTTCAGGTTGTCCAATTCGAGTGGGGGAATTAACCATCGAGTCAATACTTCTGGTTCACTGTATTTTAAACATTTGTTACTTACTGTTGAATGTGTTATTGAATCTCTGGTAGTGTTCACCTAGTTTGCAACTCCACTGAAGGTGGGAGGTGGTATTAGTGCTTTCATCCCTGTTTGTGAACAACATATTAAAGAAAACTAATGAATGGATTTCAATGAAACTTTAGGATATGGCCAAAGGAAGAAATTATTAGGTTTCTTTTGGCAAATATGCATATCTGGATCTGGATTTTTTTAAAGGATCCATTCACATTATGAAATAAGGCAAATTAACAATTTTTAGATCATTGTGAGTTGTTTTATATAGAATGTCGGCATGGACCAGTTTGGGCCGAAGGGCCTGTCTCCCTGCTATGGGACTTTATGACTCTAATAATGTCCATTATTACAGATGGGCATGTGGAAAAAAAGGAAGCAAAGAAAGAATATAGGAAGAACATAAAAAAGAAAACAAAGGTCTTCAGTAGGCATATTAATAATAAAAGGACAATCAAAAGGAAAGTGGGACTATTTATGGACCTAAGAGAGGATTTCTGCCTGAAGGTTCTGGCTGAGGTTTTAAATGAGTATTTTAATCTACCTTTGGCAACATTACCAAAGTCATTGTGAAAGAGGAGGTAGTTGAAACACATATTGCATTTGCAATGGCTTTGTGATCAATTTGGTCAATGTTTCCACTTTGCATCTTTTAGAGATGATTTACAACTGCTGATCTCCTCCATATTGCAGAGTTCACTCATGAGCTCCTTCATTTCTGGGAGGCACGATGAGAACTTATGAGAATCAAATCTGACAAAACAAAGGGTTCTGATTCTACCTCCACCTGATTCATCTGTCAGTTCTCTTACAAACTTCCTGAAAGTTTCATACATAATAACTGATGGATCATATGTGAAACGGGCAATCCCAGCAAAGTGGATAACAGTATTTGTCATTTCTATTCCAAAATCAATTTAGAGACCGCTTTGCAGAGCACCTGCACTCTGTTCGCAACAAACGACAACACCTTCTGGTCGTGAACCGTTTCAAATCCCTAGGCAACATGTCCATCCTGGACCTCCTCCAGTGTCACAATGAAGCCACCCGCAAACTGGAGGAGCAGCACCTCATATTCCGCCTTGGGAGCCTACAACCCAATGCTCTCAATGTGGATTTTACCAGTTTCAAAATCTCTCCACCCCCCCACCTCATCCTATGACCAACCTTCTCTCTCATTCCCAACTCCTTGACCTGATACAATCTGTCCATCTTCTCTCCCACATATCCGCTCCTCCCACCTCACTGACCAATCCCCACCACTGCCTACCTGCACTCACCTATCACCATCCCACCTACCTACCCCAGCCTCATCCCTCCTCTATTTATTTTGGAGCTCCCTTCCCCCTCCCCCATTTCTGAAGAAGGGTCCCGACCCAAAATGTCAACATTCCTGCTCCTCTGATGCTGCCTGGCCTACTGTGCTCCTCCAGCTCCACACTTTTACCTCTGACTCCAGCATCTTACTATCTCTGACTATCCCATTAGGAATGCTCCAGAATCAGTGAGGTTCCTCCTTTATTTCTTCCCTGCCTTTTGAATAGTTTTGTCAGAGACTGCCAGTAACTCGCTACCTAGTGCGTTTAATGTAGCTACATAGAGCTACTTTTCCTGCTCCCCAATGCAGGCTGGTTACAGCTGACTCCTTGCATCATTCTTGATGCCTGAGGCCTGCTCCCTGATGCAACCTTTCTGTAAATGGCTTTTAAACCCACCTGAGCACCACTCCCCAATGCACCCGATTGAATGTAGCTTCTTCCCCAAAGTTCATGCTGTTATTTTGCTTTATTTTATCCTGAAATATGACAGTGGAGGCTATTTTGCTCCTATTTTGTTTTGTTCTCACATGGAACACAGTAGTGAGAGTTATTGTGCGACTCTCTGTTTTCTTTAAGATGGATTACTGCAGTGAAGGTTTTTTTAAATGTTAATTCATGTAATTTTAACAAGGAATACACTATAAAAGGTTGTTGGACTGCTACTTTGATTTATTTTAATACTCTGGAGACAACTGAAATGCTTTATTATACTCTTGCACTTTATAAATAAATGCGCAATAACCTAGTGTTCTGAAGAACTTACTTTGATGCCAACATAAGCTCACAAACTGATGACTCACCTCACTCTCACAACTCTGGAGTCTTAACAAATTTCAAGCCTCCAAATAGGGTGCCGGGGAAAAAGATTTGGGAAGCCCTCCTTTAGCCCCACTCAGTGATGTTGCTGACATCTGTCTTGCTTAATACAAAACAGCCCCTCCCATTCATCACTGAACAATGTTACAATGCATTAGCAAAACACCATCAATGTTTTTAGAATTTTATTTTATTCATTCATGGGACATGAGCATCACTGGCTATGCCAGCATTTACTACCCATCATTAGTTGTCCTGGAGAAGGTGATGAATTTCTGAAATCCATTTGTTGGTACACCCCATGCTGTCAGATAGGGACTTCCAGGATTTTGACATAGTGACACTTAAGGAGTGATGATATATTTCCAAGTCAGGATAGTGAGTGGCTTGGATCGAAACTTGCATATGTTGGTGTTTCCATGTATCTGCTGCCCTTGTCCATCTTGTCGTAGGTTTGGAAGGTGCTGAGTAAGGATTCTTGGTGAATTTCTACAGTGCATGTTATAGGTGGTATTCACTGCTGTGACTGAGCATCAGTGATGATCGGAAAGTTTGTGGATGTGATGCTAACCAAGTAGGCTGCTTTGTCCTAACTAGCTTCTTGAGTGCTTTTGAAGGTGCACTCATCAGACAAATGGGAAGTATTCCATCCAGAACTAATTTGTCCCTTCTTGATGATCAACAGGCTTTGGGGAGTCAGGAGGTGAGTTATATGCTGCAGGATTTTTTCAAGCAAATCTAAAAAGGATCTTACATGTTAGTTCTATTAATAAATGAACTAACAGCCAGGCTGCACATGTTCTGGAGCTGAAATACCATTTCCTCTCAAGTGACCATATTGTAACCATCCTCACATTATCTATTTGACCTGTTTTGGAAAATGATTTAGCTGTATAGTTGAGTAGAAAACAAAGCCATTTAAAATGTTCAGGAAATAGCTTGCAAAACCATCTTTGCTCTGATGACAGTATCATAGTTATTCAGATGCCTTACATAAATGTGGTCTGAAGACACTTGAGAACAGGCACAATCACCATTCTCACAGTTCACTATCCTTCCAGGTTGTATGCTTCTGTAAATTTTTAAGTTATGTATTTTAATACCAAAGTCATTAATACAGATCAAGAAAATCAATTGTGCTAAAGACAATCCCTGGGGACCTCCATTACATACGAGCCTTCAGTTTGACAAACAACTGTTCCCCACTGTCCTCTGTTTCCTGGCACTAAGTGTAAAACAATTTTAAAAACCTTGCTGATATTTCTTAAATGAAAAGCTTTCTCAACTCTGAGGTTAAACTGACTGGCCTGTAACTTGCAGAATTTGTTCTTGCATCTTCTTTTGAAAGGGTTCGGTACTCTCCTGTCCTCTGGAACCACCCCCATACTTAAAGAAAATTGAAAGACTGCAGCTAGTGCCTCTGCAGTTTTCATTTCATCTTACCTTTTATTTCCATCATCCAGGGAACTCTGGTTTTGTTTCCCCTGTCCTTTCCCTCTTTGGGAATAAATGCATCTCCATTCTAACTATCAATGAACATATAAAATAAGAGCAGAGGTAGACCATTCTGCCCCTCAAGCCCACTCCACCAGTCAATAAGATCATGGATGACCTAGTCTTTAATGGCAGTCACTTGCTCGATGTGCCCAACAATCTTTGATTCTAATCTACCCAGCACAAAACTAGAATCATTAGTGATGCGGATAATGTTCAAATATAGGTAGGAAATTTTCTTGTTTCTATGTTGAGTTTCATAAGTGACATCAATAATGGGTAACAGAATTGTGAAGTGATTTTTTCAATTATTTCATAGAGCATGAATGTTGCAAGTAAGGCAAGCATAATCGTTTTTGAAATGGTAAAGGAAAGTTGACTTTTTGTACCACTACAGTTCATTCGGTGTAGGTCAATGCACAGGTGAGGGGATGGAGATATAATTTCACATCAGGATAGCATGGGGTTTGGAGAGGAAATTGCAAGTAGTGATGTTCATATGCATCTGCTGCCTTTGTCTTTCCAGGTGGTACAGATCATTAGTTTGGAAATTTTATGTTAACATATGCTAAAATCTTTATAAACCCTTCCTTGTATTCTTGCCTGAGTCATCAGTTTCAAACACCATTTCAGAGATTTGAGCTCATAATTTACACCAAAGTAAACACTATGCTGTTGGAGGTGACTTTTTTTTTGATAGGATGCCAAACTGAGGCCTTGTTTGTTCTGTCATGTGGACAGAAAAGATTCAAGATATTAATGCATGAGAATTCGCAGGTGGTCTATTTATTGTACATTCTTTAACCAAAATCAACACTCTAGGTAAGTCTAAGACAACAAGGTGTAGAGCTGGATGAACACAGCAGGCCAAGCAGCATCAGAGGAGCAGGAAGGCTGACGTTTCGGGCCTAGACCCTTCTTCAGATTGTTATCTCAGATTCTCCAGCATCTGCAGTTCCTGCTAACTCTAGGTAAGTCAACTATCTTGTTGCTATAACTATATGGTCTAGTTACTACATTTCCTACATTAGAACAATGATGTACATCAAAGGTTTTTCCCTCACTGTAAAAGTTTCACATCATACCTGGGATGTGAAAGGCGCAAAATAATCACAGATTTTTAAATCTGTTGTGTGGTGCCTAATCTATCTGTCCTTCCAGCATCATCTTTTCTACAACTTGTTATCCCGACAATGTATTTTAACATTGAACAGAAAATGCTGGAAATATCTAGCAAGTCGGAAAACCTCTGTGGAAAGAGAACTGTTTCTCTCCCCATAGATACTTGCCAGGCCTGAGCCTTTCCATCATTTTCTATTATTATTCCCATGATTCGCAGGATTTTGCTTTTGGAGATGACACAGTGTGGAGGTGGAGGAGGAACATCTCTGACTCCAGCATCTGCACTTCTCACTGACTCTTTTGCTTTTGGAGTATGTTTTCAAAATCCAAGGTAATGATGAGTCACGAACCAAAAGCATGTGAAATGTTGTATGAGTATAGCACTGAATATTGCCTATGTACACACACACTCTCTCCCTTCTGATCTTCTCTCACTTTGATACCAAGCAGTTAGACAGAAGGTCAGTGCCAGAGGCTGGTTTCCGGGTCAGAGGTACCGGCTTCGGGGTTATTTCCTGGGTTAAAGGTCAGGCTGGCGGTGAATGTGCGTATCAGGAGTTGGGCCCAGTGCACGGCGACATTAATCTCATTTCCCCGGGCGGGTGGTCAGGCAGGAGGCCGGCAGCATGTCAGCGGATGCGGAGAACATGCCGAAGGAGGCCGGCTCGGGCAGTGCGGGGCTGGGTGAGGATGAAGAGCACTGGCTGTACGGAGGTGAGTGTGGGCCCCGGGGTTGTGGGAGGTGGTGCTGTCCGAGCTGGCTCCGGCATATTACTGTGTCTCTGTCAGCCCGGCCTCTGATCACCGTCGTTTCCTCTTGGTCTTCTCTTTAAACCGATGTTCCGTTTCGATTTCAGATGAAAATGACCCAAACAAACAAGAAGAGGCCGCGCCTGTTGACAGGTGAGCGAAAATTCTGAAGTTCTCAGCCGCCTCTTTTGCCCCTTTTTCTCACTTTCACCGTGCGGATTACTTACATTTTTATAGGCGTCCTTTACTCCTCAACACTGCATTCAGATCTTTGGTAAAGACTCTCTTTTTTTAATGTCTGTGTGGTATAATTGATCGATTTGTACAGAATTCAAGGTACGTTGACTGGCAGTGATCCTTGGGGTGAAGTGAGATTCTCAGGAGGTTTGATAGGGTAGAACAAAAACAAAGTTGCTGGAAAAGCTCAGCAGGTCTGGCAGCATCTGTGAAGGAGAAAACAGTTAACGTTTCGGGTCCGGTGACCCTTCCTCAGAACTGATAGGGTAGAAACTGAGATAGTAGGAACTGCAGATGCTGGAGAATCTGAGATAACAAGGTGCAGAGCTGGATGAACACAGCAGGCCAAGCAGCATCAGAGGAGCAGGAAAGCTGACATTTCGGGCCTAGACGCTTCTTCAGAAAGGTATACGGTGGATAATTGTGTTCTGGTACTTTACCTTTCGTGAGTCTACCTGGGGACTGTTTACAGGTTTTTCACCATGAAACATCCCATGAAAGCTTGTTTTAACTTTGTGTGATGTCCGCAATAACTTGGTAGTAATGAACAATCTGGTGATTTATATTTTCCTTTTCTTGAATCCAAAGTGCTGATTGTACAGAGTTTACAGCCACAGTGCCTCATCCTAGCGAGCTTTTTGGAGAAAAGCCTGCCTGATACCTCCATAGTCAATAGGCAACGATGTAATTGTCAAATGGAGTAGTACAGAAACATGAAATTCTGAAATTCTCAGGCATAAAACTTTTTGTAAACGATTGTATATGATTCCAATATGCCAGTTTGCTTTCCAGTTTGCACAGTCCGTAGTTCCCAGATTATGCTTGTCTAATCCCGATTTCAAGTATTTTCTTTCCTAATTGACTTTTCTTTCTCAATTGTGCTGGTTTACAATTCTGTAATACTTGACCACCTTGCTCAAATACTAATTTGCAATGACTATTGGTGTCTAATATAATGGCTGTTCCACTGCCAAGCCTCAGCATCACGTGCACCTGCGTGCTTTGTGGTTACTAGTTGGAACCTGAGTTGTGTTTTTGAAGTTAACCCACTGCTGTTAAGGCCAATTTGTTTACTATTTCCTGGAGTTTTGATTGAGATGAGCTGATAAGAGTGGGAATTTAATGGTGTGCCTCTGTTATGTTCTGTGTAGCTCATTTGCCAGTAGAATAATCATAAGAACATAAGAACTAGGAGCAGGAATAGGCCATCTGGCCCCTCAAGCCTGCCCCGCCAATTAATAAGATCATGGCTGATCTTTTTGAGACTCAGCTCCACTTACCCGCCCACTCACTATAACCCTTAATTCCTTTACTGTTCAAAAATTTATCTAGCCTTAAAAACATTCAGCAAGGTAGCTTCAACCGCTTCACTGGGCAGGGAATTCCACAGATTCACAACCCTTTGGGTGAAGAAGTTCCTCCTGACCTCAGTGCTACATCTGCTTCCCTTTATTTTGAGGCGATGCCCTCTAGTCCTAGTTTCTCCTGCTAGCGGAAACAACCTCCCTGCCTCCACCTTATCTATTCCCTTCATAATCTTATGTTTCTATAAGATCTCCCCTCATTCTTCTGAACTCCAATGAGTATAATCCCAGCCGACTCAGTCTCTCAAATCGGGAAAGTTGTCAAGTCATTTCAATCGCTGTGAAAATATATTTAATTATGACATCAGAATGGAACTGCATAAATAAAGCAGTTCATAAATGCATTTATATTGCACTTTTAACATGTGGGAAGGTGATGGCCTGGTGTCAATACTACTCAGAGTTACTTTCTGACTTTTCTTTTTTTAAAAAATAATTAACTTCATAGAACTGACTAACATCCTTCTGCTTTAATTTTAACTTCCAAATCCCGACGTATATGTATTCTACACCTTTAAATCACAAGAAGAGGATAAAGATAGGTTAATGCATTGGTCACATAAATATCAAATTAATTCCCAATAAAAACCGAAACAACTGCAGATGCTGGAAATCAGAAACAAAAATAGAAATTGCTGGTAAAGCTCAGCAGGTCTGGCAGCATCTTTGGAGAGAAATCAGACCTGCTGAGCTTTTGCAAAGTTTTCTGTTTTTTGTGTCAAATGCATTCTAATGCAGAAAAATGAGATGTAGTACATTTTTTGGAGCTATCATATTTTTTAAGGTTTATTTTAGCATCTTTATGCCAAATAGTTAAACTTTAAAAGGAATTAGTTAAGAACTTTATCAGCACTTGTCACCCAAATGTGAAAACATTTCAGCAAGTAAATGAAAGTCTATGTTCTATTGGTAGACGCAAAGAATATTTAAATCTGCACAAATGATGCATTATGTCACTGTTCAAGTATTTGCTCAATTTTGGACAACCTCTTTTAGGAGCAAAGTAAAGCTTTAAACGTAGAACAATACAACACAGGAAAAGGCCCTTTGGCCCACCATGTCTGTGCTGACCATGATGCCATTCCAAACTGTTCCCATCTACTTTTCTCCTGGTCTGTGACCCTCTATTCCCTTCCTGTTCGTGTGTGTATCTAAATGTGTCTTAAATGTTGCTATCCTATTGCTTCTACCATCCTGGCAGCGCGTTTCAGGCACCTACCACCCTCAGGCTTTTACAAACACTTGAAACAAAGGCAGCAATTGCTGGAGAAACTCAGCAGGGTCTCACATCCTCTGTGGTAGGAAGACAGGGTTGACGTTTCTGGCCCAGTGACTCCTCTTTGGCATAAATCTTCTTCTGATGATGGGTCATCGGACTTGATGTTGACTCTGCTTTTTTTATGCCCCACGTTTTCTGCCAGACCTGCTGAATTTTTTCCAACAGTTTCTGTTTTTATTTAATATTGTTACTATTTGGCTCACAAGTAATCGTGTATTAAAGCTTCACCATGTTGCCATCTCATTTTAAGTGCCCGTGATGCTGATCCTGGCATTCCTTCCAGGACTCTTATTGAACGATAGTTAATCTGATGGCACTAGTCGAGTAGAGGATTTTCCAGCCCATGAGGTGCAGATTGTAGTTGAAAGTCCACAGCACCTCATGAATCCGCAGTATTCACTTGCTAAATCTGTTTGACCCTATTACATGTAATACCACAGTTTTACCACACAGTACTCTGGCATAGATAAGGTGAGTAGCAAATGTCTTTTCCTTAGGGTTGGAGAGTTCAAAATTGAGAGCATAATTTTAAGGTGAATGGGGAAAGATTTAAAAGGTACATGATGGGTGACTTTTCACACAGAGGGTAGTTCGTATGTAGAATGAACTGCCAGAGGAAGTAGTAGAGGAGGGTACGATTCGGACAATTAAGAAACGTTTGAATAGGTACATGAATAGGAAAGGTTTAGAGGGATAAGGGCCAAACGCAGACAAGTGGAGCGAGTTTAGTTTGGGAAACTTGGTCAGCATGGACGAGTTGGACTGAAGGGTCTGTTTCTGTGCTGTATAAACCTACAACTCTACCTCCTTTTTAAAATTTCTCCCTTTTACCTCTGACCTATGCTGTCTAGTATCTGATGTTTACACCCTAGGACCAAGACTCCCAACTATGCACCCTCTTCATGCTTATAATTTTATGTACTTCTATCAGGGCACCCCCTCAGCCTCTGACACTGTACCAAAAATAATCCTCTCCTTACAGTTAATACCCTCTAATCCTGGTAAATTTCTTTTGCACCCTCTCCAAAGCTTCTTATAATGTGGTGACCAGAACGGTACACAAACTCCAAATATGTCCTAACTAAATTTTTATACAGTTGCAACATGACTTGCCAATATTTATACTCTTTTTGCCCTTACCAATGAAGACAAACATGCCGTACGCCGCCTTTTACTGCTTTCTCCACTTGTTTTGCCACTTTAAGGGATCTGTGGACTTGGATCACAAGATCCCTCTGTATATTAATGTTCCTAAGAGTGCTGCCATTTACTGTATACTTACCTGTTGTGTTTCACTTCCCAAAATGCATCATGCCATACTTGTTCAAATTAGTTCTCTGCCCAACTTACCAACCAATAGTCACAGACTCCCAGTCAGAAGAACACCCCTCCATAACTGCCCTCTGTCTTCAAAGATCAAACCAATTTTGTATCCAATAAAGATACTGGAATGAGAACATTTTAATAGTTAGGAATTACCAAAGAAATCGGGAACTTTTAACTGGAGCAGGGGAGATTTAAGAAGCATTCTCGATGGACAAGTTCAAATAAGACTTGTCCATTTACTGGGGAACTATCTCCAGTCGTCAGTGAGTTAATTCAAGGGCATAAATTAAAGTTATCACCAGAAGAGATTTAGCAAAAAGTATTCAAGTTCTGAGAATATTGAATGGTCTTCCAGAACCTGATTTGAAGCAGAATTTGACATAGCTTTTGAATAAAAAGTAGATCAGTTTTTTAAAAAGAAAGTCATGAAATCAATGTAGATGAAGGATGAGTGCTTAACACTTCAGTGATGTACTATGGAGGTTCAACTATTTGTTTTGATTTATTATTATGACATATACCTAGGTACAGTGTAAAGTTTTGTTCTGCATGTAGTGCAGGCAGGTCATACCATTTGGAGTGCATAGGGTAATAGAACAGAGCGAAGAATACAATGTTACAGCTGTAGAGAAGGTGCGCAGAGACTTAGAATTGAGGTCTAGAACAGCAGGATGATTATCGATCTAAGAATAAGATCAGCTATAGACAGCTCGCAAAATGTCATCATGCTACGCCATCTTGAATATTTATTCCTTTACTTCCATTTTGTAAATTTGAGATTAAAACATCTGGCTCATTGTCTCAAATATAGGACATGAGTCAGTTACTAATGAATTACGTTCTGTTTAAAGGGATAAAAGTTTGTGAAGGTTTATCTGGAAAAGAGTTGGTATCTGGTTGCAAAAGAAAGCCCAGAATGTCCATATTACTTTGGTTGTTGTTCATCCTCAGCACAAAAGGGCTCTTGCCAGAATCTTGATTTCTGTTTCTAATGTAGAATATTTGGAGTTTCTTATTTGTGTGTATTTTAGAATCATAGAATCCCTATAGTGTGGAAGCAGGCCATTCAGTTAATCAAGTCCACACTCTCACCAAAGAGCATCCAACCCAGATCCGTCCCTGTAACCTTGGCTAATCCACCTAACTTGCACATCCCTGGACACTGTGGACAATTTAGCATGGCCAATCCACTTAACCTGCATATCTCTGGACTGTGGGAGGAAACTGGAGCACCCAGAGGCAACCCACACAGATATGGAGAGAATGTGCAAACTCCATGCAAGACAGTTGCTGAGGGTGGAATCAAGCCCAGGTCCCTGGCACGCTGTGAAACTGCAGTGCTAGTCACTGTGCTGCCCTACTTTTACTTAGTCATCATGTTAACTTTTTTTTGTATTTCTCAACCACTCCTCCCATTTTCTATCTTAATTTGTCCACTTCAGAAATCAATTTTCTCCTATGTACAGAAGTATGAACCAAGCCACGGAGTCAAACACAATGATGCTACTCAGTTTTCAGCATTGGGTTATGAAATAGCAGTCTGGAACCTTTTTACTAATTTCTCCCCTTATCGTCACCTCTTTAGTATGCCAAACACAGCTGAGACTGGCTAACTTAGCGCAGAATGAGAATTGAACCTGGGACTTAGTAACTTGTTTGTTTTATTTCTATATTCCACTAGGCATTAGGTTATCAAGGGAGTGCATTGCAGCAACCAACTTTGAAATGTCAGCTACTTTAAAAGAGAGATTTTTATCTGTTGTTCAAAAGCTGGCACCTGCTCTTCTCCTTGAATAATAAGATAAAGACAGACAGAATTTGTGCATTATTGTGTCCTTGGGGGATGTCTGACATGTTTTATGTTAGTGAATTTTCAAAATCAATTACTATTCTAATGCACCAAACAATACAACCAGATCCCAAAAGGCAGCAACTGAAATAAATAGCCAGTTACAAAAACAAAGTACAGGAGAAACACCACAAGTCTGGCAGCATCTCTGCAGAGAGAAGCAGAGTTAACGTTTAGAGTCCAATATGATGCTTACTCGGAAGCCTGGATAAAGAACCAGTTAATCTGTTTCTATTTGCCTTGTCCAAAGAAGGAACTTTGGTCAAGGTACCTCTTCAAGTAATGAAATGGGAAAATCTGTGTCTGCCTGAATAGGTAGTGAGAGCCTTTACTTAATGCCCTAGTCTTATGATTGGTATCAAAGCCAAAGGTCTCACTGCTGACCTTGAAGAAAACGGTCCACAAGGATCTAACAGTCCCTACGATGACAGTTTAAATCTAGTATCAAATCAAAGGGATGCCTTGGCATGCAGCAGGAGTCATGTCAACAAGCAGGTAGGCTTCCATCAACTTGAAGCATTCACACAGTGCAAACAATTAAGTTAAAATTATTTAAAATTTTACACTGTGAATTAAAATTTCAGACTGTGAAATAAATCTATGACTAAATGAAGAAAGAAGCTAAAATAAACAGGCTAGTTTAAAGAGAAATTGAAGTGTCCATTTTTGTATCATAAGGGAGAAATTTGACTCTCCATGAATATATGATGTTTGCTTTTCAAGACCAGTTAGGGTATTTAGAAGTAATTATGCAGTTGGTGTGCCATTGAAAACTTACTTACACCTCATTCATGAAGTGGGACCTTTTGAAAATATTTCACAATGAGACGAACCGTGTATAACTGGAAACTTTTGCCAATTCATGATTGGGGTTATTGCCATCTGTCGGTACCTTATCAGTGCACCCTATGAAAGTTTCATTTTCTCTATGGAAATTTGGACATCTGCAGAAGTCTAGAAGTTACTGTCAAAGTTGCTGTTAGTTTCAGTAGAGTAATAATGGGTGCTGATATTTTGCTTTGGTAGCGACAGCAAAACACTGGACTGTTTTCTCTGAAAAAAACGTCTTCTACAAAACAGCCCTCGGTCAGCCTTAACAGCTCCTGTATTGAAATTCTGAAGTCTAGGTTGCACAATTTTCTGACTCTTGAGCGGAACTGAGATGAGCAGATGCACTCATTTATAGCGTAGTTTCCATCAAAAACCCGAGTATACCTTTTCAAAAGTGAGTACTTTGACACTCTAAATTCAGAAGTATTTAGCCAATATTTAATCTTGTTCCACCAAAAGTTTAAATTCTGAATGAAAATTACCCATCCATGCTCTGTTCATGGTTGAAAAATGGTTTCCTTTCCTTTGTATTTTAGTGCTTGTCTAGTTTTGAAAGGCTGTGCTCTTTCATGTGAAACATATCTTAGAATATTAATGATTTATCTCTCTTTAGTGTTGATGCACCTGCTCCAGACTCTACGGAAGAAACTCGGGGAAATGGAGTGATGAGAGCGGTGAGTGTTCAGCTGACTTCAGACCATCAAAGTAGGCGGTGTAACTGGGTTCAAGAAAATATTAGTGTTGAAGAGACAAGAAACTCTAGTAGTTGATCTGTTTAAAGCAGCTGTTCTTTCTGCTATCAGCTGACTACAGCGAGGAATATAACATTTGAATGGGAATCACTTTTTTGGCTTTTGTCCCTTACCTCATTTTTACCTGTGTGATATGTCATGTTTTGTAGAATTTTTTTGCTGTATTTCCATGGACCACATTTTGTTGTTAAGTTCAAGCTAATGTGTTAAATGCACAGGTCAACTATGTTGTCACAGTGTATTAAGTTTTGAAGTGTCTGAACTGGCATCTTAGAGATATTTAAGGATTATTTAATAGGTCAGCAACCATCATATTTGCTGCTGTGGCAATTCCATTCATTTGAATCCATCAGAGATCATTACTATTGTAGATTGGTAGTTTCTGGTTAGGATAAGTTGCATGCCATGTGTAAGGAGAGGACATTGTGCCCTGGAAATAGAGAAGCTGAAACAAAGGAATAGTTTTCTTAAGGCAACCCACCAACGTAGGAAAGCATAACATTAGTTTCATCGATTATTGTGTAGAATCGAGCTTTTTCAATTCAACAGGTTGATTCTGCACATGTTTACCTGATACTTTTCACCATGTTGAGGAATTAAATGGTTTACAATTGAACTAAGATAACAAGGTGTAGAGCTGGATGAACACAGCAGGCCAAGCAACATCAGAGGAGCAGGAAAGCTGATGTTTTTTTCTGATGAAGGGTCTAGGCCCGAAACATCAGCCTTTCTGCTCCTACGATGCTGCTTGGCCTGCTGTGTTCATCCAGCTCTGCACCTTGTTGTTTCGGGCCTCGACCCTTCTTCAGAAATCTTCTTCAGAAACGTCAGCTTTCCTGCTCCTCTGCTGCTTGGCCTGCTGTGTTCATCCAGCTCTGCACCTTGTATTCTCAGATTCTCCAGCATCTGCAGTACCTACTATCTCTGATATAATTGAACTAAAATTGGTAACATTTAATTCAATAACCATCCAATTAAATTTTTTAAGAAATGGGAAAACACATATCTAGAAACTATGGAACACAGGACAATTTAATTATAGAGTAGGAGGGAATCACAAAACATCTCCAACATAGGAGGTATTTGATGGCTCTCCAAATGAACAATTAATCTGATGCTATTCTCCATGGTTTTCTCTGGGAGCTACACACTTAACCTTTTCAAATAATAACATAAGCCCTTCATGAGAGCTTCAGTTGAACTTCCCTTGATCACAGTCAGTCAGTGAGTGCAAGAAACAGTAGCGTGTGTATTCATTTTACAATGATTGTATGTCTTTGCTAGGTGTGTCGCTGATTTTGGCATAGCTACTGTGCGTGGAACTTTCTAAAAACCTCCTTTTTATGATCAGGGCTATGCAGGCTGTCGGAAAGTAATTCCAAAGTTGCAGATGCATTGCCTGCAGTTTTCCTTCTATTATTAATAGATGAATATGTACACCATTGATTTTATTAATGGGGCCTGTTGAACTTTTGTCTGTGTTAAAATGTTGAATAAGCTCATCTCTTTATTTAAAATACAAAAGCGTTTCTGACTTTTTATAATCAGATTTTGAAAATACAACTGAGGCATGCGGCAAGTTTGTTGTGTCAGTTACAATTTGACATGGGACAAGATTTTTTTTGAAAAGACTTCCAGGTAATCTCAGTCTCGCTCGCTCTTCCTCTTGCTGTCTCCAGTGTTTATTGATCATCCGCTGAGAAGGAGCTGCCGTTTTGGACTGAATCTTTAGGATTCTCAAATTTTGCTTTATCATGCCAATTCCTATCTTGAACATCTCCTCTGCCCTATGTTCCTCCAAGATAGCTGCACTCCTCTCACTTTGGCCTCTTGTGCATTCCTTGTTTGAATTATTCCTCCATTGGTTATCACTCCTTCATCTATCAATGTCTTAATCTCTGAAATCCCTTACCTTAACCCCTCTACCTCTCTCTTCTCCTTAACAACACACCTTAAAACTTCCTGCTTTCAGCAAATCTTTGCTCTTCTACCCTAATTATGTTGCTTATTGCTATATTTTTTGTTTCATAGTGCCTCTTGTTTAATACCATGGAATGCTTCATTAGGTTAATGGTGCTATATAGATATAAATTGTCTGCTATTTTGTAGAAAAAGAACCTGTCCGAGGCATACTTTTCAGACTTGAAAAGGCTTCAAACATTATAGATTTCTGTTTACTGCTTAAATTTCATGATTTATTATGTTTCTGATGAATCTGACAAACTGCTGTCATTAGCAATGACAAAAACAAAAATGGCTGGAAAAGCTCAGCAGGTCTGACACCATCTGTGGAGAGAAATTAGGGTTAGCACGTTGGGTCCAGTAACCCTTCCTCAGAACTGTTGACTCTTCAGTGGTATGCATAAAATAGCTATATAAACAGAAAATTCTTCAGGTGAGGTATCTGTGGAGAGAGAAACAGGTTGATGTTTCTTGTCCAAAAATTATCCTTCAGAACAGAAGATCTTATTTCAGATATTTCCATAAAATAGTTGTCAGCTTTGGGCATCGATTCTAAAACATTTAAATTATATAACAATTCCACAGCACACCCACCTTTTTTATTCAGCCAAGTTGACTGCTCACATTTATGTGCATTTACTATGGTTACAGGCTTAATTGAGAGGTTTGTAACATAGTGCACAAAGCTAAAGAAGGATCAAATGCTTTAATGTTTCAAATCCACCAAAACAAATTGTCTTTGACTGCAAGTATTCAAACTCTGCTCAACTCCTACTATTGCCAACTAATCTGTTCCACAGAAGTTTGCAGATGACATTTCATATTCGTAACAATATTTTAAAATGTATTGTTTTTATTAAATAATTGAACAGATACATAATGGATCGGAGCAAAGTAGAGTAAATGGAAATTTCCTGAGTTAGTGGGAAGCCTGCTCCTTCCAGTGGGCACAGAACTGTTTGATCCAGGGAGGAATTTGAGAGGGCCACCTGCAAATCTTGCTCCACTGATGAGCAGCGGTTCTGTTGTTTTTCACAATGTTAGCTCCCAGAGCTAGTTTATCAGAAATGGCAGCAGTGCGGCAGAAGCATGGCCAGCAATTATCTGATATTCATGTACCACTGTCAGCCAAAACGCGTAAAAAGAAATCGCTGTAAGTTTAACTTCATTAGGCAGTCCATCCATAGGCTTTTTTTTTTGTAGAAAATAATATCATTTTTGAATCAAAAAAGACTGAACTAATGCATCCAGTCATACCATGTACATTTGTCAAGGAGCCGTAGAATTCTCTTGCGGTGTTTTGAAGAGCATTCCTGCTAACTTTCTCTCTGGCTGTTCGGGCCTCCAAGATCCTTGCACAGCAGCTACTTCCAGAACCGGAAGTCCACACCATGGTTGGTGTTCCCACACTAAACACCATGCACAGAACCTTGGAGTGGTTGCACATGTTGGTCCTGCGACTGATGATACTAGTGGAAACATCTCCAGTGAATCCCCTGCCATGGTCTCTTGGCACTGGCCCAGTTTTGACCTGAAACCTTGAAGTTTATATGGTCAGGATCATCTCGTTCTTCCGCAGCTTTTTAGTATTTGGCTGTTTTGGATGGGTGAAAATGTCTGAGAGAGATGCCATCTTAGCCCACCAGTAATCGTCAGATAGCAACTCTTTTTTTTTTTATAAGTTGTACATACATTGTTGAAAACTCTGTCGGATCTCTCTGCAGCTCGTGAATGTGGGAGAGAACCTTCTCCCTCATTGAATGGGAGTAAACTCTTGGTGTTCAGCTCCTATCTCTGCACACACAGTAGTGAACAAATGTAGTTTCAATGACCATGACTTCATGTAGTTCATGATTTTCATGGCTTGATTGAATAATACAGCTAACACTGGTGGCATTGTTTTGATTCCAAAAGCTTCACTATAGAGATGCAATCATAGAACCATCAAGTCCACACCGCCCCTCCGAAGAGCATCCCACCCAGACCCATTCACCTACCATTTCCCTGTAACCCGGCAGTTCCTATGTCTAATCCATCTAATTTACACAACCCTGGACCCTATGGGCAATTTAGCATGGCCAATCCATCTAGCCTACACACCTTTGGACTGTGGGAGGAAACTAGGATACCTGGAGGAAACCCACGCAGACGTGGGGAGAATGTGCAAAGTCCACACAGACAGTTGCCCGAGGGTGGAATTGAACCTGGGTCCCTGGCGCTGTTAGGCAGCAGTGCTAACCACTGAGCTACTATGAATGGCAGGTTTTGCTCTTTAAGCTTACTAACAAATTGTTTGGTTTTCCCCGTTGCTTTGTTAGTATAAATGCTCCAAAACGTGGCCCAGGTAAGTTTGTTTTCCTTCGAGTAGGTATGTTACCCAACCATTTCTTCACCTGTTGCGTGACTTGGTAGCTCCTTACAAAATAAAAAATTCTCCTGAATGGGGTTTCCATCAACATACAGAATGTTGGCCAGCAGCTGGAAGGGACTACTTATATTGATGAACTCATCTACAAATCAAACTGTCCACTAGCAGCTAACTTCTCTTGCAGCACTTCCTCGATCACTTGACATGTTGTCAATTCACTGTTTCAAGTGTGTTATCAGAGAGTGGAATTTTGTTGATCTCTTTTGCAGCATTTGTACCTAACATTTACACTGAAGGGTTTTTTTTTATAATTACCTCTGATTAAGTTTTTGGCAATGGTATTGGGGCTTTGTTGATTTTGCTAAGAGCTCAGTCACCAATTTTTTCCAGTACGTGCACGCACTCCAAATGTTGGGTCTGCTTTGTCTTGTTTTTTCAACACTTGAAGCACTTTGTTTACAAGAGATGGTTGGTTTGTCTGCAAGTGGCATTTTAGCTTGGTGACATCGTAGAATTTACCAGCTTTTCTCTGCAGATAAAAGATTGATATAGGCAAATGATATCTTGCGTCCATGAAAATCCAAAGGCAAGATAACACTCATCATACTATCTCTGAGCAGTTTTTAATTTTTAACTGTTTGGTTTCAGATGTCTTGTCACTGACTGAATTAGCAGAGGAATTGCCTCTGACAACCAACTTTCCCACTTCTTTGCAAAATTTATTTTATTTCCGCTGATCGAAGAAATGTGGAAATGGTCAATCTTGCTACATGTGCTAATGTTAGCTTGTTCTGTCTCGTTTTATTATCAACAAAAAAAAAACACAATTAATTTTTGAGCTTTGAGTTGTAGATTTGTTTAGATTGAATATTGTTTCTGGTTTTTGTTACCTTTGTAGAAAATTTCAGGGCACACTTAGGACCGTCCTTATGGCATACCACACTGGTTGAAAACCGCTGGGATAGGGAGCTTTTGGGACTATCTTCATTCTTCAGTATTGTACCAGTTGGCCTGTTGAATAACTACAGTTACCCAGTTAACATAGTGACTAATGTTTTGAAATTAAAAATACACAAAAGTAAGTAGAGCTTTCAGTTTGTTTGCAGTAGGAGAAGGGAATGTCCAAAGTTTGAAAACGCTATGCTTGATATTGAGTATAGTTTTAGCAATTCTAATCTTTGTGTTTTAGAATCCTACAACTGAAGGGGAGGATGAAAGTGACAGTGATAGTGATGACGACGATGATGATGTTCAAGTAACCATCGGTGATATTAAAACTGGAGCACCACAGTACACGTAGGTTCCTATGTTTATTCATATATGTATATAAATATTTCACTGTCTTTGTGCCTTGAGATGAGTAAATCTGTTGTGGATTATTTTTCAGGATTTGTTTTATTTGCAATTCTGAGCAGGAGGCTTTAAAAGAAATCATGTTTATTGCGCATCCTCTGGCCCTTCTGAATTTTCAATCCAATTTGTAGCGGTGACCAGGACATTTATCTTAAAGTGGAAGTGGCATCGGTAAAGCCTCATTTTTTTGCCCTTCCTTAATTCCTCTGAGAAGTCAGTGATGATGGCCTTTGTCTTTGAACCCCTCTTTTTGACATAAAGGCAATAGTGGACCCAAAATGGCATCAAGGAGCCCTAGAAAAACTGGAATCAAGGGAAATCAGGAGGAACAGTCTCTGCTGTTGGAATCAAAGTTGGCGGAAAGGAAGATGGTTATTGTTGTTAGAGGTCAGTCATCTAACAGCTCCAGGACATCTCTGCAGGAGTTCCTCAGGGTGTTGTCCTTGGCCCAAACATTTACAGCTGTTTCATCAATGACTTTCTTTCCATCACAAGATCAAAACTGGGGATGTTTGCTGATGATTGCACAATGTTCAGTACATTCATGGCTCTTCGGAGAGAGAAATTTTGTGTCCCTATACAACAAAGCATGGCCAGCATTCAGGCCTCCATTTAAGAGCAGAAAAAATATGAGTAGAGTAAGCCATTCACCCCTTGAGCCTGCTCTCCCATTTGATAGCATCTTAGCTGATCTGACACTCCTCACATTCTGCCCTTTTCCCCATAACTCTTGATTCCTCTCCTGATGAAGAAATTCTGTATTGCAGCCATAAATGTGTTAGGTCTCCGCCCCCACAGCTCTCTGTTGCAAGTAGTTCCAAAGGCTGTGTTCTGAGAGAAGAAATTCCTCCTCATCTCAGTCTTAAATTGGCACTTCCTAATTCTAGACTATGCTGTATGGCCCTGGAATCTCCCATCGTGGAAACATCACCTCCCATTCTCCCAAAGAGAAAGATCACCTCTCCTTTTAAGTTTCAATCAGTAGAGTCCCATATGAATATACTATTGAAGACATGTAACATTTGCACCACACAGGTGCCTGGCAATGATCATTGAGAACAAGAGAATCTAGTTATTGCACACTTGACATTGACTGGCATTACCATCTATTGTTGAATCCTCACTGTCAACATGTTGGGGGTTATCATTGACCAGAAACTGAACTGGAGCTGCAATTTTAAAAACTGTGGCTACAAAAGCAGGGCAGAAACGAGAAATTTTCATGAGTAAGCCACCATCTAACTCCCTACAGCCTTTCTATTATCTAAAGGTACAAGTCGAGAGTATGATGGAATGCTCCCCACTTAGCTGGATCAATGCAACTCCAACAATACTGAAGAAGCTTGGTACAAACCCAGACAAAGCAACCTGCTCGATTGGCAGTCCATCCACAACCTTCAATGTTCAATTCTTTCACTGCCAAGCGCAGTGGTCCGAGTATGTACCGTCAGTAAGATGCATTGTAATAACCTGCCAACCTTATTTGTCAGTATGCCCCAAACCCATGATCTCTACTGTTTCGAAGGACATGCTCAGCAGATGCATAGGAATGTCATCACTTGTACATTTTCCTGACTTGGAATTATATTGTTGTTCCTTCTTTGTGGCTGGGTCAAAACCCTTGAATTTCACTATAAGAGTACTCTCGGAGTCCTTACACCCCAAGGACTGCAGAGGTTTAAGAAGACTGAGGAAATATATACAGGCAGTCCCTTTGTTGCGAATGCGTTCGGTTCTTGAGTCTGTTTGCAAGCTGATTTGTCAGCAAGTTGGGACGTAATGCAGGACAATGTAAGGGAGCTATTTGTAAATACAGGATCTGTTTATACATTAGATCTTTAAAGTTACACCCCTGAAGGAGATCAAGTTTATAAGTCAGACACTTGAAAATCAAGGCCCCCCCCTTTACTGGTATTGGAAGCAATCCAGAAAAGATTCACTAGGATGATCCTGGATATGTAGTTTGGCTTGTACTCTGGAGTTTAGAAGAATGAGAGGAGACCTTTATTGAAACATAGAAAATTCTCTGGGAGCTTAACAAGTAGATGCAGCAAGGTTGTTTCCCTTTGCGGGAGAGCTTAGGATCAGAGGGTATTATCTCAGAATAAGTGGTGACCTATTTAAGACAGATGAGTATTCTTTCATCACTTTGGTGAGCTGCTGCATTGCTAATTGTGACAGTGTATCAGGGCTGAACATTGAGTTCACTGCTGAGACACCTATTTTTAGAAAGCTGTTCCCTGTTGGCTTACAATGATCATGTATGCCTGAATTAGATGATTGATGACTGTTCTGTCACAAACTTGACTTGAGCCTTATAGCTGAAAGATCAGGGAATGTGCTACTTGCTGTGGTGTTCAAAGTTGTCCAGTAAAACCTCAGTGGACCTCCAAGATGTTGGTAATGACCTTGGCATTCATGAAGTTCAAGGGTATTTGATTTGGTTTGCTTTCATTTAACATGTTGAATGAGAGCTTTGCAACAGGGCATTTCGTAAAAATACCAATTGTAGAAGAAAACCAACATTTATATTATATGTAGGAGAGTCCTGATTCACTGGCCAGTAGACCGTCATGGGTTCATTCATATAGATAGAGAATGTACCATTAATGCTGATTGACAGTTACAGCCAGGCTTTGTTTAAATTTCAAACCAGGCAGATTGACTCTTGTCAGGCATTACTCTTGGAAATGAAACAGTGAATGGTTGTCACCACTTGTTGCATCGAATAAATGTGGGTTTTTGTCTTGCATCTTAAGATGAAAAGATTCGACAAAATGGATCTTCTTTTCAGCAATAGCCAAATCAAAATAGTGGTCAAATCATGTTCTGATGCCATCTTCCAAATTCCATTTTAAAACCAATGGTAATGTTTTAGGCCAGATTTGTATTTTAGGTTCATGACCAGAGGGAACTGGCGAAATCTTTTCCCTTCACTTTGTAAGGCAAACCCGACATAGTGTGACCTATTCTACAAATAAATACTTATTGATGTGCAGCAAGGCCATCACAGCTGGTGTTTACTTGGAAACATGCTCAGGAAGGCAGCACATAATTGTGGTTCCTTTGTATGTCACTTTCATTACAAACTTTATATTGAAATTCATAAACAGGAACTTTAATGCTTACTTATATGAATAAACTAATGCAAAGTAAAATCTGAAGTTGAATATTTGCATTGCTATGCTAAGCTAAGCTAAGCTAAACTAAACTAAAAAATTTTAAATTTAAATTCAAGTAAAGAATATTAAGCAAACATGTGAAGTCTTAATTGAAATATATTTTCTGTCCAATAGCTATGGAGTGACACCTGTAAATCTCAATATTAAGTCCTCAGGAAGACTTTATGGGTCAGGTAAGAAACCTTATCTACTTTTTTCTCCCTGCGCTACTGTCAACTGCAGCCAAGTGAAAGAGTAACAGCATAACTGGCTACTATGCATTTATTAAGAGTGGCTTGGCAAAGATCCTTATTCTTTCCTGTCCTCTTACCACCCAGTGGAGAAGTACATAACCTCACTTGGTCATTTTTCAGAACTGTGGTTGCTTGTTGAAAATCAACAGTATATTTCACATTTGAATTCTGGGTCCTTTAGATTTAAATTGATTTACTTTAGTTGTTGAGCTTGTAAATCCTGATGTAAGTTGTCTTTCATTGATTTCACTAACATTGCAGTGTAGCATTTGAAAATGAGCAATTTATGTAGACCCTTGAGCATAATTACAAAGTATTTAGGGATACTGAGGTAAAATTATTAATAATAGAAACCAAGCTGGTGAGACCATGTATTAAAGAGTACCTTGAACAAAAAAAAATCTACATTAAGAATAGAAAATCTTCTCCTCCTTGCTGAATTTATTTTAATTGTATATTTTTCATTACCTGGTTCACGGTTTCCATTTGGGCCTCCATGCAGCAAGGAGTCCTCTACCATCTTTGTAATTTGCTCAAAAGAGACTAAAGTGAGTTGGTACTGAATGCTAGTTGGAACACAAGGTTAATTTTGTGCATTATTCCAATTGGTGCCCTTCTGTTTTGCTAACCGAGTGATTGGATATCACTAAAAATATTTTATGCAATCAGCACTTAACCTGAAGATTAGTTTTTCAAATCATACCGGTCAGGAAGTAATCGCAGTCCTTTACATTGTAGCTTTTCCAGTACTTTTTACATCAATGGTAGAACTTATCAAATCAACAGATAACTTCTGATGAAGGGTCTAGACCCGAAACGTCAGCCTTTCTGCTCCTATGATGCTGCTTGGCCTGCTGTGTTCATCCAGCTCTGCACCTTGTTGTCTCAGATAACTTTAAAGCCTTGTGCAACTATATTCACTAAAGTAACTTACCATAAGCTGTTTATCTTTGTCTGTGTCCTTTAATAAAAGACCAAACTAAGACTGTGCTAATGCTGCTGTATTTTGAACAAAGTGTGTTGTTTGTTTTTAGGTAATTTCTGGGTCTGAGATTGTTAAAAGGGGCAGAAATGGCTTTTATAGGGTGAAATGCTTTTCCTGTCAGATGTGGAAGATCAGAGAGATTTTGATTGTTCCTGTAGACTATGTCTGCAGGAAGCAGGTTTGGTAACGAATCCTATTGGACCATACGGAGTGATTGGAATAGCAGTTAGAGACACTGAAGAGCCTGCAAGAGCAATGAGGTGTGATGGATTGCAGTTTCAACAAGGTGGAGACACTGCAGATGCAGTCAGATAGATGGTTGACTGCTAGGAATGGTAGGAGAGGTAACCTGGTACTGCAGGACTCTCCTGCAGGTATCCACATCTTAAACAGGCATCCTGTTTTGGAGACTGTAGGGCTGACGGCCTCTGAGTGTGGCACTAATAGCCAGGTTTCTGGTACTGTGACTGACTACTGTAATGACAGGTATGTCAGGTTCCAAGTGATCAATTCTAATAAGGGACTGTCTAGTCTGGGGCACAGACAGATGTTTATGTGGCTGTCAATGAGACATCGGGATGGTGCGTTTCCTTTCTGTCAGAGTCAAGGATGTCTTGGAGAGTGCAAAATATTCTGAAATGGGAGAGAGGCCAGCAAGATGTGCATGTTGATACCAATGACATAGGTAGGGAAAGGGATGAGGTTCTGCAGCGATAATATAGGAAACTAGGCGGGAGGTTAAAAGTAGTCCTCTTAAGTAGTAACATCTGGACTACTACCAGTGCCATGGTGCTAATGACAGTGCAAGCAGGAGGATAGAGTAGAGAGATTTGTGGCTGAGGAGCTGGTGGAAGGGCAAGGATTCACATTTTTTTTGGACCATTGGGATCTCTTAAGGGGTAGAAACGACCTGTATAAGAGAGATGGGTTACACCTGAACTGGGACCAATATCCTTCCTCGGAAATTTGTAGGCAAGGCCTACTTGGGAGGTTTTAAACTAATGAGAGGTGGGGGTAGGGTTGTGGGAACTAAAGTGGTAGCAATTGTGGCATGGTTGGCATGGGACTGGGATGTCATAGCTATCACAGAAACATGGCTCATGGATGGACATGACTGGTAGCTAAATGTTTCAGGGTATAGATGCTATAGGAAGGATAGAAAGGGAGGCAAGAGAGGAGGTGGTGTGGTGTTTTTGGTTAGAGAGAACATTACGGCTGTACTTGGGGAAGACATTCCTGGGAGGTCATCCAGTGAAGTTAAATGGGTGAAACTTAGAAATAAAAAAGCGATTAATCACCTTGTTGGAATTGTACAATAAGATCTCCTCCTCCTCCTCCTCCTCCTCCTCCTCCCCCCCCCCCATGCATCAGCGGGAAATATGAGAAGTAAATATGTAAGGAGATCTCCAATATCTGTAACAAACATAGGGTTGTAATGTTAGGGGATATTAACTTTCCAGACCGAGACTGGGACTGATAGTGTTGAGGGCTGGGATGGGGAGGATTTAAGTGTGTACAAGAAAGCTTTCTTATTCAGTTTGTCGGGATACCTACTAGAGGAGGAGCAATACCTGACCTTCTGTTGCGCAATTGACCGAGGTGTCAGTAGGAGAGAACTTGGGGGCCAGTGATCAAAACTATTGTAAAACTGATAGAATTATGGAAAAGGATAGAACTGATTTAAAAAAAGTTAGTCCTAAAATGGAGTAAGGCCAATTTTGACGATATTAGACAGGAACTTTGAAAAGCTGATTGGGGCAGGTTATTCGCAGGTAAAGGGATGGCGTGGGAAGTGGTAGACCTTTTAAGAATGAGAGTTCAGAGACAGTCAGTTCCTGTGAGTGTGAAGGGCAAGACTGATAGATGTAGGGAGTGCTGGATGACTGGAGAAATTGAAGCTATGGTCAAGAAAGAGAGGGAGGTATATATCAGGTGTAGACAGCTGGAATCGAGTGAATCTCTAAAGGAGTACAAGGGCAGTAGGAATATACTTAAGGGGAAAGTCAGAAGAGCACGAAGGGGGCAAGAGATAACTTTGGCAGATGGAAAATCCAAAACGATTCTTTAACTCTATCAGTACATTAAGGGCACAAGAGTAACTAGGGAGAGAATAGAATCTCTTAAAGATCTATGTGTGGAAACACATGAGATGGGTGAGATACCAAACAAATATTTTGCGTCAGTATTTACCACGGAAAAGGACGTGGAAGCGGGGAAAGTTGGAAATAAATTGTGATGTCTTGAACAGTGCTCATCCTAGAGAAGAGGTGGTGTTGGAGATCTTTAAAAGCATAACGGTAGATAAGTCCCTGGGACCTGATCAGGTATTTCCCAGAACTTTGTAGGAAGCTACGGAAGAAATTGCTAGGCCCCTTGCTGAGAAAGTTTTATCATTGATGGACTCAGGTGAGGTGCTGGAATACTGGAGGTTTGCTAATGTGGTGCCGTTATTTAAAAGAGGCTGTAAGGAGAAACCAAGGAAATATAGATTGGTGGGCCTTAAGTCAGTGCTGGGCAAGTTGTTGGAGGGGACTCAGAGGGACAGGATTTACATGCATTTGGAAAGGCAAGGACTGATTAGGGATAGTCAGCATGGCTTTGTGCATGGGAAATCGTGTCTTACTCACTTGATTTTTTTTTTGAAGAGGTGACAAAAAAATTGAAGGCAGAGTGGAAGATGCGGTCTATATGAACTTCAGCAAAGTTGCTTGATAAGGTTCTGCATGGCAGACTGGCTATTATGTTAGATCACATGGGCTCCGAGGGGAGCTAGCCAATTGGATACAAAACTGGCTTCAAGGTAGGAGTCAGAGGGTGATGATAGAGGGTTGATTTTGGACTGGAGTCCTGTGACCAGTGGTGTGCCACAAGATTGATGCTGTGTCCATTGCTTTTCATCATTTATACAAATTATTTGGATGTAAATATAGGAGGCATGGTTAGTAAGTTGCAGATGATACCAAAATAGATGGCGTAGTGGACAGTGAGGAAGATTATCTCCGTGTACAGCAGGTCCTTGATCAGATAGGCCAGTGGGATGAGGAATGGCAGATGAAGTTTAATTTAGATAAATGTGAGGTGTTGCATTTTGGTAAGGCAAACAAGAGCAGGAGTTAGACAGTTAATGGTAGGGCCCTAGGGACTGTTGTCAACAAAGAAACCTAGAGGTGCAGGTGCATAGTTCCTTGAAAGTGGAGTCGCAGGTAGACAGGATGGTGAAGGAGCCATTTGGCAGGCTTGCCTTCATTGGTTGGAGTATTGAGTATAGGAGTTGGGCTGTCATGTTGAGGCTGTAGAAGACGTTGGTGAAACCACTTTTAGAAGACTGCGTTCAATTCTGGCCACCCTCCTGTAGGAAGGATGTTGTTAAACTTGAAAGGGTGCAGAAAAGATTTACAAGGGTGTTGCCGGGATTAGGGGGGGTTTTAATCTATAGTGAGAGGCTGAATAGACTGGGGCTCTTTTCCCTGGAACATCAGAGACTGAGGGGTGACTTTCTAGAGGTTTATAAAATCATGATGTGGAGGTGCCGATGTTGGACTGGGTTGGACAAAGTCAGAAGTCACATGGCCCCACGGTGTAGTCCAGCAGGTTTATTTGAAATCACAAGCTTTCGGAGCACTGCTTCTTCATTGGGTAAAGTCTCCTTCACCTGCTGAAGGAGCAGCACTCCAAAACCTTGTGATTTCAAATAAACCTGTTGGAGTCATATACCCTGGAGTCGTGTGACCTCTGACTATAAAATCATGAGGGGCATGGATAGGGTGAATAGCCAAGCTCTTTACCCCAGGGTCGGGGGAGTCCAAAACTAGAGGGCATCGTTTAAGGTGAGAGGGGAAACATTTGGAAAGGACTTACGGGGCAACTTTCACACAGATGGTGATGCATGTATGGAACGATCTGACAGAGGAGGTGGTGGAGGCTGGTACAATTACAACATTTAAAAGGCATCTGGATGGGTGTATGAATAGGCAGGGTTGAGACGGATATGATCCAAAAGCTGGCAAAGGGGACTGGCTCAGATTGGGATATGTGGTCGGTGTGGATGAGTTGGACAGAAGAGTGTGTTTCCGTGCAGTGTGACTCCATAAGTCTAGTGCCTTGGAATTTTATTTTTGTTTGATATCAATGATAGAGCATTAAAAGCTGTGAAATGTTTCTTTTATGACATGTTAAAGCTACTTGAGAGTGAACAACATCCAAATCACTTGATGGAATAAAGCAGTTTGTTTTTGAATTTTTTTTTTAGATTTGATTTGTCTCTGGGTCAATTACACAGAGAACTGCAACTGATTAGAGTTCAATAGTATATGGGGAAAAATGTTCTTTTTGTTGAAAAGCTTTTAATTTTCAACTTTTTTAATGTTACTTACGTCAAACTTGAAAATTTTATTTCCTAGGAACAAAAGCTGGAAAAGGCGTTGATCTTGATGCTCCTGGTGACATCAATGGAATGCCAGCTTTAGAAATAGATTTGGATTCTTTCGAAGATAAGCCTTGGAGGAAACCAGGTATGGAATTCATATTCAACTGATGTGAGGATCACTTGGGAATATTTAAATATATGTATTAAAACTTGGTGTCTCTATTATCTAAGTATTGATGTTATTATCATTGTTTCAAATTTGTAAAAATTGGAAATTAGTTATTAAATTCTCAACAAACAAAATGTACTGTTTATGTTTATTTAGCTCAAAATCTGTGCATATGAAAGAAAAATAATTGACAATAAATAATTATTGTAATTATAGTGCTATTTGCTCATGCGGTTGTTTCATCTCTGTTTAAGGTGCTGATCTTTCTGATTACTTCAATTATGGGTTCAATGAAGAAACTTGGAAAGCCTATTGTGAGAAACAGAAGCGACTGAGAATGGGTCTTGAACCCCTTCCTCTTGCCTCAACTACAAACAGAATTACAGTTAGTATTCACTGAGATTGCAGTTCTAAAGTGCAAGTCCATAATGCACATCACAAACAATTAAGATACTGATCACCACACTTTTAAAAAATCCTTATGATAGTCCTTGTCACAAACCCCCCCCCCCCCTCAAAAACAACCCTTCACTTCCTCCCCCACTGGCCAAATGTGTTTGGTCTATTTCTGTGATGGGGTTTCATAATTAACTAGGTCAGTCCTTTCAGAGCCATGATTTTAAACCAGTATGTGTCAGAGAGCAGAGTACTAAAGGGCTCCTGGAGTGTTATAGGAAGCTTGTTTATGCTGTGGGGTTTATGACCAGAGAGAAAAAGAAACTATTAGATGGAATGAGCAATTCTTAATAAAAAAAAATTTAGTTAGTCTTTTAAATTCAGTTGTCAAAAGATCTGACAGTTGTTAGAAGAGTAGTTTCTTTTAGAAAAAGGAGTTCATTCAGAGTAGTTCAGGGAATAGATCACCTCTGTCAGGGTTTCACCTTTGTTATTCAGAGCTGAGAAAGTAAAAGCAATTGTGTGAGTCAAAGAAAAAGATTTTTCAGCTCACCTGACTGGAACTAGAAACAAATAGATAAGTCGACCCACAGATTTGATGAGGAAGGAACATTTCTCTGGAATAAAAACAAAGTGCAGGAGAAACTCTCCACTCTTCACAGCGTTTGTGGAGAGAGAAACACAGTTAACATTTCCAGTCCAATAAGCACTGCTTCAGGAGCAATTACTGCAGATGCTGGAATCTGCACTGAAAACAAAATGCTGGAGATCACCGGGTCAGGCAGCATCCATGGAGAGAAAGCAAGCTAACATTTCGTGTCTAAATGACTCTTTATCAGAGCTCTGATGCTAAAGTATGCTAAACGCTTTTTTAACCACCCTGTCTGTCTATGATGCAACTTTCAAACAACTATATACCTGAACCTCCTAGGTCTCTCTGTTCGACAACACTACCCAGGGCCCAACCGTTAACTCTGAGTCCTGCCCTTTCTCGTTTTACCAAAATGCAATACCTCGCATTTTATCCAAGTTGAACTCCATCTGCCACTCCTTGGCCCATTGGCCCAATTGATCAAGATCCCTTTGTACTCTTAGACAAACTTCTTCACCGTCGATTATACCAACAATCTTGGTGTCATTTGCAAACTTATGCCTCCTAAATTCTTATCCAATCATTTAAATAAATTATAAACAACAGTGGAGTCAGCACAAATCCCTGTAGAACACTGCTAGTCACCGGTCTCCAGTCCGAACGATAACCCTTTACCACCACCCTCTGTCTCCTATCATCAGACCGATTTTGTATCTAATTAACGAGCTCTTCCTGAATCCCACGTGATCTAAACAAAAACCGAAAGAACTGCGGATACTGTAAATCATGAACAGAAACAAAGTTGCTGGAAAAGCTCAGCAGATCTGGCAGCATCTATGAAGGTAAAAAAACAGAGTTAACGTTTCAGGTCCGGTGACCCTTAGGATGTTAACTCTGTTTTCTATTTCGCAGATGCTGCCAGACCTGCTGAGCTTTTCCAACAACTTTGTTTTTGTTCATGATCAATATCACTTCGTTCTGTTCAGTGCCCAGAACTGACTGCACTTATTTAGATGGGTTTTGACAAAGACGATAAGTGAAGCATAAATTTCTTGATTTATTTCGTACACCAAGAGTTCAAGATCAGTTTGATTAGCTTTTTTTAAACTTTATTTTGTGCTTGTGCAAAAGCTTTGTGATTCGTTCATATGAGTATCTAATTTCCTTTGCTCCTGTAAAGCTGATTGTTTCTTACCATCAAAATATTTTGCTTGTCTTTCTCAGATTCAAATTGATGACCTCAAAGTTGCCACATTGAACTTTATCTGCCAAACATTTCACATGTTTTATTCCGTATAGGTCTTTGTAAAGAAACAATCTCCTCAACTTGCTTGACTGTTCTTAAAATTTCAGTAATGGTGCAAGTTTTAAATTTTTCAGGTACAACAGGGCAGAACTGGAAATCCTGAGAAAGAACCAGAGGTGCCACCCCCTAAGATGGACTTCCCTTCTCCTCCAAATCGTTTCCGGGCAGGACCTCCACCTAACAGGTCAGAATTTAAGCAAAGAGATGTTCAGTGGAAGTTTTACTTTTACCATCTCGTGGTTGTTGCTTATTTATAAAGTGTAAACGATTTGTAATTTTAGAACAATACTTCCTTGAAATGTGTTTCAAAATTTGCATTGAGCTTGGAGAAAACATTTTGAGCTAGAGATGCTTAAGGTGAAATATCTGTGGTTAAGGATGAGAGCTGTTGTACTTGAGGTGTTGAATTTCGACCATTGTAGAGAATCCTTAGAATTATAGGATCCCCTGTGGTATGGTAGACCATTTGGCCCATCAAGTTCACACTGACTGTCCAAAGAGCATCGCTTCCACTCTATCAGCCTAATCTAGGGGACATTTTTTTCATTATGCAGCAATTCATTGAATAGGAGGGTCAATGCATCATAATTCTTGGTTAATACTTGTTTAGCACCATGGGATGTTTTACTACATTAACATCACCATAAATGCAAGTTATTGCACTATCCGTGGTCAGGAAATTAGTGATCAGAAAACAATTTCAGAAAAGGTCATTAATATCTGGAATAAATGTTCGTGATACCACTTGAAAAGGCACCTTAGACGTTTTGTAGAAAACTGGATTACTTCTGGTGAAATGAAGGGTAATTTTTTTTTAATGGAAACATAACTTGAGTTTGGCATAAAAAGAACAGATTTGTTAGATGTGATATTTATTCTTTTTATGTCTTATTTTAATTGAGTGAACATTACTGCTAAAAATGTTTAGGTTAGCTCACCTTGGGTTAGGTTAGCGCTGCTTGAATTTGTTATGAGCCTCATCAGGAGTGAATTTTATCTGATCATATGTTTGGGGTCAATGTTTTGGATAAAATTTTAATTTGCTAGTACTTCCTTATTTAGAAATCAACTAGGATACATTTGTTGCACTACCTTTAAATCTATAATCTGTTTTTCAGAAGGTTGTCTGGGTCCATAGAGGTAATTGGAGGTCAGTTAATTACCATTGCTCGTGTGGAGGGCCGACGTCGGGACAGGGGTGGAGCAGATGAAAATGCTATCCAGGTTTGTCAAGTAGTTATGCACGTGGAATCCAGCAAGCAAGCTATTTTATACAAATCACTTTAACTATTTTGTAAGGTTAAAGTTGAATTTTCATAATGCAGTGGATGAAGCCATTCCAAATTTTTCTATGTCAAAAATCAAACTTGTAAACTATTTCAACAAAATTGAATTTTGTTTTATTTGAATATTTTTGTTGCAAGTGATAGATGCTGATGGTATTGTTGGTAATAAAAAAAGGAAAGTTTTGCAATTCATTGAAAATCTCTGGAATGGAGTTTACCGTACACAGTTCTACAAGTGTCCTAATTGTAATTTGATTCTTCAGTTTTACTAACCTTGTAGCTTCATGTGATAATCTCTTAACAGTTACATAAAGCGTTTTTAAAAATCTGCTGAAGTAGAGCAAGGAAGGACTCTGTTTAGTACTGTTTGCTAACAAGTTGAAACTTGGAAGTACAGTTTTTGTGTTGGAGTGGGTTACGTGGGATGAAGAGTGAGAAGGGGAAGCAGGTTAGGTTCTTGTAGTAATTTGATGCAGAGTTCTGGGTGGGGATTATGATCAAACCTTAGTAAATTTCAGAAACATTGCAACTGCAACTCCTCTCAGCATGTTAGTTATAACTTTACAGCGCAGGGGTGAGTAAAGCCATCCAGTCCAACTGGTCTGTGCTGTTATTTATGCACCTTTTTATGAGCTTCCTCCCACCTTACTTTAGCTAACCCTATCATCGGACGAAATCTGAACCTAGGTAAAGAGGGAAAAATGCAATAGTTTACAGAAATTTTACAAGAAAGAGAAACCACAATACGCAATATAGCCCCTTGAGCCTGCTCCGCGAATCAGTGCAATCTTGACTGACTTTCTACATCAACTGCACATGCCTATTCTATCTCATTATCGCTTAATTCTCTTGTATTCGAGAATGTTTTGGATTCTTTCGATGACACAGCCTTCTGGATGGACAGTTCACAAGATTCACAGCCCTCAGTAAACAATGTTCCTCCTCCACTCAGTCCTAAATGGTAACATCTGTGGATAGAAAAATGGAATTCATGTTTTGAATTTAATGACTCCTCTTCAGAACATGAACATTTGAGAGAATGTAGGGCTATTCTGCCCAGTCTCGATTCACAAGACAGCTCTCCTCCAAGGAATCAATACACTGATCCTTCATTGTACCTGGTAATGGAAAATAAGGTTTTACACACAAGGAAAAACAAAAACTACATGCAGTACTCAATATGTGACCTCAGCAAAGGCAGGCTAAGTACAGCAAAACTTCCTTGCCTTGTACTTCAGTTCTGTTATGATGGGCCAACTTACCACTTATCTTTCTAATTGCTTGCTGGTCCTGTGTTAATTCTGATTTGTCCGTAAGGCACAAGTCTTTCTTCATGCCAATATTTATTAGTCTCACCTTGTTGGAAAACAATCTGCTTTTTGAGTCTTCTTGCCAAAGTGGATAATTTAAAATTTCCCACACTATATTCCCTCTGCTGCCACCTTGCTCAACCAGTTAACCAATCCATATACCTTTGCAAGATGCTTTTGTCTTCCTCACAATTTTATCGAATGGTGAAACAAGCTCGAGGGCTGAGTTGTCTACTTCTGCTCCTGTCTCGTATGTTCAGACTAACTCGCCTTTAGTTGTCACTTCTACCTCCTTTTTGAAAATTGTCGGCTACGTTTTCGAGATCTGTAATTGACATTGACTGTGGATTTGTTACTACATCTTTCTTGGACTTAATGTGGAGTTCTATCATGTTGTTACGATCCCTTTTTTTTTGTCCTGGTGGATTCCAGAAAATTACTAATTAACCCTGTCCCATCGTGCAATTCTCAGTCTAAAATGGTCTTTATTTTGGCAACCATAGACTTGGCAACCGCTTTGCAGAAATCTATGTTCTACTCGCAAAAAAGACCCTGAACTACCTGTTGCCTGCCACTTCAATGCACCACCCTGCTCCCTGGCCAACATCTCTGTCTCCGGCTTGCTACAGTGTTCCAGTGAAGCCCAATGCAAGCTGGAGGAACAACACCTCATTTTCCACTTGGGGACCCTACAGCCCTCCGGACTTAATATTGAGTTCAATAATTTTAGGGCCTAAACTCTCCCCTGTCCCAGCCCCCCACCCCACACACCAGGCTTTGTTACCACACAGCTTGCCATTACACACCCACTGTTGTTAGAACATAAGGACATAAGAACTAGGAGCAGGAGTAGGCCGTCCGGCCCTTCGAGCCTGCTCCGCCATTCAATAAGATCATGGCTGATCTTTTCGTGGACTCAGATCCACTTACCCGATTTCTCACCGTATCCCTTAATTCCTTTATTGTTCAAAAAAAATCTACCTTATCTTTAAAAACGTTTACTGAAGTAGCGTCAACTACTTCACTGAGCAAGGAATTCCATAGATTAACCACCCTCTGGGTAAAGAAGTTCCTTCTCAATTCAGTCCTAAATCTGCTCTCTCTAATCTTGAGGCTATGCCCTCTTGTCCTAGCTTCACCTGCCATTGGAAACATCCTCTCTACTTCTATCTTATCTATTCCCTTCATAATTTTATGTTTCTATAAGATCCCCCCCTCAATCTTCTGAATTCCAATGAATATAATCCCAATCTACTCAGTCTCTCCTCATAAGCCAACCCCCTCAACTCCGGAATCAACCTAGTGAACCTCCTTTGCACCCCCTCCAGTGCCAGTACATCCTTTCTCAAGTAAGGAGACCAAAACTGCACACAGTACTCCAGATGTGGCCTCACCAGCACCTTGTACAGCTGCAACATAACCTCTCTGCTTTTTATTTCAATCCCTTTAGCAATGAAGGACAAAATTCCATTTGCCTTCCTAATTACTTGTTGTACCTGCAGACCTACCTTCTGTGATTCATGCACAAGGACACCCAGGTCCCTCTGCATAGCAGCATGCTGCAACTTTTTACCATTCAAGTAATAATCCTTTTTACTATTACTCCTACCAAAATGTATGACTTCACATTTATTTACATTGTATTCCATCTGCCAGACCTTTGCCCACTCACTCAATGTATCTATGTTCCTCTGCAAAGTTTCACAGTCCTCTGCACAATTTGCTTTGCCACTCATCTTAGTGTCATCTGCGAACCTTGACACCCTACACGTGGTCCCCAGCTCCAAATCATCTATATAAATTGTAAATAATTGCGGTCCCAACACCGATCCCTGAGGCACACCACTAGTCACTGGCTGCCAGCTAGAATAGCACTCATTTATCCCCACTCTTTGCTTCCTGTTAGTCAACCAATCCTCTCTCCATGCTAATACTTTACCCTTAATGCTATGCATCCTTATCTTATGCAGTAGCCTCTTGTGCGGCACCTTGTCGAAGGCCTTTTGGAAATCTAGGTACACCACATCCACTGGGTCCCCATTGTCCACCTTGCTCGTAATGTCTTCATAGAATTCCAAAAGATTTGTCAAGCATGACCTGCCCTTCATGAACCCATGCTGCGTCTGCCCAATGGGACAATTTCTATCAAGATGCCTTGCTATTTCTTCCTTGATAATAGACTCAAGCATCTTCCCCACTACAGAGGTTAAGCTAACCGGTCTATAATTCCCCATCTTTTGTCTACTTCCCTTTTTAAACAGTGGCGTCACATTTGCTGTTTTCCAATCTGCTGGGACTGCCCCAGAGTCCAGCGAATTTTGGAAAATTACCGCCAGTGCGCCTGCTATTTCTCCAGCCATCTCTTTTAGGCCCCCTGGGATGCATTCCATCAGGGCCAGGAGACTTATCAATCCTTAGCTCCATTAGCTTGCCCAACACTACCTCTTCCGTAATAATGATTGTTTCCAGGTCCTCACCTACCTTCGTCTCTTTGTCAATTACTGGCATGTTATTAGTGTCCTCCACTGTGAAGACGGATACAAAGTACCTGTTCAATGCCTTGGCCATTTCATCATATCCCATAACTAAATTCCCCTTCTCATCCTCTAAAGGGCCAAAGTTTACTTTAGCCACTCTCTTTCGTTTTATATATTTATAGAAACTTTTGATATCTGTCTTTATATTCTGTGCTAGTTTTTTCTCATGTTCTATCTTACTTCTCTTTATAGCTCTTTTTGTGGCTTTCTGTTGACCTTTAAAGTTTTCCCAATCTTCTAGTTTCATGCTGTTTTTGGCCATTTTGTATGCCTTCTCTTTCAATTTGATAGCCTCCCTTATTTCGTTAGACACCCATGGCAGATTACCCCTTTTCTTACAGTCCTTCCTTTTCACTGGAATATACTTTTGCTGAGCACTTTGAAAAATTGCTTTGAAAGTCCTCCACTGCTCGTCAACTGTCCCACCATAAAATCTTTGTTTCCAGTCTACTTTAGCCAAGTCCTCCCTCATTCTGTTGTAGTTCCCCTTGTTCAAGCACAGGACCCTGGTATTGGATTTTATCTTCACACACTCCAGCTGTATTCTAAATTCAACCATACTGTGATCACTCCTTCCAAGAGGATCCTTAACTATGAGGTCATTAATTATTCCTGTCTCATTACACAGGACCAGATCTAGGATAGCTTGCTCCCTCGTCGGTTCCATTACATACTGTTCAAGAAAACTATCACGGATACACTCGACGAACTCCTCCTCAAGGCTACCCTGACCGAGCTGGTTCGACCAATCTGCATGTAGATTAAAATCCCACATGATAATTGCCATACCATTTTTACAGGCATTAGTTATTTCTTTGTTTATTGCCTGCCCCAATGTGATGTTATTATTTGGTGGCCTATAGACTACGCCTATCAGTGACTTTTTCCTCTTAGAATTTCTAATTTCCACCCAAATGGATTCAACCTCATTCTCCATAGAACCTATATCATCTCTCAGCACCACCCTGATGTCGTCCTTGAATATCAGAGCTACACCACCTCCCTTACCTTCCTGTCTGTCCTTCGGAATGGTCTGGAACCCTTGGATATTTAGCTCCCAGTCATGACCATCCTGTAACCATGTCTCTGTAATGGCTACCAAATCATTCATTCGTGATGATTTGTGCTGTTAACTCATCAACCTTGTTACGAATGCTACGAGCATTCAGGTAAAGTGCATTTATGCTAGCTTTCTTACCCTCCTGATTTCCAACATCTCTAATAATATCTCCTGAGTTATCCTTCCTTTTTGCTTCTTTCACAGTCTGTCTTGAACTTAAATCCTCCTGCTTACCTTTTTTTTTTATTTACCATCATACTCCCTTTCGTTTTTCCCTTTCCCTCGTCCCCCCGTCCCCCGTCCCCCCAACTCCCTAGTTTAAAGTCCTCGTGACCACCCTATTTGTCCTTTTCACTGGAACACTGGTTCCAGATCGGTTCAGGTGGAGACCGTCCCATCGGTACAGATCCCTCCGGTTCCAAAACTGATGCCAATGCCCCATGAAATGGAACCCCTCTTTCCCACACCACTCCCTTAGCCACGTGTTTACTTTCCTAATTTTCTTATCCCTAAGCCAATTTGCACGTGGCTCGGGCAGTAATGCGGAGATTATGATCCTTGAGGACCTGTTCCTTAATTTCGTTCCTAGTGCTTGATAATCCCCAAACAGGTCCTCCATCCTAGCCTTGCCTATGTTGTTAGTCCCAACGTGGACCACCACAACTGGATCCTCCCCCTCCCGCTCCAATATCCTTTCAAGCCGCTCAGAGATGTCCTGGCACCGGGCAGGCAACACACCATGCGGGACTCCCGATCCGGCTTGCAAAGGATACTATCTATCCCCCTAACTATAGAATCCCCTATAACTACCACTTGTCTTTTTGCTCCCCCCTCTTGAATGGCCTTCTGCACCATGGTGCCGTGGTGAGCTGGCTCATCCTCCCCACAGCCCTTTTCCTCATCCACACAGGGAGCTAGTATCTCGTACCTGTTGGATAAGGTCAAAAGCTGAGGCTCCTCCACTCCTGAACTCAGGATCCCCCTACCTGCCTCACTTGCAGTCACACCCTGTTGTCCCTGATCACTAACTGAATTTGAATTACTTAATCTACCAGGTATGACTGCCTCCTGAAACAAAGCGTCCAGGTAACTCTTCCCCGTCCCGGATGTGTCGCAGTGTTTTGAAGCTCAGATTCCAGATCTTCAACTCTGAGCTGGAGTTCTTCCAGCAACCAACACTTGCTGCAATAACAAGGTGTAGAGCTGGATGAACACAGCAGGCCAAGCAGCACCACAGGAGCAGGAAGGCTGACGTTTCGGGCCTAGACCCTTCATCAGAAATGGGGGAGGGGAAGGGGGTTCTGAAATAAATAGGGAGAGAGGGGGAGGCGGATAGAAGATGGATAGAGGAGAAGATAGGTGGAGAGGAAACAGACAGGTCAAAGAGGCGGGAATGGAGCCAGTAAAGTGAGTGTTGGTGGGGAGTTAGGGAGGACGGACAGGTCAAGGGGGCAGGATGAGGTTAGTAGGTAGGAGATGGGGGTGCGGCTTGAGGTGGGAGGAGGGGATAGGTGGGAGGAAGAACAGGTGAGGGAGGCGGGGACGAGCTGGGCTGGTTTTTCCACAAGCTTCAAAATCTCCCCTCCCCCTACTGCATCCCAAAACCAGCCCAGCTCGTCCCCGCCTCCCTCACCTGTTCTTCCTCCCACCTATCCCCTCCTCCCACCTCAAGCCGCACCCCCATCTCCTACCTACTAACCTCATCCCGCCCCCTTGACCTGTCCGTCCTCCCTGGACTGACCTATCTCCTCCCTAACTCCCCACCTACACTCACCTTTACTGGCTCCATTCCCGCCTCTTCGACCTGTCTGTTTCCTCTCCACCTATCTTCTCCTCTATCCATCTTCTATCCGCCTCCCCCCTCTCCCTATTTATTTCAGAACCCCCTTCCCCTCCCCCATTTCTGATGAAGGGTCTAGTCCCGAAACGTCAGCCTTCCTGCTCCTATGGTGCTGCTTGGCCTGCTGTGTTCATCCAGCTCTACACCTTGTTATCTCAGATTCTCCAGTGTCTGCAGTTCCGACTATCTCCAACACTTGCTGCAGGTGTGGTCACTGCCGTTCACAATGGGATCAGCCAGCTCCCATATCATACAGCTACAGCACATCACCTGCCCAGCCATCTCTACTTAGTTAATTACTTTATTACTTTATATCAATTTATGAGTTAAATACTTTTTAATACTTCTCTGCTATGGTCTTTTCAGATAACCAATTAATAGATAAATTTAAAAAAAGGTAAATTTTTAACCAATTACATGATACAGAAGAAATAGACAAAGTATAAAAACCTTACCTTACCAACACACCAGAGTCTTTTTTTGGTTAGAGGAGGAGGGCGGGTGGGTGGGAGACACTACACGTTTAGTGTCTTGGGTTCAGCCGTTGCCCAAATATATTCCCAGCAGCCCCCTGGTCCTCGCTGTCGCCTCTCCCTCTGCTGCTGAAAAATGAAAAAATGACTGTTAGTCACTAACAGTCCCCATTAACAACTATTCACCCTCCCAGCCTGATCGTTAGCAACTCCTTTGTCTGTCCAACTGTCTTTCTCTCTCTTTGGGCTTTATCTCATCGTTTACTCCCTACCCCACCCACCTCCCTATTTTCTGCATATAAACTGACGTTTTCCCAGCCACCATCAGCCCTGAGGAAGGGTCACCGGACCCGAAACATTAACTCTGTTTTCTTCCTCACAGATGCTGCCAGACTCATTGTTAGTTGCTGTAAGGCACCCAAAAGTGTTTTTTTTTGTTATTTGGTCGAACTTATTTGGTCTTACAGCAATATCCTGATTTTCTGGGCCAATCCCTTTTATTCACTACTGCTTTTTACTACTGCTTGTCTAATTGTCAGGATTGCTCCACTTCCATTTGTCCATCTGTTCTAAAATTCAGGCACTGTTAAATACTTAATTTCAAAGCTTTGTCACTATCCTACCATATCACTAATTGCTATTAGATCAAATTCATTTTTCTTTATTTGTGGGATGATAGAAAATAGAGGCCATTCGGCCCTTCAAACTACCTCCACCGTTCAACAAGTTTATGGCTGACCTTCAGCCTCAGTGCCCTTTTCCAGTGTGGTCCCGAAATTCCTTGATGTTATTTGTGTCTAGAAATTGATCCATCTCAATCTCTGATTGCACTTCCACCACCCTCTGGGATAGCAAATTTCAAAGAGAGAGAGTAATAGCCTGAACATAGAACATAGAACATTACAGCACAGTACAGGCCCTTCGGCCCTCGATGTTGCGCCGACCTGTGAAACCAATCTGAAGCCCATCTAACCTAAAGTATTCCATTATCATCCATATGTTTATCCAATGACCATTTAAATGCCCTTAAAGTGGGCGAGTCTACTATTTTTGCAGGCAGGGCATTCCACACCCTTGCTACTCTCTGAGTAAAGAACCTACCTCTGACATCTGTGCCTATATCTATCACCCCTCAATTTAAAGCTACGTCCCCTCGTGCTAGCCATCACCATCCGAGGAAAAAGACTCCCGCTGTCCACCCTATCTAATCCTCTGATCATCTTGTATGTCTCTATCAAGTCACCTCTTAACCTTCTTCTCTCTAACGAAAACAGCCTCAAAACCCTCAGCCTTTCCTCATAAGACCTTCCCTCCATACCAGGCAACATCCTGGTAAATCTCCTCTGCACCCTTTCCAATGCTTCCACATCCTTCCTATAATGCGGTGACCAGAACTGTACGCAATAGTCCAAGTGCGGCCGCACCAGAGTTTTGTACAGCTGCAACATGACCTCATGGCTCCGAAACTCAATCCCTCTACCAATAAAACCTAACATACTGTACGCCTTCTTAACAACGCTATCAACCTGGGTGGCAACTTTCAGTGATCTATGCACATGGACACCGAGATCTTTCTGCTCGTCCACACTACCAAGAATCTTACCATTAGCCCAGTACTCTGAAGACTAGAAATTCCTATCCCCCCATCCCCCCACCCCCCTGCCCCAGTCCAAAATAAGACTGTGTCTCCTCTGGTTCTACACCCCACTGCCCTTCACAGCTAAAGAAAGGATCCTATCCCCATCTACCCTGTTAAGCCGTGTTGGAAAAAATAATTTGTATGCTTCAATGAGGTCATCTCTAATTATTGTAATGCTGGAGAGTATGCAGCCTGTCCCCATAATCTCTCCGTATAGGACAGTCCATCATCCCAGGGTTAGTGTGAGGTTTTCTTGTTGTCCTATTATGTCAATTATATCCTACCTTGGGTAACAAAACCAAAACTGTACGCAGTACCCCAAGTGCAGTCTCACCAAGGCCAACCTAACAGTTACCTTGCTAATTGTTTGCTGTACCTGCATGCTTGTTTTCAGGTGAGTTATGGACAAGGACAACCAGATCCCGGTTGGATATCAAAACTTTCCAATTTGTCATTATTTAAGAAATACTTTTCATTTTTGATTTTCCTACCAAAATAAATAATTTCACATTTTCCTGTGTGATGCATCGTGTCATGTTCTTGCCCACCCGCTTAGCTTGTCTAAATTCTCTTGAAGCCTCCTTTCACCCTTCTCACCACTTGCATTCCTATCAGCAAACTTGGAATTGCTATATTTAGTCTCAACATCCAAATCATATAGGAACAGAAGTAGACCAATTTTCTACTGTGCCATTGTTCTCCACTGCCCCTTAATGTCAATAGTTCTAGAAATCTATCTATCTCAATCTTGGACATATTCAGTGATGGAACTTCCACAGCCCTCCAGGGTAGAGAAGTATAAAACTTCACCATGTTGTGAGTGAAGAATTTCATACTCATATCTGTTTTAGATGATTTGTCCCTTAATCTGAGAAACTGTCCTGTGATTGTAGACTGATTAGCAAGGGGAAACAGGCAATCTAAATCGACTGTATAAAAATGCTAAACTTCATTGAGCTGACCCCTGATTCTTTGAAACTTGAGAGGATACAGACCTAAATTCTTCAATCTCTCTTTATAAGGACAATGCCAGGAATTAGTCTGGTGCACCTCTGCTGCCACTCCCCCTATGGCAGGTGCATCACTTTAGAGACCAAAACTATGTGCAATATCCCAGGTGCTGTATCACCGAGGCTCCATGCAATTATAGCTAAACATTTTTACTCGTGTACCAAAATTCCCTCGTGATGTACAACTTGCATTCCTAATTGCTAACTGCACCTGCAGCTCATAGTGACTCATGAACGAGGACACCTAGGAAGAGGCTTTTATGGCACAGTGGTAGTGTTCCTACCCCTGGACCAGGAGGCCTAGGTTCAACTCCCACCTGCTCCAGAGATGTAAAATCACTTCTCTGAACAAGTTGATTAGAAAAAGGAAGACACCTAGGGGCCTTTGGACATTGCCAACCCTTCTCCATTTAAAATACAGCTTTTCTTTCTATAGAAGTGTATAGCCTCGCACTCATTCACACTTATATTCCATCTGCCATGTTCTTGGCCATTCAGTTAGACTGAATAAATTCCCTTGAAGCCTTCTTGCATTCTCTCACAACTCTTACTTTCACCTAGTTTTGTGTCATCAACAAATTTGGAAATATGACATTTGATCCCTACATCCAAATCCTTTTAATAGATTGTGAACATATGTAGTCTAAGCGCTGATTCCTTTTTGCAGTACCTGACTTTTAATAGCTTGTCATCCTGAGAATGACCCATCTGCTCTGCTCTCGCTCTCGCTCCCCCCCCCCCTCTCTCTATTCTCTGTTTGTTAACTATACATGCAGCAGTATATTCCTCCAATCCCATGTGTTCCAATTTCGGTTCCTTGGTTCCTGAGTGGGGCCTTTTGAAGAAGGCTTTCCAAAAATCCAAATACACCTCATCTGCTAATTCTCCTCATATATATCTACACTATATGCAACATCCTCAATAAATTCCAACGAGTTTGTCAACCATGATTTCCCTTTCATAAATCAGTGTTGACTCCACTCAGACCTAAGTGCCCAGTTATTAACCCTCAAAGATAAATTTTAACATTTTCCCTTCTGCAGTAAAACATACAGGCCTGTATGCTTCTGTTTTCTCTTTCTCTCCCGTAAATAGCAGGGTTACACTGCAATTTCTTAGAATTTTGTTTGATGACCACAAATCCATTCATCGTCTCTATAGTTGCCTCCTTCAACATTCTAGAATGTAGCAGGGTCCAGGGGATTTACCAACCTTCAACCCATTTAACTACTTGAGTGCTTTTAAATTTCTTTCAATTTCTTCTTCTCATCAGAAGTTCTTTTGTTCCCAAATATTTCTGAGAGATTTTCTATGTCATCCTCGATGAAAGCCGACAAACAGTAAATCTTCTGTTTCCTGGAAGTAGCAAGAGAAGTAGTATGAAGGAAAATAATTTGGGTGAGTTGATCCTGTAGAGACGCCACCCCACCCCCTTCTCACCACCTCACCAAGTAAGTGCTGGGCAAGAAGTTCCATTGCAGACATTTTTGACTTATCAGCAATTAAGGCTGTTAAGTATTCAATTAACAGGCACTCAACGGTTTAGATTCAATACCTCCCCAATTGCCCGTTGTCATGTAAGCTGAGAAAACTCCTAACAGAGTAACCAGGGTGATCTGCATGCCGACTTAGTGGGAACCTCACAATTGCCTAAATCTGGAGTGAACAGATTTACATATGGGGGAAAGTGGGTGGCCTTTGAAAACCATCCCTGCCCTTGTCTCCTTGTCATAAATTACCCAGGTGTGCTCCTCCTCTTGTTACAACCCTTACCCTGTGAGAGACATGAGTGAACAGTCTACCTTCTCACTGTTGGATCCCCTGAAAAGTAGGCAATGACTGAGAGTTTTTATGTTTCTGATTAGCTGGCTGCTTCTGGGGAGCAGGATGTACTTCAAGCCCTACGATAGGCCAAACCTGCTGTCAGCCTGATGGGGGTGTGATCTAGCTAGCTTTTTCAATGATAAGGACAGTGTGTTTATTGCCACTTAACATACCTACCTCAACCTAGACTAAAAACAGGAAAATTGCATCTGTAAAATTGCTTGGAATCTCTGCCATTTTGTTGTTCTTGTTTCAAATTCTCCTCTCTTTTCCTGTAATGGGTCCATGTTTGTCTTTGCTAATATTTTCCTTTTACCATAACCTACATAGCTCCTTTAATTCTAAGCAAAGGAAACTATAATATATTGGTTCAGAATGAAGTATATCATTTTGAAGAATCCAAGTTTCTGAGGCATCTTGGTAATGGATGCAGAAAGAATGTTTTTGCTACGAGAGTCCAGAGCTAGGGGATCAGCCATTAAGGATAGAGATGAGGAAATTTTTTTTTTGAGGTGTCAAAACTTAACGGGAAAGTGTGTGCAAATAATAATGACTGCTGTTCCACAAGCTGTCACAAAATGCATAAACTTTGCGGCATTCGATCTTAAATTCTTGCTCCTGTAAAAAACATAATATTTTCCACTTCAACAATATGCAACTCTTGATCTCTAGTTGCAGAAAAGCTTCCTGGCATTCTAGTTATGGCAGTCCAATTTCCATTTCGTTTTCTAATCCTGAAAATGAAAATATATGGTCTTTCACAGGGTTGTGAATATTTAAAATCTTCTCCTCAAATGACGTTTTTGGCAGAATCTTTGAACTTTTTAATGCAGAAGTAGGTAGATTCTTGATTATCAAGTATAGGCAGGAATTTGGTTTTGAAGTTACCATTAACTCAGCCATGATCTTATTGAATGCACAGCTGACTTAGAGTCAAATGTCCTGCTAATCATTTATATGTTCATATGTAAGCCGAATGTGAAACTCCATTATGCTCAACTCTTTTCTTTTACAGCAAGGTTATTAATTTGGCCTTTCTCATTACATAATACTAAATCTAAAATAACCCAATATCTCGACTCCTCAATGTACTGCTGCAAAAACGCAATGTGTACACACAACAATTCATCCTCCACAAAATTAGTGCTAATTAGATTCACTCAGTCCATATGTAAATTGAAGTTGTCCATAATTACTGTATTACTCATGTTACAGCCAGAAGTGATCCCCTATAACCAGATGTCAGTCTTCAACGAATTCGATTCGCTCCTTGTGATATTGAGAAACGGCTGAAGGCACTGGATACTGCAGAGACTGTGGACCCTGACAGCATTTTTGCAATAGTACTGAAGATTTGTGCTCCAGAACTAGCCAGGCCTGTAGCAAGTTGTTCCAGTGCAGCTCTGACACTGACATCTACTTGACAATGTGATAAATTACCCAAATTAAAATATCCTGTGCACAAAAAAAGAAATCCATGCAGCCAGTTATAGCTTATCAATGTACTCTCGGTCATCAGCAAAGTGGTGGAAGGTGTCTTTAACAGAGCTATCATGTGGCCGCAGAGTAATTGTTTTTAGAAACTTCCCAATCACTGAAGTTAAACTGGTCTGTAATGCTGGGCTTATTCTTGCAACCTTTCGTGAACAAGGACATGATGTTTGCCATTTCTAGCCTTCTGGCATTTCCCCTGAGTTTAGGTAAGACAAAGTTTATAGTTAGTGCCCCCATAATTTCCTTTAAACAAACACTACTACTATATCAATTTTGAGTCTTTGTAGTAACAGAGCTTCCTCTTCTGTAAGCATGGCTTGGATAGCATGTGTGACCTTCTGGTGAAGACAAATGCAAACTCTTCATTTAATACCCCTGCCATAAACAATTCCCTTTTTGATCTCTCATCAGTCTTGCTGTTACTGCTACTCTTCTGTAGGCATTTGAATAATAAAAGACACGAGGATTCCCTTTATGTGTACTGCCATCATAGTTCCCCTCTGCTTCTCTAGTGGGTTTTTGAACTTGCCTTCTGAATTTTCTGTTTTCCTCTTGGTTCCCAATTGTACCTGACTCCTGCCAACAGCACTAGCAAAACACCCCGTAAGAAACACAATTCTAACCCTGGTCAGGCACAACCCGTCTGGTTTGTACAGGTGCCAACTTCCCCAGAGCCAGACCTAGAGTCTGAGGAATCTAAAGCTCCCCACTTTGACACCACCTTTCCAGCAATGCATTCATCTGTCTTTATTCCCATGTACAAGTAACAAAAATCTGGATATTACTGCATTTGAGGTCCTGTTTGATGTTTTTTTTAACCTAATTTCTGTTTGCAGGAGCACATTCCCCCCCCCCCGCACTTTGTACTTCGTCATTCGTATATGTGTGGACAATGATCTTTGGTGCACCTTTTGCCGGGAAGAATGACCTGCAGCCACTTTTGGTGTCACCCTTGACCTTGGCACTAGAGAAGCAACATAGTGTTATCCTGGTGTCATCTCTGTGGTCACATAAATGCCTGTTTCCCTAACTGAAGGATCCTATCCTGCTATTGCACTTAATTTCTTCTTCCTGCCTGTCTGTACAGCTGAGCTGCTCATTGTGTAACAAAAAGCTGTTCTGACTACAATCCCTGAAGCGAATAGCACCCTTGCCAGATTCGACTTCTGAAAACTGGAGTTCAGGCTTCTTGCAACTGGCAAACACATGGTTGTCTTGGATACTGCCTGTGAGGATAGTTGAGGCGGGAAACCTCACAACCTTTAAAAAGTATTTGGATGAGTATTTGAAATGTGGTAACATTCATGGCTATGGGCTAAGTGCTGAGTGGTGTTTTGTCAATACAGACTCAGTGAACCCAAGGGCCTTTTCTGTACCTTCTGATGCTGTGATTCCCACGTACCATAGTCTGTATATTCCCCTCAACCAAGCTGCACTACCATGTGTTAGCTTTACTTCCCTCCTGTTAACTTTTTATTCTGCTTCGGATTATTGATACTGTTTTATTTTATTGACCCTTCCCCTTCCTTTATTCCTGGTGCTTATTGGTTAAATCCAAATATAATTTAGATAATGTGCTTTTCTAATTTACAGCTGCTTAAAGACTGTCTCTGATAGTTTCTTGCCAACTAATGAACTTAATTTAAAAGAAATGGAATATGAAATTGTCTCCGTCCCACCTTCAAACTCATCACTCAGCACACTTCTTGCTGTAAACCTTACCTGAAGGATCACTTCCATTCTGTGCACTGAATTCCAACTTTGAACAAATATCTAAGTATACTTGGTCTCTGTCTCACTCAAGCAAAGTCTGCCTCATTTTGACCATGCATCCTTATTGCCGCATTCATTGGCTCCCCTCGTTTATTTTTCCAGTTACATCAAAAATCAATTAACAGTTTTGTTAAATATTGAAATGACTCCACAGATGCTGATATCCCATCATGTGGAAAGTCCTTGACACTGATCTAGCTCTCTGAGCTGGCTCTCAGCGTGAACAGGATGTCTAACACTCCTGATTTTATCTGTCAGCCAGGGCTCCCTGATTGGACCAGATTACAGTCCCAATCAGGCACCTTATTCTATGAGGTCCACCTGGCTGATCTCGTTACAATCAGTACAAATATGATTTTTTTTCGTAAATCCACATTGATTCTACTCAACCCTACCATTATTTTCAAAGTGTCTGGTTATCGCATCCTTTATAATAGTTTTTTAGCATTTTCCCTACTATTAATATCAAGCTTACAGGTCTTTAATTACCTGTTTTCTTTCTGTCTCCTTTCCAAAATAGGGTTATATTGCTATCTTCCATTCTGTTGAAACTGTTCAAAAATTCTAGTCGTGGTCATCTTCTGTCTCTGCAGCCACCCCTTTCAACACTCAAGGGTATAGATCATCAAGTTCAGGGGATTTATCAACCCTTAGTGCATTATTTTCTCCAGTACTACCCCATTGTATTAATTTTGATTTCTTTCAGTTCGTCATTCTTGCAAGTCCCTTTGATTTCTAGTATTCCTGTGAGATTTCTGTACTTTCCTCCTTGAAGTCAAAAACAAAGTATTAGTTTAGTTTCTCTGATATTTCCTTATTTCCCATTATTAAGTCACATGTTTCTACCTGTAGTTGAACCAAATTTGTCTGTGCTAATCTCTTTTCTTTTTTAAATACCCGTAGAAACCTTTACTTTCCGTTTTGTTGGTTCTTTGTAGTTACTTTCATGTTCTATTTTCTTCTTTTCCTTATCGGTTTCTTGGCTTTCCTTTGCTAAATTCTAAAATGTACCAATTCTGAGGCTTCCTACTTTATTGGCAACTTTTAAACACCTCCCCCTTTAATGTAATATAACTTAGCTCGTACTAATGATTCCTCCGAGAATGATTTATGAGGTCAGGTATAGCACCGTTAATTTTAACTTTGCTGTTTTTCTCTTTGATTTGTTAGTATCGTTAATGACCAATTGCTACTGTTAAACTGTCTTTCTTGATGCGATCTGCTTGTTTATTGACCAAAGTGTCACTCTGTTCTTTGACTTTTCTCTCCCGGCTTTTGAATTTACTCCTAACCACACCTTTTGTCACCCTTATCAGTTTAATTTTTAATAAAATACCAAAAATACTATTGAGCTGACCGTTTTGTATCTAAATTAAGTTGAAAATTAAAGCACTTCAAAGAGCTCAGCATCAACGTGAGAGCTTCAATTAAACATCTTGTACTTCCAAAACAACAGAAGCAGTGTCAAAATTGAAGCACGGTTTCATAGTTCCTTTCAGTTCTATCCCTTCATAACTAATCAGCTAGCTTAGTCAAATTTGTTTGATCAAGTAGTTGACGATAATACCGATGGTTTGTCTCTTGGCTTACCATGAACCTGTTGCATTTAATTCTGTATTTAGTTGTTTTCCTTTCTCCAAAAGGTTCTTGGAGACCATCCAGCATCAGAATTTACTAACAATACCTCGACAAAACGTCCTCCATTTGTACCTCCAGGAGCACCTCCACCTCATCTAACTGGACCACCACCTCCATTCTTGCCGCCACCACCTCCTGTCAATACTGGGCCTCCAATTCTTCATCCACCAGGTCAGAGTTCAACTGTTGGTTTTCACGTGAAAATAGGCATTTTTAGTTTAGTGTTTACTTTGTGTCCCTTCTGCATATGACTTGGAGTCTGAACTTTTTGGATCTTAATTCTGCTGATAGTATTGCATGCAGGATTAAACCTCCAGTGCTGGCTTTTAAAAAAAAAAAAAAAAAAATTGATGGAACGCTGGTGAAAGTCCTTTTAATACTTCAAGACAAAAAAAGAAAAGTACTTTTGATGTAACTTGCTTGATCTCCCTGTGTCATTTGTCTTTTTTTTAAAATTTTTTTATCAAGATGGAGAGTGAGATAGTTGATTCGGAGACTAGGATGGCGGAATCTTAATAAAGGAAAGTATGAAGATGTGAGGTGTGAGTTGGCATTGATAGATTGGAGAGAGTTACTTAAAGGGATGACAGTGGATAGGCAATGGCAAACATTCAAGGAACGCATGGGGGAACTGCAACAACTGTTTGTTCCTGTCTGACACAAAAGCAAAATAGTTAAGAGGGCCAATCCATGGCTTACAAAGGAAATAAGAGAGAGTATCCAATCCAAGGAAGAAGCATACAAATTTGTCTGAGTATTTGGAGCAGTTTAGAATTCCTCAGAGAAGGACCCAGTAATTGATTAAGAAGGGCAAAATACACTTCAAAAGTAACCTTGCAGGGAACTTAAAGACTGACACTAAAAGTTTATATAGGTACATGAAGAGAAAGAGATTGGTGAAGATAAATGTAGGTCCCCTGCAGACAGAAGCAGGAGAATGTATGATAGGGGACAAAGAAATGGCTGAGCAGCTGAATGCATTCTTTGGTTCTGTCTTCACAAAACAGGACACAAATCATGTACCAGAAATGTTGGAAAATGTAAGATTTAGTGAGAGGGAAAAATTGAGGGAGATCAATACTAGTAACGAAATAAGAAAGTGGCTCCAGAAATAGTGGATGCATTGGTGGTCATCTTCCAGGATTGCATAGACTTTGGAACAGTACCTGCGGATTGGAGAGTGGCTAATGTCACTCCAATATTCATAAAGGGAGGTAGAGAGAAAACAACAACAGGTAATTTATAGACCAGTAAGCCTTTCTCAAAATCATTATCAAGGACTTTATAGTGGAGCATTTAGAAAGCAATGGCGGGATCAGACAGAGTCAGCATGGATTTATGAAGGGGAAATCGTGCTTGACAAATCTGTTGGAATTCTATGAAGATGTAACTAGTAGAGTTGACAAGGGGAGCCAGTTGATGTGGTATATTTGGACTTTCAGAAAACGTTTGACAGTCCCACATAACAGATTATTGTGCAAGATTAAAGCACATGGGATTGGGGGAAAATGTATTGAGATGGATAGAAAACTGGTTGGCAGAGAGGAAACAAAGAGTAGGAATTAATGGGTCCTTTTCAAATTGGCAGGCAGTAACTAGTGGGGGTGCCACAAGGATTGGTGCTGGGACCCCAGCTATTCACAATATACATCAATGATTTGGATGAGGGAACAAAATGTAGCATCTCCAAGTTTGCAGATGATACCAAGTTGGGTGGGAACGTGAACTGTGACAAGGATGCAGAGATCCTTCAGCATGGTCTGGACAAGTTGGGTAAGTGGGCAAATCCATGGCAGATGCAGTATGATTTGGTTAAATGTGAGGGTATTCACTTCAGAAGCAAAAACAAGGCAGATTACTACCTGAATGGCTGGCTGTAAATTGGGAGAGGGGAGTATGCAGTAGGTCCTGGGAGTCCCTGTGCACCAGTTGCTGAAGGTAATGGTTTAGCAGGCGGTAAAGAAGGCAAATGGTATGTTGGCCTGCATTTGTGAGAAGTTTTGAGTCCAGGAGCAGGGATATGTTGTTGCAGTTACTGAGGGCCTTAGTGAGGCCACACTAGAATATTGTGTGCAGTTTTGGTCTCCTTTTCTGAGGAAGGACGCTCTTGCTCTCAAGGGAGTGCAGAGAAGGTTTACCAGACTGATTCTGAGAATGGTGGGTCTGACATATGAGGAGTGAATTGACTAGGGTGGGATTGTTTTTGCTGGAGTTGAGACGAATGAGGGGGAATCGCATAGAGACTTATAAAATTCTAACAGGAACTGGACAGGGTAGATGCAGGGAGGATTTCCCCGATGGTGGGTGTGTCCAGAACCAGGGGTCACAGTCTGAGGATTCGGGATAGACTATTTAGGATGGAGATGAGGAGACATTTCTTCTCCCAAGGAGTGGTGAGCCTGTGGAATTCATTACCACATGAAGTAGTTGATGCGAAAACATTGAATGTATTCAAGAGATGGCTAGATATAGCACTTAGGGGCAAATGGAATCAGAGGTTATAGGGAGAAAGCAGGATCGGGCTATTGAGTTGGTCAATTAGCCATGATCATGATGAATGTTGGAGTAGTCTTAAAGGGCTGAATGGCCTTCTCCTGCTCCTATCTTCTATGTTTCTATGTAATTTAACTTTCTTCTAACTCAGCCAGTCTCTGGTCCAAAATGGTCGTCAAACTGGGAGGAAAAAAAATGACTGCAATTTCCTGGCCCAGTTTCATGACAACCTGGTATTCCAACTCAAGTAGCTAAGTACTTAATTTTTTATGGTGATGTGCTCAATCATTTCCAAAGAAGATGGGTGGGAGTGGGTGGTCAAGATTCCTTTTTTGTCTTGGATATGATTTCAGTACCTTATTGAAATATTGAACAATATAACTCTGAACCAAAAGGAGTAAAGTTAAAAACCATTTTAGGTCACTATGACAAGCTAACTAGTTTTATATGCAAAGTACTTTGCATTCTCCTTTTCTTGAAAGAGAAAATAAGCCAAAAGGTTCATATTCTGAAAATATTTTTTGATAATTCTTGTGCTCAAAAAGAATAAATATATGGTGCTTTGCAGACCATGTTTTTGCCAGTATTTTCAGCACACTGTTTTTGACTGCAGATTTTCTTGAACTTCAACCATATACAATGTGATTTTTATCATAGTACAGGTCCTATTTATTGACCTTACGCAAGAAAAAGATTATTTCCTTTTTATAGCACTGGAAACATAAAAGGTTTGAAGAATGCTAAGATTGCATTTTTCAATGAAAAAGTGCACCTTAATTTAATGCACCCTATATTTAGTCAAGCTTAGGAACCTGACGCTCCAAATTGGCATCTGCTGTTAAGTTTTGTAGATTTGGCTTATGCCTAGCTGTGTTTTAATTGTGCTGTTTCCAGTGCTTAATCTTCAAAGCAGTTTCTAAAATAGAACTTAGAATCTGTTGGGTTCAATGAAAAAGACTGCTGGTACCTATGAATAGTATTCCTGTGCCAAAATCTTTAAATCACTACAAATATAAAACATCCTGTGGAACACTTTGAAATCTATATTAAATACAGCACCACTTAATCAAACTTTATTTTATTAACTTTATAGTTTGTGATGTCCAGGTTTTAGCAAGCATTTTAATGCCCTTTTTTGCTTTCATATATTATACAATTCTTTCTTGGAAAAATTGTATTTTTCAACCATATTGGTTAGTTTTATTATGTTGTACAGTTTCACTGTTGTGTAAGTTGAATTTCTGTAGCTTTGTCAATAGTGTCGCTTCTCCCAAATTTAAAAATATTACATTGATCTTCTCTATTGGAAGCTTTTAACTTCACTTTTGGTGGATTTGGAGATGTCCTGAAATTTATTGCATTATATGGGCTGTATTGAATAAGTCCATCCCAGTTTGGGTTGCAACAGTTGTACAGTGACTTGCTACAGAGTGTTGTCTCTTATCTCAGTGATGCTTAGTCTGGTTGAGGGTTGTGGCTGCAGAGCATCACTATTGAATGTCATTGAAAATGTCATGCCCTTTTAATTCTACCAATTGTATCATTGTCTGTGTTCACTGAATAAATTAACAGGAATAAGTTCATCAGTGAAGTTCGTTTTCACAGTCATGGAGTTTATGCAAACTTGATTTGGATACGTAGTAAAATATTTTGAACTTCAGCTACAGAAGAATATGTGCATTTATTTTAGTTGTTCGATCTTCCATGGGAGCATTGGCCCATTTTTAAAGTACTCAGGAAAGCCTGTGTCAGTTGATGTTTTCTGGAATTTGAGCATGCATGGGGACTTTTCTCCATAGTTATTCACTGAACATTGGTTTTAAGTGCATGCTGCATAGTTCTTGTAAAAGATAAGATGCTGGTTGGCCATAAAATCAGTTTTGATTGGCTGTGTTGAAAGGAGTTATTGACTAATTTTAATTTGCTTCACAGTTTTAAAAAAAAAATTTGCTTATTTACACAAATGGTAAACTGGAAATTGCATTAAGTATATCCAGACAGGAAAAAAATACTGTTTTAGTGAGCAGAAAGTTAGTCTCCATCACATCTCAAACTAAAGTTTTCACAACCATTAAACGTTACATACTGTGCCACATGTACAATTATATATAGTTCATGACTACTTTAACTGAATTTTTTTCTTTGCAAGAAATTAGTTAAAATCAAGATTTCACTAATTAATAACCTATTTTATTTATGAATCGGAGAAAAGGGCAAGTAAGTAGTTTTGAGACTACAGACCTTTTATTAAAAGTTTTTGTACCTGTTGTTACAGTATGCAAGATGCACATCTGGCACCCTTTGAAAGAAATAATAAATTGTTCACAGATGACTAGCCTCTGCTGAACATTTGTAACCGATTGCAATTTCATATTTCAAACAGTATTTTAGTTCTATTGATCCATAAAGGTTAAGTTTTGAACAGTGACACAAGCTGCTTTGGAAAAGCATGTATGTTTATGTATTGTTCGTAGTATTTCTTCCTTTTATTCATTTTTTTAAACATTTGCAGTGATGTAGAGTTTCAGAATAACTAACTCCTCCATGTATTATGCAGTTAAAGGAAGAGAACCTCTAAGTCTCAAACAAATACTTGTTATTCATATTTTGTGTGCACATCTCCCTTTTGCCTCAACTTTTCTCCCTTTGCGGAGTTGTACAGTGAACACAGGCAATCTTCCACTGCTTGTCTAAGTGACAACTAATGTAAACCAAGCTGGTGATGTTGGTTGGCTGTCTTATGATGGGGATAGACTTCACAGGGCTCCAACAGCAGGAGGCTTCCCATGAATATGCAGATTGGCATTCTGGTTCCGAGAGGAACAATAGCTTAGAACAGACTTTTACAGGCTCCAGCTGACAGTTTTGCATGTGGTGAGTGAGGCCTGTAAAAATTTCGAGTAGTCTTATGCAGTAGGTGACCCTACTCGGGCATCCGGCAGAAAGGGGTTAACGTCTCCTCTAAGGATCTCTTTTGCATATCAGGTTTTCCCCACCTGCACCTCCCTACCATGAGACCTTGCATTTACCTGGTCCTCAACTTGGGACCCTTAGGGTTGGGCCTTGTCAGGAATACAGAGTTGCTGGGTAATTAAGCTGATCAGTAGCTCCCTGTAGAAGGACTGCATCCCAAGTGAGGTGCAGAAGTCCCATCTCCAGCCCATTAATGATAATGTGATGTTATCACTGATGCATTTTCCATCAACTCTTCAGTTGGCAGGCAAAAATTACAACCATAGTGGAGTAGTAATCCAGGGGCTTGGACTAATACAATGGAGACTTGAATCCTACTGCATCAGCTTGGAGGGGAATTTAAATTCAAATAATTGATGAAAATAAATCTAGAATAAAACACTAGTCTCATTAATAATGGTCATAAAACTATCAGATTGCTATGATAATGCATGTGGTTCACTAATGTCTTTTACAGGAGTAAATCTGCCACCCTTATCCAGTCTGGCCTACACTTGACTCCATACTCACTAATGTGGTTGACCCTTAAGTGCCCTCTGAAACTCCTGAGCAAGCTATCCACTCCCATTTTCTATAATGGTTTGATAGAACTGTAGGTTTACTCATCACCACACAAATTGCAGCGGTTGCAAAAGGTGGCTCAGTACCATCACCTTTGGGATAATTATGGATGAACTATGTGCTAGTGATACTTGCAACCTGAAATCCATTTTTTTCAGTAAAGGCATGAGAGTACTTGTCTCAGTTTCTCACTCTTCTTCGCCCTCCACCACCACCACCACCACCACCACCACCACCACCATTTTCACGTAGGAAAAACATTTATGTGCCCTGACTTGATACGCAGTGGAATTGGAAAAGGTTTGATTTTTGTTTTTAAAAATCTAGCTTCAGCTATCTTCTCACAAATCCAGTTTGGCCTTCCAATATAAAATATGTGTCTTCCCTACTTTTTTGTCCCAATTAAAAGTAAATGGATTTTAATACTGGTTATTGTGTAATTTCATTAACTTGGGGTCATGTTGTTAGTGGATGAGAGGCTGTAGATGTCATGAGTGTGTGGGGCCCCAAAACCAGAGAGCATCATTTCAGGTTAAGAGGTTCAGATGGGATTCGAGGAGGTTTTTTTGTACCCAAAAGGTGGTGGAGAACCGGAACACTCTGCCTGAGAGACTGATAGAGAAACAAACATAACACTTCTTTGGATATGCACTTGAAGTGCCTTAGCCTGCATGGCTGCAGACTAAAATGTTGGAAAGTAGAATAGCTACTTGTCAATAGCCTGGTCATAATGGGCCAAATGACCTCCTTACATTTTGTGAATTTCTAAGATTTATTAGGTATTCCTAAAATGTGGCACAGATTAGAAACAGAACAACGCTTCCTCTGCACTGCTCCAACAATGTGCCTTGAATTTGATATTGGAGGAGATCTTGCTGTTACCACTTAAAGCTCAATCCACATTTATGATTAACTTACTTTACCAATGCATGCCATTTTAAATGTATTTTGTTTTCATGCCCATTGAGTTCAGTTGAAGATAATTTTGGTCTCATCAGTTCATGCTGGATTTGAAAGAACAAGATGTTAGTCTAATTTGCCACCAGCACCCATCTCTTACGTACAATACAAAAAAAAGTAATGATGTGCTTTATGGAGTTACTAACTTTAGTTCATTTCTTTCTAGGAATGCCTTTAACAACACCACCACCAGGTATGGCTTCATATTACTACAAATAGTAGTTTAATGGTAATAGTTTATGTATAAAAGTGGAATTTCAACTGTCTGTACATTTACACTATTTTGTTGGCATGGACACTTTGGTGATGCAATTGGGCTTTGGTTCAGTGCATTATGTTCATGTTGGTATTTTGTCAAATGATTCCAGTTAGAACTGAGATGAAGAATTTCTTCAGCCAGAGGGTGGTGAATCTGTGGAACTCATTGCTGCAGACGGCTATGGAGGCCAAGTCATTGAGTGTATTTAGGTCAGAGACAGAGAGACAGACAGACAGACAGACGGATGGAGGCTTGATGCTAGCTTAGTAAGGAGATCAAGGGCTACAGGGGGAAGGCAGGAGAATGGGGCTGAGACATATATCAGCCATGATGGCGGAGCAGCCGTGATGTGCTGAGTGGCCCAATTCTGCTCCTGTATCTGATTTGTCTTATGGTCTAATTTCAAACAATATTTATGACTGTGCAAATAAAGCCAACGGAAAACCTTCAGTGCAAGTCCAATATTTCTTTATTTAAGGAGAATCTTAAAATCTTTGAAATATTGAAAATCTGGTGCTTTTTGCCATTAAGTGGGCATGTAGTATGTTTGTGGTGGTGGTGCTATAACTTCCTCATGAATTGGAAAATAATGTAAATATACTTAAGAATTAAATGTTTATTTCAGGTTTCCTGCCTCCACCTGGAGCTCCTCCACCTTCACTCGTGCCATTAGAAAGGTAACATTATAAATTATAATTTCAAGCAAATTTTAGTACCATCTTACCTTACATATACATTGTACATATAATTGACTCCTTTTGTTTTCAGCTTTTGTCTCCTCTCTCCCATGTTACCAATTTTGTAACACCTACCAACAATTTGCTCAGTTTGTTTCAAAATCTTCATCTATCCTAATGAAGTTCCTTACAGTCCTCTTTTTAAATTTTGCATCATTTACAAATTGATATGAGACAAAAACCATATAGTCAGTCTTGGAGTCGCCATTGTTTATACTCTTACAGTCCAAGAAAAACATTAATTGACCACTGCATGTCCTGTTATCTGGGCCTATTAAGGTTCCCAAGGGAAATCTTCAAGTAGAGGCAAAGGGCAGAGCTCTAGTGTTAAATGAATACTTTGCATCTGTCCTCAGAAATGAAGTGGATAATATGCTGAAACAGAAGAGTGAAAAATTGTGGCTTGGAAAGAAATACATAGAGAAAATGCACTAAAATCAATGACATGAAAGAAAATTAATAAGTAGCCTGGTTTAATGGAATGGATTCAAGGTTGCTGAAAGAAGTAATTAGAAAAAGCAGAAGCAATGGTCATGGCCTCTTCATCCAATATTGGAAATTGAAATAGGGGGCTGGACGGTTTGTGAATGTTATGTTGCCGTTCAATGTGTTGGAGGGAGATAAACCGAGAATCCACTGCCAGGCAGCCTGGCACTAGTCATGGATCATGGGGAGGTTATTTAAAACCATCAGATAGGATGATCATTTTGCACACACATCCATATAGTCCACAGCAGAGACATCAAGTTTCTGGTTACTTGTCATTTTATTCTCTGCACTCTTTCAACATAGCTGTCTTTCTAAAATAGTATAATGAAGCTCAATGGAAGCTTCAGGAACAGCACTTTATTTTTTGATTAGGTACTTCATGGCTTTTAGAGCTTTAGACTCAAGATTCCCTAATATCCTTTAGGGAAGGAAACTGCCATCCTTACCTGATCTGGCCTACGTGTGACTCCAGACCCCACAGCAATGTGGTTGACTCTGAACTGCCCTCTGGGCAATTAGGGATGGTCAATAAATGTTGCCTAGCCAGTGACACCCTCATCCCATGAATCAATAAAGAAAAAGAAAATTACATTCAATGGTTATGGGAGCAGAGGTCATGGTCTGTATTCTTTTTTACCTAGCAATAAATTGATGATGTCATTTTCAACTCATGTATTTGCTCAGACCACACTTTTTTTTTTCTTGCACCATTACCCCTTCAGTCATTTACTGTCAACTTCCTGTCTACTGCAAACTGAGGCTTTTGGTTTTTTTTCCCCATTCTCACTTTTGCTGACTCTCTTTTTGCTTTACACTGTTTGATCTCTAAATTAATCCAGATTTTATTGCATTCACATTTCACCGTCTACCGTGGTGGGATCTGAACAGATGTCCTCAAAACATGTGCCTGGATTTGAAGTTGTACATTACCCTCCTCGTGGTTAACATTGCTTCCAAGCTTTGTATCATGCTCAGACTGTGCCAATAGGTCCAGGTTGTGAATATATATCAAGAACAACAGTGGTCTGAACACCAGCACCAGTGGAGCTTCATTACAAATCATCCTCCAGTTTAAAAAAAAAACAGTGGTGGCATAATTTTAATGTCGCTAGACTGTGTTAACCCAGAAACCCAGGCTAATGTTTTGAGGACATTGGGTTCAGATCCCGACATGGCAGATGATGAAATTTGAATGCAATAAAATCTGGAATTAAAAGACTTTTTTTTAAGTTCACTCATGGGACACGGATGTTGCTGGCTGCCCAACGTTTATTGTCTGTGCCTAGCTGCCCTTGCTAGGCCATTTCACAGGGCAGTTGAGAGTCAGCCACATTGGTATGGCTCAGGAGTCACATGTAGGCCAGACCAGGTGAGGATGTCAGATTTCCCTCCATGAAGGGAATTAATGAGCCAGATGGTTTTTCTGTAAGTTAGCAATAGATTCTTAATTACAGATTTCTTTTCTTCTTTGTTGAATTCAAATTCCACCATCTGTTATTGTGGGATTTGAACCTGGGTCAGCAGAACATGAGCTGAGTTTCTGGATTAATAGTCTAGCAAGAGTATCACTAGGCCATTGCCTTCCCATTGTTGGCTTGTTTTAAAAAAAAAAAAACATCTGGTTCACTAATATTCTTTAGGGACTGAAACTGCTTTCCTTAGCTTGTCAGGCCTGTTTGATTCCAAACTCTCAGCAATGTGGTTGACAGTCAATTGCCTTGTGATCAATTACAGGTAGGCAGTAAATACTGGTCCAGCCAGCAATGCCCACATCCCATGCACAAACTAAAGTTCACTTGGTCTTTGCATTTTTTTTTAAACAAATATTCTTGGTTTGTCTTGGTCCAGCTGAACTATAATCACTACCTCCCAAATGTTCTCCCACTGATATCCCTTCACTTGCTCACTTTTGTTTCCTAAAGCTAAGTTCAAGAATGCTAGCTTATGTGTGCTGTCTTAAAAAAAAACTAATGCCACATCATATTCCCTTGTTGCTATTCGCAGCTGCAGCTCAGCAACTTTCTTTATCATACTGTGTGCTTACGTACCTGCGTGATAAACCTAACAGACGTTATGGCTCTCTCAGTTCTCTGTGCACTTTTTTTTTCTCCTTGCTAGTGCCACCCTACTTCAAAGTTAGTTTGAAACCTCCACAATTCTCTGGTGTTCCGTTTGATGGAGATGTGTAGGGATGTCTGATGGTCAAATCTCTCACTACTTCTTCCCCCATTAAACTTATACACTGACTTGGTTCCTTAATAATAGCATGGAAGCCTACACAGCCCTGCTGAATTGTGCACCATACTGCCACTAAAAACTAATATCATTCATTAATTCAGATAGACGTTCTTATTTTTCACTTTAGCCCGATCATCAGTAGGCTCACTCAAACTAAACTCCACAACCCTAAGAGTCAATTGCACTAATTTCTCACTCAAGATTATTAAAAATTACAGATGTGCAAGTTGTCTTTAAGTTATATTTTATTTCCGTTAGGAGACAAAGACTTGCATTTATATAATTCCTTTCAGGACTGCTGGTCATTCTATACAGTTTATAGTCAATTAACTACTTTTGAAATTTTTTTTGTTATAATGTCAGAAAAGCAGCAGTCATATTTCACACACCATGTCTCCACAAACAGTAACATGATGACAGTCAGAATCTCTTATTTGACAACTTGGGTGCCTCTTTCCTTCCACATTAAGGATTGCACTGCTTTGATATGCTTTGTTTCACTATTCTTTTTCATAAATATTGGCTTGCACTGCAAGCCTGCAATACCACGCTCTAACTTGGTTTCATCAGGCATTTTTAAATGATGCCAGTGTGCAAATGGAAAATGAAAGGGTCATAGATGCATCACTATCATGTATTGCCAGTGCAGAAAGCATCAATTCTGTTAATTTTCTGTTCCCTGGATATGATTTTAGCCTTGTGGCTGTATATCTTTAATATAATGTGGCATAATTTCCATAATGAGTTCAAGCACCTTACTAAGTGTCTTATGAAATCATTTTCTAAGTCTATTTTAATTTGACTTTTTTGTTGCACATTCCAGCATTGTCTTCATCCCAGATATTTATATAAGATTAAATGTCACAGTTCTTAAAACACGACACATTGTAATCCTGTGATTCAGGACAGAAGACATTACGTGAATTGGTTATGTAAACAATCTAATCTTAAACTTGTATTTTTCTAAAGATCGAAACCACTAAACGTTTCAGTTAGGAAAATTATACTTGACATTTTTTCCAGACAATCTGAGTTCAAGTATAAACTTCAACTGTTCCCACTGAGCAAATTTCCTTTCCTTCAAAGGGGGGACAGTTTTCGATCAGATTTCTTCAATGCATGTAGTGTAATGCAGAAGTGTTGAGTATCTCTTGCAAAAGCTGCTGAGTTCTGTGTTTGTTCATGTAAAATTTACAGTGATATGTCTGAGGCAGATTTCCAATAAATGTCACCTTTGTTGAATCAGTTTAACATCAGAACATGTCGCTATGCAGTCAGCAGTTTTTTAAAACGGGCATTCCAAAGTTGCTGCTAAGATTGTAATTATGTAGCATTGGCCTTGTGACAAATTAGAGAATTTTAAAGCATACAAACTATTGTTGATAACGTTTTTTTTCTGCTGATCGGAATAAAATACTTTTCTCACCATCTATATATTGAGCATATTTCAAAGCTAATGGCTGACACTGTAGCACTTTTGCAAGCAGTTTTAACTAATATGAAAAAGCAAAAACCAGACTCTAACACCATACAACATCAGTATCAAGTTCTGTCAAAATGCATTTTGGGGGTTTATGTTCTTGCAATTTACCGAAAAGTTGCATGAGGGTGGAAAAAACACACGCCTACTTTTATATCATGGAAGTATAGAATATAGGGGCAGGAGCAGGCCATTCTGCACTCTGAGCGTGCTTGGCCATTCATTATGATCGTGGCTGATCGCTCAACTCGGTAGCCTGTTCCTGTTTTCTACCCCTCTTCCCCCTGCCCCCATATCCTTTCTTTCCTTTAGTTCTATGTACTGCATCTAACTGCTCCTTGAAATCATACAATGTTAGCTTCAACTGCTTTCTGTGATAATGAATTCCAGTGGCTCGCCACCCTCTGTTTGAAGAAATGTCTCCTCGTCTCAGTCCTAAATGGTTTACCATGTATCTTTTTAGATTGTGTACCCTATTTCTGGACTCTTCTGCATCTACCCTGCCTAGCCCTGACATTGGTAGTGGGGAAAAATGCTAAAGTCCGTTATAAAAGAATTAATTGCTGAACATTTGCAAAATAGCGGAGGATTTTATAGGTTTCCATGGGATTCCCCTTCTTTCTTCTGAGCTCCAGTGAATATAATCCTAACCATTTCAATATCTCCTCATACGTCAATCCTGCCATTCCAGGAATCAGTCTGGTAAGCCTTCATAGCACTCCCTCTATAGCAAGAACACTCTTCCTCAAAGAAGACCAGAACTGCACACAGTATTCCAGGTATGTAGTCTCACGAAGGCCCTGTACATTTGCAGCAAGACATCCCAGCTCCTGTACTTTAATCCTCTCGCTATGAAGGCCAACATACCATTTGCCATCTTGACCGCCTGCTGTACCTGCATGCTTACCTTCAGCAACTGGTGCAGGAGGAAACCCAGGTCGTGTTGCAAATTCCCCTTCCTCCATTTACAGCCATTCAAATAATAATCTGCCTTCCTGTTTCTACTTCCATGTGTATAACCTCACATTTATTTATCTATAATATCCTGCATCTGCCATGTATTTGCCCACTCATTCAGCTTGTCCAGATCACAGTGAAAAATCTCAGCACCCTCCTCACAGTTCATCCTCCCACTCTGCTTTGTGTCATCTGGAAATTTGAAGATATTGTGTTTAGTTGCCTGAACCAAATCATGAATGTATATTGTGAATATCTGGGATCTGAGAACCAGTCCATGCGGGACTCCTCTTTTCATTGGACAAACCATTTGGGAAAAAAAACCTGTTTATTCTTATTCTTTTTTTTTTTTTGTCAACCAATTTTTTAACCATCTCAGTATGGTACACCCACTCCCACGTGCTTTAATTTTGCATACTACTCTCTTCTGTGGGACTTCCAAAAACCTTCTCAAAGTCCAAATGAACCACATCCACTGACTCTCCCTCATCATCTCTATGGGTTACATCCTTGAAGAATTGCAGTAAATTTGTCAAATATGATTTCCCTTTCTCGTAAATCCATTTTCTGTCTGATGCTCCGCTATTTTCCAAATGTTCAGCTATTAGTTCTTTTTATAACGGACTCTAGCATTTTTCCCCATTACCAATGTCAGGCTGACTGGTCTACAATTCCTTGTTTCTCTCTGTGTCTTCCTACTTAATCGAAGGGGTTACATTAGTTACCCTCCAATCTGTAGGAACAGTGCAAAGTGTACAGGATCTTAGAAGATAACCACCAATGCATGCAGTATTTCTGGGACCACTTCCTCAAGGAGTCTGGGATGTAGATTATAGGCCCGGGGGACTTAGTGGCCTTCAAACCCATCAATTTCCCCAACACCACTTCCCTACCAGTACTGATTTCCTTCAGTTCCTCCATCTTACTAAACCCTGTGTTCCCTGACATTTCTAGTATATAATGTGTGTCCACTATTGTGAGCATGGAACGAAAATATATATTTAGTTAGTCAGCCATTTCTTCATGCCCCATTAAAATTCCCTGTTTCTGACTGTTAGGGACCTATATATGTCTTCACTAATCCTTTTCTCCTTCCACGCCCATAGAAACTCTTGCAGTCATTTTTTATGTTCCCTGCAAGCTTACTCTTGTACTCCATTTTCCTTTTGGTGCCTTTTGCTGAATTCTGAACTGCTCTCACTCCTCACGTCTCCTGTTTTGTTCTGGCCAATTTGTATGAATTTTCCTTGGATCTAGTGCTAGATCTAATTTCCATTGTGAGCCATGGTTTGACCAACTTTCCTGTTTCACTTTTTTTCTTCAGACAGGAATGAATGATTGTTGCACATCACCCATACACATTGTTTCTCCTTGCCTTTCCACCATCATCCCTTTAAGTAATGTTCCCCAATCTGTTATAGCTAACCCACACTTCATATCACTGAGGTGCCTTGCATGTAATTAATTTTGATTACACAATACCCAGTGGAGGATGACCCATTCTCTAGTTGGTTCCTCAATGTATTGACCCAAAAAAACTCCTGTTTGCACTCCCAGGGAATTCCTACTCTAGGGTATTGTTGCTAATTTAACTTATCCAATCTATATGCAGAACATTGCCACCGATAAATACAGATCTTCTTTTATTGCTAGTGTCACTATTTTCCTGTTTAATGTCAATATCAACATCACCCCTACCCTACAATTCCCAAGAGAGTGTTCTTTATTGCCCTTAGTATTTCACAGCTTTACCCGTACAGATTCCACATTTTTTCTTCTTCTATTTCTATGATTAATTCATCCACTTTGTACTGTAATGCATGGAACATTCACAATAAAGTGTTAAGGCTTGTCTTTCTAATATATTGTCCCATTCACATTATTTTTCACTGTGTCCTTGTTTGATCCTGACCCTTGATTTCTCTTCCTATTACTTTTATTATTCCCCTTTTCTGTCTTTTGTTCTTGTCCTTGATTTCCCCTTCCATTGACTCCTTGCATAGGTTCCCATCCCCTGTCGTTTTAGTTTAAAGACTCCCTGACTACTCTACCTAGTCCTGCCCAGGTGTAACCTGTCCAGTTTTTACTGGTCCGACCACCTCCGAAACCTATTCCAGTGCCCCAGGAATCTGAAATGCTGCCCCTCGCACCATCTCGTCAATCACATATCCATTTTGTATATCCTGCTATTTCTGCTTTGTTTAGAATGTGGCTCATATAGTAATCCTGAGGTCATTACTTTTAAGGTCCTACTTTTCACTTACTCCCTAATTCCCCATGTTCTGCTTATAGAACTTCATCCTTTATTTCACCAATATTGTTGTACCAATGAGCACCATGACCACTAGCTGTTCACTCTCCTCCTCCTGAATGTCCTGAGGTCTTGTTTGTGGCTTCAGAAACAACTGCCTGTACCCTGTACAATGGACCTCTATCCACAAGAGTTGAACTCTTATATGAAAGCAAAATACTGGAGATGGTGGGAAAAATAAAATAAAAACAGAAAACTCTGGAGAAGCTCTGTAGGTCTGGTGGCATCTGTGGAGAGAGAAACAGAGTTAACATTTCAAGTCCAATATGACTCTCTTTGGAACAGCATCTCTGCACAGATTCTACCTGACCTGCTGAGTTTTTCCAGCATTTTCTATTCTTTTCCACAAGAGTTGAGTTTGAAACTACCCAATTTTTAGATTGCGACTTGCAGAGAAAACTGTCTTGCAGTCCAACTCATTGAGCTAGACAAATCCATATTGGTTAAGTGAAAGGACTGTCGGTTCATTAAGCCTTTATTATGTTGTAAGACCTGAAACAGGCCTACCCTGAATTAAAACTGCCCCTGTTCCGTTGACACTCTCCCTAGAAACGCTGCTGCAAGTCATTCTGAAGCTATTGTGTAAAAAGGCTCCACTAATTAGATTAATTTTTACTAAAACAAAGGCATTAAATTTAACATAATAAGTGGCACAATATTTGACATTTTCCCAACCCCACAGCATCACCTATACTTTATTTTGCTGTTCAGGACAAGTAGCAAATTAGCATTTTCTTTTGGAGTGCAGAATTTTCTGAAGTTCATACATCTTTCTTAGAATACAAAGCACAGAAATAGGTCATTAGGCCTAACCAGCGTATTCCACGTAGACTTCCATTTCACTCTATCTTGTTAATCCTTTTGCATTTCGTAAATTTATCTGGATTTCCTTTAAATGCACCCCTGAAATTTGCTTGATGTAGTGAGTTCCATATTCTGAACTCCTTTAGGTGAATAAATTTCTCCTGTGTCCCGTATTGCATTTATTAGTGACCACCTTATATTTATGATCCCCTGTTTTCATTCCACCTAGATTTCTTCTCCACTCTTTCATCTCCTCTGTGACCACCCCAACTACCTGTGTGGGAAAACATCTCATCGTCTGCTTTATCACACACTTCCAAGATTTTGATCAAGATTTTTTGTCTTTCTGTTTGATTCTGTTACAAACAAAATAGAACATGTGAATTAGGACCCCTGTTTTGTCATTCCGTAAAATCATGGCTGATTTGATTATGCCCTCGACTCTACGTACTGATTTACCCTTGATTATCCTTAGATTCTTGACTAATAAGGTAGCAACAGATTGACTCTCTTAATCAGTCAATGACCCCAGTTCCTCCAAACTTTATGGAGAAAAGTCACAGATTTGTAGGGCAGCATAGTGGCTCTGTGGTTAGCACTGCAGCCTCACAGCATCAGGGACCCGGGTTCGATTCCAGCCTTGGGCGACTGTCTGTGTGGAGTTTGCACATTCTCCCTGTGTCTGCGTGGGTTTCCTCCCACAGTCCAAAGATGTTCAGGGTAGGTGGATTGGCCACACTAAATTGCCCGTAGTGCCCAGAGATGTTTAGGTTAGGTGGGTTAGACGTGGGAAATTAGGGGAATGGGTCTGGATGGGATGCTCTTCGGAGAATGGTGTGGACTTGTTGGGCCAAATAGCCTGTTTCCACACTGTAGGGATTCTATTAAAAAATATTAAAGCGATTGATGGCACTCTTGGGGTGGGGGGAGGTAAGGGAGGGAGGGAGTGCCTCATTCCCATCCCAAACGAGAGAACCCTTATTTTTAAACTATGTCCCCTGCTAATTTGCTACTTGTACTGAACAGCAAACAGCAAGAAGTGATGCTGTAGGGTTGGGAAATATCCTTTTGGCACTCATTTTGTCGAGACTCCTTTGGATCATTTGTTAACTCCAGAGGAAAGGGTTTCAGCTTGTCCAACCTTTCTTCACAAGATAATCCTCCATCAAGCCAAGTGAACTTTTTTTAAGTGCGTTTATATCATCTTAAATAAGAACTTCAAAATGGCATGCAGTACTCATCAACACTCTGTATAATGCAGTAAAACATCCATATTTTATATTTCATGGGACAGCACAATGGCTCAGCGGTTAGCACTGCTGCCTGTCAGTGATAGGGACCCGGGTTTGATTCCAGCCTTGGGCAACTGTGTGGAGTTTGCACCTTCTCTCTGTGTCTGCATGGGTTTCCGCCAGGTGCTCTGATTTCCTCCCACAGTCCGCAGAAGTTAGGTGGATTGGCTATGCTAAATTGCCCATAGTGTCCAGGGCTGTGTAGGCTAGATGGGTTAGCCATCGGAAAATGTAGGGTTGCATGGATAGGGTTGGGGAGTGGGTCTGGGTGAGGCATAGGGTTGGCGTGGATTCGATGAGCTGTATAGCCTGCTTCCACACTGCAGCGATTCTATAATTCTGTGATTTCCATTGCAATAGATAATAGAACATAGAACATAGAACATTACAGCGCAGTACAGGCCCTTCGGCCCTCGATGTTGCGCCGACCTGTGAAACCAGTCTGAAGCCCATCTAACCTAAACTATTCCATTATCATCCATATGTTTATCCAGTGACCATTTAAATGCCCTTAAAGTGGGTGAGTCTACTATTTTTGCAGGCAGGGCATTCCACGCCCTTACTACTCTCTGAGTCAAGAAAATTTAATTTGCCTTTCTAATCACTTTCTGTACCTGTATATTAAGTTTGTGTTTCATGTACCAGGGCACCCAGATCCCTCTGTACCACTGAATTCTGCAGTCTATCTTCATTTAAGTACTATACTGCTTTTTTCAGTCTTCCTGCAAAAGTAGTCAAGTTCATGTTTTCCCACATTACACTCTATCTGCCAAATGGTAAAATGCCCTAAAGTGCAAACCTTTTTTCATAGGAACAGGAGTAAACCATTCAACTTCTCAGGCCCATTCAGGTGAGATCGTAGCTGATCTATATCCTAACTCCATCCTTAATATCCTTGGCCATGGCTAAAAATTTATCAGTCTCTGGTCTACAATCATAAATTGAGCTAGCATCTGCTGCATTTTGTGGGAGCAACTTCTACTTCTCTGTTCACTTTGCACAACATTGTTTCATTATGTCTCCAAATGGCGTGGCTCTGATTTGAAACTTGTGTACCCTTTTATCCGAATTCTATTATTTTTAAGGTACAGTGCCCAGAACTCTACGCAGTACTCTAGATTTGTTCAAGTTAGGGCCTTGTACAGCTGAATCAATGCTTCCTCCTTTTCTTTCACGTTTTAACCCTGTAGCTATAAAGCCTAACATTTCATGAGACTTTTTGATTATTTCATACCTGACTACTACTTTTTAATGATGTGCGTACATGAATCTCTAAATTTCCTTGAACCTCGACCATACCTGCACAGAAGTCCATTTACCGTTGTTTTCCCACAGGCTTAATCTTTAATCTTAATCTTCACTATTTTTATGTTCCTGTCTTCTCTGCAGTAATCTTTGATTTATCAGCAAAATTTCTCCTTTTGAACTGATTCAGGGACCAATGGATAACTAATATGATTTTCACCTCTTGCTTGTGATATTTTCTTCACAGCCAATGCACTGACACATTCTCTGACCCAAATACTACTACTCTCTTTCTTGTGGGCCATGTTAGATTCTGTTTCAGTGATAACTGGTCAAATGATTCTCATGTGTTTATGTGTACTTCTGTCTGTTCTTTTAGCAGAATAATTTAAAGTCATAGCATTATGTAACACAGGAAATAACCATTCAGCTTACCATACCCATATCAACTCTCTGAAAGAGTTATTGATTGTTCTTGTCCTTTAGCTATATGTTGTACATTTTTCCTTAAATGTCTATTTACCTGTTGTTTTATGTATTTCAATTGCTGTTTCTAATAGTGTGTTTCATGTCCCAAGTCTTGGCACAAAAATAGAGTTTACTGAACTACTTCGTTCATTCTTCTGGTAATGCTAAATTTGTGCTTGCTGGTTACTGACTTGGAAGTGAGAGTTGGCTTAGTTGGAAAACTTCCACTTCTGGGTCAAATGCTTATGATCTTGAGTCCACGCTGGACAGTTCTGGTAAGTGAATATATGAGGCCTTTGGTTGCCACCCAGCTGGGTATTTGCTTCACATTAAGGTGGAGTGATGTTTCAAACCCCATTAGCCTAGCTGCACCCTTGCTACCCACATTGTTACACTAACAGTCTGTCCTTTGTTAGCAGAAATAACCCAAAGAAGTTGATTTTAAAAGCTATAGAAAAACAGGATACATCATGATTCATGTGCACAGAAGTTAACGAAACAGTGAAACAAATTAAATGGGAAGAGTTTTAATTTAATTCACTTTAAACATAATTATTTGCTATAATTAAGATCAAAATGGGTTAGCCATTCATGAAGAAATTTACCTTGCATTCCTGCTTATAGATGCTTGACCATGGCGAATCCTTTTTATCTTTCAGTAGAAGCTAAGATAAAAACTTCACTCATATCTAGTCTGTTTGCTGCTTTTCATGCATGTGCCACCCACATATGTTGGCTACTGCTGGAGTATAGACTCTGTTAAATGTGAATCTGATTTAAGTGTATTTATAGAACCATAGATTAATGGCCCACCTGTTTAAAACTTGAATTTCTTGGATGAGTTTACCTACATAAATGTGCTACCGGAAGGATATATGGAAGTATTCAATGAGGAGTTGGCATTTTGCCAACCTGTTAGGCAGTGAGCAAGGTAGCCTGCCAATTCTTCAGTGCGTGGGTTTCTAAATCCAACTGCACCTTGAGTTCTAAATTAAAGCCAGTCCCATCAAATGGTCGAGAAAAATACTACTTTCGTAAGGAACCTTTGCCAGTTACACACCTAAAACCTATTGATAATAATTCGATTGTGCCTGAAATTGAATTTGTTTTAACTTATGAGCCCAATTTTTAATTGCAGGTATTTACAAAAAGGTATATTTAAAAAAGACTCTTCCTTTTTTTTCCTTTTGAAAGAAACTTCTTTCAACTCTTTGTCTTCCTGTGGTGCAATAGTATTTAGACTTCAAAAGTACTTCATTGGCTATGTTGAGAGTGAAAAGCATGATATAAATGCCAGATGTCCTTTTCATTAAACAACTAATGATGGAGATTGAAATGCTGGGTAACATCATTGAGCTCGTAAGGTAGAATCTTGCTTGCTGTCCCAATAATGAGTTTATCCAGTTATACACAACAGGAATGCTTCAGATTTGGTGTGTGATCTTTGCTGAGTTGGCTGACCTCAGTTGAGATGTCAGGGCTCAATACTCTGAGTTCAGGAAAGAGAATATGATCCAGGGTTCCCCATCTTGATGATAATAGAACACTTTCTGGAATAGCATAGTTGTGGATGTCAAAGCAAATAGTTGCAGTATCAGATAGTGACTAGAGGCGGCTGAAGTACACCATGTTGCCTTTAGGAAGAGCAAAAATTGGCAGAATTTCTTTTAAAGAAACAGACTATGACATTGCTACGTTAAGTGGTTTGAATTTTATAAAACAGTTCCCATCTCCAAAACAGTAATACAATTAACTGCTTGTAACTAATTCTGGTGCTGTATTTTTTCATTTCGTGCTTCACTCATTACTTATTTCCACATTTTGTTTTACTGTGATATTGATTGCGTTATTTGAAATGATTTCGGTGGCATCCTGTTGCATACAACTCAGTGGCAAGAAGTTGCATGTAAGAAACAGGATAAAGGTTAGGACTTTGTTTGCATTAGGATTGCCTAGCATTTATACCACAGAAATGGGCAATAGCTACCATGAGCTTTTTTTATAAGTGTTATGCTGTTGATGTGGTATACATGATTTATAACAGTCTGTGGGAAAGTGCCACATGATTTAAAAATTGAAGCAAAATTGAAGCCAGTGGAATAAAAAGCAGCAGCAGCATGGCCGCAAGATTGGCTGAATGGCAGAAAACAGAATAATAATCGATGGTTTACTTTAGGATTGGAGAAAGATGTACGGTCAAGTTCATTAAAAAAAAAAATCGGAGCCAGAGTAGACCATTTAGCCCATCCAGCCTGCTCCACCATTCATCAGAATTCTTCAGAGGTCATGCTTTTCTTGATATGTTAATGTTCTAGTCTTTAGGTATACAACATGTAATTTCAGTTTCTTCAGATGGCATAAAACTTGAAACACTGTGAATAGAGAGGAGGATAATGAGAGACTTCGAGAGGAGACTGGTAGAAAGGATGGATATGTAGTAGATGAAATTCAATGAAGAGAAATCTGAAGTGGTAGGTTTTGGCAGGAAAGAGGATTAGAGTTGAAAACGGGTAAAATTCTAGAGGGTGTATATGTGCACAGGCTATTGAAAATGGCTAATAAGAAATAAAGGACCCTGGGGTTTTGAAGTAGCAGCATAGAGTACAAAAGTAAAGAAGTTACAATGAGCTCATCTGGAATACTGGTTTACCTCAACTAGAGTATTTTGTACAATTGTGGGCACTGCATTCTGGAAAGAACATGAAGACTTTAGAGATGGATTGGAAAATGTTAGTGTTCCAAGGAGCAAGAGCATGTCATTTAAGTGAATAGATTGGAATTGGGGTTTTTCTCCTTGGAGATGTTTGGGAAGGAGTTTGACAAAGCTGTTCAAAATCATTAGGGATCTGGACAAAAACTAAGAATTATGGATGCTGGAAATCTGAAACGGCGTATCTGGCAGCATCTGTGGATCAAAAAACAGATTTAAAGTTTTGAGTTAGGTGTCCCTTCATAAGGAGAGAAAATAGATGGGAAAGGGCATTATTTATGCTGATGTGGTCAGGGAGGACGGTGAACTCGTGAATAGAGCACATGAAGACAGTGTTTGGGAGAGAGAAAAGGGATAGACGAACAAAAAGCTGATGGTAAGCCAAGAGAGAGAAATGCTGGGTAGGGTGCTAACAAGGAAGAGAAACGCATTCCATTGAGTCAAATATCCACAATAAGTTGTATGACAAAAGAATTGATAAAATTTTTCTTGTTTCTATCAAGCAGTAATAGCTAGAATCTGTAATGCAAAGTAGGCTGATTCATTTGTGCCTTTCAAAAAGGAATTGAACAAGATAGAATCTGTTGAACTATGGTGAATGTGGTACTAGCTGAGTTGTTCTTGCCAACAGCCAGCACACCCAAGACTGGTTGAACGTCCCACATGTCTGTTCCATGTTGTGACTTTGGATAAGAATTTTACTCGTCTCAAAATTACTGTTTAAATGCTTTGATATCAAGTCTACACAGCCAAATGCAAGCTACAAAGAAATTATGTAACCATCTTTCAACATAACACAAGGACACATAACACCAGTCACTGAATTCTGAGAGAGTTGATCAGTGACATTTCCTCCTCTGAGACTCCCTTGACTGTGTGGTAGTGATGGTTATTATGTGTAACTTAAAATATTACTGACTCATGCCTATGCATACTCATTGGTACAACGTTCACAACTGTATCTCCTGAAGAAATTTCCAACTTAATAACCTGGGCCAACTTGTGGGAAATGTGGTTTAGGTTGTGACCATCAGAGACTAAGTTAATACTACTTGCATTTCATACAGCCATTTACAAAAGAGGATTTTGATCACACTCTAAGTGAGAGGTTTGTTCATCTGATCCTGCTACGGAGTTCCTATGCCTGTACTTTTTAAGGATGCCATTTTATCTGGTGATTAATCTACTGCTGTTTTGAATGTTCAGTTGTATCTGTATTTTCTTGTGGCATATATGATACTTCAGTCATTAAAACATTTTTTTTGTCTTGTGACTTCTAGTGGACCTTCAACATACAACAACCGCACTACTGCTCCATTTGGTTATGCAAGCACTGGTAAGTGTTGCCTGTTATTTTGCCTTGTAAGCAATGAGTTAGTGGAAGGAAATACTTCTGAACATTCCAAGCATTTTGTTTAGATAGTTTTCTTATGCAAATTAGAATGAACGCAAGTGTGACATCTTTCTATATCTCTTTTCTTTTAATTTGGTCCAGAAAGTTCTTCATAGAAGTATTTTTCTTTAATTTCAGTGCTAAATGGTCTTGATGTCATTTAAGGGCTGGTGGCTTGGAAGATCTATTGAATTGATTGATCCAAAATTTTACGCTGTTATTTGTTGTTAGTTTCACCTTTCATTAATGGTTAATTATGATGCCTGTTGTGAAACATTAAAATAAAAAAAAATAGCATTACTTTCATCAGAACAAAGTAAACCGGCTGTTTGCTTTTTAGGATCCTCTACATGTTTGCTTCATGACTTTGTTATTGCATGTCTATTTTAAAATTGTTTCCTGAATGTGGGTGTTGATGGCATGGCTATATCTGTTGTCTACTCCTATTCACTATTTGCCTGTGAATGTGAAGGCTAGTTTAGCTGACCTCCTTGTCACAGTGGTTTTCCAGGCTATTTCAGAGGTGAAACATAAATACGAACAGATGGAGGTGGCAGTTTCCTTTCTCTTAAGGGCATTAGTTTATAATTGAACTTTCACAAACATGATCTTCACTTACCACAGTGCTAACCCACATATTATTGGATTTGTTGCTCCAAACTTTGCAGGCAAGAGTGGACGAATGACGCAAGCTTTTCATTGTACTTCCACTCAAAATTTGTACAGGCTTTTACACAGAAATTTAGAATAATTAGAAAACAAAAATAGCATGCCTTGGTTTCCAAATGATCATTGAAAATCACCTATACAGAGTGGCAGCCTGTAGAGACATGTAGAACGCGTGATCACACGGAGTTGTTGAAGTAGGTAATATTAGTGCATTTAAGGGAATAACAAGACAAACATGGAGAAGATGGCACTGTTGGGTTTAGATGAGTAACGATGGCAAGAGGTTTCAATGGAGCTTAAATACCAGCTCAGACAGGTTAGACTGAATATCCATTGTAATTCTTGGTTAATCTTCAAAAAGAATTAAAGTCTGAAGCAGAAGAATTCCACACTTTTTTTTAGAAATTAATTTTACAAGCCACTGAGATTATAAGCAATTATGAATCACCTGGCAATTCAAAATCTACAGAGTGAAATAAGCACGTTTTTAACTTTTTTGATGGTTGCACCACTAATGCAGATATTGGGTCAATAAACTTACCGTTGTCAATATGTCACTTATATTGTTTGATAGGCAGTGGAAAATAGTAATATTGCACTATATTTCTTATTTCACACCTCTACCCTTCAGATTATGCTAATCTGACGTATCCCAATATCCCAGTTTCATCTTCCTGGAGTACTTTAATTGATAACAACAACAAGCAACCATCACAGCAACAGCAACCACATTGGGATTATTACCCACGGAGAGAGAGGGACAGGGATCGTGATCGGGAACGAGAGCGCACAAGGGAGAGAGAACGAGATCGGGACAGGGAACGGGATCACGACCGAGAGCGTGACCGCAGTCCTAGTTCAAGTGTTTATAATGGGTGAGTTACTTGAAAAAAAAACGTAGGAATGTTTGTGGCCATAGTGTTTACAGCGTAACTATTTACTGTGTAGCATTAAAGTATACTTATTAGCTTCTAACTTCCATATTTCTTACTTTGGAAAGAGAATGCTTTGCTTTGTTTTTTTATGATTTACTACAATTTTTTGTGTTAATTTGTACTGAATTCCAATTCAGTTTGTGCTAGTAAAATGAGTAGTATTGCAAGGATATCTTTTTAAATTGACTGCTGGTCATCAGACGTGACCTGATGATTTGTAGTAATTGAGCTGTTGATTGGTATAGAGTAGGGTGTTGATTCTGTAGCTTTATGATTAGGCCAGAGTATTCAATGACTATTTTATGTCACACATAACTGACATTGGAGTATAAAACGCATCCATTTCTTAAACGGTCTTGGTATTTGATGAGATAAATGCAGATGCATTAAAGTAGCACCAGAGCTCCTAATAAATTTGTGGGAAAATTACAGATTTTACTGAGATGGTCCAACAGTGGAATTCTTATATCATTGAAGTCTCAAATTGGCAGATGCTGTTGTTTTTGGCTGCACCATTATGTTTTGCTGCTCATGGATTGGTATTGATAGCTGCAGAGATTTTTTTGGTTAGGTAAGAGTGCTAAAAAATGAGCAATGGAAGACGAAATAGAGTTGGAGTACATAAGAACATAAAACAGTGCAGCACAGGAACGGGCCCTTTGGCCCATGATGTTATGCTGAACATGACACCAAATTAAACTAATCCCTTCAGCCTGCCCTTGGTCTGTATGCCTCCATTCCTTGCATACTCATACTTACCTAAAAGTCCCCTAAACTCCCCTATCGTATCTGCCACCACCACCACGCTGGCAGCATGTTCCAGGCTTGTACCACTGTTTTCTTTGTTTAAAAAAAAACTTGCCCCTCACGTCTCCTTTTGATCTCTCTCGCACGCTCTCGTTCTCTCTCTCTCTCGCGCGCTCTCGTTCTCGCTCGCTCTCCTCTCGCGCCCTCCCCC
>NC_063332.1:77515492-77534675 GCF_021869965.1 Rhincodon typus
AACCTCCCTTGGGGCCTTAAATTCATACCCTCTAGTATTAGACATTTCAACTCTGGGGGAAACAATTCTGACCGTCAATGCTATGTATGCATCTCATAATTTTATAGATTTCTGTCAAGTCTCCCCTTCGCCTCTGCCGCTCCAGAGAAAACAACCCAAGTTTTTCTTGCCTCTCCTAATAGCTCATACCCTCTAATCCAGGCAACATCCTGGTAAACCTCTTTTCCACCCTCTCCAAAGCCTCCACATCCTTCCTGTAATGTGGTGAACAGAATTGAACAGCAAGTGTAGCCTAACTGGTCTTCTAAAGCTGCAACACGACATCCTGACTCTTGTACTCAATTGCCTGACCAATAAAGAAAAGCATGCAATACGCCTTCTTTACCACCCTATCTACTTGCGTGACCACTTTCAGGGAGCTATGGACTTGAACCCCAAGATCCCTCTGTACATCAATATTGTTCAGGGTCTTGCCGTTAACTGTATACTTTTCCATTACATTTGATCTCCCAACGTGCAGCACTTCACAACCCAGATTGAATTTCATCTTCCACTTCTCTGCCCATATCCTGCTGTATCCTTTGACAACCTCCTACTGTATCCATAACCTGACCGATCTTTGTATCGTCTGCAAATTTACTAACCCACCCATGTACATTTTCATCCAAGTCACTTATATATATCACAAACAGCAGAGATCCCAATATGGATCCCTGTGGAACACCACTAGTCACGGACCTCCAGCCTGATAAACACGCTTCCACCACTACCCTCTGCCTTCTTTGGGCAAGCCAATTCAGAATCCAAGTGGCTGAGTCACTGTACGTATCAGCTATGTTCCAGTTAGAATGGCAGAAGAAACAGCTTGAGGGATTGAATAACCGATGTTTTGCTAATGTGTGAAATTGTACAATCTCTCTGAGGATTGAAGGAAGAAAATTAGAGGGAAATATCAAAATTAAAAAGTGAATGAATGATGTGCTTTCACAAGCTGATCACTGCCCTTCTTGCAGGCAATTAAGAATGGACAATACATGATGGTTTTGCCAGTAACGCTGACATGCCATGAGCAAGTGTTTAAAAAATAAGACTTGTATATGTAGTTTAATTGCTGTTCCATTTCTGCACAATTTCTAGATAACTACTTTTGTTTCTGGAGGTAGGAAATTCATTTATAAACCTTAAAAATGAAGTAGATAGTTGAGGAAACATTTGTGGTGTTTGAAAGAAAAACAAAATTTAGGTAGAGCTATTGGTATAAAAAGGATACATTTAGATGGAGGATGATGCTCCTACTTGAGGTAGTTAAGTAAAACATGCATCTTAACATGTACGAGTACTGTTTTTTATTAAATCAATATGTTTGGATGTGTTATGACATAACTCTGTGGCCGTCGCATCTTGGGAATTGAAGTTGGACTTATTGGCCCAGAGATAGGAACATTGCCACAACACCACAAAATCCTCTTTTAATGTGCCCAAGTATGTTGACCGAATCATTACTGGATATTACATCAACGTGCGTTTGTTTTAACATTTCAAAATTTCAAGTTAGTCATTTAGAATGTGGAGCACCCTTGAAAGAGAACCTCTCATTTATTGGATTAGTTTCCTGGAACTCCATTCACAACAACATTGCAGGTCTGCACCAAATGGACTGCTGTGGTTCAAAGAGGCAGTTCACCTCAACTTTCTCGAGGGCAATAGGGATAGGCAATAAACGATGATCCAACCAGTGGCACCCATGTCCGATGAATGAATAAATGATGTTTTTCACAACCACAGATGTTCCAAAACGATTTGCAGCCCATTTTTTAAAACAAAAACTGTAGTCACTGTTACACGTAAATGTGGTAGCAAATTAACGTGCTGCCATAAACAGCAATCTTATAATGATCAAATCATCTGTTTTTGGTATTGAGGATAAACTTTGGCCAGGAGACCAGGGAGAACTCTACTGTTGTTTAAAATAATGCCATGGGATCTTGTGCATCCACCTGAGCAAGCAGACTGACTGAGCTTTATTATCTCATTGCAATTGTAATAGTGCAGTCCCCTCATGTTGCATTAGTGTCATCTTAAAATTTGCACAAGTCCCTGATGTGAGCACCTAACTCCTGAAATTGAAAAGAACTACTTGATGGGTAGAATTCCACTCTTGCTAAATGTATGAAAACAGGAAGCAGTATATCATTCAATCACACAAGTCTGTCCTTCCATTTTATCAATATTCCTGAAAACAGATTTGTACAGTCAAAACTTTTCATCTCGCACTCATCAGATTAGAAACAAGAATACCAGCTCTTGAGGAACAACTGTATATGCTGTGTGTTGAAAGGGTGTTGATTGCTCAGCGTGTTGATGCTGGGTAAGGTGTTGCCACCGAAATTGTATGAGGAGACAATTGTACCCATTCTTCAAGCATAAAGAACATATTCAAATATTGTAACTTCTTGGAACGAATCACCTCTTTGGCATTCTTTGATCTGTCCTGATAAATTCAAGATGAAAAGCTTTCAACAGGACTGTTTTTCACCAAAATTGAATTTCTTTACTACTAAATTTTTCAGATCTGTTTACTTTGGTCTTGCTGAATATCTTTTGATGAACTTAGCAAACAAAAATTTGACTGGGAACTTTCAGTAGGTTTAGCATAAAATTTTTTTTGGGAAGAGAGTTCCTGATTTTCAGTATGGTTTACATGTAGACATACTTTCTGATCTTGCTCCCAATAATAGTCTAGTTCTAATTTTTTTTAAGATTATTGCTCCTTATGCCAGTGTCTGTGACCATAGAAAATTGTTTCTCAATTTATCCTATTGAAATCCTTTTATCAATGGTATTTCTCATTTCTACTTACATAGCCATGTCTGCAAAATAATGCAAGATAAATTGCTACATTATAGAACTCACTAACAATTACTCAAAAACTTAAGACAACTTGAAGTATTTTAAAAATTTAATCCTTTTTAAAAAAGCTGTTTCATGATATTGCAGTCATAAAGTAATGAATTCAGATATGGTGTCGTTAATGAGGAAAATGGGCTTGCTTGGGACATAGTAATGCAGCACCTCTTTTGCCTCTCACCTGAATGGAGGGTCTCATTAAAATGGAGTATTCTGTCCAGTAACCAATATTGGCACAGTTTCCAAGCAGTGTCAGAGGAGTTGGAGAAATACACAACATGACTCAAAGCCATCAGCCATCTGCTGCAACATGCTTCCATTCCATTTCCAGAATTGTTATTGTGGCATATACATAGAGGCTTCGGCATTTCGTTCTGTGAATGTTCACAGATTATTAAAATTTATTTTGATTACAGACTTGTTTACTCCACTCACTGCATTTGGTCTTTTTAATTTTGCTCATTTTGTTTTTCACAGTTTTGTATATGTAATTATGGGATCTATGAGCAGAATACTATCATTATATCATTTCCTGTATCAGGAACTTGAAGAATATGCAGAAATTTCACAGGGAACCTGATCTGTTTTAGATTCAGAATAAACAATTACACGTCTGTACAAGTTCGATTTGAATGGTTACAGCCCGTTAGGTGTGTTTTTTGGTTGCACATACAAAACAAGTAAAAGTGTGTGAGGGCATTTTGTACATTTTGCTGTGGAGGCATGAAGATAGCTGCTGCGTGTGTGTGTGTGTGTGTATGCGTGTGTTACAAATTATACTGTGAAAGCACAAATGAACTAGAGCATATAGGACATCTGTTTGTCGGGTAAATTCCAGGGGCCAGGAGGAGGGCTGGTCACTGATAGCTGGCCAAAATGAATTTTAATGACTACCAGCCCAGGAAAAGTCTCTGTGCTGATGCCAAAATTATTCTAAATGGGGGAGGAGGGCTCAATTTGGATGAAGTTGAATTATTTACCATCTGTGCCAGAGCTGCTGCCACATGTCTTAGGGAAGAAACGTAAGAGGCCTTTAGTTTGTAAAAGCTGAGTTGGAAATCAGAGAAAAGGTGGAAAAGAGCTCCAGATGTCAGGTAAAATAGAAAGATTAATATTAAAAACTTCAGGATATCATCTACTTTTACTGAAGAGAACACACTAGGAAAAAGAACACAGGATTCAAGGCATTTTAAGGACAATAAATGAGATTCACGATATAGACTTGAGGCTCTGTAATTTTTTTTGGTAGGTATTCAAAATCTTTGAAAACAGATCACGTCTCAAACAAGTTTATTTTCTGCCTTTAGATGACTGCATTAATGCCCCAAAAGTGTCTTTTGCTACCTTTGACTTTTAATTATTTTTTTTTTTTGGATTATATTTGGATTATAGTCAGATTTATTTCTTTCCAAAACACAATGTTTAGGAACAATGAATAATGTTCACCAAAATGGTCCATTAGAAGTGATTAATGACAAGGTGTTAATTTTTCGCACCGTGATAGTAAGTTGGGTAGTGACGTGGCCAGGAAAATAGAGGGAGTGCATCAGGACAGCTCTGCCAATTTGCATCGCTCAGGATGGAATTAGGGCTACAGTGTGCCAGCATGTGTGATTGGGATATCCTGTTTGCTCCCAATGCAGGAGCCCTTAAGTCCATTCCTTAAACCCAGCCCCATAGTTGATGATAAAATATTTAAATCTCAAATTGAACAGTCTGTTTTCGGAGTAAAATCAAAATTGATTTTGTGTTTTGCAACTATTTTGGGAAAAATCAAATTCAATGTAAATGTTAAGGTTATTACTGTACACCAAAAGCAATGTTAGCTTTTTATTAACTTGTGGGTATCCTATCACATTACACGTGATTGGGGTTTGAAACAGCAGTGTCCAAAATACAAGTAGGTAATTATGAGACGCTCAGCACTCGTCCTTGGTGGGGACGAAGGAGAAAACAATCAGTGAGTTCAGATATTAATCACTGCTTCATGATTGGCTTAAGAACCTCTGCTGTTGTAATTTAGTTGGTGAGAGATCTGTACTGCATTATTTATAATTCTTGTTCTTTATCCCTAATGTGTGCGGTTGTTTCATTTCTCTCTCGTCTTCTTGCTTCGATTTCTCATCTTTCTCAATTTTTTACTGAGCCAATCTATCAGTGCTTCCTTTCTTTATCTGCTGTGTTGATAAAATTTAAATACAGTTTCTTGACCTGGGCTGGTAACCTGAGGCCTCGGCCAAATGATGAAAAAACATCAGTGTTGCTTGGCTAAGCAGTTAAAAAGAAAAGTGTAAAGCATTATTTTCATCCAAGAAAAATTCTAACAAAGTAAGGAAAATAATTTAAACTTCTTTAAACACACAAAAATTGCGAGCTTTATGCTTGAAAACAGGATGCAGATGGCTTCAGCAGTGCTGACAGATTTTGGAAATTCAACAGCGTATATGGAAGAACTGATGTGCAGGAAGAAAAGCCTAGCAGAAACAAAGCAAACAGAAGCCTTGATGTAAAGTGGATTCTCAACATTAAGAAAACGTCAAAGTAATTGATTTTTCCTGTATCATTACTGAAGTATGACATCAGGAAGTGTTTACGTTTGCAAGACTTGTCCAATAAGGATTTTATAACAACAGCCTACTATGCTCAGTAGTCATATAATCTTCTGATGGCATGGTTCTTGGGGTGATGGCACTGTGCAGTCATTGACAAAGAAAACATCTTGTATGGTGGTGTTATTATAGGCTGTTCTTGTATTACAGAGTCATAGAGTCATACTGCGCGGAAATTAGCCCTTTGGTTCAACTTGTCTGTGCTGACCAAACATCCCATTGACCTAGTCCCATTTGGCCCATTTCCCTGTAAGCCCTTCCTATCCACATACCCATTCAAATGCATTTTAAATGTTGTAATTGTACCAGCCTCCACTGCTTCCTCTGGCAGCTCATTCCATACACGCACCACCCTCTATGTGAAAAAGTTACCCCTCGGTACTTGTTAAAATCGTTCCCCACTTGCCTTAAACTGTACTGTCTAATGTTGGACTCCTCCACCTTGGGAAAAAGACCTTGGCTATTTACCCCATCCATGCCCCTAATGATTTTCGTAAACTTCTGTACGGTCACCCCTCAGCTTCCGACACTCCAGGGGAGAAAGCTCCGGCCTATTAAGCCTTTCCCTCTAACTCAAACCCTCCAATTCCAGTAATGTGCTTGTAAATCTTTTCTGCACCCTCAAGTTTAACAATGCCCTCCCTATAGAACGGTGACCACAGTTGAATGCAGTATTCTGAAACTAGTATCTTTATAGCCACCCTACTGTCCTTTATTGAATCAGCTTACTATGGCTCAAATAATCTGATCAGTATTAATGCTTGTGACACTGGTCAGAAATCTGCACTTTCATCTGGCAATGTTTAAAAGGATCTGACTTCCATCATATCATCTAGAAGAAGCTGCTGTACAGTGAATTTAAAGGGTCACTTTCTGGAAATTAGTGACTGGGTGAATGGATGGGTGGATAAGGGGGAGGTAGGTCAGGTTTGGGATTGTGGGATAATGGAGGGACATTAGGTTTGTCAGATTGGGTAGGGAGCAGACATGTCCTACATGTCATGCTAGGTTTTAATTTGTCTAATATTTCCCAGATACATACCCAGATAAGTACCACAGAACTGTCGAAAGTTTCCAACTTCGTCTCTGAATCATGGACATTGCACAGGGTCTTAGGGAGCAGGGGCATTGCCCATTGGAATTTGAAACTTCCTGGGCAATTCTCGCATAGGTCCCTGCATCAGGACTTCCACAGGGTCCCAATGCACATCTTCAGATGTACATTTGAGATCCCAACTCCTATACTCCATGTTCTGACCAATGAAAGCAAGCTTGCCAAACATCTACTTGCGATTCTGCTTTCCAAGAGCTATGCACCTGTACGCCTAGGTCTCATTGTTCAACAACACACCCCCCAGACATTAACTGTAAAAGTCCTGCCCTACTTTGCCTTCCCAAAATGCAACACCTCACATTTATCTAAATTAAACTCAATCTACCATTCCTCAGCCTATTGGCCCATTTGATCAAGGTCCTGTTGTTCTCTGAGATAATCTTCACTGTCCACTACACCACCTATTTTGAGGTAATCTGCAAATCTTAGCACTTTGAAATTTTTAACAGGTTCTGGGGGCCTGAAATTGTCAGTGAGCAATGTCTATTTTAAATATATGAATGCTTAAAATCATCTTTAAATAAATAACATTTAGATTGTCGCCTCTATCCCAAGAGGATTAGTGTTCCAAAAATAAGAAAGAAATACTTCAGCAAAAATGGGGTCTTTTTCAAACTCTTACCTAGTGTCATCTTTTTGATTCTTGGATGCTAAATCAGAGGAAAGATGTATTGGCCTTTGGAATAAGTAGTAATATCATGGTTTAATATATATTAATGATCTGGATGAGGAACGTCAATGTACCACCATAGCCAAGTTTGTGGTCGATATAAAAATAGGTGGGAAGGCAACTGGTGAGGACAACAGAAACTACAAACGGATATAAACGTGTTAAACAAATGGGCAAAAACTTGCAGATGGCATAATGTGAGGAAATGTGAGGTTATGCACTTTGGCAGGAATTATAGAGCTGAGTATTATTTAAATGGAGAAAAGCTACAGAAAGCTACAGTACGTAGGGATTTGGGTGTCCTCAAGTATAAATCACAAAAAAAAACTAGCATTCAAATTCAGCAGGTAATAGGGAAGACAAATGGAATGTTAATTACTTCCAAGGAAATGGGAGTATAAAACTAAAACTATACAAGGCACTAGTTAGTGCTGCTAGAATACTGTGAATGGCTTTGGTCTCCCTATCAAAAGGAAAGTATACTGGCATTGGAGGCAGTCCAGAGAAGGTTCACTAGGCTGATCCCAGATCTGGAGGGTCCAGCCTATGAGATGACGTTAAGCAAATTGGGTATACTCATATGAGTTTAGAAGAATGAGAGGCGACCTTCAAATTTACAAAATGTTTACGGAACTTGACAGTAGACGCAGTGAGGGTGTCTCCCCTTGGGAGAGTATTGAGGACCGGAGGGAGGGCATAGTTTCAGAATATGGAGTCATCTAGTAAAGGCATAGATGAGGAGGTATTTCTTCTTCGAGGTAGCGAATCTATGAAATTCTTTACTGTAGAGGACTCTTGAGGCTGGGTCATTAAATATATTCAAATCTTGAGAGCAACTGATTTTCAATCAGTAAGGGCATGGAGGATTATAGGGAAAAGACAGGAAAACGGAGTTCAGGATTCAGATCAGCCGTGATATTGAATATCAGAGCAGAATCATTGGGCTGATCAGACTACTTCTGCTCCTATGTCTTATGGTCTTAAAGGCTTACGTGAGGCCAGATTGTACAATTAACTTGTATTCCCTTGGATTTGGAAGATTGAGGGGTGAAGCCTGAATTTGAGAAAATCTTCTGGTCTACACATCATTGAGGCCTGAATGTACATCTGAAGATGTGCATTGAGGCCCTGTAGAAGTCCTGATGCAGGGACCTATGTGAGAATTGCCCAGGAAGTTCGAAATTCCAATGGGCAATGTTCCTGCTTCCTAAGACTCTCCGCAAATGTCCATGATTCTGAGACAGAGTTGGAAACTTTGGACGGTTCTTTGACACTTATCTGGATAGTTATCTAGGAAATAGTAAAATCTAGCATGAAATATGGATACCAACACAACTGGGTGTCCCCTACCCAATCTGACTATCCTAACCTCCCTCTGCTGTCCCACAATCCCAAACCTGGTCTAACTATCTCTGTCTCTCTCTGCACCCGCCGCCCCCTCCCCATTGCCCCCTCAAAAAAAAAAAATCAACCTCAACTACCTCCCCTTATCCATCCATCTATCTATCCGTTCACCCATTCTTTAACTTTCAGAAACTGACCCTTTTAAACTACAGCTGTATAAAGGGTTAGTATTTTCTACACTGCTCCTCTTTATGGATCTATGCATTGATTGCTGCACTGAGGCAATTCTTCTGGATGATATGATGGAAGTCAGATCCTTTTAAACATTGCCAGATGAAAGTGCAGATTTCTGACCAATCAGTGTCAGATGTAGTAATACTGACCAGAATATTTGAGTAAGGTGATTCAATAAAGATCAATAGGATAGCTATGAAGAAATTGTTTTCTTGGTGTAAGAATCCCAGGCAAAGAGACGTAACCTTAAAATCAGAACTAGATTGACCAGGAATTGAAATCATTAGGCATTTTTCATACAGAGGGAAGTAAAAAAGTCTAGAAGCTGTTCACACTAAAGGCAGTGGATGTGGTGTCAATTTTTTTTTAAAAGAAATCATCTGGGTTTTATTTTATAAGTGCATCCAGGGATGTGGAACAAAGGTGAGTAACATGAATTTAAAGTACAGATAATTGTGTTTAATGAATAATCTGATAGACTTGGGAGTGGGGGTGTTTGAATGACAGATGTGAACTCAAAGATGGTGGTGTTGTGATAATATCGTTGGACTCGTACTCCAGATACTCAGGCAAATGCTTTGGAGAATTAGATACAAGTCCTACACAGCATTGATGGAATTTTAACTCCGTTAATAAATCTGGGTTTGGAAGCTAGATCAGTTTCATGGGCACCATTACTATCTTTAATTTTAAAAACCCATCTAATTCAGGAAGGAAGGAGGCCATTCTTACCTGGTCTAGTCTAAATGTGACTCCAGACCTACAGCAATGAAGTTTGACTCTTGGCTCTCCTCTGAAATGGCCTAGCAAGACACTCCCTTAAAACGTAGTTGGAGATGGAGGACAAATGCTGGCCTTCCTCATGTTGCCCATATCCAAGACAAAAAAAACTTACTTTATTTATCAAAAAATTAATTTTGAAGTAGCAAAAGTGTTCTTTTATGAACAGAACATGGATTGTTTCTAACAGCAATTTCTGAGAATGATTGAGAGGTACACCAGAAGCCATTTCACAAGACAGTTGTGCACTTTGACAGGTGAGGCTTTGCCTTACAGTACAAGTGTGAAGGATAGGAAGTTACAAAATGTTGTAAGCTTCATGTTGCATGCTGCAACTTAAATTTTTGGTACAAGATCGTAATTCTGATTTTCCCATCAACAGCACAGAGCCTAATTCTGTGTAAAGTAAATGTTAGAACGTAGAACATTACAGCACAGTACAGGCCCTTCGGCCCTCTGTTGCACCGACCTGTGAAACCAATCTGAAGCCCATCTAACCTAAACTATTCCATTATCGTCCATATGTTTATCCAATGACCATTTAAATGCCCTTAAAGTTGGCGAGTCTACTACATTTGCAGGCAGGGCATTCCACGCCCTTACTACTCTCTGAGTAAAGAAATGTTAGGCAGTGAATGGAGTTGGGACTAGTATTAAGGAAATATGAACAAGGAAACACTCTGTTCTTTGGGCTGAGATGGCATCTATTGTGTTAAGTGCCTCTGTTATGAGGTGGTCAAATTCTCTGGAGAAGAGATTACCTCTAAACTGGAGATGGAAATTCAGAGTTGATAGATCTTGACGCTATGTTTCATACATAAAATGTAACATTTATATGGTATAATTCATTTGAAGTCACCAAGTTCAATGTGAAAGATTAAACTTTGCTATGAATGACTCCATACCCCAGAGCTTTCTAGTGAATGAAGGTAGAGACAACATTTAGATGGAGTATGTACCTTTTGAAAGTTTCTGCTTATAGGCAATGGAAGTGTGAATGGGGGAGATGCATTGTGGTCCTGTGAGATGCTTTACATAGCTTCACCCCACGTGCATGATATTAATGTGACTGATTCAAAGCACTGAGCTGCAAATGGTCTGTTTGCAAGCTGTGAAGACGGCAGACTTAGTTGTTTTTTTGGAGAGGTTAATTCAGAGCCCACATTGAACCGCTGTTAGAACAGATGCATTCATGGAGAATATTTCAAACATTCCCAGGAACTTTGACTTAACTTTGACCTGTTAAAATTTTGGACTTTTTTGCCTTGGGCATGCACCCTGCTCGTTTCACAGTATTGGCTTTTTGAGATTGTAGCAAGGCAGACTGGGGGACAGGGAGAGGTAGGTAAGAAAATAGCTGTACAACGAAAGCTGAGGGCTTCTCACAGGCATTGATGTCTTATTTTTGAGGCACAATAAGCTTTGAACTTTGCTTCATTCTCAGACTTTACAACATTTAGTCTTTTGCTGCAGAGCAGCCCTGTCCTGTGTGGCTGCTGGTGCTTCAATTAATGGATTACAAAAGATCCACAATTTTCCCATCAAATAGTTCTGACAAAATCATGTCTTGCAATCTAGAGATGCTTGGAGATGGAATCAGTGTTGCACATATCGTCTTTGTGTGATGTTTGTGAAAGCTTAACTTGATGCACAAGGTAAACTTCATATTACACAGTTTGCAACAAAAATGTCTCCCAACTCTGATTGCTCCTGCGTGTTCAACACTTAGCAGAATTAAGAGATGCTAACACAATTGCCCTCACAGTACATTGATATTCCAGCTAGTAAAACCTGAGAGTGTTTTCAAAGTATTTCTCAAAATATCACGTCATTTTTTTACAATGATTGCCTGTAGCCGACTGTGCATTCAGTGTAATTAATTCCAAGATTATGGGTGAGAGCTTTTTAATTATACTTTACTATCTGCTGAATTGCTACCCACTGATCCATTTACTTGCAAGGTTGATCCCATACCCCATTTTTTCTTTTCTTGCTGTTGTCCTGTCTGGCCTGTCCCAGAAAACATTACATGGTCCTGTACGGCACAACGGAGTGGTTTTGTGTTTTTTCTTATCCAAGGGAGGTCCATATCCCTTTCCCCACGGATTACAGGGACTGAGTGTACTGAATCTTCTCCACCAAAGTATTTTAATACTTCATTGACATTACTTTCCCTTTTTGATTGGCAGCAAAATCAATCAAAACAAAATCATCAAAGCAGTTTATATTTATATAACACCTTTAATATAATGAAACACCTTAAGCATTTCACAGGGCACTAAAAATCTAGTATGAGTCTGAGACACGTGATATTGGGTCATACGACCAAACTCTTTATCAAGAAGTCCAGTTTTGTTTCATAGAATCTCTACGGTTTGGAAACAGGCCCTTCGGCCCAACAAGTCCACACTGACCCTCCGAAGAGCATCCCACCCAGACCTATTCCCCTACCCTTTCCCTGTACCCTGCGTTTCTCGTGGCTAACACCCCTAATCTACAGATCTCTAAACACAATGGGCAATTTAGCACAGTCAATCCACCTAACCTGCACATCTTTGGACTGTGGGAAGAAACCAGTTTACCCTGTGGAAACCCACGCAGACATGTGGAGAATGTGCAAACTCCACTCCTTTTAAAGGATTATTGTGAAGGAGAAAAGGGAGATAGAGGCATAAGAAGTGTATTGCAGAGTTTAGGTCCTAGGCAGTTAAAGGCATATCCCCAAGTGTTGGAACACCTAAAATTGGGGATTCACAAAAATCCAGAATTCAGGATCTCTCGCACAGAAACAATGTTGGGGGGATGCAGTTTGAGGAGATTACTGAGCTTTGGAGGGATTTGAAGACCAGTATGAGAATTTAAATATTAAGACATTGCTTGATTGCGATCCCTAATGGGTTCAGAAGTGCAGGGGTATGTTTGAGTCTAGAAATAATGAAGGCATGAATGAGGGGTCAGAATCCTCTGGGCCTACTTGGCACTTTTAGAAGGGTGGACAGGGGAACTTAATTGGGCAGACACAAATGTCACTTTCCTGACTGAGAGTTCAAGTTTTGCAGTTAAGTTCTCGGAAATATTCAGGCGAATCAGGTTTTCTGATTTCCTCCATCGAGATCCTGTTTAGCATTCATTAATCAGTATGTCGGGAATGCATGTTAAGACACAAGTCTGCTGGAGTTACATTCTCAGGTGCAATCCCATCATTCATAAACAGGGTGTCTGTGTTCACAAACCGGACTGTAAAAATGATGCATGGACCTGGCAGAATAGACCTCTTCCTACGAGCTCCGACGAGAACAAAGTACTTGGTTATGAAGAAGCCAAATTAACTTGTGTTTCTTTGTGTAAACGTTGAGGGTGTCAGGGGTGAAGTCTGTGTTGATCAGTTCATGAAAAATCTGTCATATATAGTCTTGGTTGTTGTTAAACACTTGGTAATGTGAGGGCTGAAGCATGACTGGGTGACTAAGCCTGCTCAAGCAAGGTGGCCACATAGGGTGACGTAAATCTGACTGGGGCAGGCGAATGGGGCTGAACTCAAAACAGGGTTTACTCAAAAGACATTTTGTATTTATATCCTTGTCCCATGCAAGTCTTTGACAAACTGTCTGATATGTGCATCTCATAAATTACTGACCTGATGGTGCATGAGTTGCTGAGTATTATAGCTACTTCTATCTTTTAACTGTAAGCCCTGGAGCTGTAGTAGTACTGTGGTGCTGATAGTGCTACGTTGGTAACTGCACTGAAGTGACAGACACTGAGGCATTTAATAAAAATACCTGGTGCCTGTCTGTTTGACTGCCCTCTATAGTAGCAACATAATACTTGATACTGTCTCTCACACATAGAAATATGCAACATTGAGTAGACAGTGGTACATACCCTCTCAGATCACAGCAGATCATTAATCCTCTTGCAGCACTGAAGCCACATTGTCTTGAGTGGGTCATAGCACTGACCTACATAGCCACCTATGTCTAGTTTGCCTTCGTCAGTCAGGATGCCATCCATAGAGGGGGGAAAAAAAACTTGCCTTCTTTCTTGAGCATCCTCATGGAGAATCTGTAGCAAGGCATCACTAAGGCATGAAGATGCATTTAACCTAATCTCTGACATCTCGGGGTGGTGAGGATGATAAGCAGAAATGGAGTATTCACTCCTGCATTGCAGAGAGTGAAGTGTTGTTTGGGTACCTCGTAAATATGGTGCCCACATTTTGGACCCCAAAGGTCCTGGCAAGGAACAGAATGTACTGTCGACCACTACATGATTTATAATGAGTTGAGAAAAACATAATTGCTTTGAAAAACACACTCCTCCAAAACTACAAGTCCTTCCTGCTTGTGTCCACTTTCACAGTCTCAAGGCAAGAAACTTTTCTCTCTGGTTCCGGCAGCAGGTGAGTTGAACCATTGCAGCATTTCTACCTGACCACCGACTAGATTTGTTGTAAGAAATACAATCTAATCTAATCTGACACCGCCTTCTTGTTGTAAAGGCCTTAAGGTTTAGTACAATACTTTTAAAACTGTGCAGGGCTAAAGAGTGCCCATACTTTATTATAAAATAATACAGCATTTCAGAGTATCACATTTGCAAAAGCACTCAATGGAGATAATAGAGAACAGCTATTTGTTTCATAGTTTGGAATTTTCAAACATCTCATGGTGTGTTTGGCAGCGGGTTGGGTATTTAATAAAGTGGGATAGTATGTACATCTGGAGTATTGTGTCCAGTTCTGGTCGCCTCATTACAGGAAAGATGTGGAAGCGTTGGAAAAGGTGCAGAGGAGATTTACCAGGATGTTGCCTGGACTGGAGGGAAGGCCTTACGAGGAAAGGTTGAGAGCGCTAGGGCTTTTCTCTTCAGAACGACGAAGGATGAGAGGTGACTTGATAGAGGTGTACAAAATGATCAGAAGTATAGATAGAGTACACAGCCAGAGACTTTTTCCTAGGGTGGAGGTAACTATTACGAGGGGGCATAGTTTTAAAATGAGTGGAGGTAGATATAGGGGAGATGTCAGAGGTGGGTTCTTTACTCAGAGTGGTCGGGGCGTGGAATGCATTGCCGGAGAGGGTATTGGAGTCGGCCACATTAGGGGCATTTAAGCGGCTATTAGATAGGCATATGGATGATAGTATAAGGTAGCGGTGGAGGTTAGGTAGACCTTTTAGGATTAGGGTAAAAGTTCGGCACAACATCGTGGGCTGAAGGGCCTGTACTGTGCTGTACTGTTCCATGTTTCATGTTCTATGTTCTATGTGCCTGAACCCTGCTGCCTCCCCAGTTCTGTCAGAATGGAGTTAGTGATGGGAAGGCAATGGTTGGTCTTGTTGCCATCTGAGGCCTTGAGCCCTTAGTGATCACTTGAGGGCCTCAGCCTGCAGCTGGATTTGACTCTGTGGTGGACAAATCTAACGACATGCAGCATGCACAACAGGTAAAACTGTGCTGCTTGCTTATGGTGTTTCATGGAGGTAGGGTCCCGAATTCCACTTAATTTCTGATGAGGCGGCATGATGTTGGAAAGGAGAGGCTGTTAAGAACTACCCACCTGGCCCAGCTTTTGATTCCTCTGACAACTCTTGCCATCCTGTCAGAATTCTTCCTTCCTTTACTGACCATCACCTGGATTGGCCGTCAGTCCTGCACCTTTTGTTGGATATTGTTGCAGCCATAGCCACCACCTTCCCAGTGCTGCTGCTATTTAAAAGAGATACGAGCCTAAGATTGGTTAGCAATTATATGTAAGTGGGATTTCTGCCTCTTCTTTGCCCTTGATCCTAGGAAAGGCTTGCCACTAGCTACTTAAGTGCCTGGATAGCACTCACTACTGTTTGGCATTCCTGGACAAGTCAATGCCAGTCTCTCATTGGCTATGCAGCCAACAGGTCCCTGATACCTCTCTGAGCCTTGGTTACAGTTTCTGATTTGCTGAAATATAGATGTGGGTGGCATGATGGCCTTTTGACCTGGAAGCAATAGAGTAAAGAAAATTTAAGGCACTTAAGATCTGTGGAATCGGTAATTTTTTTGAACGTTTGAGTTTTCAACAATTGTAATTTAGAGTCAGATGTACAGCACAGAAACAGCACAGACCCTTTGGTCCAACTTGTCCGTGCTGACTAGATATCCTAAATTAATCTACTACTATTTGCCAGCATTTGGCCTATATCCTTCTAAACCCTTCCTGTTCGTATACCCATCCAGATGCCTTTTAGATGCTGTAATTTGTACCAGCCTTTATCACGTCCCCTGGCAACTCTTTCCATACATGCACCACCCTCTGCGTGAAAAGATTGCCCCTTAGGTCCCTTTTAAATCTTTTCCCTCTCACTTTAAACCTATGCCCTCTAGTTTTGGTTTCACCTACCCTGGGAAAAGACCTTGGCTATTCATGCTGTCTATGCTGCTCACGACTTTATAAATCTCTATAAGGTCACCCCTCAGCCTCTGATGCTTCAGGAAAAGTAGCCCCAGCCTATACAGCCTCTCCCTAAAGCTCATACCCTGCAACCCCAGCAACGTCCTTGTAAATCTTTTCTGCACCCTTTCAAGTTTAACAATATCTTTCCTATAGCAGGGAGACCAGAATTGAATGCAGTATTCCAAAAGTGGCCTAACCAATGACCAATTTTCCAATATTCTTGGATTGTAAAAAATTCTGGTCCATATTTGTGGGAAGCTAGGGAAGTGATTGCTGGGCCCCTTGCTGAGATACTTGAATCATTGATAGATACAGGTGAGATGGCAGAAGTCTGGAGATTGGCTAATGTGTTGCCACTATTTCAGAAAGGTGGTAGGGAAAAGCCAGAGAACTATAGACCGGTGAGCCTGACATCAGTAGTGGGTAAGTTGTTGGAGTGAATCCTGAGGGACGGGACTTACGTGTATTTGGAAAGGCGAGGACTGATTTTGGGATAGTGAACATGGCTTTGTGTGTGGGAAATCGTGTCTCACTAACTTGTTTGAGTTTTTTGAAGAAGTAACTGAGGATCAATGAGGGCAGAGCAGCGGGCATGATCTGCGTGGACTTCTATAAGGCTTTCGACAAGGTTCCTCATGGTAGACTGATTAGCAAGGTTAGATCACATGGAATACGGGGAGAACTAGGCAATTGGATACAGAACTGGCTCAAAGGTAGATTGCAGAGGGTGTTGGTGGTGGAGGGTTGCTTTTCAGACTAGAGGCCAATGACCAGCAGTGTACCACAAGGACCAGTTCTGGGTCCACTGCTTTTTGTCATTTATATAAATGATTTGGGTGTGAACATTGGAGGTATGGTTAGTAAGTTTGCAGATGACACCAAAATTGGAGGTGTAGTGCACAGCAAAGAAGTTTACCTCAAGATCCCATTGTACTCTGATCAGATGGACCAATGGAGTGAGGAATGGCAGATGGAGTTTAATTAAGATAAATGTGAGGTGCTGCATTTTGGAAAGACAAATCAGGGCAGGACTTATACACTCAGTGGTAAGGTCCTAGGGGATATTGCTGAACAAAGAGACGTTGGGAGTACAGGTTCATCGTTCCTTAAGTGGAGGTGCAGGTAGTTAGGATTGTGAAGAAAGTGTTTGGTATAGAACATCTTTGGCCCACGATGTTGTGCCGAACTTTTACCCTAATCCTAAGGTCTATCTAACCTCCACCCCTACCTTATACTATCATCCATATGCCTATCTAATAGCCGCTTAAATGCCCCTAACGTGGCCGACTCCACTACCCTCTCTGGCAATGCATTCCACGCCCCGACCACTCTCTGAGTAAAGAACCCACCTCTGACGTCTCCCCAATATCTACCTCCATTTACTTTAAAACTATGCCCCCTCATAATGGCTACCTCCACCCTAGGAAAAAGTCTCTGGCTGTCCACCCTATCTATACCTCTGATCATTTTGTACACCTCTGTCAAGTTACCTCTCATCCTTCGTCGTTCTAAAGAGAAAAGCCCTAGCTCTCTCAACCTTCCCTCCATTCCAAGCAACATCCCGGTAAATGTCTTCTGCACCTTTTCCAATGCCTCCACATCTTTCCTGTAATGAGGCGACCAGAACTGGACACAATACTCCAGATGTGGCTGAACCAGGCTTTTGTAAAGCTGTAGCATAACTTCATGGCTCTTGAACTCGATCCCTCTATTAATGAAAGCTAACACACCATAAACCTTCTTAACAATGTCCACCTGGGTGTCAGCTTTCAGGGAACTATGAACATGAACCCCAAGATCCCTCTGCTCCTCCACACTGCCAAGAATCTTTCCGTTAACCCTGTATTCTGCTTTCAAGTGTGTCCTTCCAAAATGAATCACCTCTCACTTTTCAGGGTTAAACTCCATCTGCCACTTCTCAGCCCAGCTCTGCATCCTATCAATGTCCCTTTGTAACCTAGAACAGCCCTCCGCACTGTCCACAACGCGACCCACCTTTGTATCGTCTGTGAACTTGCTAATCCACCCTTCCACTCCTTCATCCATATAAGAACGTAAGAACTAGGAGCAGCAGTAGGCCGTCTGGCCCTTCGAGTCTGCTCCGCCATTCAATAAGATCATGGCTGATCCTTTCGTGGACTCAGATCCACTTACCCGCGTTCTCACTGTATCCCTTAATTCCTTTATTGTTCAAAAAAAAATCTACCTTTTTTTTAAAAGCGTTTACTGAAGTAGCGTCAACTACTTCACTGGGCAAGGAATTCCATAGATTAACAACCCTCTGGGTGAAGAAATTCCTTCTCAGTTCAGTCCTAAACCTGCTCCCTCTAATCTTGAGGCTATGCCCTCTTGTCCTAGCTTCACCTGCCAGTGGAAACATCCTCTCTACTTCTATCTTATCTATTCCCTTCATAATTTTATATGTTTCTATAAGATCCCCCCTCAATCTTCTGAATTCCAATGAATATAATCCCAATCTACTCAGTCTCTCCTCAGTCTGTCCTCACAAGCCAACCCCCTCAACTCCGGAATCAACCTAGTGAACCTCCTTTGCACCCCCTCCAGTGCCAGTACATCCTTTCTTAAGTAAGGAGACCAAAACTGCATACAGTACTCCAGGTGTGGCCTCACCAGCACCTTGTACAGCTGCAACATAACCTCTCTGCTTTTAATCTCAATCCCTTTAGCAATGAAGGACAAAATTCCATTTGCCTTCCTAATTACTTGTTGTACCTGCAGACCTACCTTCTGTGAGTCATGCACAAGGACACCCAGGTCCCTCTGCATAGCAGCATGCTGCAACTTTTTACCATTCAAGTAATAATCCTTTTTACTATTACTCCTACCAAAATGTATGACTTCACATTTATTTACATTGTATTCCATCTGCCAGACCTTTGCCCACTCACTCAATGTATCTATGTTCCTCTGCAAAGTTTCACAGTCCTCTGCACACTTTGCTTTGCCACTCATCTTAGTGTCATCTGCGAACTTTGACACCCTACACGTGGTCCCCAGCTCCAAATCATCTATATAAATTGTAAATAATTGCGGTCCCAACACCGATCCCTGAGGCACACCACTAGTCACTG
>NC_063332.1:77535075-77554092 GCF_021869965.1 Rhincodon typus
TTTTGCTCCTATGATGCTGCTTGGCCTGCTGTGTTCATCCAACTCTGCACCTTGTTGTCTCAGATTCTCCAGCATCTGCAGTTCCTACTATCTCTGACTCTATATGACCTTGTGACCCTTGATCTGGAAGCTGTACCAATATGCAAGCAGTTCGGATGTCAATATCATATAGCTAGCTATTAACAGTGTAGCTGGAGTGTTAAGGCCTGCACACAGCTGCCAAGCGAAAAGAGGCAGGTAGAAAGGGAATATATTGTGTTGTGACAAGAGGCAGTTATACTCAAGAAGAGGTCAGTTTTTTCTGGTTGGCAGAATGAGATAGGAGCTCTTGGTGGCCTTGTGCAAACTGACTGAATGGGGTCTAAAACCTAGAAAGCTATGCAAATAGCTGAGGAAGAGCTGCCAAACCATCAACCAGAGTGTTATTGCTTATCAATTGAAAAGGGGCTCTGGAAAGTTATGCCACCAGTATGTTGTAATCCAAGGGAGAGGAGGTTCATAAAAGTGTGACATTTGGGTGAGATGTCTTTGCATCACCCGTTTAATGGGAATATTCTTTTTCTGTTTGAAGTATCATTCATTTGTTGTTCATGCTTAATTAGTGCTAGTTCTGATTCGTATTACACAAAGTGAAATCTTGCTGGTTATTTTTAAAAAAAAAACCAGAACAACTGCGGATGCTGGAAATCTGAAACAAAAGCGGAAAATGCTGGAAAATCCCAGCAGATCTGGCAGCAACTCTGGGGAGAAATCAGTCAAGTGACCCTTCTTCAGAGCGTTCTGCAATTTCTGTTTTTGTTCTTGGTACTAATTTGTTCCCGAGAGGGCATTTAGCATATTTGGTTATTTTGGTATAATAGTTTCCCCATAGATATTATAATCTACCAGTCACAAGACCACCAACACCATAACAATCTGCATTTATATAGCACTTTTTAAATTAAAACATCCCAAGCATTTCATGGGAGTAATTAACAAACACAATATAGCAATAATCCACTAGAGGGATTATTCCAACGAGTCACTAAAACTTGAGTCTAATGCTATCTTAAAGGAGGAAAAGGAATTGGAGAGCCACATAGTATATTCCAGGTCTCATAAAAACATGGAAGATTGGAGCAGGAGTATACCATACAGTCCTTCAAGCCTGCTTCGCCATTCAACATGATCATGGCTGTTCATCAAACTCAGTGCCCTGTTCCTGCTTTGATATCTTGAATGGTGAAACCATCTGTGGAAGAAAAACATCAGAGAGATGCAGTTGGCCAGAAGGAGTGCAGTGATCTGAGGGTTGTAATACTAACAGGGGTTACAGATGTTGAGTATTTTGAGGCCATGAAGCATTTAAAAACAAGAATAAGCATTTTAAAATTGAGGCACTGCCTGACTTGAAACTAGCATGGACCAGCAAGCACATGAATGATGGGTGAATAACACTGAAGATACTCTGCTTAAAACAAAAACAAAGAACTGCAGATGGAACAGAAATAACAGACATTGCTGGAAAAAAATCAGCATCTGTAGAGAGAAAGCAGAGTTAACATTTCCAGTCCAGTGAAGTTCTGAAGAAGGATCACTGCTCCTGAAATGTTAATGGTGCTTTCTCACCAAAGATGCTGCCAAACCTGTTGAGTTTTTCCTGAGAAGTTCTGCTGATAGTTTTGCAACTCAATGATCTGAAGTTTATAGATGTAAGTTTGCAAGGCTGGTAAAGGAAACAGAAGTGCAGACAAGAATTTCAGCAGCCGGAATGTCAACGGGAATGAACACAGGCGATGCTACAGCCTTGAATGTTGGCAGCCGTGTTGGTGGAATCAGTACACTGTAGGATTAGAGTTAAATAGGCTAGCAGGGTTGTAAACAGTCCAGGGTTGGTGACTAGAAGTTGAGTTTGGAATTGTAGTTAATTACCTTGCTGTTATTTAGTTGGAGCAAATTTCTGCTCATTGTTAAAGAATGTGACAAATTAGACAGTGAAGGTGATGAGAAGAACTGTGTTGTCTGCCTTTAATATGTACCTTGACACAGTATCAGATGTTATTATGGGGGACCGCATTTTGATAAGAAATAGAAAACCAAAAGGTAGGTCACTGGGTATTTCAGAGCTCATGGTGCAGAAGTAATAAGAGAAACTCTCTACCTCAAATGGCTCAATCATTTTCCAACTGCTGTCAATTACCATTTTGCATCCCACTGAAATTGATGTATGTATAGTCATGTCTTGGCCAGTTACTTCTTTTTTTTTATTTGTTTATGGGAGTTGTGTGTCACAAGCTAGGCCAACATTTATTGCTTATCCGTAACTGCCTTGCATAATGTAAACCTTCAAATAAAAATTCTAAAGTGCGAAACTTGAGTTTTCAAAAAGGTATCCCACTCACTGAAGGTGGAGCTAATACTGTCGCATCTGGAAAGGGCAGTTTATAGCATTGCATCGGTGCTGAACTCTGACACTAACTAGTGTTGGCCGCCCAGGTCCAAACCAAGGAGTGGCAACTTGTTCAAGATACTGATTTAATGACCTTGTGAGCAAAATCCTCAATGATGGTTTCAGGAAGTCCTTCAAAACCATAGTGGGAAGCAAGGAAAACGTCTTGTTGAAGTACATGTGAATAAATTGAGAAAAGATCTTGGGAAGGATGAGAAAGTTAGACAAAAGTAAGGAAAACTTGCATTTTAGATGGGAATTAGGCTGAAAATATCACTAGTGTTATTTAAATATATTGCAGTTTTGGAAAATTATTTGAACCGTAAGTAATGTTGTCAGAGTAAGAACAGCTGTTATCACTCCTGAGCTTTACTACTATTCTGTAATCTAAAAAGACACGAGTTTACTAATTGTCGTAATCTGAAAATCCATTGAAGTAGGTGAAGGTAGGTACCAACCTATGTTTGTGTGTGAAATTTTTTAAATTTTATATCAATCATATGGTAAGTTGCTTCAATGCACTTGTAGGTTGGTTAACTCAGTTGGGTAGACAGCTGGTTTGTGATGCAGAATGACGCCAACAGTGCCGGTTCAGTTCCTATATCGCAGAGGTCACCATGTGGTCACCTTAACCTCAGACCTCGCCTGTGTAGTAACCTTCAGGTTACACCACCACCAGTTGTCTGTCTGTCTCTCTCTAGTGAGAGAGCAGTCCTGTGGTCCACTGGGTACTATGGTGACTTTATCTTTGCCTTCACCCATTTCAGTGGACTTTCACATTATGACGATTAGTAAACTTGTGTCTTTTCAGATTACCAAATAGCAGTAAAGCTCAGAAATGGTATTGTGCTACCATGTTGTCCAATTGAAACTCACCCTCTTATGGTCACAGAAGGATACTCTGCAGTCTCCCATTGCTTCCTCATCTTTAAATCTTTAGCACAAACCTATGTTACCGTGGAGAATGACAGTCGCTTGAACCTATCTGCAACTGGTGGCAGTGTGTCTTACAGTTTCTGAAATTTACCAGCTATTAACTTTTGGGTAGGAATGGTCTGTCTTTTAATTTGTGCAGTTGATGGATGAGAGGAAGGCCTTGTAGTTTGATTGGGATCCTTGCCTGATACCAGCCAACTGAATAAAAAGTAAACTGCTAAAGTAAAACCAAAGGTTCTCAAACTTTTAATGTACTATCACTGTGGAAAAGAGTGTTTCCAGTTGCTACTCATCAATACAAGACAGAGATAAAACGTTGCTTCTCTCTTCCTGCTTGCTTGTTTTCACTTCAGCTTTTACCACTGTCTTGTCTGTGTCTTTGCATCTTTAACATGTATGACTGTTTGTGAGCTTGGCTAAGTCAAATCCAGAGAGCCTCTGATCTGTTTATCCTATACGTATGGTCTGTAAAGATAAAAACAAAATGCTGGAGAAACTGAGCAGGTCTGGCAGCATCTGTGGACCAAGGATCATAGATAGTGCTGTAAGTGCACTAAAACTTGTTCTGAACAGTTTCGAAGAAAAATCTTTGAACTTTAATTCAGTTTCTCTCTCTCTCCACAGATGCTGCCAGACCTACTCAGTTGCTCTATCATTTTCTGTTCTTACTTCAGATTTCCAGCATCCACTATTTTACATTACTTTGCTGCAAAGATAAGGTGTTTTTTGAACATCTCGGACATCAAAAGGTGGCTTGTTCAGATTGTGAAAGTAATTGATCCACAAAATATTTTTGACCGTAATTATTCCCATTATCATTTACTGCATATAGAATAAGATCTGATCTTTGTGCTTCATAATCTTTTATCTTCCTTCATTATGGATATTAAATCAATAATGATAATAGGCTGAGACCATATTAGTTCTTGTTTTGTTTGCTTTTTTAAATACTAAACTTAATTTATTGTAACTTGACATTCTGTTCTGAGATTCGGTGTCCCTATGAATGATTTGGATATTTTACTCTTATAAAGCCATACTAACTAAATGAGTTTGTATTTCCTCCAGAGAAAGTTGAAATGTTGTTCTGATGCCAGCATTAAGCTGCTTCATAATCAGAAAACTATTGATTTCCTTTCAGCAGTGATGATCCAATGATGACATTTTAGTCAAAGCATTTGTAATAGGAAATGTATTTGGGGTTTGATTTTGCTAATTGTGAGGATATCCCTTTTCATTGAATGTCAGTGCTGTTTACTGCTTCTGGCTTTCTTAAAGTTTTCTGGCAGCTTTACACGTTTGTGAACGCTTACAGCCACATGTTATTTCTAAGCAAGCTGACTGTTACAAGTTCCTTTCCTTCAAACACTCAACATTCTTGATGTCTGAAACATGTTTTACTTTCTATGATTCATAGCCTCAGTACTATTTCTGGAATTGAAGAATTTTGACCAAAGTTGCCCATCAGGACCCTGGGGATGCCATATTTCGGTTATTTTAAACGTCTTTTTTAAAAAAATGCGTTTATTATCTTCAAAATATGACTTGCCACGTCCCTATCTGAAATTCACTATTTAACATTTACTCCTTTTGCTCATTGTAGTTATGCCTTTATTGGTAGCAGTGCAGTAGTACTGTTAGGCATGTTATGGAAACGTGCTTCGTTTTGTTTTTCTATCAGCTTTAGCAACTTGAATTGCCAAATTATTTTACCTTGTATTGATGAAAAGGACTTTAAAACTTATTTTTGGGTTATCTTAGAGAAGACCTTGTACCTTTTGCTTTTAGGAAAAATGCACAAGGTGCACCCAACACGTTTTCTCTCTTCAACAAAAACTGCAAAGTTGCACATGGGTCTGATTGGATCTAAATTGGCTGGTGATTTAGTGTTGTATGACTAGTAGGTGGAACTTCGCATAGGTGGGTGTTGTCTGCATATGTAACACAAGCTGTAACTTTCTTACTTTTGTAATTTCCCATTAATTCTACTACCAATATTTGTTTGAATTACTCTGTTAAGAATAGCTTAATCCACCAAAAGGTTTTGATCATCTCAGCAAATAATTTTTGCTTCCTCTTAAAGCTTGAATGGTGAATTACAGAACTGTTACAATGTAAAAGAAAGCCGTTTAGCCCACCATGCCTGCACTGGCTCTTCAAACAAGCATCATTACTTTGTGCCAGTCTCCTGCTTTATCCCCATATCTGCGCACACTGTTTTTCTCCAAATAATCATCCAGTTCTCTTGAATGTCTCAATTGCATTTGCCTCTACCACATTTCCAGGCAGTGCATTCCATTCCATAACCACCACTTGTGTGAAAAAGCTTTTTCTCATCTTACCCTAGCTTCTTTTGTACATCACTTTAAATCTGTGCCGTCTGATCTTTGTTCCTTTTTACAAGCTGGACCAACTTCTCCCTACCTACGCTGTAACAAGTGTCTGAAACAAGTTCAATGTCATCACCTTGCTCTTGAGCATTGTGCCCTTATTAATAAAACTGAGGAGACTGTGTGCTTTCTTAACTGCTGTCTCCACCTGTCCTGCCATCTTCAATGATCTGGGCACATATACTCCCAGATCCCTCTGCTCCTGAACCCCTTTCAGAATTGTACCTTGTATTTTGTACTATCTCCACATTCTTCCGAACTGCGTAATCTCACACGTCTCTGCATTGGACCTCATCTGCCATTTATCCATCCACTCCTCCAACCTTGTCAATGTCCTTTTGGAGTTCTACACTGTTCCGAGTTTTATATCATCTGCAAACTTTGAATCTAGCCCTTCACTGGTCTTGCTTGTCTGTGTGTATTTTGATGAATACAAATAAATGGTGTATTTCAGCACAGTAAAAGTAGAGGTGCAGTTTAACCAGTGGTGGAATGAATGGTAAATATGTTTGATAGAAATTGGAAAATACTTCAGGGGCATTTGTGCAGTGTTTGGTGAATAGGGGAGTACACAATGTCTTTAAGCAGAAGAATATTGTCGTCATGTTTGAAAATTGTAAATATATCAAGATTTCAATCTTTATTCATTTCTCTCTAACCACAGTGACGAAGGTCGATATAGGCACAGAGATTATTCATCTGATAAAAGCTATGATCGTGATTACCATCATCGGGACAAGGTCAGCAGGGATAAAGAAGATCGGCATAAAGAGCGCAGACACCGGGACAAAGAAGAAGGAGGGAGACACAAATCTTCCCGAAGGTAACAAAACTTACTGCTTTCAGTAAAGCTACATATTTTTAATTTTCTTTAAAATGAATCCACAAAGAATTCCCATTTTACACCTATTGCGTTATGATGCTTCTGGGCATCATTGATACTAAAATGTAGATTCATATCTGGCCTAACATTTTTGTGCTGATCAAGGTGAGAGATGTTGGTGACATAAAGCTGAACCCTTCCTACTTGAGGGATTATTAAGCCAATTACAATGCCAGTAAGTGAAAGGAAGCTTATAATAATGACCATTACCAGGGAAAGATGCTGAGAACATTGTTAGAATTAAAACCTGACCAGTCTCCTTGCTGATATGGATTTCATCTAGAGAATCAGAAGAGGGGGCTACTGAAAATGTGGGTGCATTGGTTTTAATTTTTCAAATTCCAGAAATGCCCCACCAGGTTGGTATAAAGCGAATGTGACTCTCCTATTCAAGAAAGGAGGGAGACAGAAAGCCAAAAACTCAAGCCAGTTGAACTAACGTCTGTCATGCAAAAATGCTAGCATCTATTATTGAGGTTATAGTAAGGCACTTAGAAAATCATAATGCAGAGCCCGTACAATTTTGTGAAAGGAGAATTATGTTTTACTAATTTGTTGGAGTTCTTTGAGAAAGTTACAAGCAACATAGATAAAGGGTGACCCATAGTTGTAATGCCCTTCTATTTCTGGAAGGCATTCAACGTGATGTCACATCAGAGGTTATCCTGCAAGAGTTCATCATCTAAGGACTAACATAATCGGATGTGTAGAGAGGATTAATTGGCTTAAAGGAAGCAGAGGTTAGTTTTTAGGTTGGCAAGATGTAATGAGTGGAATGCCACAGGGATCATTGTTAGAGCCTCAGCTATTTACAACTTGTATCAATCATTTAGATAAGAAACTAAATATATGGTTGCTAAATTTTCTAATGATACAAAGATAGGTAAGAAAGCTCAGTATGAACAGGATCTAGAGTCTGCAAAGGGGCAGCACGGTGGCTTGGTGGTTAGCACTGCTGCCTCACAGCACCAGGGACCCTGGTTCAATTTCAGTCTCTGGCAACTGTCTGCGTGGAGTTTGCGCATTCTCTCCGTGTCTGCGTGGGTTTCCTCCGGGTGCTTCGGTTTCCTCCCACAATCCAAAGATGTGCAGGTTAGGTGGATTGGCTGTGCTAAATTGTCCATAGTGCCCAGGAATGTGTAGGTTAGGTAGATCAACCATAGGAAATGCAGGGTTACAGGAACAGGGTAGGGGGGTCTGATTCTGGATGGGATGCTCTTCGGAGAAACGGCTTTGTTGGACCAATTGGCCTATATCCACACTGTAGGGATTTTATGATGCTATGATATAGGTATGTTAGGTCATTTGGCAACAATTTGGCAGCTGAAACGCAACAGGAAAATGTGAGCTTGCCCACTTTGGCACGAGGAATAAAAAAGTAGCATATTATGGAATACTAAATTTTCAGAAGACTGGAGGGTGGCTAATGTTGTTCCAATGTTTTAGAAAGGTAGCAAAGGCAAACTAGGGAACTACAGGCCAGCAAGCCTGACATCAGTGGTAGGCAAGATATTGGAGAGGATACTGAGGGACAGGATCCACCAACATGCGGATAGTCAAGGTTTGATTAGGGTTAGTCAGCATGGATTTGTGCGTGGGAAACCATGTCTGACAAATCTTTTTAGAGTTTTTCGAAGAGGTAACCAAGAGGATACATGAGGGTAGGGCAGTGGATGTTGTCTATATGGACTTTAGTAAAGCCTTTGACAAGGTTGCTTACGGCAGGCTAGTCATGAAGGTTAGGTCGCATGGGATCCAGGGAGAGCTAGCTAATTGGATTCAAAACTGGTTCGATGATAGGAAGCAGAGGGTGATAGTTGAAGGTTGTTTCTCGGTGTGCCATGGGTCAGTGCTGGGATCTTTTGTTATTTGTTATTTACATAAATGATCTGGATATGAATGTCAAGGTGTGATTAGTAAGTTTGTGGATTAGGAGGTATCATTGATAGCAAGGAAGGTTATCAAAAATTAGAAGGATCTTGATCAGATGGGGAAGTGGGCTGAGGATTGGCAAATGCAACTCAATGCAGGTAAGTGTGAGGTGTTCCACTTTGGAAAGTCAAACCAAGGTAGGACTTGTACAGTAAGTGGTAAGGTCCTGAGGAGTGTTGTGGAACAGAGGGACCTAGGAGTACAAGTATAGAGTTCGTTGAAAGCAGTGTCACAAGTAGACAGGGTAGTGAAAAAGGTATTTAGCAGGCTGGTCTTCATTGGTCAAAGCATTGAGTACGGGAGTTGGGATGTTATGTTCCAGTCGTATAAGTCGTTGGTGAGACCGCTGTTGGAGTATTGTGTACAGTTTTGGTCACCGTTGTAGGAAAGACATAGTTAAACTAGAAAGTGTGCAAAAAAGACTTACAAGGACTTTGCCAGGACTAGTAGGCCTGGGTTATCATAGAATCCCTACAGTGTGGAAACAGGCCCTTCGGCCCAACAAGTCCACACTGACCCTTGGAGCATCCCATCCAGCTCCTCTCTCCCCCCCCCCCCCCCATAACCCGCCTAAGCTACACATCCCTGAACACTACGGGCAAGTTACCGGCACATCTTTGGACTGTGGGAGGAAACCAGAGTACCCAGAGGAAACCCAAGCAGACACAGGGAGAATGTGCAAATTCCACACAGTTGCCCGAGGCTGGAGTTGAACCCGGGTTGCTGGCGCTGTGAGGCAGCAGTGCTAACCACTGTGCCGCCCTATAGGGAGAGGTTGGCCAGGATAGAACTTTATTCCTTGGAACATAGGAGAATGAGGGGTGACCTTACTAAGATGTATAAAATCATGAGGGGAATAGATTGGATGAATGCATATAGTCTTTTTCCCAGAGATGGGGAATTGAAAACTAGAGGGCATAGGTTTAAGGTGAGAGGGGAAAGATTTAAGAATGACCTGAGGGGCAAAGCCTTCATGCAGAGAATGAGTGTATATGGAATGGGCTGCCTGAGAAAATGGTTGAGGAAGGTACAATAGCAACATTTAAAAAACTTTTGGATAGGTACATGGATGGGAAGGGTTTAGAGGGATATGGACCAAATGTGGGCAATTGGAACTCGCTGAGTGGGCCCCATGGTCAGCATGGACCAGTTTGGGCCCATTTTCCATGCTGTATCACTCTATGACTCTCTGACTGTGAAGTATGGATGTTTTGCTGCACTTGTGCAGAGCATTTGTGAAACTGTATATGGAGTACTGTGCAAGGTTTATTTTCCTTATTTGAGAAAGGGTGAAGATGTATTGGCGGCAGTTCAGAGAAGATTTGTTTGATTGATATCTAGGATGGGGATTACATTGAGGAAAAGTTGGACAGTTTAGACTGTATGTATTGAAGTTTAAACTAATGAGAGGTAATCTTATTGAGACCTGCAAAATCTTTTTAGGAATTGACAGGGTGGAGGCTGAACAGATGCGGATACGGTTTTGAAACTCAGATTGAGGAGTATTTTCTGACAGTCGTGAGTCTCTGGAAATTATCTTTGCCAGATAGCAGATAGAGTTGATATTTTTAAGGTAGAGATAGATTCTTGACTGATCGAGGAGCCAGAGGTTATTAGGGTTAATTGGGAATGTGGCATTGGTTTCTGGCCTCAATCAGCGTGTTGAATCGCTCGTGTTGAATCAAGGAGTAGACTAGAGGGACTAAATGGCCTCCTACTGCTCCTAATGTTTTTTTGATGTATGTTCATATGTTGTCTGTGTCCGAACCAAACATCCTGGCTGACTCCAAACTTCTTTAAAGCACGTCATCACAAAATTGTACCATTTCTTCATTCCCATCAAAACCATTGAACAATGTTGACAGTTTTTCAAAATTAGTTCTACATGGTTGATGGGTTTTGAAAAATAACTGGATCGAAGAGTACCCAAGCTCACTGCAGTGAAGATGCTTGTAAGTAGTAGGGGTGCTTTTATCTGTTAATTAAAGTGAAATTTGAGTCCAGGTACCCCCCACCCCCATCACAAATGGCCACTGTCACTCCACTTTGCGGATTAATACCCCAAAGTTGTGCACTGTGTATATGAAAATTGTAGGCAATGCAGCAGGGATTTTCTAATTGCTCGTAAACCTGTGGAAAATGTTCCTGACTTCCAGCTTGAATCTGAAAATTGTATTTCATTCAACTAGTCACCTGAGTTTGAACCATGTTCCAGACCTCCTAGCTCTAAATTTTTTTTTTTGTTGTGTGTAATCTGAAATCTGTGGATTTGAATAGGTATCGTAACGTCTTGTGGAAATTCTGATCTGTGAGAAGTGTGATTTGAGAAATAGATGTTGCCAATAGCAGAGCAGTGACAGTAATAAATTCTCTTCCATAGCAGCAGCAGACGGCGTCATGACAGTGAAGAGGTGGATGGCCATAAACGACACAAACACAAGAAATCTAAACGAAGCAAGGAAGATAAAGAAGCCAGTGAGGAAATTTCCCAGGAGCCAGAGCCCAGTGAAGCTGCTAGCAGCAATTAAATCTCTGGTCCCTTCCTTTTTTGGTTATAATGCCAAGGTTGGGAAGGAAAATATTGGAAATGCTTGAAAATTGTTCAGGTAATGGTAATTTACTAAATGGAATTTCTGCAGAAGTCAGAAATTCAAAATTATTTCAAAGGACTGTTGAGGTGTGTGGTGCTTTTAAGCATCTACTATGTTATTAAAACATAATTACAATGCTTGTATTAGTTTATTGAAGATTAATAAAATTTGTTTTTTGTTTAAAACTGGTTGTTTTACTTTTACCAATTGTAAATTGGAGATTTAGTATTCCTGAAGATTCTATTACAGGACACTTCTATCTTACAGTACCAGTCATTTGTCCTTGCTGTATTTTTATTTTCTCCAGACATCTTTGGCTGGGGGCAGAGTCCAGCCATAATGGTAATGGTGCATTTTGTTATGCAGGCTTCTGCAATACTTCTAGAATTAGTATAATTGACCTATTTTACTTAATGCACGCTGATTAAGTAAATATGAAGATATTGCACTTCCTATTCTGGGCAACACTTCTTTACCTCTGTTCAGTATACATCTAAAATCTCTCTGGCTTAATGTATGTATTCCACCTGCTCTCTTGAATAGAGGATTCAGTACTGTGTAAGCACAAATAAATAACTTGTTTCCTGAAAATACAAGTTGATTATGGCCACCATATTTGCAGTATAGGTAAATCAGGAATCTGTACAGGTACCTAATTAACTATTTAGAATGTTCTAAGAGGTGGTAAGATTTACTCAAGCCATAAGCCATTCTTTCAACAATTTTTTTGGTAAAATAAGAAACTTACTCATTTATTGTTCATTGACATTTGATTTTACTGAAAGTTTGCCACGACATTTGAAGCATCAGTTTAAGAAAATCCATTCACCAGCAAAACTTGTGTGTTTAAGATTACAATAAACTTGTGAACATTTCAATCCCTCTGCAACTGGATTAGAATTGCACGAATAAGATGCATTGACTGATTTGAGTTCCTTAATCATTTTTAAATATCCAGTCCCTATGAGTGCTTAAACTAAGAGTTTTTATCAGAAAATATAATTTAAAAAGCAAAGGAACTCCTGAAAACGCTAGTAAGCTTTATAAGTTGTCAGAACTATATAAAGCCATTTCAGTGTTATTGCCTGTATGCTGAATTAGTAGCCTTTGTGGTTCTTTTCATGACAAGTTGATGTAACTAATCTATAGGTGGCTGCCAGGCCAGGACACCACAGTGAGCATAACCTTTCCCCTTGCTTCCTTCAGCATCTTCACCAGACGTGGATGACTAATTCCTGACGTACTCTTTCCATTGACAGCCAAAATCATATCTCCGCACCTGTAATAACAAGACAGCATGAGTAATGGACTTTTAGTTGGTTACTATAAATTTTATTTAATTGGTCACATACCAACAATTTCAGTGAACATTATTTGCCCATAGTACATATGTTTTCAGTTCTGACATGGTGGTATATTTTCTAGATTGTCAAATTAGGTGTTTCTGCCACAAAGTAAATGTTGAAGAGGGCACTCGGTGCGTATCTCTACCACACTGTTAATTCATTGTTATTATGTAACTAGTCCTTAAATCTTGTACCTGTCTGGCTGATACTCTGTAAATACACAACTTGTGTTAAAAATTTTCTTAAGAGCTTCCATCTCCGTGATAAGGTCTCTGGTCAATCCATCTTCCTACAACTTATTAATTCTGAGAGCTGTGACAATCAACAACATTTTAGATAATACAGTTCTCAACACATTCTTCAAAATAAGTCAATTTATCCTATTTCACAATGTTAACAGAATGACCAGAGAAAGGGTAGGGCCAATCAAGGATTGTGAAGGGAATTTGTGCACAGAGCCAAAATAGATAGTAGAGGTCCTCAATGAATACTTTCCTTCGGTGTTCACAACTGAGAGGAACCTAGGGAAGGACAGTGTGAACCAGGCTGGCAGGCCACAGGAGGTGGATGTTAGTAAGGAAGATGTACTAGGAATTTTGAGGAACTTTAAGATAGATAAGTCCACCGGGCCTAATGGGATTTATCCAGGGATTCTACAGGAAGCGAGGGAAGAGATCGCACGATGATCTTTTCATCCTCACTGTCCACGGGTATAGTGCTGGAAGATTGGAGAGTGGCAAACGTCATTCCCGTGTTCAAAAAAGGGAATAGGGATAACCCCGGAAATTACAGGCCAGTTAGTCTTACTTCAGTGGTGGGCACATTATTGGAAAGGGCTCTGAGAGACAGGATTTATGATCACTTGGATAGGCACAGTTTGATTCGTGATAGTCAGCATGGATTTGTGAGGGGTAGATCATGCCTCACAAACCTTACTGAATTCTTTGAAGAGGTGACCAAACACGTGGATGAAGGTGGAGCAGCGGATGTGGTATACATGGATTTAAGTAAAGCGTTTGATAAGGTTCCCCATGGTAGGCTCATGCAGAAAGTAAGGAGGCATGGGATAGGGGGAAATGTGGCAGATTGGATTCAGAATTGGCTGACCCTTAGAAGACAAAGGGTGGTAGTGGATGGAAAATATTCAACATGGTGCTCAGTTACGAGTGGTGTACCACAAGGATCTGTTCTGGGTCCTCTTCTGTTTGTGATTTTTGTAAGTGATTTGGATATAGGAGTGGAAAGATGGATTAATAAGTTCTCAGACAATACGAAGGTGGGTCCAGTTGTGGACAGTGCGGAGGGCTGTTCTAGTTTACAAAGGGACATTGATAGGATGCAGAACTGGGCTGAGAAGTGGCAGATGGAGTTTAACCCTGAAAAGTGAGAGGTGATTCATTTTGGAAGGACAAATTTGAAAGCAGAATACAGGGTTAGCAGAAAGATTCTTGGCAGTGTGGAGGAGGAGGGATCTCGGGGTTCATATCCACAGTTCTCTGTGGAGTCTTGATACAGACTTGTAGTTTTGCAAAATAATTAACCAGGGTAATTTATTCAACCACAAAGTTGTACTTTTACTTACGATATGTAATTGTTTTTGCTACATTCTTTTGAAGTATTATTTAAATATTTTAAATTTTGTTCACCTTTTGGAGCTTGGTTTTTCATTATTGGAAATATTTTGCCAGCTTAATGTCTTGTGGGCTCAATGACACAGAAGGTAACTTGATTCAGGCAGTGTAGTAAAACTAGAGATTGGTTCAGCTGCCTATTAACATACACCTAATTTATTTTTCTTTGCATGGCACTGAAGTCAGTGAAGTGCAAGATCAGATAGGATGTATAAGAGATGAATGATTCACTATGGCCGATTTTACAGGATCCAAGTTTGAATTTGCACCAGAAAGCACAGATTTACCTCACCCAAGGTATCTAATTTGAGATAAGTTCTTAGTGTTTAAGTGTCATGTATCATCAATAAGCTAAGTTGTCAACCAAGCCTTTGTCTGCTATTCAGGTGGACCCAAGATCCCACGGCATTATTGGAATAGGAGATAATTTTATCCTGGTATCCTTATAACTTTCAATGCTCACCCAGAATCACCAAATAAATCATGATCATCCATTACATTGTTATTTGTGCTAATTAGCCCTTATGTTTGCCTATGCAACAATGATAACTTCAAATGTAATAAATTTGCTATGGAACACTTTGGAATATTCTGTGAATATGAAAGGTGTTAATTTTTTTCCCTCTTGCCTGACAGACTCGTCCTTATCTAGGTGAGCATCTCCAGTACCCTAGCTTTTACATGGATTAAAAAATATTGTAGAGGGTACCAAGATCTGTAAACCTAGTGTACACCTTGATATAAATCTGTACAGAAGACAAAATTACTCTCCCAACATACACTTCATAGCCTTGTATCTACAACTGGTCCATTGAATCTTTAGAACTCTTAATCACTTCAGTTTCTTCCAAATATCTCACCCATTCATATGAAAATGAATGGTGTGCCACAGAGGTCAGTGCTGGGGTCAGAATTATACAGAGTATATATTAATGACTTGGATGAGGAAAGTGAATGGACTATAGCCAAATTTGTGGATAACAAAATAGATGGGAAGGCAAGTGGTGAAGGTGACAGAGTAATGTGTTTTCTTTTTAATTCACTCTTGGGATATGGACATCACTGTCTGGCCAGCATTTATTGCCTGTCCCTAGCTGCCCTTGAGAAGGTGGTGATGAGCTATTTCTTGAACCGTTGCAGTCCACCTGCTGTAGGTTGACCCCCAATGCCATTTAGGGAGGGAATGCCAGGATTTTGACCCAGTGACAGTGAAGGATCAGTAATATATTTCCAAGTCAGGATAGTAAGTGGTTTGGAGCAGAACCTGCAGTGGTGCTCCCATGTAAATGCTGCCCTTCTCCTTCAAGTTGGAAGGGTCCTGGGTTTGGAAGGTGCTGTCTGAGGATCTTAGGTGTTACAGGGAGTGTATGCTTGTGGATGTGGTGCCAATCAAGTGGACTGCTTTGACTTGGAAGGTGGCAAGCTTTTTAAGTACTGTTGGAGCAGTATCCATCCAGGCACATCATGAGTATTCCATCACACTCCTGACTTGTGCCTTGTAGATGATGGAAAGGTTTTGTGGAGTCAAGAGGTGAGTTGCTTGCTGCTGTACTCCCAGTCTCTAACCTGCTCTTGTAATTACTATGTTTATGTACCAACTCCATTTGAGTTTCTGGTCAATAGTAACTCTCAGGATGTTGATAGTGGGGAAATTCAGTGATGGTAACACCATTGAATGTTGAGGGATGGTGGTAAGATTATCTCTCATTGGTGATGGTCAGAGCCTGGCATTTGTGTGGTGCGAATGTTACTTGCTACTTGTCAGCTCAAGCCTGGATATTGTCTGTATCTTGTTGCTTTTGAACATGGACTGCTTCAGTATCTGAGGAGTCGTGAGTAGTGCTGAACACTGTACAGTCATTGGCAAACATCCCCACTTCTGCCCTTATGGTGAAGGGAAAGTCATTGATGAAGCGGCTGAAGATAGTTGGGTCTCGGACACTACCCTGAGGAACTCCTGCAGAGATGACTGACCTCCAACAATTATGACCAGCTTCCTATATGCTTGGTATGTCTCCAACCAGCAGAGAGTTTGCCCCCAATAGCCGTTGATTCCAGTTTTGAGGTGTCCTTGATGCTACACAACTATTGAATGCAGCCTTGATGTGAAGGGCTGTCACTCTCACCTCACCTTTTGGAATTCAGTTAGTTTGTCCATGTTTAAACCAAGGCTGTAAATGAGGACAGAAGCTGAATGGCTCTGGCAGAACCCACACTTGGTGTTGATCATACCTTCCATCACTTTACTGATGATCGAGAGTAGACTAATGCAGCAGTAATTGGCTGGCTTGGATTTGGCCTGCTTTTTGTGTATGGGACATACATTGACAATTTTCCACATTGTTAGGTAGATGGCAGTGTTGTGTCTGTACTGGAGAAGTTTGGCGAGGGGACTGGCATGTTCTGGAGCACCAGTCTTCAGTACTACTGTCGGAATATTGTCAGGGCCCATAGCTTTGCACCATCCAGTGTCTCCAACTGTTTCTTGCTATCACTTGGAGTGAATTGAATTGGCTGAAGACTATGTGTAATGTTGGAGACCACTGGAGGAGGCTGTGATGCATCATCTACTTGGTACTTCTGGCTGAAGATTATTGCAAATGTTTTAGCCTCATCTTTTGATGTGCTGGGCTCTTCCATCATTGAAGAGAGGCATATTTGTGAACCCTCTTCCAGTGAATTGTTTAAATCATCCACCACCATGCACAACTGGATGTGGCAGCACTGCACAGCTTAGATCTGAGCCGTTAGTTGTGGGATCGCTTAGTTCTGTCTATCACTTGCTGTTCGGCATGTAATTAGTCCAATTTGGTACCCTCACCAGGTTGAGACCTCAATTCTCAAGTATGCCTGATGCTGCTCCTGGCATGCCCTCCTGAATTCTTCAGTGAATCAATGTTGTTCCCCTGGCTTGATGGCAATAGTAGAGTGGGGGACATGCCAGACCATGAGGTTATAGATTGTGCTGGAGTACAATTCTGCTCCTGTTGATGGCACTCAGTGCCTCATGAATGTCCAGTCTTGAGTTGTTAGGTCTGTTCAAAATCTGGCCCTTTTAACATGGTGACAGTACCACACAACACAATGGAAGATATTCTTAAAGTGAAGACAGGACTTTCATCTTCACAAGGTCATTCTTACCAATACTGACATGGACAGTAATTTCACCTGGCACATTGATAAGGATGAGAGAGTATGTTGTTCCCTTACCATCTGCTGCATAGAAGCTACGTCCTTTAGGCTCTGACCAGCTTTATCAGTCTTGGTGCTGCCGAGCAACTCTCTTGGTGGTGGACATTTGTACTTTGGGTGGAGGATTTTATTTTGTGTTCTCAGTGATTCCCCCAAATGTTGTTGTACATGGTGGTGTACTGATTCATCAGCTGACAGAGGACAGTATGTGGTAGTCAGCAGGAGGTTTCCATGTCTATGTTTAACCTGAAGCCAGGAGGCTTAATGGGGCTGGAGTCTACATGGAGGACTCTGAGAACAACTCCCTCCTTCCTGTATACCACTGTGCAGCCACCTCTGCTGGGTCAGCCCTGCTGGAGGGACAGGATATATCCAGGGATGGCTATGGTGGTTTGGAGACCATAAGGACTGCAAATGCTGGAAGCCAGAGTCTATACGTGTGACGCTAGAAAAGTACAGCAGGTCAGACAGCATCAGAGGAGCAGGAAAGTCAATGTTTCAGGCTGAAACCCTTCATTAGGACTTCAGTGACTTAGAGACGATAAGGATTACTGATGGTGCCTGGGACGTTGTCTTTGAGGTATGATTCCATGAATATGTTTGTGTCAGACAGTTGCTTGACTGGTCTGTGAGACAGCTCTCCCAGTTCTGGCACTAGACCCCTGATGTTAGTGAGGAAGACTCTGCAGGGTCAACAGGGCTTTTTTTTTTCCAGTACCAAGGTGAATGCCAGTGGTATGTACAGTTTCATTTCTTTGTTGAGATTTCATAGTGATTGATACAACTGAGTGGCTTACTAGGCCATTTCAGACAGCAGTTGAGAGTAAACCACATTGCTGTGGGTCTGGAGTCACATTTCCTTCCCTGAGGGACATTAGTGAGGCAGATGGGTTACATGGTCATCAACAGCATCTGCTATGATGGGATTTGAACCAGTCCATTAGCTCAGTTTCTGGATTAACAGTCTAGCGATAACACCACTAGGCCATCGTCCCTCCCATATGTTGGATACATAAGTAAGTCAGCAATTTCTTGCAACTTAGCACTGAAGGAGTTCAGGAGTAGAAGGAGATGGGGTTTTGGTTGCTTTTGCCTAAACAAAGCAGCTGACTGGTGAGTAGAATTTGTGGCACTTTTATGCTGAAGGCTAAAAATAAAGGTCTTAATTTGTGCATAGGTTCGAGTTTCTTTTTTATTTAAAAAAAATGGCTTTCTAGGTACAAGACTAATATTAGTGTGTAATAAACAGGAAAAAGCACAATGAAGTGTTGAGTGGGGATTCTTCAAGTACAAAGAGCAGGGATACTAGTGATTTAATTAACAAATAAAATAGAGATGACAAGTCGTGTTGTTGCAGCTGCAGCACATGGGAGCTGCTGGACACCAAGGTATTCAAAAATCAATACATCTGTTGCATCTTGAGCAACTTCTGCTGAGTCCAAGCTACTGCCAGTGGCCCTGTTCAAGGTGGGGAAAAGTTACTTGGACACTTCGATCCAGGAGACAGGCACACTGTTTGGATGAGGAAATTTAAACTCTGTGTATGATCAAGGACAGGAGGCTGTGGAGTGTGGGTGACAGGTATGGGGAGATAAGGGGCAGGTCTCGGATTACTTAAAAATGCAAAAGTAATGTCTCTTAAATGCAATCGGAGATAGTAGGAACTGCAGATGCTGGAGAATCCGATA
>NC_063332.1:77559092-77606314 GCF_021869965.1 Rhincodon typus
CCTTGTTATCAAAGAGATATTTCCCTCTCTACCCCTATCTGCCTTCAGTAGGGAGGACTCACTCCGCTCCACACTCCCCACTAACCCCACCATCCCCGGCACCTTTCCTTGCAACCACAGGAGGTTCTACACCTGCCCCTACACCTCCCCTCTCACCTCTGTCCAAGGCCCCAGACAAACTTTCCAAACCTGACACGGGGATTCACCTGTACATCAAACAACCTGGTTTAATGTATCTGTTGCTCCTGATGTGACCTCCTCTACATCGGTGAGACCAATCACAGACTCAGTGACCGATTTGCAGAGCATCTGTGCTCTGTACCCTGTAATCAACAGCACCTTCTGATTGCCAGCCATTTTAACTCCCCCTCCCACTCCCTGGGTGACATGTCCATCCTGAGCATGCTCCAGCGCCACAATGATGCCACACACAAACTGGAGGAGCAGCGCCTCATATTCCGCCCTGGGAGCCTACAGTCCGACGGCCTGAATGTAGAATTCACCAGCTTTAAAATCTCCCCACTCCCGGCCTCATCCCATGTCCAACCCTCCCTCTCATCCCCGCCTCCTTGACCTGGCACTACCTCTCTCTCTCCTTTCCCACCTATCTGCCCCACCCTTCCCACTGACCAATCCCCACTACCCCCTACCTGTATCCAACTATCACCATCCCACTTACCTTCCTCCATCCCCACTCATCCTCCCTTCCCCAGTCCTGATGAAGGGTGTAAACCTCCTCTGATGCTGCCTGACCTGCTCTGTTCCTCCAATTCTACATTGTGTGGACTCTGACTTCAGCATTTGCAGTTCTTGCTATCTCCAAAAAAGTCACCTCAACTTGATAGGTTGTATTTTAAAGGAATTTAAAGGAAGTAATAATCTGCCAAGAATCCTGAAAATCTGGACAAGTCCCAGAGAAATGAAGACTGTCAATGTAACACCCTTATTCAAAAAGGGAGGGAGACAAAAGCAGATAACTATAGGCCAGTTAGCTTAACATCTGCCAGTGGGAAAATCTTAACAGTCTATTATAAAGAATATAATAGCAGAGAATTTAGAAATACGTAATATAATCAAGCAGAATGCACATGGCTTCATTCAGGAAAAATCACGCCCAACAGATTTGCTAGTTATTTGAGGAGATTACAAGCTGGATAGATAAAGGGGAACCAGTTGGAAATCCAAATACGTTATATAGAAAGGCATTTGATAAGGTACCACACATAAGGCTACTTAATAAGATGGTGTAGGGATGCTGTATCAGGATGGACAGGTGCTTGGCTCGGAGAAGTAGAGTTGGTGTAAAGGGGGCACTTTTGGGATGGCAGTGTGCAACTTGTAGCATGCCACAGAGATTGATGCTGGGCCCACAATTAGCTACAATATTTATTAATGGCTTGAACGATAGAATTAAATGAACCATTGAGTTTGCAGATGACCGAAAAATAAGTGCGAAGGCAAGTGCTGAGGATGACACAGGTTGTGTGAGTAGACAAACATTTGGCAAAAATGTGGGAAAATGTGAGGTTATGGTGGAAAGAAAAGAAGAAATTACTATTATCTCGATGGAGAAAGACTGCAGAAACTGCAACACAGAGGAATTTGGGATCCAAAAAGTGTACTAAAAGCAACCATTAAGAGATGAAACACAAGCTAATTATATAGAAAAAAGGTCATAAAATCCATGTCAGTTGAGAGCAGTTCACTGATACCAGAGTATGAATGGCATAGACATAGACATGACATAAAACCCCATAGTGTGGAAACAGGCCATTTGGCCCAAAAATTCCACACTGACCCTCTGAAGAGCATCCCACCCAGATCCATCCCCCTACACCTGCATTTCCCATGGCTAAAGGACCTAACCTACACATCCCCTAACACAATGGGTAATTTAGCATGGCCAGTCCACCCAACTTGCACATGTTTGTACTGTGGGGGAAACTGAAACACCCGAAGGAAACCTGCGCAGACACAGGGAGAACATGCAAACTCCACACAGACAGTTGACCAAGACCGGAATCGAACCCAGGTCCCTGGCGCTGTGAGGCAGCAGTACTACCCACTGAGCCATCGTGCTGCCCCAGTGAATGGTTGGTGCAGAGTATGTTGGTCTCTGTAGCTTGTGATGGCAACGTTCTGCTCTCTGGCTGAAGTGTTAGGTAACTGTTCCTCTTGGGCAATGAATAATGGAAGAAGACCACCTTTCATTTGAAGAGAGCAGCTGTCTGACTAGCACTGCTGCCTGTCCCCGTCTCCAAACATGTGCTAACATACGTTGCTTCTAGGGATTGGCAGTTTACCTTACAACTATCAATTGTTTGAACCTTTCTAACTAATAAATACAGGATAGGTAGATCATAAGACATAGGAACTGAAGTTAGGCCATTTGGCAATAATGGCCACGATGTCAGAATGGTTACGTTCTCCCATTGTCTTTTTCCTAGCTTTTTCTTGACATAAATAAATAAAAGAATCAAATGTATCAATGTATCCAATATGCTATATAAAATACATGACATTTTGTTAAATTATTAACTACATTCAGGTTTGTTTTCCTATTTAACTTGGGGCTGATTAACTTTTTTGTTCCCTTTTCCTGGGGAGGAAATGTACTATCCTGAAGACATAATCAGCTAATTTGAGACTGACAATATAAAATTGCATATTTAATAACATCATATTACTGGACTGATGTCTTAAATACACCTGAAGTTTCATATAGAAGGGTTTGGCAATGAATTCGGCAAGGCAATGGTGCCTCTACAACACCTATTCATAGCTGTCAATCAAGGTACACATCAGATTTAATTGATTTCAAATCCAATCCACATCTCCCTTTGGTACAAATGTACATTTACTTGCATGTACCAGAATGAATGAAGTTGCTTATGTAGTGCCTTACCTCATCAACAATTTAAGGATGCACTTTACAATCAAAATGTGACTGTTCTCTTTTATTTGTTCATGGGATGTGGACATTGACAATTTATTGTCAGCATTTATTGCCCATCCCTAATTGCCCTTGACAATGTGGATGCTATTGTTTAAGGCTATCATTACTAATACAGAAAACTTCTATCATGAGATCAACTATGCTCATCACGATACAAAAGACTGATCTTGGGATCCCAAGAATGAAGTTTAAAAATCCACAGTACCCAGACACATAGGAGAATGAATATAAGACCATAAGAAATGTATGTTTTTTTTTAAAAAAAGGGTCTGTTACTTAAATTTCTGTATTGGAGACTAGACTCTTTTGAGAAAACCACTGTCATTCAATGTTCCCTCAAAGCTGCGTAGCTGTTCTGAGAGTCTGTGCACAGTGACGAGCACGCCAATGCCATTTCCAGCATTGATTGCTGATTTTAGAAGTCCGTGCCACGCACAGACTCTGGCGTCCTGCGCAGAAGAAATCAAAGTAAGAGGAAATATCGCTGTCATTCGTAACTTCTTCTTATTTCCTTCAAACGTAACCCCCCACCCCCGCAAAAAAGACCATATTCATGGAGATACCCAAGCTCTCCAAAGGGTTACCATGACCATCCAAAACAAGAGCATACCTGCTTTGACCTGGTCTAAATCGCCATACTCCAGGTTCCACACTCTAGGGATTCCAAAATCCCCATTTCATTGCATGCAAACGGTCGTTTAAATTTGCTGTGAATCACAGCCCAACCCTGCAGGACTGAGAAGAGCCAACTTGTGGGTTCCTGGCAAATTCCAGGGCATTTTTGCCACAGTGGAAATGCTGTCCGTCCTGGACAAAGTTGGAGCCTAGATATCTGTGACTCTCAAACACAAAATGTCACATCACTTCTATTATTCACTGTTGTTCATTTATTTTTCTGGGTAGCCATGCTTTGTAATTATTCACAGAATTAATCTTCCAACCTTCAATGAATCCATGCTGATTTTGAAGATCGAAGTACGTTTTAAAACTCCTTATTGCTGACAGATCAACAGACAAGGTGGTCGATTTTAACATGCTCAAATTCTATAGAATCAGAACTGCCAATCTTTTCTAAATATAATTACAACCAGTAACGAAATTTCAGAAACCACCATTAACTGTATAATGACCAATAGCACGGTTTGATACCTCAGTCTTCCATCATTATAAGCTGGCATTCCATCAACAATGGATTTTATGAAAAATGGTTGACTCCCATTGTTTTCCTCATATCCACCTACAATGCTCAATCCCAGACTGCCAGATGTATTTCTTCTCAGTCCAATGTCTTTGCACCAAAAAAGGTACCTAGAATGCAACAAAATGAAAGTAAGTGGAATTTAAATTTAAATAGGTGAAATTAACTGAAATGCAACTCGAATTCCTTGGTCAATTGTATAGCCTTTCATGTGCAATAAAGCAGTGCCCTTCTGGATTCATTACCAGGTTAACTCTAATAATCTGCACCATAACGATGTTAATTTACAAAGTTAATGGAAAAGTGTTCTTGAATAATTATGTTTGTTATTTCTTTTCTAAGTGTGTTGAATTTTTTTAGGCATTTTCTTGAGCAAAATAGGGCTAATCACTCCTTCTGAACATCTTCCATTTGGGGTGTACCCACTTTATGATTTCAGCTGATGAAAATACTGTACAGGTCAGTTTCCAGCTTGAAACCCAGCATGACATAAATTTGACAAGTTTTATTTTTCTTTACCATGAGGTCAATTTCTGAAATGTTCTTTCAATAAAGAACATAAAAGTTTATTACTGAAAAGAAATAAAAACTAAAGGAAACCATCTTATTACAAACAGCATAAAGAAAAACTAATCCCCTTTTATCCTAGTAGGCATTCAAACATTGGTGAAGAGCCACCCATATCTATGAGTTAGAGCTTCTTGCTCAGCTGGTCTGGTAGTGATATGCTTCCTTCTGGTATATTTCTGCATTGACTCAATGCTACTTTCTTCAGTTAATGTCTTTCCTGAGGCTTTAAAACAAACTGTTAGCTCACATTATTTAACATGGGTTCCCTACACTCATTGCCTTCAAACAGCCTTATAGGATGTCATCCTCTCTGACACTTCCATAGCCTTCTGTTCCTGGAGCTATCTTCTCACTGACTTCTAAATTGTCTCCAGCACCTCTGCTGTTATGCACATTTCCCGGATTGAATCTGCTTCTGGCCTCTCTCCTCTGGGTTGCAAAACTCAAGTCAACAAACATCTTAATTATCTTCCCAGGTGGCTTGCTGATCATTTAACTGAAATCACATTACTTCCAGTAAATGCTGTTTGAATTCAACATTCAAAATTACTTTTTGACCTTGAAAAAGTGTGGTCAGATTTTAGCAGAACTGAAAACTAAAATCCATCTTCCTCTACTTTAGCATCAAGTTCTCAAATAATATATTATGAATCTTTGTAACAATATTTAATTATACAGTGACATAATTCAATGTTATAACTGTAGTATCCTCTTGTAAATCAGAAGTGAATATTCATGTATTATTCATGTGCTTCCATTTTTTTGAAGCAACCAAGAAAATATTTGATACAAATAATTAAAATGACTCCAATTCATGTAAATGAACACATCAAGTGGCCATTGTGAGTAAATCTACTTAGTTTAGTGCCATTCATCTGTACTTAATAGTATTAATAATGAACACACCACCGTCCTACATATCAGTAGGTTATGTTAATAATTCAAAAAGCTGATGGTGAATTTCCTGCATTCTGCGCCTGAACAAATTATCCCCTTATAAACTGTCACTGACTTTGCAGCGTTATTGACATGACTTTTGTTGTTCTGGGGTCTTTTGTTCAAAGGTAAAAAGCCTGTCAAAAACAGACCTTGTGAAGTAGTTATCAATCATCAAAGTCAACAAATTAACTGTTTAAATCAAACAAAGAACTACGGATGCTAGAGGTCTGAACAAACAAAAACAAAGTGCCAGAGAAACTGAGCAGGTCTGACAGCATCTGCTGAGAGGGAAACAGAGTTAACATTTTGAGTCCAGTGACCCTTCTTCAAATAATCAAATTAATTGTTAGCCATGATTGCTGGTGCAGAGGGCGTACTCACGCTGCATGCAGTATCAGTATCTATAACTCATTGACAGTGAAAGCCCAGGCAGATGATGATGCAGATTGAACAAAGACAGAAAACAACATATTATCAATCATGAGTAAAGTAGTGGAAGGGTTCATCAATAATTCTATCAAGCAGCACTTGCTCACCAATAACCTGCTAACTTTTCCAAGTTTGGGTCCTGACAATGCTACCTAGCTCATAACTTCATTATAACTATGGTCCGAACATGGACAGAAGAGCTGAGCTCCAGATGAGATGAGTGACTGCCCTTGATATCAAGGCAGTATTTGACTGAACTATTCTGGTACAATGCATTGCTTACTGCTTTGAGGAACCCACTTCCCTAAATCAGGAAAATTCAAAATTGTGACAAGTATTTAAAAATCTGAACTTGAAGTCTCTGAGTGGATTTTGGGTCATCACCTATTACGTTTCCTGCATCAGGTGCACTCAGGTGAGAAAATGGGAATCTGTGCTCTCCCAATCACCATTTTGACCTCTGATATGGATTTGTCCTTTACAGGGTGACCAAATCCAGTCCATGGTCATTACTCATGACATGAAACATCAGAGGAGGTAAACTAGTTTCACAGCTATTTAATGGGCTTGAACCTGTCTCATTTTCTTGCTTGGAATAATTCCTGATGATGATTTATCTTTAGCTCAATGTCAAACATTCAGCTGAACATAGATCCAGAATGAGAGCCATGATATAAAATTATATTTTCCATAGAAATCTCAAAAGCATTTCTGGTGGAAGCTAGCCTTAAGATAGAGCCGCTCTCAAAATGAGCACAGGATAGGATCTTCACTGAATAAACCATTGATTTAAACATTGAATGAAGAGACCAGTTTTACCTAAACCAATATCTACCGGTTGCGTGGGATGTGGCAAAAATAAAAGTGTGACCACAGGTGGTCTTTAGACATATTATAGATTTGCCAGAGGAGCAGAATGTATGGCTGGAATAGCAAATATATATGTTACATCAGCATTACTAAAGCAGAGGGACACCAAAAGTTCAATTCCTGCACCAGCTGAGGTTACTATGAAGGACTATCCTTCTCAATCTTTCCCCTGTCCTGAGCGTGGGGACCCTCAGGTTAAACCACAACTGGTCATCTTTCTCTGTCGAATGAGACTGCAGCCCTATGATCTGGTAGGACTATGGTAACTTTAATTTTGTCTTTATTAAGGAAGAGGACTCTGTCAAAGCTTCAGTAAACAAGGGTTAATGTTTGTCAGGATTTGAGGTGAGGTGAATTAGATTGAGGAAGTACCAGGAAGGTAGTAAAGTCAGAGTGTGCTAAAATGTAAATAAGTCACCCATTTCCGATGAAATGCTGGGGGAAGTGGAATAGATTTGGAGGCCACAATTTTCAAATCCTCCTTAGATACGTGGATCATCCTGAGGCCTGGAAAGTTACAAATGTTATACCCTTGTTCAAAGAAGAAGAGGAGGATAAAGCTAGCAATTACAGGCCAGTCAATTTAACATTAGTGGTAGGGGAAGGTTTTACAAATGATAATTTAAAGATAAAATTAACAGCCCATGTGGACAAAGAAGGGCTAATAAAGGAAAGCGCTGATTTGAGAAGGGTAAACTATGTTTGACTAAATGTACTGAAATAATTGATGAGCTAACAGAGAGGATGGGTGGGGGTGGGGGGCAATGCTATTGATACTATTTATATGGACTTTCCAAAGGTGAATGTACGACTTATTAGATTCGTTAACAAAATTGAAGCCAGGGCCTAAAGCGGCAACAGCAGCACTTGATTTTTTCAACATGAATATAAAATAAGTTCAGGATTAGAAAAGTGAGAGGTTTGGTGAATGGCTGTTTTATTGAATTGGAGAAAAGTGTAGTTCTCCAAGAAGCAGTGTTTACATCACAACTTCTTTGGTGGATGTTATTTACTGGAGGTAAAATGCACAAGGACATAAATGGGTAGCAGCTTGGGTGAATGCATAGAATCATAGAATCATAGAATCACTACAGTGTGGAAACAGGCCATTCGGCCCAACAAGTCCACACCGACCCTCCGAAGAGCATCCCACCCCGACTCATTCCCCTACCCCTGCATTTCCCCATGTCTAACCCACCTAATCTACATATCCCTGAACACTACGGGCAATTTAGCATAGCCAATCCAACTATCCTGCACATCTTTGGACTGTGGGAGGAAACTGGAGCACCTGGAGGAAACCCACACAGACACAGGGAGAATGTGCAAACTCCACAAAAACAGTTGCCCGAGGGTGGAATTGAATCTAGGTCCCTGGTGCTGAAAATGAGAAACAAAATTCAATACAAGAAAATAAATGTTGATACATTTTGACAGGAAGAATGAGGAGAGACATTACATGTTTTAAAGTGGGTGTGAGAACATAAAAGATGTTCTGAGGAAGGATCACTGGACTTGAAATGTTAATGCTGCTTTCTCTCCACAGATGCTGCCAGACCTGCTGAGTTTCTCCAGCAATTTGGGGTCTTGTTCATTTCAGATCTCCAACATCTATACTTCTTTATTTTATATTATTATATAGAAGTTCAGATGTTGCTTATGCATAAATATTTGAAGGTGACAGAACTGGTTAACATGGTATATAGGATTTTCCAGCACACACTATTTATCTCAGATTTCCACCTACAGTTCTCAGTGTTTATTAACCCTGTTTTACAGGTTTACTTATCTACTTTCCTGCCTTTGAGTGGCTTGCAAACTCCAATCCACCAAGTAAAAATCTAGGATGTTATACTAGACTAATTCAGGCCCAATTGGAGTACTGGGTCTAACTCTTTAGGTCAAGAAACAACACAGGTTGCTTGAAATTTCTGCAAAGTCATGTTACAAGTAGAATACAAAAAGGATCATTTTTCCACTTGAAACAAAAACAGAAATTGCTGGAAAAGCTCAGTTTTGGGTCCTGAAACATTAACTCTGATTTCTCTCCACAGATGATGCCGGACCTGCTGAGCTCTGTCATCATTTTCTGTTTTTGTTTCTGATTTCCAGCATCCGCAGTTCTTTTGGTCTTTATTTAATTATTTATTTGACCTGGGTATTAAAGCTTGGAAACAAATTTGGTTTACCTATTTTACTTTCATTCTGCAGTTAAGTAAATGTATTATATTACAGACTGCCTTATCATTCTGGCAGATTGGGTGGATATGTCATCTGGGTAATCTGGGTTATTGATTGATGCTGTCTTACTGTTCACTCCATAGCAAGGCTCCATTGGCAGGCAGCTCAGTGTACAATGCAGCATCGTAATCATGTAGGTCAGTGTTCCCTACTCTGTCACGTGATATAATTTTGTACATCTTTGCTAGGCTGCCCTGGAGAGCTTCACTTGAACCAGCCCACACATCTGAACTATGAATTAAAGATAATAATGATGTGTTTAGTCAAGAACTTGGTGGAACTACCTGCTCTCATGTACCATTCTTCACTTCTTGCCCTGGGATTCATGAACAGCATGCAGTGAGAGCTGCAGTTCCTGCCGTCAACAATGGAACCATATATGTGCCCATGCAATTGCCAAGATGATAGGCTCCACTGTGTACATTTGGCACATTTCATCAAGAAAAACCTACACATGGAATGGAACACATTTAAGTTCTTGTAAGGGGCGACATTGTAGACCATAGTTACATGTTTGGTATTATAAATGGGGGACCCAGAAATTAGAACCAGAAGTCTTTGTTGCTGCTTCTTTTGGGAAAACTGATGACACAAGAAACTCAAGCAAAAAGGTATTTATCACCTGGATATGAACTACAGGTTGAGAAATTTGGCAACTTCCTGCTGCTGTAGCTTGGAACTGTGTTCTGTAAATATTTATGGTTGCAATTGTAACGGACAAAGCCTTCTCTGTTGAAGGTGTTTGCAGGTCTTACTGCAGAAGCTCACAAAGATCATGTACGTCTACAGAAGGAACTGTGAAGCATACAGATTTAACCTGACATGTCAAGGTATATATCTGTGCAAATAAACATGCCATCAACACAAGCCCAAGGCCTCATTGAGAAACAATTACACCCATGTTGTTGCCACCAATATTGTCCACATTATCAATGCTAATGTTTAACTGCATTATTCAAATGATCTTCGCATATTATCCATCTATTTTCCACTTCTTTTTGGTTAACAGGGTATTAACTCTTTCTATGCAACAATATTTAGCACATCTGAGTCATGACTCCTACATGTTTCCTATCTCTAGATCACGGATCACTTCAATCCAGGCTTAGCTTAAGAATGTGCATTTAAAACATTTCACTCGCCTTCTGGTTTGTCAATTGTTAAAATATGTTTGCAACATTTTATGTTAGTATTTGCCATAAAATCAGATGGCACTCAGTACACTACAAAACAATGTTTTTTTCTTAATTTGTTTTCCAAATGTAGCTGACACTAGCATTTATTGCCCATAAAAACTGAAAGAACTGTGGACACCGTAAATCAGGAACAAAAACAAAAGTTGCTGGAAAAGCTCAGCAGGTCTAGCAGCACGTGTGAAGAAAAATTCAGAGTTAACGTTTCGGGTCCGGCGACCCTTCCTCACATTACAAGCAGAATACATCCCTGGTTTCCCTTTGGGCATTCCGAGGATTTGAGTCATATATAGACCAAATAGGGCAAGGGTGGCATGCTCTTTCCCTTTAAGGATATTAAGTTTTTAGTATATTTTAACATGTGCCATTTATTCTTCTAAAAATATTTTCATAGAGTTTCCAGTTGACACATCATTAACCTGAAAAGATTTATTCTATTTTCAACAGCCATATTGTTGGCTGGAGTGAGCCATTCTTAATGCCTCCTTTATTAAGAGCTAGACAGAGGAACAAATCTGTTGTATGAGTGTCTGAGTTCCCAGATAAAATATGGCTTCCATCATGTTAGCATAAATTCTTATAATATCAGCATGTTGTTGAATCCTCATTTGGAAATAATGCTCTGTTGCTAGATGAGGTGACAGAACCAAGTATCAGGTATAGTGAAAACAACAAAGTCATTTCCAGAAAATTGTTTAATTCACTCCAAGTTCTAATTATGTTGTGGGTTTGGTGGAAGAAAAGAACAGTTTACGAACTACACATACTCAGATATTTTTAGACTTTAAACTGCAATTAGATGACTCAGCTGCTTATTTTATAGGTTTGAGTGTGAATTACAGACTCTCTAATTTTACAAAAATAGTAGTTTCAATTAAAATTTGAGTCCATGATCACGTGCATAGATTTAAATTGTGCCTTTGAGCATCTCATAAGTTCTATTGTAGATATTTTTTTGATCAACCTGTTTAGAGATATTATTACACACGCTGTGGAGGAGGTGGGACTTAACACAGGTCTCCCTAGCTCAGAAACAGGGACCCTACCACTGCTCCACAAGAACCATCAGAATTTCTACTGTAACATTACAGTAACTGCAGATTCCATCAGGGGATGATATGGATCTGGCAATCTGACTGCCACTGCTTGAGCTTTGACTCCACATAGTGTTAAACCAGACTTACAAAATGCTAAGTTGGTCTTTTAAAATTATGGGATACTTTATAAACATACCCAAAGCTTATTTAAGTACCCCTAAAAACTGTGCATGGAAGATGTACACTGACAATGAATTGGTTATTTGTTTCATTTCTTTTCCATATTTGTATTTGAATCATTGTATCGGCTCACATTCAGCTACACAGTTCAGAATGTATGCGTGCTCAGTTAAAAAGGGTACAAAAAATGGAAGATGTTCAAAATGTATTTCACTTTGAAGCATCTTTACAACTGTGCTGGCAGTAGAGGATGTTTGTTATCCTTGTGCAGATTATTTGCTTTGTGACTATCTCGTACTTGATGAAGTACTTGTTTATTAACAAAAAAAAAATTGGAGGGATTTTATCTCCCTTTGCACAGTGGAATTTGAGCAAAATCAAGACAGTCATCTTCCTGCGAGGGAAATTAGAAGTAATTTATTTGTGTAAATATTTAGTGGATGAGGAATGCTATGCAGTAAGAGGCAAATGTTAAATAACGACAATAATCACCAAGATACTGATGAACGAATAATCTTAATTGCATAAGGAATACGCACAAAAATGAAAATATTCAAAAACAACATTTGAGAGGAAAGAAATCCAGTGTGACCTCTGTTCAAAGATTTCTGTTTCTATAGTTTTGTCGTCTTCATACTTTATTGTATTATTTTGAAGAACCACGATATTAATTATGGAGCACTGATTCTCTCTGGTGCACAATCACTCAGTCCAATGCCTCTAACTGGAGCTCGTCATTTTTTGAAAGAAAAGTTTACAATTGGCTGTAAATAACAGGAGCAGGTTCTAATGAAGGACAATACCCTAAGATTCAACCATCAAGTAATTGAGATCATATTTGAGATTACTGACTGAGATAATCCCTTTTTAGTTATTTGAAAAACGTTTCATTCTTTAGGTTGCAATTCAGCCCCACACTTCTAAATCTTTGGGCACTCAGTGCAGGGGTGGGGGGACAAGTCAGAGAGGATTCTTATTGATCTGCTCCTGGATGTGATCCAAGTTGCAATCAACAGGTCCAGATTGCTATTCACCGTATCTATGCCCCTCATGATTTTATGAACCTTTATAAAGTCACTCCTCAACATCCTGTGCTCCAATGAAAAAAGTTCCAGCCTATCCAGCTTATTTTTATAACTCAAACCTTCCATTCTCAGCAACATCCTGGTAAATCATTTCTGAATCCTATACAATTTAATAATATCCTTCCTGTAACAGGGCAACCAGAACTGCACACAGTACTCCAGAAGAAGTCTCACCAACGTCCTGTACGACCTCAACATGACATCTCAACTCCTATGCTCAAAGGTCTGAGCGAGTGTGCCAAATGTCTTCTTAACCACCCTGTCTACGTGTGACGCAAATTTCAAAGAATTAAGTACCTGAATCCCTAAATCTCTCTGTTCTACAATGCTATCCAGGACCCTACCATAAGTTGTACAAGTACAGCCTTTGTTTGTTCTACGGAAATTATAGTTCCTAATTGCCTGCCCCTCTTTTGTGGCTATGTTTGCACTCAGATGTCCTAGGACAGGGAGCATGCGCTGTCCACCAACAACAGCAAAGCCTTTAGAGAGGAGGGTACTGCAGGAGTTGGAATGCATTATTACCCCCTCCAACTTCATTTTAATTTAGTTGCCTCCCTCTCTTCCTATCCTTTCCGATATTTGTTCTTGTAACACTGCCTCTGGGCTTGATGATTTTCTCTTAATTTGTAACACAGATGATTTAGTGATAACTGGCTGAGACAGCACTTAGTCAGTGTTGGTCACGCTAAAGATCGACATCTCCCCAGGCATCCTCCGCCTACAAATGACTCAATCACTGACTCACCATCGCCACAGTTTGCAGTGAAGCATCACAGCACAGCTCAAACTTTCTTTGAAGTTTAAGATGCAGGGCACTTAGACAATTTCAGATCACGATATTAATACAAATCTTACCAGCCCTTCCAAGTGATTATGTCTGCTCCATCATGTCTCCCACATAAAGAGTTAAAGCCCTAACGACAGCAAAAACGGGCTCAGTTTGAACTTTGCACAGCTATTTAAATTCAGTCCAGTGTCCAAATTTCCAGCCTGTATGAGTAACAACCCTCTTGCGCCTACTACCAAAAGTTGGAACTGTTTGAAACGGGGGCAGACAGGACCCACCTGCCATTTTGAAAGGTTCAACATTCAAGCCCTATCATATTGCTGTGTGAAAGAGAGCTACATAGGACCCTAGGAGTGGGGGTTTCGGGGGAGGGGGGTAGTGGGTTGGAGTCTATAAGAGTTCAGGAAGGTGAGGGAGAGACAGTGTTTGAAGGTGCTAGGACTGAGAGAGTAGAGAGTCTAATAATCTTTAGCAAAACTGGACAGGATCCCACAGAGCCAAGGTGTACCTTTTAACTGGCCTGCCTCAACACTCAACTCCCCGAGCACAGTGGCCACTCCAATCTGCTTCCTGTGTCTGAGGATGGTGGACCTAACTCTATCGTCCTCATATCATCCACAGCTGGAGTGAATTATGCACCATTCAGGGGTCTTTATACCAATGTGGATCCAAAAAATCCAAGAATTTCCCGACTTGAGCTACACATTTCAAAAACGAAGATCCAGGCCCATGCATTTCCTTGGGTAAGGTATTTAGCCTGACAATGAATGGTGGAATGTTACACCAATACAACTGAGTATTACTGAATACATTAGAGGCATGCTTACCGAGGCAATCCAAGCCACATGTTCCATGATGGTGACCAGTCATCTTCAGACAATGTGTCTTGATTGGTTATTGGCATTTGGCTATGGACATTGTCTTTTTCTGCCAACCTCAGTTCTAAAGCTTTAAAAACAACTGAAGAGGAGGCAGCACTGTTCTTTATTATGGATACAGCTTCACTTTGTGTCAAGCCAGTTAGTTCAATGCCATTTATATCCAACAAAATGTCACCTATGAGCAAAGAAATTAAAAAAAAAACTTGAAATTCATTTATACCTTTCAAATGACATGTAAATTTGCTTCAGTAATACATTCTTTGTGAGGCTAACAACTGTTTACATTCATCGATGCATAGCTCACTTAGCAACGCCCAGCAAAATTACAAACTTTACCATTCTAATTCAGGTGGACTTTCAACACTAAACTAGTAATAATTAAACACCATATTTTCTCCCCTTTCCTGGTTAATTGGACCTTACTGAAGGTGGGTAGTTGACCCACTCTTGATCCTGCCATCAGAAAGGGGCGGCACGGTGGCTCAGTAATTAGCACTGCTGCCTCAGAGCGCTAGGGACCCGGGTTCGATTCCACCCTTGGGTGACTGTCTGTGTGGAGTTTGCACATTTTCCCCGTGTCTGCGTGGGTTTCCTCCGGGTGCTCTGGTTTCATCCCACAGTCCAAAGATGTGCAGGCTAGGTGGATTGGCCATGCTAAATTGCCCATAGTGTTCAGGGATGTGTAGCTTAGGTGGGTTATAGGGAGATGGGTCTGGGTGGGATGCTCTGAGGGTCAGTGTTGACTTGTTGGGCCAAAGGGCCTGTATCCACACTGTAGGGATTCTATGATTCTATGATAAACTACTGCAGTCTGGGTCGATTTGTTCTCTGGACTGCCTCTATTGTGTTCCTTCCATCAACAAGTAAAATGCAAGAATAGATTCATTCCCTCAGAGATGAACGCACCCTCCTTCGACAATGTCATAGAATGTAAACTAAAATGCCCCTACACTTCGCAATATTTGAAATTTGGGCATCTTATGTTAATCTAAACAAAAGTAAAGGTTAGGTCTGTCCAATGCATAGATGATTACTTTGCATTTTGCTAACTAACGGACAAGCTGATAAATCTGGGGGATAGGGTATAAAAACAGGAAAGTCTTGCAGCAACAGTACAGAGCAATGGTGAGATCACACCTAGAGGACTGTGTATAGTTTTGGTCTCCTTTCTTAAGGAGGGGCATTCTCACATTAGGAGCAGTTCAGGCTGATTCCTGGGGTGATGGAGTCGTCTCTTGAGGAAAGATTGAGCAGGTTAGGCCTGTACTCATCACTGAATGAGAAGTAATCTTCTTGAAGCAAGGAGGATTCTGAGAAGCTTGACAGGTTGCATGTGAAATCTTGAACCAGCAGACACAATTTAGAAGTAATGGATCTCCTGTGTAAGATGGATGTCAGAAGAAATTTTGTCACTCAGGGATTATCAGTGTTTTGAATTGTCTGCCACAGACTACAGTGGAGGCTGGGTCATTGAATATATTTAAGGCTAAGTTAGGTAGATTTTTGATTGGCAAGGGTCCAGAGGGATAGGCAGGTAAGTGAAGTTAAAGCCGTAATTACATCATATCTTATTGAATGGCAATGCAGGCTCGATGGGGCAAATGGCCTGCTTCAGTGTATTTGCTTACGCTCTTGAGAAATCTGTGACACTTAGATGAATAAGCCTCAAAATACCAGACTTCTAAACAGCAAAGTCAAAGTAAGGGGTCAGAGTTAGTGGCAGAGATGTGACCTGCAAAGATGCCAGCCAATGTAATATAATTTATAAATTTTAGAAGCAGATTGCAGTTTCTACTCTTCCCTAGTCACATTTCAACAGCACTTTGGGAGCAGTTCAGTTCAGGCCTGACATTCCTGGAAATTTTAAGATGGATTGATTACTTCCAAAGTTCCCAGGGGGAGAGAAGTTGATAGTGGTGTAAAGCTCCTGCTCTCAAAGTGGTCAGGTTCTGTTTGGGACAGAAGGTTTGCAAGGTCAAAATATTGGCTGGAATAAAACCCGGTTGTTATCAAAATTTCATTGAAAGAAAACTGAGGTAACTTTAAAGTAAAAGCAAAAACTTATTCATTTAAACAATAGTGTCAAGAATGTAGCAGCCACATATTTATGGATTTACAGAAAATACTAATTGAGCACACAATTACTGAATGGTACAAAACACACAGCTGGATAAATAATTTACAACAGGCTCTTAGTTACCCTTCTTTATTCTGCCATCATTCCCCAAGCAGCCATCAGGATGTACATTTGTAACATAGATCGGGAGGTTCCAGCCTTTGCTCAACAGACCTCCTGATACTGTCATCCCCAAGGTCTCATGAGCTCCTTTGCTAACACTGATGATCTTTTCATGGCACGTGAAGACATGACCAAAATTCTAAAAGAAAATCACAGACAAAATGCTGTTATATATCATAATAAAATGTCTAGGTTGCTTCCAGTAGTAGCAGTTTTATGTCCTTATTCTTTTTTAAGAGATAGTATTTCAGGAATAATTATTTAACACTTACTTTGTTCTTTTTTGCGTATTAAAAATGTGAATATATTACTTTTCTCGGTACTTATTCAGTGTAACAATACTGGGCAGTGTCTTGTAGGAGCCTGAACGATGCCGGCTATGGTGAAGCTTGTGGTAGAATTGCATGCGATGTCTCAGGAAGCCTGTGTTGATGTCGGGAGTAACTCGCTGCATCTTTTATGCCTGTGCGAAGCAGGCAGACGGTTTGTCACTGGACAGCAGTGAGTTGCCAATTAAGGGCTCATTAGACACTTTATTAATATTCAGCTTCCTAGCTTACCAAGTGTGTTCAACACACAAGATGTCGAGAAGTCAGAGCAGGAGCCTGGTGACTTCAGCTCTCTACTGCCTGTGAGCAGCCTCCATGCTCTCAGCATCAAACAGTACTTTAGGGCACAATCCATAGGCACATGCATCCCTTATCCATGGATACTGGCATCTGATATTTGCTACCCTTCCTCTGCACTTCACAATCCTCCTGGCACCTCTCCAGTCTATTTGTAGGCCACTCAGGAAGCACTGCAGGGCAATTAGCGTTGAAAGGCTGCTGCAAGGACACATTATGCGCAGTGACAAGCTCCCAGCTCAAGGACTGGACCAGGTTACATCTCAGAGCTACTCACATGCTCTCTTCATGCTTCCTCCCTCACTCGCTGCCTACCTAGTTACTCACTGCACCTCGCCTTGTCGTACCGATTCATACAGCTGCCAGGCCCCAGCCAGGGAGTGCCCATTTTTGAACGACACTATGTTGCATCAATCTCACACCCACACCATGTGCCAACAGTTAATGTGACAAACACACTCCACGCACAGGAAGGAAGTGGCCGTATCTCGAAGTCTCGAGGGAGCAGTCCTCACCGTGAGGCAGTCATCAGTCAGGCTTTCCCTGAACAGAAAGTCAAGGGCAGCCGCTGATACCAGGCCGGGGTGGGGTGTGGTGTTAATCACAGACAGGTATCCAGTCAGGGTGATCTCAGTGAGGGGGCAAGTGGCTGGGGCTCTTTACCCATGCAGGTGGGCAGTGGGTCACAGGCCGTGCTGTGGCACCATAGCAGAGAGCCAGGGGAGGCCTAAACTGTCTGGGAAATGGACAGGGCTCAGGCCACTTCTTGTCCAGGGCTGCCTGCTTACTTCACTCAAGGAAGTGGGGGCCATGGTTAGTGAGTCCCATCCATCTCAAAGCAGGAAGGGGAAAGGGGATAAGGACAAGGAGGGAGTAGGGCCACCACTGTGGGAAGGAAACTTGGGAAAATCTATTCCTCAGGATTAGTGGCTGCAGGATAAGGGCAAGGGACAGGTGCCTAATATGAAAGAAAGAGAGGGCATGGAAAAGGGAAGTGAGAGTAAAGCATGGATGGGGACAGAATAAAGCATGGATGGGGACGAAGCAAAGCACGGATGGGGACAGGGTAAAGCGGGAGGGGTGGCCTCGAGCAGCAAACAGTGTATGCACACACTGGGCACGGTCACCACACGTTCCAGGGGCTGGATAGGAGATTGGAGGCTTGGTTGGTGAAGGCTTATGTAGTTGACTTGCGTGGGCACCCAGAGAGGTGCAAGATCTATGGGGTTCATGGGACAGGCTACCAGGAAGGGGATCAGGGTGCTCAGGGCCTTACCAATACACAGGGGTGGGGGTTAACAGCACTCACTGTCACCGTCCATTGTGCTGGGACTCAGAAGTATGCAATGGGAAGGAAAATAGCTGTGACCTACCCAGAGCAGGCAACTGTTGCGAGATGCCGAGGGAGGGAACTGCAGGGCGTCAGCACTGTATTGGTGTGTATCAGTGTGTGTGTGCATGTCGGTGTGTGTGTGTGTATACATGTGTGTGTCAGTGTGTGTGTGTGTGAATCGGTGTGGGTGTGTGTGTGTGTATGTGTGTATCGGTGTGTGTGTGTATGTCGGGGTGTGTGTGTGTATGTCGGGGTGTGTGTGTGTGCGCTCGTGTGTGCGTGGCGCGTGCGTCTGTGTGTGTGTGTGTGTGTGTGTGTGTGTGTATCTGTCTGTGTGTCTGTCTGTCTGTGTGTGTCTGTCTACTGGTGTGTTGGTGTGTGTGTGTGTATGTGTGTATCAGTGTGTGTATCGGTGTGGGTGTATATCAGTGTGTGTCGGGGTGTGTGTGTGTATGTGTATCGGTGTGTGCGCATGTGTGTCTGTCTGTCTGTGTGTGTGTGTCGGTGTGTGCTCATTGTGTCTGTCTGTCTGTGTGTGTGTGTTGGTATGTGTGTGTATTGGGGTGTGTGTGTGTGTGCGCGCGCGTCGGGGTGTGTGTGTGCGTGTGTGTGTCAGGGTGTGTGTGTGTCGGGGTGTGTGTATCTGTGTCTGTGTGTGTTGGTGTGTGTGTGTGTGTCTGTGTGTGTCGGTGTGTGTATCGGTGTGGGTGTATGTCTGTGTGTATTGGTGTGTGTTGGGGTGTGTGTGTGTCTGTGTGCGTGTGCGTGTGTGTTGGTGTGCGTGTATCGATGTGTGTGTCGGTGTGTGTGTGTGTGTGTGTGTGTGTGTGCGTGTGCGTATCTGTGTGTGTGTTAGGATGGCCCTGACATGCCGAGGGTCTTCTCACCAGATACATGACTAGAGTGTCCTGAGAGGAGACCTCAGTGGAACCTGTGTGTCCCTTTAGCCGTGTGCCAAGCTTCTCCATCCAGCTCTGCCTTTAGTCCTGAGGACCAATGGCTAGGGCAATGGTGTGAAGGTCTGTGCTCTCCTCCAGCAGACCCCAAGGTGTAAAGCCTGGCCCTCACAGCAGCTGCTAACCTGTGTGCGGTGGGGTGGGGGGGGGTGTGGTAAACAATCATCACCTGCTTGAGGCAGGTGTGACCCCCCCAAAAAAGTAGCTGTACCACCACAACCTCTGGGGAATGGAGGCCAGTGCATCTCCCAGACCTTTGTGCTGAGGGTGTCCTCCTGCCGGGAGCTGTGCAGGAGCCAGGTCTCAGTGTGCCTCCAGCCACTGGCCGTCTGGGCTGTGCAGCTGTCACACACACAGCTAGGTGCTCACCAGATTGTGGGCCCACATTTAGTAAATGGGACATTCCCACTGAGGTGTCAGGATCTCAGCGGGCGGAGCTACAGCAGGCTGACTCGGCTGATGCTTCTTCGGAGGCCCCTGAACTCCTTCACCAGCTTCCTCTGAGGCCTCCTCAGAGTTGGAGGAGGAGAAGCTAAACTAACACTGGGGTGACTGCAGGAGCTGCCGTGTAATGCAGTTGGTGGGACATTCATCTACACAGGAATGGTCCCAGTCTCCTCCTGCCATGGCCAGGGGTCTCTCCTCATAGGGGGCGGTGAAAAGTCTGATGTTGGGCATCCTGCCACCCACCCGGGTTCTTTCTCCTCCACTGTGGGAAGTCTTTTCCTGGACTGGGAGAAAGCGAGGCACGGAGTGATTTGAAAGTGGGTAGCACAGATGGGAGTGCTGACGCAGGTGGTCAAAAGTGGTGAGCTGTACGAGATGGTGGGTAGACAGCACAGAGGACATGAAGGATCAGTTGCCAGGAGGTTGGGGTCAAATGAGAATAAGTGAGAAAAGACATTGCAGGCAACTATGAGAGTGGTGCAGCACGAGCCCTGGCAGGGGGAGGTGTAGTAACAGAGGTAGAGTCAGTGTGACGTAGCAGAGAGAAGACTGGGGCAGAGTGGAGGAGGTCATGGGCAGTTTTGGGGCACTCAAGGCCATCCCTCCACACCATGGAGACTGTACTGACATGAATGGTGACTGTAGACCAAGCTGCCACAGCCTGAGTGGTGTGGCCCCCTCTGCCAGTCCTGTGGGAACAGGGTGTGCCACCTTAGCACCAGCCCCTCCCTCAGGAACTCCAGCTCCTTGTGGGAGAATCACAGCACCATTTTCCCCTTTCTCCGACATCTACGCACTGTGTGTATCACCAACCAGCACAGATAAGGAATGCCAATACTCATTCAGGGCACATCTGCCTTTTAAAGATGTGACAGGCACTGGTCCTTCAGTGGATATCTGTGAGGTGTTCCAGGAACAACGCCTGGTAAAATGGAACTGGAATCGAATGACAGGGATACCATTGCAGCAGGGTAATTAATTTACGAGGAGAGTTTGGTGAGTTACAACTTGCTAGACCTTGAAGCTAAAATCCCTCCAAAAAACTTGACATTGCTCAAAAAAATGCCTAAGATTCAGCCCTGAGTCTCTTTCTCGTCTGCATGCAAAGTTTGTGTCATCCATTTGTCTTTCTTTGAATGTTCCTGGAGAGCTTCAGAGCAGATTAAGCCAAAACTGCTGATGTGACAAGTGTAGAACATAGGGGAAAATGGTTCATAATTAATCCTGATTTTGACTGCTCAGCTAGTCACATCACAAAGACTAATAGATTTTAGAACGTTAAATTACTGCAACAGCTTCCTATAAGCTAGTAAACAGATGCACCATTTGGTACAGACCAATGTCACAGAGATCATGAGGCCGCGTACTTGAGCCAAGATTTTCAAAGGTCAATGAGGAAAGGACTGAGGAGGAGAAGGTTTTGGAATTCTACATCACCAGCCAGCCTGCTGGTTACCAGCACCATATCAACCCCTCCAAACCATTTCCGAGAGGGTTGTGTGAGAAAGCTGCCTGCCTGTAAGCAGTCTAAAGTCAATTGAAACAATTACCAGGTCTATTTGGGCCTTCTTCCATGTTGGCTGGAGTTTCCCAATCAGAGGGGAAGCTCCAAACTGGCAGCTGAAACTAATCCAGGGAGAGGAGGTAGACTCTAATGGGGAAACATCCATTGTGAGGTGCCCTTTCTCTCTGCTGGTTTCAGTAGCTCCACCTTGGGATGCCAATGTGCTATCACTGGCAGCTCTCCTGTCTTGGGAGCTTGTCATCCTTAATTGTATAGCAAGCCCACCCACTAGTCATCAATTGTGCAACATTCCAAAAACATACATCAAGTGACTTTTCCTAACAGAGTCATAGGATCATACAGCAGGGAAACAGACACTTTGGTCCAACTTGTCCATGTTCTGGAGCTTGGGACCCCAACCTGATCTTCACTTTTGGATCCCAATCCCAAGCAGAAAATCTGACCCTTGAACTCTACAAGTAGCCTCAACATTGCTGGACTAGGGTAATGAAAACTAAACCAAACCTTTGCTGGTTATTGTCCAATAATAAATTATGGAGCTGTGTCTGTGGGATGCAGAAGAAAACCACTGGTCAGTTATTCAAACACTTCCAGATGTCAGGGTTTATACATCAAGACTAGTCATTTGGGAATGGTTTCCAAAGCTTCTGGAATAGCAGTAACTGTTGGAGCCCCTCAGGAAAAGTGGGAAGAAAGTCATAGAAAATTGGAAAGAAAATAAACTCACCCACATACCAAGAAAATACATACACCCACAAGCAAGAAAAATTCTTCCTAAAGAATGATGACATTGGTGCAGTTTAATACAGAAGTGTAATCCAAACTATAAACTATATCAGAAAAATCTCACTGCTATCAATATTTTTAAATGCACATAACTCAACAAAAAAAAGGAATATTTTCATCCTGTTAAGACAATATTGCCAATAATCTAGTTGAGCCTTCACAATGTCGCCTCTGGCAACTACGGTACAGAGGAATGCCCATCATATAATGTCAGTCCTTGTGAGGTTCTTATGTGCGAGATTAATTACATCTAAAACTGAATCATTCTCACAAATCTGACAAAGGAACTCACTGCTGGTGATTGTAAATGATATATCAAGTTTAACATCCTGAAGCAATCACTGGTGATGCATATCAGGATACTCCCACCTCTTGAATTGTTCTGGTCAGCTGGACTGATTCTGCAATTTTCACTCAACCAAAGCATCAAGGGAAGCAAGTTGTTCAATGACAGAATGGTACAATACTGAAGGTGACCTTTCAGCTCACTGTGCCTATACCAGCTCTTTGGTGGAACTATCCAAATAGTCCCGCTGTCACATTTTCCCTGGAGCTCTGCATTTTCTCCAAATATTTATAATTACCCCTTTGAAAGTTGCTGCTGAATCCATTTCCACCATGCCTTCAGGTAGTGCATTCTAGATCATCACTGATCACTTTGGAAAGAAGAAAGGTTTCATGTCCCTTCTGGGTCTTTTGGTAATTTACGCTGAACCTGTTCTCTCTGGTTAATGTGAGAAGTCACACAACACCAGGTTATATTCCAACAGGTTTATTTGAAATCACAAGCTTTTGGAGCATTGTTCCTTCATCAGGTGCAGTGCAGAAAAGCACACAAGCACAGAACATATACCCAGCGAGATCAATACACCATACAAATGGTGTGAGTGGAGCATCAATAGGCTGAATAATAAGACTCTGCAGGTGATCAAAAGTGTCAGATGGTGTGAGTAAAGTGTCAACAGCTGAATAACAAGTGAAGGGATGACCTATAATCCAATTAAATGAGACAGAGAGATGATTACAAAAAATTAAAATATGGTGGCGCTGGAGACAAACCAAATGGCTGGAATAACATGCCAGTTATAAGAGTTGCATGCGGAGGGTCTAACTAAAGTAATGAGTAATCAAAAACTGTACAAATTAATTAAGGTAGAGAGTTCATAACAAGTTATTAAGGTGATAGTGTCAAAACAGGACAGTAAGGAAGATGTTACATATACAGAATAGTGTGGTGGGATCATGTAGCGTGACATAAACCCAAGATGACAGTTGAGGCCGCCATGGGTATGGAATTTGGCCGTCAGTTTCTGCTCGGCGATACTACTTTGTTGTCTGTCGTGAAAGCCACCTTAGAGGACACTTACCTGAAGATCGGGGGCTGAATGCCCTTGACAGCTGAAGTGTTCCCTGACTGGGAGGGAACACTCCTGTCTGGTGATTGCTGCATGGTCTCACCAATATACCATGCCTTGGGGCATCCTTGCCTGCAGCGTATGAGATAGACAACGTTGACAGAGTCACATGAGTATCTGCCACGTACTTGGTGGGTGATGGTCGTGTTCATGTCGATGATCTAGCATGTCTTGGAGAGGTTGCCATGACAGGGTTGTACACTGTTGTGGTCAATGTTGTCCTGAAGCCTGGGTAGTTTGCTGTGAACAATGGTCTGTTTAAGGTTTGGCAGATGTTTGAAGGTGAGAAGTGGAGGTATGTGGAAGATCGTGGCGAGGTGCTCATCGTCATCAATGACACGTTGGAGGCTGTGAAGAACATGGCGTAGTCTCTCCATTCTGGGGAAATACTGGATGACGAAGGGTGCTGTATTGGTCATGTTCTATGCCTGTCTTCTAAGGAGGTCATTACAGTATTTTGCTGTTGCACTTCGGAACTGGCAATCAATGAGTTGAGCATTGTATCCCGTTCCTATGAGGGGCATCTTTCAGCATCAATGTCACATTCCTCCTCGTCTGAGCAGATCCCGTGTATATGGTAGGAGGTGGCTTCTTTAACATGTTTAGGGTGGAAGCTAGAGAAATGCAGCATCGTGAGGTTGCCCATTGGCTTGCGGTAGAGTGATATACTGAGGTGTCCATCCTTGATGAAAATGCGTGTGTCCGAGAATGAGACTGATTCTGAAGAGTTGTCCATAGTAAGTCTGATAGTGGATGAAACTTGTTGATATCGCTATGTAGAGATAGTAGGAACTGCCGATGCTGGAGAATCTGAGATAACAAGGTGTAAAGCTGAATGAACACAACAGGCCAAGCAACATCAGAGGGTGATGGTCTGCTTGGCCTGCTGTGTTCATCCAGCTCTACACCTCGTTATCTCTGATATCACTATGTAGTTGTTTCAGTTATTCCTCGCCATGAGTCCAGAGGAAGAAAATGTCATCAATGTGGTGTATAACATTGGTTGGCGGTCCTGCACAGCAAAGGAGTCATGCTCAAACTTATGCATGGAAATGTTGGCGTATTGAATCTTAGAATCCCTACAGTGTGGAAACAGGCCCTTTGGCCCAACAAGTCCACACTGACCCTCTGAGCATCACAACCAGACCCATCCCCCTAAGCTCACCTAATCTACACATCCTTGAACCCTATGGGCAATTTAGCATGACCAATCCACCTAACCTGCACATCTTTGGACTGTGGGAGGAAACCCACGCAGACATGGGGAGAATGTGCAAACTCCACACAGACAGTCATCTGAGGATGGAATCGAACCCAGGCCCTTGGTGCTGTGAGTGCTAACCACTGAGCCACCATGCTGCCCTGAAAGGGAGTGGAGAATGCAGGCATTGATCCCACTACCTCTCACATGCAAAGTGAGCGCTCTCCCATTTGAACTAATTCCCCAGTGCAAATTTGATCCCCTTGGATGTTCCATGTGTCTGGATAAAGAGCGACTGTCGAAGGTGAAGACATTGTGGTTGAGGATGAAGTGGATGAGTTATAGTGTCATAGAGTAATATGCATGGAAACAGGCCCTTCAGCCCAAACTGGTCCATGCTGACCATGGTTCCCCACTCAGCTAGTTCCAATTGCCCACATTTGGTCCATATCCCTCTAAACCCTTCACATCCATGTACCTATCTAAATGTTTTTTAAATGTTGTTAATGTACCTGCCTCAACCACTTTCTCTGGCAGCCCATTTCATGTACGCACCACTCTCTGTGTGAAGAAGTTGCCCCTCAGGTCCTTCTTAAATCTTTCCCCTCTGACCTTCAAACTATGCCCTCTATTTTTCAATTCACCATCCCTGGGAAAAAAGAATATATATGCACTAATCCAATCTACGCCCCTCATGATTTTATGCACCTCAATAAGGTCACCCCTCATTCTCCTACATTCCAAGGAATAAAGTCCTATCCTGGCCAACCTCTCCCTATAACTCAGGCCTACTAGTCCTGGCAACATCCTCGTAAATCTTTTGCACACTTTCCAGTTAACTATGATTTGTAGGATGGCATCTGGAAATTGCCAGTTGGTGGTACTGAGTACCGAGGCTGTTGGAGCGATTCAGTCGTCATGGGGGATGCCTGTGTAAAGTGCCGAAACGTCCCTTGTGACGAGGAATGTTCCTGGTTTGACTGGTCCGTGGGTGCTGAGCTGAAATCTGTAGTGTCGCGACAGAAGCTGAGGGTTCCCTGTACAATGGGTTTCAAGATGCACTCGACATAGCTAGAGGGGTTCTCACACAGGGTCCCATTACCTGATGTGATGTGGCTCTGTGTATCTTTGGAAAGCAGTAGATGTCTCCTACACAAGGAGTACATGGGATGAGAGTGCATGGGATACTCTGAAGGTCTGGATCAAAGGTATTGATCAGTCTGTTGAGGTAACAGGTGTGTTCTTTAGTCGGATCGGCAGATAGTTGTCTGTAGTGTTCCTGGATGTTCAGTTGTCGGTACGCATCTTTACAGTAGTCTTTTCTATTCTATATGACAGTGGCTCCTCCTTAGTGATATTGCAATTGATGTTAAGGGCATTGATGACATAGCATTGTGCTTGTGCTTGTGCTATCTTGTTAGCACAGCTGATGAATCTGGCATTAAAGCATCTCCTGACATCTTAAGGGTACATGTCGAGCCTAGAGCAGCTGCCTTCTGGAAGGGTCCAATTCAACTCCTTTTTCTTTGGTTGCTCTGTCGAAGGCGGAGTTCAAGATACACAACAACGTAGAGTCGTCAAGCAGAAACTGATAGTCAAGCTCCCTGCCCATGAAGACAGCCTCAACCGTGATGTTGGGTTCATGTCACTCTGCATCAAAACTGGAACATAAGGGATTGGCGTGTGTACAGTTGGAGCAGGGGTCATGGGACATGTCCTCAGAAAGGCAAGAAGGAATTACGGTCCTTATGGCATCAGATTTTGTGATTTTTATTACATTTTGACTGAACGCTTCTACCCCTAACTGATGCTGTCTATGCATCAGTTGTTTTTGTTGGGAACCCTTATATTTTTGTTTCTGTTTGCTACCAATGTTTAACATTGCAATTTTTAGTGGCTAACTCAGTTGTTTGGATGGCTGGTTTTTGATGCAGAGTGATGCCAACAGTGCCGGTTCGATTCCAGCACTGGCTGAGGTTATCATCAAGGTACCCACTTCTCAATCTTGCCCCTTGCCTGAGGCATGAGTGACACTCACGTTAAATTCACCACCAGTCATCAGTCCCATGCTCCTCTAGCACTATGGGGAGTCCTGATGAACGGTGCCAACTGAAATATCAACTTTCCTGCTCCTCTGATGCTGCCGGACCTGCTGTGTTCCTCCAGCTCTACACTGTGTTGACTCTGACTCCAACATCTGCAGTTCTTGCTATCTTAAAGGGCATAGGTTTAAGGTGAGAGGGTAAAGTTATAAAACAGACCTAAGGGGCAACTTTTGCACACAGAGGGTGGTGCATGTATGGAATGAGGTGCCAGAGGAAGTGGTGAAGGCTGGTATGAATTCAACATTTAAAAGGTACCTGGATGGGTATATGAATAGTAAGGGTTTAGAGGGATACAGGCCAAATGCTAGCAATGGGACTAGAGATATATAGGATACCTGGTCGGCATGGACGAGTTGGACCGAAGGATCTGATTCCATGTTGTATATCTCTATGACTCTAACATGAAGCTTTCACACCCCAGGACCATTCCTAACCTTGAGGTACATGCTAATTTCAAAGTAGACATGTTTAATATGTGTTATAAATATGCAGTAGGGACAGTTCATAGTGCCATGCCAAGCAAAAATAAAATCAAAATTCCAACATCAGAAGACTAACTAACAATTATTTTTGTTTTAGTTCCACAAGCTGTAGCCCTTCTTAATTATTTAATTAAACCTAATTAGTGTTCAGTTTCCATTCAATTCTGTGCTATGAACAGATTTCAATGAGAGGCTGAGTTTAGATTCCCCAAACACATTTCATGCAAGTTCCTCACAGCCCAGACAAATAAAAATCTATCGCCATACTGAAACAACAGTCACTGCAATAAAATCTGTTTCTATCTGAATGTCTTTCTGGCTGATATTATACTCTGAATTTTTGTTCTCGTGTCAGGACCACAGTCAGGACAATTCCTAGCTCTGCAAATCCGTCACGGGAACAAGTGCCCCAGATTGCTGGATGTTTACTTGGTCATGGTGGGTGGGTGGGTGGGTGCGTGTGTGTGAGTGCAGGTTTGGGGGGGAAGATTCCTGGTGGGAGAAGCTGCAAACAATGCTGCAACTGCTGGCTCGAGGGAAGAGTTGGGGGGTGGGGGGCAACTAGGCAGAAGGCCTGCCTCAGTGTGTCACTTTGTTGAAGCGATGATAAAAACAAGTGAAAATCAGAACAACCTGGGGCAGATGCACTTTAACATGTGCAACTGCCGACATAAACCATGATATGCAAATTACACCCTGCCCTCACTCACCCTCCTGTGAAAATGATGGGTTCTGTGCTTGGACAGCCAGACAACTGCCACTGTTTTCATAATGACTGATAGGCTCTCTAACTTTACAAAAAGATTGCAGGCCTATGCCTTTAAAATGAGAAGTGGCGCTTTGGTAGTTAAGATTCTGACCTGTTCAAAAAAAAACTGAAAATATGAAGGCTTGGGCCAAATATTAACCTTTCAACCTGTTTGGCTAAAACCCATCAGCTCTGTATTCGTTGTATGAGTCAATATGAAATGAGTCGAATAGTTTCAATTCAAGAGGAGGCAGCGACATAATGGTAAAGTTAATAGACTAGTAATCTACTGGCTGAAGTGAATGCATTTGGGATTAGATTCCAGTCTGGTGAAACTTGAATTCAATTAGTAAATCTGGAATTGAAAGCTAGGCTTGGGCAATTGTGATCAGGAAACTATCATTACTTGTTGTAAAATTCCATCTGGCTCACTGAAGTCTTTTGCGGAAGGAAATCCACCTTCTTTAGTTGGTCTGCTCTACATATGGTATCAGACAGCAGCAATGTAACCAATATGAACTTCTCCAATTAGGAATGGATAACAAATGCTGGCCCTACTAGTGACACCCACATCCCATAAAAGAAATAATGGGCGGTACGGTGGCTCAGTGGTTATCACTGCTGCTTCACAGCACCAGGGACCTGGGTTCAATTCCACCCTCGGGTGACTGTCTGTGTGCAGTTTGCACATTCTCCCCGTGTCTGTGTGGGTTTCCTCCGGGTGCCCTGGTTTCCTCCCACAGTCCAAAGATGTGCAGGCTAGGTGGATTGGCCATGCTAAATTGCCCGTAGTGTTTGGGGATGTGTAGATTAGGTGGGTTTAGGGGGATGGATCTGGGTGGGATGCTCTGAGGGTCGGTGTGGACTTGTTGGGCCAAAGGTCCTGTTTCCACACTGTAGGCATTCTAAATTCTTAATTAAAAAAAAAACAAACACGCAGTGCACAGTTCAAACTGTCTACAACTTTGTAACAATGTACATCAATAGAACTAGAGATGGCAAATAAAGGAAATTCCATGTTAGGAAAATGACTTCTACTGGTAACTGAAGATGTAGTTAAAGTATATTTGGGAGTGATGTTAAGTTTGGAGGCTGAGTTCAATATCTAGCTAGTTATTGTCGTGTCAGTCTAAATCATGTATTCATGTATTCATTCTAGGGGAACATGAACCCATAAGCTTCTGACTCCAAATCAAGGCCGACATTGTGGTCTTGCTAACAAAATAGAAAGTGCTGGAGAAATTCAGCGAGTTTGGCAGCATCTGATGAGAGAAAAACAATTAATGTTTGGAGTCCAGTGATGAAGGATATTTGTTTTAATGCTATATTGCTCTGCAAATGCTTAGGCTTGATGTGAACTCAAAATCAAAAGGTTGGACATTTTCCCCAGATGACATCGTTCAAGTTGGTGGCCATTTTAAAAAGTCAGTGTTTTAGAAGTTTTCATGTCTTAGCACTTCAATGCAGATATGACTGAGCATTAACTATTTTATCATCATCAGTATCTAACAGAATGGAAACGTGAAAATCATTTTGTAAACATTCAACTGAAAGCTGAATAATCACTGATAAAACCCAGGCCCAAAGCAGACATTGTTTATCCTGAAATACATCCGAGTACGCTCAGCTATTCTTCACTGACATTTTTATATCACTGTCTAAGTCACTTTCCGGCAACTCTAACCTCTGTAAGTACTTTTCTGCGATAGACATCAGCTTTAACTGACCTCCTTGTTCTCTAGGAGATAAATATTTGCAGATATTTAGTCTAACAAGCACTTCATTACAGTATTATCCCCTGGTTGCCCCACATCCTGAATCTTTATTTTGTGTTGCATTTGGTTGGAAGCACAGCAAATACAGAATAAAAATCCCTTTACAGATTTCCTAATTAAAATGAAATTTAGCAGACTTTTTCTTTGCTTTTTGTCTTAATAAGGGGTTATTCTGTTGTGAATGAATTATAATTTTTCCAATGCATCTTACAGAAACAATGTAGCCCACAGGAGAATTGCATAATCGAAACAAAACCATCTGGGGAAATATACATATATTACTCCCAAGGGTTTGCAGAGATTCACATACAACTCAAAGAAGGCATTCCAGGAAAATATAACTCAATCATTAGAGAGACTCCTCCCAGGATCTGCCATTGCTACTCAATAATCACTAATTTTGCGGGAGAAGCCAAACATAATTTAGTCTTAAGATGCTCAAATTAAGGGTTTGGATCTCCATTCTATTAGTTTGTAGCAAAGTAGATTAGGAATTCAGAAATCTATTGTGCTTTTGGAAGTGACAACTGGACATAAATCACTGATCTAACTTTATCTATACTCTCTTAAGGGGCCTGTTTTTCTCTCGTCACCATTGAAACAACTGCACAAAGACCAATACCCCGTCACTAAGCCACACTTTATTTGCACATGCATAGGACAAGGCACTGACCCAGCTAGTACAGAGCCAGCTCCTAGAGTGAACAGGATGTCTCACACTTCTGTTTCTATTTGTCAGCCAGCGCTCCCTGATTGGACAGGGTTAACGGCCCCAATCAGGGAACTCATATTCTATGAGATCCACCTGACTGACATTGCTCCAATCACTGCACTATCCAAGTTGCTTTTCCCTTTTATTCTTTTATTCAAAGTCACAAGACTTTGTGTGCCATTGTATCAAACATCTTTCCAAAGTCCACGTACACCACATCAGCCCTCTGTTACCTCGTCAAAAAAAAACTGCAGGAAGTTAGCTAAAAACATAATTTTCCCTCATGAAACCCTTGCTGGCTCTCCCCAATTAACTTTTGATATAATTTGAGCCTGTGATGTAATTCTTTCCCAAATTATTGTTTCTATAAGTTTCTCTTCAGGAGAAGTTAGTCTGACTAGTCTGTAATTGTTAGAATTATGTTGACAACCATTTTGAACGAGGACATAATTGCAATCTTCCAGTCCTCTGGCGTCATCTGAGTCTCAGGAAGATTGACAGATTATTGCTATTGCCTCAGCAATTTCCACTCTCCTTTCCTTTAGTATTCTTAGATGTGTCCCAGCTTGTTCAAGTGCCTTGTCAACTCTAAGCAGCAAGAGTTTGGCCGATTTTCCTTCTTTCACACCATGGCACGGGTAAGATTTGCTTCTTCGTAAAAACAGATACAAAATATTCATTCAAAATCTCCACTCTGCTCCCTACCTCCATTTGTAAATCTCCATTTTGGTCCCTAATCAGCCCTTCTCCTTCTTTCACTATCCTTTGACTATTTGGGTGCCTATAGAAATCCTGGAGACTCCCTCTTTTGTCAACAGCCGGTCTTAAAAACATACAAACTAGGAGCAGATCTAGGCCATGCAGCCCTTCAAGCTGCTACATTATCTAATAAGATCATGGCTGATCTGCTTGTGTTTCCAAATTCAACATTCCCATCTACACAGATAACCACTGAGTCCCCTGTCCAACAAGAACTTATTTGCCTCTGTCTCAAAACCATTCATTGACACTTCCCCCACTGTCTTCTGAGGCAGAGAGTTCCAAAGTCTCACAACTCACCAAAACAAAAAAGACTTCTTCTCTGTCCTAAAAGGACAGTCCTAATCTGGAAACTGTCTCTTCTGGATCTGAAATCATTCATGAGAGTAAACATCCTTTACATATTCAACCTGTCAAGGCCATTACAAACTTTACCAAAACCCCCTCATTTTGCTAAACTGCAGTGAAAACAAGCCCAGTCTGTCCAATCTTTCCCCATTAGACAACATGCTCAATGCAGGTCTCAATCTGGTAAACCTCCTGTGGTTCACCTCCAATACAATTACATCCCTCTTTGAACATGGAGAGTGAAACTGTGCTCAGTATGAGAGATGTGGTCTAACCAATACATTGTATACTTGGTGCAGAGGTGCTGGTGTTGGACTGGGGTGGACAAAGTCAAAAATCACACAACACCAGGTTATAGTCCAACAGGTTTATTTGGAAACACAAGCTTTTGGAGCCTCGCTCCTTTTTCAAGTGTTAGTGAGAGAGGTGACATCAGACACAGAATTTATAAGTAAAAGATAAAAGGGTCATAGAACTGATGCAAATGTATTGAACAAACCCAAGATGGCTGTTAAACCTTTATTCAGTTAGAAAGGAGATTCAGGTTTTGATTGATTAATATGCAAATCCCAGAATTTCTTTCAAGTCACTGCCCTGAGATAACTAAGCATTTTATCAGTATACCAGAGGTGACATCTCAGGTCAGACAATGCATTTTAGGTGCCAGGCCTTGTTTAAATGCTGTCTGTGTTTTAACTTGGAGTCAGACCGGTTTTATTCCAAAGAAGGAATGTATAAAATGCCTCATTGACTGACTGTCTACAAATTGTGAGAATTTTGGACAAAATAGCCTCCGATCTTCGGGTAAGCGTCCTCTAAGGTGACCTTTCAGATACACAACAACGCAGAGTTGCCGAGCAAAAACTGAGAGCTAAGTTCCTCACACAAGAAGATGGCCTCAACTTGGCTTCATGTCGTGCTACATGTGACTCTACCACACTGTTCTGTATCTGTAAAATCTTCCTTACTGTCCTGTTTTAACACCATCACCTGGATAAATTGTTATGACCTCTCTGCCTTAATTAGTTTGCACAGTTTTGGATTACTTATTACTTTGATTAGACCCTTGGCACGTGACTCTTATACCTATCATGTTATTCCAGCCATTTGGTTTGGCTCCAGCATCACCTTATTTTTAATTTTTTGTAATTATCCCTCTGCCTCATTTAATCCAATTATAGGTCATCCCTTTGCTTGTTATTCAGCTGTTGACACTTCCCTCACACCATTTGGTACTTTTGATCACCTGCAGGGACTTATTATTCAGCACTCCACTTTTGATCTCTCTGCCCTTGATCTCTCTCTGCCTAAATATTCTGTGTCTGTGTGCTTTGCTCTCACTTCACCAGACGATGGAGCAGCGCTCTGAAAGCTTGAGATTTCAAATAAACCTGTTGGACTATAAGCTGTTGTTGTGTGACTTCTGATGCTGTTTAATATTAGCCAACCAATCTCCTATCCACACTAGTGTATTATCTTCTACACCAATAGCTCCTACATTGCACAGATGAAATATAATGGACCAATGATGATGCAAAATGTCCTTAACAGCATTTTTCTTTCATGGAATGTGGATATTGCAGGTAAGGCCAGCATTTGTTGCCCATTTCAAACTGCCTTTTAATAGAGTGTTTTGATAGGGCATTTCGGGGTACATGGTAAGAGTCAACACATTGCTGAGGGTCTAGAGTTGCATGTGCACCAAACTGGGTAATGATGGCAGATTTCTATAAAACATTAGTAAACCAGATGGGTTTTTATGACAATCGAGGATAATCACCATGGTCAGCATTACTGAAACTTTCAATTGTTGGTTATATTAATTAAATTCCAGCAGCTATTGTGCTGGGATTTGAATACGTCTCCCCTAAACTTTGGCTTGGATCTCTGAATGATTGGTCTATTGACATTACGAGTGCACAGTTATCTATCTGGAATAACACTTGGCACTATCAGCCGAGGACAGTGTACCACCTGGGCAGCTCGTAAGGAAAAAACTATTTGATCTTTCTGGAACAGAGCCTCTCGGGTTCTCTATCAACTGATTTAAATGGAAGACTAGGCTCTGTTACAGATGTGCGATCCTGCCCCAAGAGTGTTATCCGCATCCTGCCAAACATGGCTTTATCGCCCAACACTAAAGAAATGTTCCTTTCTCCCAGACAGTATTAGTTCCAGTCTCTAAGAAATTAAAAGCATTTCTTCTCAATATATAATCTACTTGATTTGATGATGCAAGATACATTTCAGTTGTCGTTATACATTATAATAACAAGTCAATTCAATGATTCCAACATTATCAGGATGTGCTATAGGATATCCTTGCCCTTACCTTGTTGTGTATGTTTCGTACTGCAGGGCTGATTTGAATGCTGCCGTTCCAAGCACTCTCTTGCAAGATATCAGGGGTCTGTTCCCTGGTCTTTCGCGACACAACAAAATGTACTCGATCGTCACTCACCTAAATTATAATGTATAAACGCAAGTCAAATGGAATGGGAATTAGCGAACAAATTCCACACCAAACTTTCCACGTAGCAACTTCAAGTAGAGAAACAGAACCCACCAAACATCAGTGTAAAATGGGATTGCCTGAGTTCTATTTACATGTGTAAAAATTAAAATATATTAGCCCTTTCATACTGCCAAAAGCTAATTTATTGTGATATTTCACTTCTAAAACTCGATGCAACATGGCAGTTTACTCCTGTTTCCACATTTGGAAGTCAGCCCAAATTATTTGATTGCTAATTGATAAAAGCCAAAATAATTGAACTGTCCTGAAATTGATGTATTGATTTAAAAATAATCATTAGAAAACCAATACTAAAAATTATTCAGAGGTTGCACAAGATAGCTAGGACCTCACAAGAAACAAAAATATATGTATACAGAGTCTGAATATATGAAACATCTACAAGTTTTAATCAGAAATCAGTGAAACTATCTTTTATATGTCTTTTGAACAATTTGGAAGATGAGATGCTTCTGAAAAAGAAATCGTTAAACTTGATGTTTTAAAATACTGCACATTATAAATTATGCTTTAAAATTTCAGTTGTTAACTTTCAAAAGGATTTTGTCTGCTTCAGTATATCAATTACCAACAAATCCCCAATTTCTAAAGCACCTTTCTGAAGTAATCCATTCTTACCTTTTAAATAGATCCTTATGGCTCAGACAAATGAACTACTGCTGAGTAATGTAACAAGAGTATAATAAAATTGAATTGATGGCTAGACTCAGGAGTTGTAAAGCAGATCCATGACAGGTCAGTGATTTCTTATGCCGTCTACTTATTTGAGTAGAGGTGGGTAAAAGTTAACAACTTTGACAATTTGAGTTTTTTTTAACATTGCAGTCTAACTTAATATGTCAACTAAACAAAATTGCAAACAACAAGAAATATGGAATTGTGTAGATTAATGTGTGGACGTGGGCAGTATGTGTTTATATTGCAAAGCCAATCTCAATAATTAAAATGACTGCATCTGCTTTGAGTCTGTTTAGTATCAAAACTTTCAGAGGTTTTTCTTTTGGATAATAGTTGACTGGTTTGGAATAGTTTAATATGAAGGTTCAGATAGCTGTTACAAACAAAAGTCCTGAAGATTAAGTTTGATTATTATGCAATTTGCCTAATTAAGGAGCCACTTTATAATTCACCATCTAAGTTTTCTGCATGACAGACAAGTGAAGAAAATAAGAGCCCATGGATCACAAAACAAAGTGGCATGCTGAATCCAAAAAACGGCTCAGGCAAAACAGAGGGTGATGGCTGATGGCTGTTTGTGACTGGAAGGCTGTTTCTTGTGGCATTTCACAGGGCTCGGTGCTGGGGCCATTGCTGTTTATGATGTACATTAATAGTTTGGACTTAGGTGAAGGGGGTATGATCATTTGCAGATGACACAGTTTGTGTTAAACAGCGAGGAGGATATCAACAGACAGCACAGTGTGGAGCTGGAGGAACACAGCAGGCCAGGCAGCAGAGGAGCAGAAAAGTTGACGTTTCGGGTCGGGACCCTTCTTCAGAAATGGGACAGGGGAAGGGAGCTGGGAAATAAATAGAATGGAGGGGTGGGGCTGGGGAAGGTAGGTGGGATGGTGATAGGTGAGTGCAGGTAGGCAGTGGTGGGGACTGGTCAGTGAGGTAGGAGGAGTGGATAGGTGGGAGAGAAGATGGCCAGGTTGTGTCGGGTCAAGAAGGCGGGGATGAGAGGGAGGGTTGGTCATGGGATGAGGCCGGGGGTGGGGAGACTTTAAAACTGGTGAATTCCATGTTAAGGCCATTGGGCTGTAGGCACCTGAGGCGGAATATGAGGTACTGCTCCTCCAGTTTGTGGGTGGTCTCATTGTGACACTGGAGGAGGCCCAGGATGGACATTTCATCCAGGGAGTAGGAGGGGGAGTTAAAATGGTTCGCTACTGGAAGGTGTTGTCGTTTGAGCGCAGATGCTCTACAAAGTGGTCTCTGAGTCTACGCTTGGTCTCACCGATGTAGAGGAGGCCACATCAGGAGCAGTGGATACAGTAGACCAAGTTGACAGATGTGCAGGTGAACCCCTGTCTAATATGGAAGGTTACCTATCTTCTCCAGCCCTATCCCTCCTCTCTGTATTTCTGAGCTCCCTTCCCCCTCCCCATTTCCCCGAAGCTCCTCAGAGGCTGCCTGGCTTGCTGTGTTCCTCCAGCTCCACACTGTGTTATCTCTGACTCCAGCATCTGCAGTTCTCACTGTCTCAAAAGGATATCAACAGACTGGTTAGGGAGGTAGTGCGGTGATAAATGGAATTCAACGCAGAGACGTGTGAGGTAATGTACTTGGGGAGGCTAACAAGGCAAAGGATTACACTCTGAATCGTAGGACCTTGGAAAGTACTGAAGATCAGAGGGACCTTGGTTTGCATATTCATTGATCCCTGAAGGTAGCAGGGCAAGTAGATAATGTAGTTAAGAATGTCATATGGAAAACATGCCTTTATTAGCTGAAGCACAGAATACAACAGCAAGTTAGTTATGCTGGAACTATATAAAACGCTGGTAGGGTTAAAACTCGAGTAACTGTGTACAGTCCCGGTCACCACATTACAGGCTGCGGTTGCACTAAGAAGGGTATAGAGAAAATTTGCCAGGATGCTTACTGGGCTGGAGGGTTTGATTACAAGGAAAGGCTGGTGTTGTTTTCCTTGGAGCAGTGAAGGTTGAGCTGGGACCTGATGGAGGTGTATGAGATTATGAAGGGCATGAATAGGAAGGCACTTCTGTTTTTATTAGTGCAGAGGTCAACAACCAGCGAACACGGATTTAAGATATAAAGTAGTAAGCTAAGAGGAGAGTTGAGGAAATTATTTTCATTCAGACGGGTGTGGGAGTCTGGAACTTACTGCCTGAAAGAATTGTTGAGACAGAAACTCATAATATTTAAGCAGTATTTTGATATTTACCCGTGTTGCCACAGGCTCCAGCACAAGGGGCCAAAAGCTGGAACACAGGATTAGTGTAGTTAGATCTTTGTTGACCAGTGCGAGCACAATAGGCATTTAGAACACAAAGAAGGCCATTCAACCTATGAGTCGATAAAAACTCCAAAAGCTCATCCAAACAAGATGTGCAATGTACCCTGAGCATCTATATTCAACAACGGCAAGTAACTATTTCAATATTATCTATCTCTACTAATGACTGTCATTCCTGCAGATTTGTATGGTTTTATGTGACAAGCCAATGATTTTCTGCTGTTTTGACCATGCTTAGTAGGCCACACCAACTAGTGCTCCACTGCTCCTTCCGTTTATTTCTCATTTCCTGATCTTTTTTCCCATCTTTTTGGTATTCTCCCCGTCTTGGTGTTCACCTTCCCCACGGAAGGTCTCAGCCTAGTCTCTCGACTGCTCATGACGAGTCCCAGCCTGGTCTCTCGGCAGCTCATGGCGGTGTTTCAGCTTGGTGTGCAAGTGGATCATGCCCCGGCATGTTCCTGAGGCACTGGCAGAGATCAGAGAAGCAGCAGTTCCAGCAGCAGTAATGAGGTCTCCAGAGAGCAAGATAAGTGGAGGGCTTATCAAAGACTGTTGAACTTTTAATTTATTCCATTATTTTCCTAGTTTAAACTACAAAAGACTTTAATGTTAACTATTAGCATTTTTCCTACTATTCTATGAAGTAATATTTAATTTTTTAACTCTTGTTTCTCGCATTACTTTGTACCTAAGCTTTTTCAACCTACGTACCTGAGATGGCCCTTTGTGTGGCGACATTACAAACTTTTCACTGTACTCTTGTACTTCTGTACTTGAGTACACGTGACAATAAAATCTAAAAACTAAATCTAGGACCATGTGCTTGCAACTAGTTTCAGGACCAAATGTTTTGTTCTAATTTCAAGGTGGCATTCTTGTTCAGATCTCTGATATTGATAGCTGTATGCTTATCAAAACCATTAAATTGTGGTCTAACAGCTATAGATCCATCTGCCCTTTCTTATTATCTCACTGAAATCTCTGCTGCCTAATCAATATGAAGGATAACTGCTCAATCTCAACAGGAAAGGCATTCACACAATACATGCAGTGTTTGTGGTTAAGCATACAAGGAGACCGATGTTCAGGAGATAGCTAAATAGTTTTGACAGCTGTCCATTCAACATTATTAATGTTAATATTTGAATGATTACATCGGTTTTTATTCTAAATTTTCTCTCCTGTCGTCTGCCATCATCATCCCACTCCTTAAAAATGCAACTTCTGACTGCATCATCCTTGCAAACTGTCTCAAAGAACAAAAGAGAAGTACAGCACAGGAACAGGCCCTTCGGCCCACCTCCCCAAGTCTGCGTCGATCACTATGCCCTGACTAAACTTAAAAAAAACAAACCTTCTGCCCTTATTCAGTCTGTATCCCCCTATTCCCTCCCTATTCATGTAACCATCCAGATGCCTCTTAAATGTTACCACCATGCCCGCTTCCACCACCTCTTCTGGCAGTGCGTTCCAGGCCAATCTCCTGTCCAATTTTCCTAGAACACTTCATTAATTCTCTCCAATCAGGTTTCCCACCACTACAGTATAGAAATCCCTCTTAACAAAGTCTAAATGTCATCTCCTCATCCATCTCGACCATTTTGCAGCCATTGGCATGGTCGATCTTATCAAACACCTCTCCACTGACATCCAACTGTAAGGTACTGCCTTCATCTGGTTCCGTTCCTAGCAATCTAATTAGCAAAAGAGAATTACTTCTAATCACTCCCTTTGCCCTGGTTTTGGTCCTCATTTTAAACTATTCACCTGTAATATCTGACACTTTCAATAAAAAGTCAGCAGCTTTAATGCTACCTTCCCCTTTCCACCTGCTGCCTAACCTGTTGAATGTTTCTAAGATTTCAGGGTTTTATTAGCCCCTCATTTTATTAAATTAGGCAACTGTTGGCTGGCTTATCAATCGTTAGAAAGGAAGAAGTTAGCTTTATATAGTCTGCTTCATTACATGAGGACATCCCAAAAGACCAAACGGGCAAATCAGGCAATATCCAAATCTCAAGGTCCAACAATCTCAAAAGCAATCAGATAAATGAACAAATAATCTATTTGTTTTAAATGGGTTTACTTGCAGCAAGCCAAGACTTTCAGGGGAACTCTCTCGGTCTTCTTCAAAAACAACCATGGGACCTTCTCCATTCACCTATGAAGTCATCAACATGATATGATTCATCTAAAGAAGGCACCTCTGACAGTGCAGCACTGCCTCAGTATCATCTTTGAAATTGAAACCCATGGCCTTTAGATTCACACAAGACAATGTCATTCCTAAGTGCATCCAGATCATCTAACTTACTACAGAGTGACTTATTACCAGACTAACCTTAGGACATAAAAATAACTGTTGAATTAACAACATAAAAACCAATCTTTCACATGAGTTACTGTCTATTACCGTGCAATAATGACCAAGATTCAGCTGATTCACCTTCTACCATCCCGGATGATATTCCGAGCTTTGCAGTAAACGTTGATCAGTCACAACAATGATAAATAATTGTGCGTTAATTAAACTGACCTGTATATAATGTGCTGCAATTTCAGGAGACACACGCCGGAGATCATGTCCATTTACAGCCAGCACTCTGTCATTTACTTGGAGCTGGCCATCTTGGGCTGCTCGGCCTCCGTCAAGTAATCTATAGATAAAAACCCCAGCTTCATCAGGCCTGCGGACCAGCTTTATTCCCAGGGGCTGATTTGCACTCTTGTGGAGAATAATGTGGAAGCTATCATCTCGGGAGCAGTTATGATCAACGATGCTTCTGCATTGAAAGAGCTGTTCCCGGAGCACACTCAGCAGCAGGATATGGCAGGGCTGTTTCAATATTGCCAGAGCATAGCTGTGAGGTACACTGCTTAGGTCAGTACCATTTACCTGGTTGAAAAATAAACATAAGTGCAAAAATAAATTAAGACGTTAAAACCTGAGAAAATGTTATCTGTACAGCACTTTGGTGGCAAGCTGGAACACATGCTAATTGATAAGTGGGGTGACAATAACAAAACATGAAGGAAGTGTTGCATGAGCAGCATGTAAAATTCACAGGCTGTACACACACAGAAACTATACCAACTATAACACGGCTGGTCTCCCAATCAGCACTGAGATTGAAGTGTACGTGAACAAATCACAGTTCCAGGCTTGGCTTTGGCTTTTTACTTTGAACTGCAGGATATAGCCACGAGTGAAAGCAGTCCCATTAGGAAATGGCAAAAGGTATAGGTGCTGAGGTCAAGCCCCCTTTTATATCAGAAATGGGAGGAATATTCCTCAAAGTCCGACAGCCTTCCAGTGTTGCATTAGAAACATTTCATAATTTTTCACTATTATGACCCACAAAGAAAAGCTCAGAAATAAAAATGGAAGGGGTAAGAAACATCCTGTCAAATGAAACGTTAATTAATTACAACATTCACCACAACAATGTTCTAATCAATACTAAAGGAACTTATTAAATGTCTTGTTTTCACAAATATGTTCATGACATTGGCGTCCTACAGGTGTGTCCAACACACTTAAAATTCCCTCAGGGGAACTATCCAGAGAACTTTGTGGTACAGCGGAACCAATATGAGGCTATGGCCTCAGCCTCTTGTAAAGATGGAATAAGCCTGCTTAAATAGATACCTGTGGGGGTGCCCAATCTCTCAGCATTAACTTTGAGAGGAAGCCTCCAGAAACAGAAACAGTGGTTTGACATTTTGATGGTTTCTGTTGACCTTCCATCAATATGACAATAGCCAAGCAGGATTACTACAGCAGAAATTCTGGATGATAATACCTTTCGCTTCCTCAGGGTATTCCAAAGTACTTCACAGCCAGTGGATTATTTTTGACAGACAGGCCTGAATATATACCTCAGTGTGGATGCACAGATTGCTGTGTGAATGGCCGCACTGTGCGGTCTTTTGGGAGGAAATCAAATTTCCTTCATATTCCCTCAGCATGCCATTTTCCTCCTTTTTCTGTGGCTTGAAAATACATGCAAAACGCCAACCCCACCCCCCAGGTGAGGTCAACCTCACAATTTTAAACAGCGCATAAAAATTCATTTCTTCCCTCACACTGTTTTTATCTGGTTTTGAAAGTCTATTAAAAGCATGTAAGGTTTGAGAATTTGTGCAGAAAATGGAAAGCCCACTTAGGAACCTGGAACAATCTGAAAGCTAAGTATAAAATGCTTCTGAAGGTAGAAAAAGGCTTTGCACCTCTCTCGTTCCTTTACAGATGCCTTTTTTTTAAAATCACTGAAGCTTTTGTTATGATAGTTCTGTAATATGAATGCTTGCCTTAGTTTCAAAAGCTTCAGCTTAGCAGGTGGTTTTGGAACTATTCAAATTTTTAGGAGCACATACAGTCATAGAGTCATGGAGTCCTACAGCACGAGACAGGCCCTTCAGCCCAAATGGGTCCATGCTGACCAAAATCTCCATCCACGCTAACCCTATTTTCTGCACTTGGCCCATATCCTTCTAAACCTTTCCTAGCCATGTGTTCATCCAAATGCCTTTTAAATGTTGTTAATGTACCTGCCTCAACCACTTTCGCTGGCAGCTCATTCCATATGCGTACCACCCTCTGTGTAAAAGAAGTTGCTTCTCAGGTTCCCATGTATTCTTTCCCCTCTTACCTTAAACTGATGCCCTCTAATCCTCGAGTCCCCAATCCTGTGACAAAGACTGAGTGCATTCACCCTATCCATGCCTCTCATGATCTTACACACTTCTATAAGATCCCCCCTTGATCACCTATGCTCGAAAAGAAAAAAGTCCTAGCTTGTCCAACCTCTCCCTATAACTCATTCCCTTGTGTCCTGGCAACATCCTTGTAAATTTTGCACTCTTTCTAGTTTAATAACATCCTTCCTACAGCAAGGTGACCGAAACTGAACACAATACTCCAAGTGCAGCCTCACCAACATTCTATACAACTGCAACATAACTTCCCAACTTCTGTACTTAATGCCCTGACTGATGAAGGCCAGTGTGCCGAACGCCTTCTTCATTGCCCTGTCTACCTGTGACTCCACTTTCAGTGAACTGTGCACCTGAACTCCAAGGTCCCTCTCTTCCACTACACTCCTCAAGTCCCTACCACTCACCATGAAACTCCCACCTTGATTTGACTTTCCAAAATACAACACCTCACACTTATCTATATTAAATTCCATTTGCCATTTCTTGGCCCACTTCCTCAGCTGATCAAGATCCTGCTGCAATTTCTAATAAACTTCCTCACTGTCCACAGTACTGCCTAATTTAGTGTCATTCACAAACATCCAAATCATTGATGTAGATAACAAACAGCAATGGGCCCAGCACTGCCCCCTGAGGCACACCACTAGTCACAGGCCTCCAGCCCGACAAGCATCCTTCCACTATTACTCTCTGCTTCCTACCATCAAGCCAATTGTGTAACCAACTTGCCAGCTCTCCCTGGATTTCATGTGATGTAACCTTCCAGAGCAGCCTACCATGTGGAACCTTATCAAAGGCCTTACTGAAATCCATGTAGACAATGCCTACTACCCTACCCTCGTCAACCTTCCTGGTCACTTCATCAAAGAACTCTAACAAATTTGTGAGGCATCATCTCCCACACACAAAGCCATGCTGACTACTCCTAATCAAACCCTGTCTTTCCAAATGAATGTAAATCTTGTCCCTCAGAATATCTTCTCCAGTAACTTACCTACCACAGATTTAAGCTTACTGGTCTATAATTCCTAGGGTTTTTTTGCAGCCCTTCTCGCATAAGGGCACAACATTCACTAACCTCCAGTCTTCTGGGACCTCACCCGTGGCTAACGATGATGCAAATATATCAGCCCAGGGTCCCTGCAATTTCTTCTCTAGCCTCTTGCAGGGTTCTTGGATATATCTGGCCTGGACCAGGAAATTTATCCATTTTTGTACATTCTAATACTTCCAACACCACCTCTACTGTGATATGGACTGTCTCTAAGATATTGCCATTAACTACCCCAAGTTCCCAGGTCTCCATGTCTTTCTCCACTGTAAACACAGAGGAGAAATATTCATTGAGGACCTCACCTATCTCCTGCAGTTCCACACATACATGTCCACTTTGGTCCTTGAGGGGTTCTATTCTTTCTTTAGTTATTCTTTTTCCTTTAATATACTTAAAGAATCTCTTTGGATTCACCTTAATCTTCTCAGCTAAAGCTATCTCATTTTCGCCCTCTTTTCACCCTCCTGATTTCCTTCTTCAGTAAACTCCTGTATCTCTCCATATATCCTGTAACCCCCTATATACCTCCAGGAACTCCCTTGATCCCAGCTGCCTGTATCTGAGCCATGCCTCCTCCTTTTTTTCTGGTCAAAACCTCAATATCTCTTGTCATCCAGGGTTCCCTTCTCCTGCCAACCTTGCTCTTCACTCTCACAGGAACATATAGACCTTGAACTCTAACTATCACACTTTTAAAAGCCATCCACTTGCCAGAGGTCCCTTTGCCTGCAAACAAACTACTCCAATCAACCCCTACAAGCTCCTGTCTAATTCCATCAAAATTCCCATTGCCCCAAGTGAGAACTTGAACCCGTGGACCAGATTTGTCCTTCTCCATAACTTCTTTAAAATTAATAGAACTCTAGACACTGGTCCCAAAATGCTCTCCCACTGTCACCTCAGTCACCTGTCCTGCCCTATTTCCCAAGGGTAGGTCATGTTTTGCCCCTTCCCGTGTAGGACCCTCTATGTACTGCTTGAGAAAATTTTCCGGAACACATTTAACAAATTCCACCCCATCTAAGCCCTTAACACTATGGCAGTCCCAGTCTATGTTAGGAAAATTAAAATCCCCCACTATGACAACACTATTTCTCCTGCAAGTCTCCCCCTATCTCCCTCCATATTTGCTCTTCTAAGTCCCGTTGACTATTTGGGGGCCTATAGTACAACCCCAATAACATCACCATCCCCTTCTTATTTCTTAGCTCCACCCACAAAGCTTCACTGGATGATCCCTCAGTTATTTCATCTCTGATTACTAAGAATCAGAATGGACCTTGGATGAAGTTTCCTGTTTGTTTATAAACCTGATTGGCACTTACAGGATGACAAACTTCTTTTTCTGTTGGCTATGGAGGATACGTAAGGGGCACAGAGTAAGCAGGGGGTGTAGACTGCCGGGTTGAGGGAGGTGAGGAGTGAGAGTTAAAGGATCTTGAAACAATTAAGATACAGTGGAAGCTGGAAATCTGGAACAAAAACAAAGTGCTGGAGAACTTCGAGACAACAAGGTGCAGGGCTGGATGAACACAGCAGGCCAAGTAGCCTGCTGATGAAGGGTCTAGGCCCGAAACGTTAGCCTTTCTGCTCCTATGATGCTGCTTGGCCTGGTGTGTTCATCCAGCCCTGCACCTTGTTGTCTCGGATTCTTCAGCATCTGCAGTTCCTACTATCTCTGCTGGAGAACTTCCGCAGGTCTAGCAGCACATGTGGAGACAGAAACAGAGTTACTATTTCAAATCCAATACAACTCAGACTTCCAAAGAAGAGTCATCATGCTCGAAACTTTAACACTGCTTCTCTCTGCATAGGTGCTGCCAGAACTGACTTTAAACAATATTGGGGTGCATGGCCCATGTGCTGGAGAACAGAGGTGGACCTTCTAACTGGTCCCCACCTTCATACACACACATACTCGCGCACACCCACACTCCACTGCAGTTTCTGAGATGTGTTTTTAGGCTGCTCCTTGTGTGTAAAGGTTAAAATGGTATGTGAAGTCCCTCATGGATCAGGTGTGCAGGTCAGGTTTTCCCAACCTGGATGAAGATTCATCCTATTGTCCTTGTTACAGAGCTGACTACACAATCCGATTTACACTCAGTGAGATCCCAAAAATAGCAATGGGATGAACAACCAGGTAATTAATCCATTTTAGTGGTATTCTTGGAAGACTTGTGGGTAGATGCATGAGTAATTACACAGCTCTCAATACCTCTTTCATTTCTTGACTGTTATCTGCCTCACAATGCAAGCAGGAACAGAATGAATACTCCTGGCACAAAATCAAGACTGCTTAGGTCTGGAACATGTCAAGATATGACCCAGCTTAATCACAAGAATGAATCCTTCACTTTAGGAAGTCTCCATTTACTCCTTCCAAATATACAGCAAGTGGGAGTAGCACAGGAGAGAAACAAAATCATTTGCAGGAGTATATGAAGAAGGGGAAAGCACTGAAAAACCATATTAAAAACATATTCGACACTTCCATTGTTATTTTCAACAGAGACAACATATCACATTAAAAGTCTTCAGTCACCGACTTCCTTCTTAAGTGATTGTTTCTTCAATGAACAGTAGTTGGGGGAATGTTTATTGAAACAAAAATGTCTAATTGAACATGAGGACTGTCTTCAGTCATGTCCTGGTAAACCTGGTTCTTCTCAACCTTTTTGTACTATAGTATGGCCTGGAGTAAATGACACGCTAATGATGTGCTGCATCCCACAAAACAGAAAGAATCAAACAATAGAATCGTGGAATCCTTACAGGACAAGAGGAGGTCATTTTAGTCTATTGAATCTATGCAACAATAATTTAGCTAGTCCCACTCCACTGCCCTTTCCCTATAACTCTATTATTTCACCTTTTCACTTGTTTACCCAATCCATCAGCTTACATCTACCATTATTTTAACACTATTTCAAAATTTTAAGTCATCCACAAATTAAGAAATGAGGTCCCCCTGTATATCCAAGTTCAATATGCATCAAGCAAAGCACTGTGCTCTGACTGACCCTTAAAGAACATTACTATTTTATGAACTGCAGGAGGGAGTTACAAAGAAAAATGTTTATCGGAGAACAGAAGAAATTAAAATGATGTTTACCATCAGTGAAGTGCTAATGTTGCTCCTTGATTTCATATCTGCTTCCAGGAAATGGTAACATTCAGTAAGATTTTTCTTTCTTACTCATTGCTCCCTGGAGGGTTTAAATTTCATTTCTATTACACATTCAGCCTGGGACTGTAGTTGTCCTCATGACCCTCAAATATGGGCTTTGGATTTGCCTGCCTCTTCTGTTAACATGTCTAACAAAGTGAGATTGTACCACAGTTCTGTTTGGACTGAAACACTGAGGCACCTTTTACAACCCTGTCTGTTCTCCTACATACTGGATCTCTGCCAACTTTCTTGCTGCCTAATGTTACTCTTACTGCAAGCACCAGTAATGCCCAGTCGCTTTGAGGGCAAGAATTTGTAAATTTTCAAAGACAAACAGATGCTTAACAAATTTAACAAGTGCCAGGAGGAATCTTGCTGACCCGAACTGGGTTTTGAAAATTTGTATTATACTAAAAAAAATTCCTGATGCTTATTTCATGGATTGTAGAATTGTAGATGGTGTACATCCAAATGTTTTGACTGCGTTGCATCTGGAGGCCCAGCTCACATTCTTTCTCGACTGTACAGATACGTTAGTTTGACCTCGGAGGATTTTGCTGCCCATACATGTTCCAGATGTTGTCCAAACAAGATTCTGAATGCTGGAGTATGATGCTGAAGTTATCTTCCAGCATTAAGAAGATGCAATAGGATGGTGGGTAAGGAAATGCAAACTCCACACAGATAGTCACCCAAGGCGAGAATCAAACCTGGGTCCCTGGTGCCATGAGGCAGTAGTGCTAACCGCTGAGCTAATATGCTGCCCCCATTAGAAAGGAAGGAGAGGCAATGGCCTAGTGGTATTATCGCTGGACTGTTAATCCAGAGACCCAGGTAATGTTCCAGGGAGATAGTAGGAACTGCAGATGCTGGAGAATCCGTGACAACAAGGTGCAGGGCTGGATGAACACAGCAGGCCAAGCAGCATC
>NC_063332.1:77611314-77628745 GCF_021869965.1 Rhincodon typus
CTACACCTTGTTATCACTGAAACTCATCACTGTTTATGGAAGCTGACTATGGGCAAAGAGGCTCTCAAATGTTTTATGTGATAGTGTCTAGACCTCTCAAGTATCTAATTAGTTGTAATGTGGTCTGTGACAGCATGAGGTTATGAACGTAGGTCAGTTGTGTTCCACAACAGTGAAACAAGCACAGTTGCTCAATGTTTACATGAGTCAAGATTTCTAAATTTGTGAAAGGTACCAAAGAAGAGGTGGGGTGTTGGGGGGAGGGGGTTGGGGTGGGGGGGGGGGTGGGTTGGTGGTGTTTGGGGATGGGAGTTACTTGCAAGATGGCAAATGACCTTCAAACCAAACAAGTGAGAGGTGGGAAGAATGCATACACATTGCTTGGAAAATAAGGGTCTAAATGTGGTGGAGAAACACACAGTGGATAGGAACACAGAAATGGTTAAAAGGAGTGAGGTATATCAAGACCATTTAAAAAGCATGAGGGTTGAATACTAAAGAATAGAATTGAAAACAGAAAAGTTATTAAAAAGCTGATTCTACAACAGTTGGAGTACTGTCAACAGCACTGGTCTCTATGTTTAAATAGCTAAATAAAGATTTGGAGAAGGTGCAGGAACAATTATAGAATCATACTGTAGTGAAAAGGGTGCATTGATAGGGAAGACAGAACAAATTAAGACACTTTTCTTTAGAGAAGAACAGATAGAAGTTTTCAAGAATATGAAATATTGATGAGTGTTGTAAAAGGTGAATAAAAAAAAGAGAATTTCCCAATTGCGGGTGAGATCCAAACTATATATGGTTTATTTTGTTTGCTCCTGAGAAATGGGAATCACTGACTAGGTCAGCATGTATTACCAATTCCTGTTTGCTCTGAAGAAGATAATGGTGAGCTGTCTTCTTGAACAATATCAATCCATGCAAAGTAGGTACACCAAAATGTAGTTAGGTTGGAAGTTTCAGGATTTCAATGCAAACATGATGAAAAGAATGGCAATATTTTTTCAAGAAGCAAGTAAGTGTGTGACTTGAAGGCCAATTTGCAGATAGTGGGTTCCCCACAGATCTGCTGCCCTTGTTCTTCTAGGAGTTAAAGTTAAAACTTTGAAAGTGGCTATTGAAGGAGCTGTGATGAGTTGTTGCAGTGTATCATGTGAATGGTACACACTTCAGCCAATATCCAGTGGGAATGGAGTGAACACTTAATTTGGTTGATAGGGTGTAAAATAAGCATGCTGCTTTGTCTTGGGAGTATGTCACACCAAGCTGTGCTCTTCTAGCCACATGGACAATATTCCATCACACTCCTGACTTGTGCCTTGTAGATGGTGGACAGGCTTTGGGGGAGTCAGGACAGGTGTTTTTCAACTCAGAGTTCCCAACTTCTGAGCAAATCTTGTAGTCACAGTTTGTGTCAGACTGGTCCACTTAGCTTTCTCGTCAATGATGGATCCCAGAACGTTTACAGTGGGTATATCAGCAAATGTCATTGACTGTCAAGTGGAAGTGGTTAAATTCTCCCCAGTTGGAGATGGACACCTGTTAACACTGGAGTGACACAATGCTATCTGCTACATATTGACCCAAGTCTGGATCCTACTGCATGCAGGCACAGATCTCTTCATTACCTCAGTAGCTGAATGGCAGTGGACACTGTCCAATAAACATCTCCATTCTGCCTCAGTAACGGAGGGAAGACCAGTGATGGACCAACTGAAGGTAATTGAGCTTTGGTTACAGTGTAGTATAACAGGCTATAAAACATAAAGGAGTCACTGATATATCAAACTGGGAATTCACATGGTTTGCCATCTTTACCTGATGTGGCAATGCTCGAATTATCTTTGATAACATAAGAAGCTAGACACAGGAAATGTGGTATTGAAGAATCCAACCGAACATTTATTCGAGCTCATTGCTTTATATAAACATTAGATTCACAGTCACGCATGACAAGAATTTCCACTCCCACAAATTCTCACGGTGAGGTTGTTGGGAAAACTTGGCAAAAGTGAAAGCGATTAAGAAAACATTTACAATTTTTCCCTCAAGTTTTAAATGGTTCGGAATCTTGTTAATGAGTGGTAGACTACCCTATTTCCATACATTATGCATTTCTTTAGCAGCTCATCTATTTTTATACAGTTCCTAATTCTCCTCTCTATCCCTCAGAGATCAGAGGGAGCCAATTCCCAACAGAGGGTTTTCCAACAGAGTTGATCTTCAATCAGCTCAGCCTTCATTACAATCTCCCTGGTCACCATCCACCTCCACCTGCATCAATGTGAGCCGACACTGACAAACCATCAGCCTCACCACATAATCATAGCTCCTTTTAGCCCAATTCCAAGTCCACATCAGTCCTTCAGGAGTTCGGAGTCACCAATGACTTGCATGTTAATGCCAGGTCACTTTATGTGCAGGGACACACACCCACACATGCATGCACACACACACACATCTCATGTATCTACAATTTAAAGCTCTCAGCTTCATTTCTTAGTGCTCACTCACTTTATGCTCATTTGAAGGCTGCTTGTATTGCTTTTAAGCACAGAGGAAGCGACAAGCAGCTTGTCACTGATTGAACCACTAACAGTCAAGGAGAAAGACATGTTACTGCATGGCTCCATACTACATCAAACACACATCTACAGCATGTGCCAGTGGCTTATGTAGCACGCACGATGCATGGGATTCAACCAAATGACTGTGCGAGAAAGTCGAAGGGGAGCAATCCTTAGCCAGGTCAAGGGGCCTACAGTCAATCAGGGGATGTCACTGCAGTCAGTTAACGGTTCATCCGATTCCAGTCCACAGGGTTAGCCACAGTCAGTCAGTCATTCGGGCACCCATTTCGATGAGCCTTCTTGCAGTCCTGAAGATCAGCCACGGTCAAGTATAAGCAGTTTGGGGATCACAGATTGGTCAGTTGGGATGATTTGGAGACATTGGTCTGGGAGCTGGGATGTTTTCCTTTGGGGCTGCTCTGCCAAGTCAGTCTGATGTCGGGTCACGTCAGTCCTGGGAGCTAGGGTATTCATGGTTGGGGCTCGTCAGGAAGCTTTAGGTGGAGTCCTTGGGAAAGTACGAACCTCACGTCCAGGCATGGGGTTAAATGGACTGAGCCACCGAGGAAATGACTGCAGGGAATAGGGGCAATTGAAGATGGAGGTTTGAGCCTTAAGGTACAACATAGGAGGTGACAGGGAGTGCAGGGTGTGGGGCAACGGAGGGGAAGGGAGGGGTTGGTCGTGTTTGACAAGTCACTATGAATCTGGCCCTTGCATGAGATGATGCATGGGAAGCAAGGACTTTGTAGTTTACAAACCTTGGGCCAGGCGACGCATTGGGGATGTTCCCAAATATCTAAAGGGGTTGAATGGAAATGGGATGAGGCTGAAAGGTCATTTGGGGAGGGACAACACAGAAGAGGGCATGAAGGAGGGGCGGAGGGGAGGCAGGTGGTGTGGGGTGGGGGGAGATTGGGGGGAGGTGTCTGTGGTTGCACACAGCTGGGTTTAAATATGGGCTAGAGATTTGAACATGGCAAAGAGCCCGAATATTCAACTTCCCCGCTCTACAATCTCACTAGACAGGTGCCAAACAGGCTGCATGCCTAATTAACTAGAAGGCAACTGTAAGATTGCAGGAGAAAAATAATGTGTGACACCAGCCATGACAGACCGCAACTCATGAATCTCACTGAAAGAACTCTTTGGTTAAAAAAAAGGGGAAAATTCAGCCCTTAGTGTCTGGGCCAGCTTTAAGGTATTGGGTTAAAGATAGCAGTGTGCTGTCAGCAGAGCATCATGCTCCAAATACCCTGAATTAAAAGGGATCTGAGACCTTTATACTCTCAGGTCACTTACTATGATACAGCGTTGATAATGACAAGCATGTCTCTTAAAGATATACGGACTGTGAGACATAACACAACATTCAGAAGAAATGTTTTTACTCAGAATGGTTAGATTGTAGAACTCATTACCATGAAGACTAACAGAGAGAAATAGAAAGATGCACTTAAGGGGAAGCTGGAGGGGTTCGTGAGCAAGAAAGGTGGAGGAAGATATGTTGTTGTAGTTGATGAAGAAGGGACAAGTCCGTGTAGGTTATAAACACTGGCATCTAGCTGTTATGTCTACAGGCTTGTCTCTGCGCTGTAAGTATTTTGTAACTTTTTAATACTTCTTGAAATACAAGTTTTTGTTTTCATTTTACTGCTTAGTTTCCATTTGTGCCTTACAGCTCATCCTTATCTATTAATTTTAAGTTGTTTTGCAAGACGACTTAACATGCACCTCTGCCTTTCTGCACGCTATCACTGGCATGTAGGAATCAAGTCAAAAGACTTTTTTACCTTCTTCAGGAAGTGCAGCAGTCTGCATATCCTCTCCAGGATCACTGTTAACTGGATTTGGAACATTGGCTTTACGGAGATAGCTGAAAGCATGATGCAGCTTTTTAAAGGATCTGCTCCTCAAAGGAGTGCGTTCTAAAGGTTGGTCTAGGAGAAAATAGAAATTTATGATATTATACAATTCATTATATTGCAATACAACAGAGGACATAACATGCAGTATAACATTACAAAAAACCATAAATAAAGATTACTTTGGTTGTTATATAATCAGCAAATTATATATTAAATACCTAAAATATGGACGTGTGTTTTAATAAAGAGTTATTTAGACAGAATGTGTGTGTGTGAGTGTTTGTGTATTTTATACATACAGTATACATATACACGGGGATTGGTGTACTAACTGATGAAGCAGCTTAGGCCTGGGACACTACCCTGACGAACTACTACAGAGAAGTCCTGGAGCTGAGATGACTGACTCCAATAACCACAATCATCAGCTATGACTCCAGCTAGCAGATATTTTTGCCCCGGATTCCCATTCTCTCCAGTTTTAACAGGGGTCCTTGATACCACATTCAGTTCAAAGTTGTGTTGACATCAAGGGCAGTCACTATGACCTCATGTCTGGAATTCATCATTTTTGCTCATGTTGGAGCCAAGGCTGTAATGAGGTCAGGCACCTACTGGGCCAGAGTTGCCCTGAGCATCAGTTAGCAGGTTATTGCTAAGCAATGTGGCTTGATAGCACTATTGATGCCCTCTTCCATTATTTTGCTGATGAACAAAGTAGACTGATAGGGCTGGTTCAATCTGTCCTGCTTTTTACGCACAGGAGGTACAGGGCTACATTGTTTGGTGAATGACAGCATTGTAGTTGTACCAGAACAACCTGGCTAGGGACTTGGCTCACTCTGGAGCACATCTTCAATACTATTGCCAGAATATTGTGAGGGCTCATGGCCTTTATGGCAACCAGTCCTTCAGCCATTACTTGATATCATGTGGAATGAATCAAATTGGCCAAAAACCGACATCTGAGATACTGTGGAGCTCAGGAGGAGGTTGATGTGGATCATTCACTCAGAACCTCTGGCTGAAGCAGGATACAAAACACTTTCTGATGATCAGAGACGACTGATGGAGCAGTAATAGAACAGTATAGATCTATCCTGCTTTTTGTGGACAGGAATTCCACATTAATGGGTGGATGTCAGTATTATATCTGTTCTGGAACAGTTTGGCTTAGGGCATGGATAGTTCTTCGATACGTCTTCAGTACAATTGCTGGAATATTGTCAGGTCCCATTAGCCTTTGTACTATCCAGTAACTTTAGCCATTTCTCACTGTCACATGGAGTGAATCAAATCAGGTGAAGATTAACATCTGTGATGCTGGCGACAACGGGAGAAGATTGAGATAAATCATTCACTCAACGTTCGAGCTGAATGACATGCTTGGTCTTTTGAATGTCATGTAGGCATCCCAATAGTTGTAATGAAATATATATTTAAAAAGGTAGGGGTACAAAATATATAATTTGTCTTCTTTCACTTGCATAAATTGAGAATAAACGTCCCAATTTTAAAATCAGACCCAGTAACTAACATCCTTTTTAAAAATGATTCATGGATATGAGGAGCGCTTCATTACCCATCCCAAACTGCCCCATGAAGGGGGTGGTGAGGTCACTTCTTGAACTGCTGCAGTCCATTTACTGCAGGTAGACCCACAATGCCCTTCAGGAAGGAATTTCAGGAGTTTCACCCAGCATCACTGAAGGAATAGGGATACATTTCCATGTCAGGATAGTGAGTGATTTGGAGGGGATGTTACAGGTGGTGGGGTTCACAGGTATCTGTTGTCCCTGTCCTTCTGGATGGTAAAGGTTGTGGATTTGGAAGGTGTTGTGCTGTCAGAGAAGTCTTGGTCTGTGACTGCTATGCATCTTGGAGCTGGTGCACACTACTCTCACTCTGTGGTGGAGGGAGAGAATGTTAAAGATGGTGGATGAGATGCCAATCAAGTGGGCTGACTTTTCCTGAATGGTATCATTCCTCTTGAGTGCTGTTGGAGCTGCACTCATGTAGGCAAATAGGATGAATTTCACTGCACTGCCGACTTGTGCCTTGTAAATGGTAGGCAGGCTTTGGGAGTAAGGTGGTGAATTACACATTGCAGAATTCCTAGACATTGACTCTACTCACTGGAGTTTAAGAGAATGAGAGGTGATCTCATTGAAACATATAAGATTAGACTTCATGGGGTAAATCTGAGAGGATGCTTCCCTCATGGGACAGTCTAGGACCAGAGGGCATTCATCAGAACAAAGTGGTGCAAATTTAAGAGGGAGATGAGGAGGAATGTCTTCTTACAGAGGGCTGTGAGTCTAACGGTCTTATGATTTGTTTTTCTAAACCACAGTATTTATATGGTTAGTCCAGGTCAGTTTCTGGTCATTGGTAACACCAAGAAATTTGATGATTGGGGTTTGAGCGATGATAGTGCCAAGTGTAATTGTCTTTCTCACTTCCCTTTAAAGGCAAGAAACTCGGCAAGTCAGTCAGCCAGCCTTTTTCACTGATCCACATGCAACATATTAACTCACCCTGATCTTACAATTCAGTTTTCTTTTTGTTCATTCCACAAACCACCAAAAACCTGTGTAATTTTTAAACTGCGTGCAGTTTACATGGGGTATACTTACGTTTCTTGACACTATTCTTGCTGTGGGCACTGCAATTGCTTTCTGACTGGCTGTCCTCTGCATTTGCAACAGATTCTGGATTCATCGGAACTGGGTCATTCGTCTGTAAGTCCACAGCTGCAGATGCTGATAGTTGTGGTGACAGTACCGGTGTGGCCATGTCATTGTCATCCACTGTAGCCCCAGAGTCAAAACCTGTGTCGCTTGTCGAAGAATCTTCTCGTGAATGTCTCTTGCGTTCTCCTAAGAGCCCACATTGGATTGCTCCATTGCACCTGAAACAAGACGTGAATTTTCGTAAGCAGGTTAAAAAAAAAAATGGAAAGCTTGTCACATTTGTGAAAGAATATTAAAAAAACCAGTACTTTGATTTGCTTCGGAAATGTCTATATCCTTCCTGATTCATGAGTTATTAGTGAGCTGGTACACTGAATCTGAGCTCCTAGTCAAATTGTGCATCTTATTAAATCTCACAAAACCTGTCCTAGCCCAGTGATTCAGTTCAATACACAAGCAGATCGATAGTCCAGGAATATCTAATCATGTTGCTATTCTGATGTGGGCAATAGCATTTCTAAACATTGGTTGCAGGGAATCAAGTCTTGATTGTGGCAATTCTGGCAATACAGTCAGTAAGGTGGTCATATCCCATAGCTATCAAAAAAAACTTTAAAATTAACCAAATGCTTTAGTTGATACTAAAGTCCATGGCTTGGAACCGTCTTCCAGGAGAGCAATTTACTAATCTTCATAAGATAGTCACATCCTGGTGAAAACACCAGGCATCGTGACACAAATGGAATTTTGAGAAGCCCAGAGATTAATGTTAAGTACGTAAAAGAGGAGATGGAGTATTAAATGGAAAATAGAACTAAAGAGACCAGTAAGTATCTTTGACAGTAAAATTATGAAATATCAAGAAATGGAATATGACTAATATGCTTGAAAAATGTTCCATGTCTATTTGCAATTATATCAAATTTAAACTCTATCAATATGATATCAGAATCAGTCTCTTACACACACAGACAAACACACAGAGGCACAATTTAAATATATATTTATTGAATTTGTGAACAACGAAGGATTAAAATCTGAGGAGATCATTATTTTTAAAATAGATAGTACACTTGCTGATAGTCTACTAAACAACAAAAACATGAAGTATTCTGAGTCATAAGTTGACAGAAAAGTTCAGTTCCAAAAAGCAAGAGGAACTAAAGAACAAGTAAGTAAACAACAAAATTTACACTTTAATCTGATATTTAAGCATTCCATATAAGGTGGCAGAGAAAAGATACAAAGATACACATCAAGGCATTATCAAATATATTCTTTTTTCTCTATGTTTGTTTGAATAACCTCTTCCCTTGCTGCTGGTGATTTTGAGATTAATTTCTTTATGACTTCTTTCCGCTGCTACTTTTTTCCTCATCATTTGCTCTTGCTTTCAGTTATTTGTACACTTTCTTTGATCATTCTATTCTCCCTGATCATCTCCATCATTTGTTGGTTCACATTCTGGAGCTCAGTTCCTATGCATAGGTATTGGGTAAAGCTACTAGCTTCATGCATCATTTGTCAATCAGCCTGTACTTCATTCACGTGACTGGCTCTTCTTTAGTGTGCACTTTGAAGGGATCCCAGTGGAGAATAAAATGACAATGATGTAGGAGAGGAGAGTAAACTGCAATGAATGTTCTCTAGAACTGCAGCATATATTTTGACTGTGTGCTGTTTTTGTAATGAATCTTTCCTTTTATTACTTGCTATCTAAGGAGACATCCCAAGTGAGAATTTCACAAAATATAGGAATTCCAGATGATACCAGGTGATACCGGGAATACATCGTAACAATGAAGAAAGGCAGTGGGACTGAAACAGTATAATCTAGAAGATAAAAAAGATATCATGTACAGTATATACAGTGCAATCTAAAAGTGTTCAGGAACAGAAAATCCTGAAGGGAATCAACACAAATCTTTGATAGCATGACAAATTGATGATCTATTAAAAAGCATGAGATCCCTATTAAAGATGCAGAGAGAACAAAGACAAGGAAATTCTGTAAAACCTTTTTAACAACACTGATTAAGCCTCAGCTTGGGTATTGCTATAACTAAGTACTGACCATCAGCAAATATCATTTAAGCCAGACAAGACCCAGGCAATGATCATCTGTAATGAGAGAATCTAATCATCTCATATCATCATACAGCATGGAAACAGACCTTTTGGTCCAACCAGTCCATATCGATCATAATCGCAAACTAAACTACACACACACACACAGACACACACACACACTCCCCCTGCTCGAGACACACACACACTCCCCCTGCTCCACACACACACACACACTCCCCCTGCTCCACACACACACACACACACACATACACACTCCCCCTGCTCCACACACACACACACACACTCCCCCTGCCTGCTCCTGGCTGATATCCCTCCAAACCTTTCCTATTCACGTACTTATCCAAATGTCTTGTAAATGTTGTAATTGTACCTACATGCACCACTTCCTCCAAAGGTTCATTCCACACTCGAACCATGCTGTGTTAAAAAATTTGCCCCTGATGTCTTTTATAAAATCTCTGTCCTCTCACCTTAAAAATGTAACCCCTAATCTTAAAATCTCCCATCCTTGGGAACCACCATTAACTCTATCTATACCCTTCATGATTTTATAAACTTCTAGAAGGTCACCTTTCAACCTCCCACGGCCTGGTGAAACAAGTCCCTCTCTTAACATTACACAGCATTATCATTGATGAGTCCCCTAATATCAACATTATTAAGGTTACGGTTGATCAGAGCTGAAGCGGGCATGACATACAAATACTGTGATGGTAAGAGCAGATCCAGGGCTAGGAATCCTGCAGCAAGTAACTCATCTCCTGACACGTACAGCCTTCTCTGCCATCTACGTGGCACAAACCAGGAGCGTGTTGGAATTGTTTCCAGTTGCCTAAATACATACAGCGCCAACAACACTCAGGAGAAGTTCAGTACTATCCAGGACAAAGCAGCCTGCTCGACTGGCACTCCATCCATCATCTTCACACTCAATACTTTCTGCACAGTGTTGTTTTATGCTGAGTCAAGAGAATCTGGCATTGCTTTCTTCAAAGTGGAACAAGTTGAGGAGATTTAATAGAGTTGGTCAAAATTATAAATGATTTTGACAGAGTTAGTAAGGAGAAACTGTTTCCAGTATCTGATGGGTTAGTAACCTAAGGACCGATTTAAGATCATTGGGAGAATTCATAGACTGCATGACAGGAAAAAATACAATAAGTTGAAAGGGTGGTGCAAAAACATTAAAAAGTATTTAAGGGGAAATGGATGAACACTTGAAGGAGAAAAATTACCTAGCAATGGGGAAAGTGTAGTAGTGTGGGACTAACGGAATTATTTTGTGATTCCACTTTATTAAATGCTTCTCCAGTTTCACTCATCATTCAATTAACTTTGAAGGTTAGCACTCAAATTGCATGCTCTAAACTGCAACTGCACTAAAATTCCACCTGTAGACTTTGATTCCTTACTGTGCAGTCAATTGTAACACCTACCCATAAGAAGGATCTGTTGGTAATTTAGTGTTTGGTCAATTTATCATTGTTATTTATAGCTGGGAAAGTGCCCAGAGGTTAAGCAAATCGTGGTGGTTACCCGGACAGTTCTGTGCATAAAGGGGATCAGCTCAGTTGGCTGAATGGTTGATAGTGATGCAGAGAAATGCGAACAGCATGGGTTCAATTCCCACACCAACTGACATTATTATGAAGGACTTCCTGCTCAACCACTCCCCTTGTCTGAGGTGTGGTGACCATCAGGTTAAACCACCACCAGACACCTCTCTCTAATGAAGGGGGAGATGATGGCCTAGTGGTATTATTGCTAGACTGTTAATCCAGAGAGCAGGGAATGTTCTGGGGACCCTGGTTCAAATCACACCATGGCAGATCATATTGTCCAAGTTTCTGGTGCTTTTTAGCGTTCTTTAAACGTTGCTAAAACATAAAGGGGGTGCTGTGGCAGATGCTAATGGACTTGGTCCTGACTTGAAGGTTTCTATACAAACCAGCTGCTCATGGATGTACTGGTAGGCATTCCTTGCAATATAATGTGGTTGACAGAATAAGCAGAAGATACACAGACAAGCTGCTGGAAGAGGGAGATGGCAGAGGCCAGGAGGACATAAACACCCCACAGGGCATTCAAGGAATAATTATTCGGCCAGAACATTAGCATGTATCAGAAGGCTGTGCTTCATTAAGGAAAGCTTCACTGAACCGTGCCACTTCTACGACTGATACCTGGGGAAGAATTTAATGGCCACAATGTTGGGTTGTCTACTAGTTGAACAACTGGTTTCAAACTCATGTGGTCATTTCCAGGAACGTGGCAGTTCCCAGCAACCACTGGGTGCAATTCGTTGCCAATTCCTTGTGGAGGCAGATTGCTAAGCCTCAAGAACCACTGACTGGTTGGTATCTCTCCAGTTCGGGCTGTGAGCCCGGAAGCAGTGAGCCCTAACTGTGCTGCTGGGGGTGGGAGGCAGGCTGTGAGTCATTTACTCATATGAATAAAATCATTTGTTTTGGGTGTTGCTGGATAGGCCAGCATTTATTGCCTATCCCTAATTGGCTAGAAGGCAGTTAAAAGTTAACCATGTTGTTGTGGGTCTGGAGTTACATATAGCCCAGACCAGGAAAGGATGGCAGTTTCTGTCCCTAAAGAGCATTAGTGAACCAGATGGCTTTTTCCCCAACAATTGAAAATGATCTTAATGATCACCATGAGCATTCCAGAGATTTACTGAATTGAAATCCCACCATCTGCTATGGCAAGATTTAAACTCAGATCCCTAGAACATTAGCTCGGTCCCTGGATTAATAATCCGGTGATATTACCACTAGACTGTTGCCTCCTCTGGAGATTGGGACACACCTTACATCTTCCCACCCTGTTACACCCTGCTCCACCCCCCAGCCTGCCTCTGGGTACAGCACTGTGTTACTGCCTGGAGCAGAATGTAGGCTGTTTGCCAGTGCCTGGGAAAGTGATAGTGACCATGAACTTTAATATGTCCTCTTTCCAGGCTGCAAGTGGAAGTGGAGTCGAAGTTAGCTGCAATATCTCACTGTTAGCCATCCCCTGTTGCACAATGGAAGTCACTGATGTTGCACTAAGAGAGCTGACATTCTGTCTTGTCAGTCAGAAGCAGACAGCCTGGCTTCAGAATGATTTCAGGCTTCCTCATGGAGGAGGCAACTTGGATAGCCCTCTTCTGGCTAAACTCCTATTCTGACTGAGAAACTAGTACCTGCAGCCTCAGTTTTCCATTAACCAACAGTCCCACACCTTCATTCAGTTCGTGACTAGTGCCCACTAGGCCACACTGCAAAACTAAAAGCCACTACAAATAAACAATCCAAACCATTCAACATGTACCACATGCAAACATCAATGAGTCATTCTTGTACTTTTCTTTACTACCTAATCTACCATGTGTTTTTGCCTCTCTCCAAAGAGATGGCAGCAGGGTTGTGCTTCACTGCGAAAGTGTATGAGGTACACCTGGACTTTCAGAAGGCATTTGATAATCTTTCGTACAAAATAGTACTCAGGACAATACATTAGCAGGGACAGAGGATTGGATCACACTTTCATGGACCAAAAACAAGTATTAAAAAGGACATCTCTGACATGAAATGGCTGCCATGGTCACCTGACAAGACCAGATAACCCACATGGATGGTACTGAACAATCAACAAATATCCCCAACTTCTGATCTTACAATGGGGTGGGAGGGGGGTGGGAGAAGGTCATTGATGCCATCGAAAGTGGTTACTAGATGAAAAAAGCCAAAAGGTTCATTTTGCTTTGTGAAAAATAACGCAATGTTTTGGAGAAAAAGGAGACAGAAATAAAGGGAAGAAACAGAAATAACAGCTAATGGGGGAGGAAGAGCACATCACATAGATTGAGAGTGTACACCCAGTAATCTCCAATGTGGCTTGGATCTACTGTAGCTTTTATTCTTACTATAGGCCTGCCTTATTATTGTACTTCTTAAAAAAAAAAGTTCGCCCTAAATTGCATTCTGTTATTGCAGTCAAGGAAAGTGTAAAAAAATGTACAGTCCAAAATAATATGTTGGCTGCTCCCCTGGCTCTTGTTAATTTAAACACCACTGCCCACATTATTTATAGTACTGCACCTGAAAAAACCCACTGCGTGTTCCTGTTGTACCATGTCTGATGCAGTGCTTTTATTGGCTTGAAACTGCAATCTTACGGACTTAAATAATATGCAACCCAATTTACTGTGACAAAAGAGTTTTGTGTTCTTTTCCCTCTCCTGGTAACCTTGTGCGTCTAGTCCTACAACATAACATTTCTATAAGTAATTGCGGTTTGGGCACCAAACAATGATTGTGAGTTAGTTCTATGAAAAGTGCATTGGCAGAATTAACAAAAGTTTCATATAGTTTTAATGGAGTAGGCACACCCAATGCCAAAGTGTACAAGAGGCTTTTAAATATGGTCATCGCAAGTGTTAAAGGTCCTGGCCTGTGGAGCAGTCACATTATTACAAACAGAGGGTTTTTCATCAATGACTGTGAAACTTTCAGTCTTCTACCCTCTGCTTCCCCACCCTCAGGCTACTTCAATTTCCCTTATTAACTTCAAAAATAATGGAAGTTGTGTTATAACAAGTGATATCACAGAATCAGCGTAAAGTTTCAGTTCGGAGATATTTTACACATCTGTATTCTAAAAATCTTAAGAGAAGAAACACTACTGAACATATTTCACTTCTACCCAAGTCCCAAACCCCAACTGTTCTTCTGACGTTAACCATTGCTATGTTGTAGGTGGGTTCCCAGCCTCTGTAAAGGTATTTCGGCAGACTGGGAATGGACTCTTCCTGAAGCAAGCCTGAGAGGTCAGTCAATGTGTAAGAGCCTCTAAGCTGCCAATACACCAACCCATGAATATAGCACATCTCTCAGTGAACAACTGCCAGGACAATACCACACAGCAGATTGACAGCATACACACCAGCCCAGCTGTAATCTAGCCACTGGGGACTAATACATTCTCCACATCTAATGTTGAAGGACATATCTCAATGATGATTTGTATCATCTGTAGTCAGTTCCCTGAACAATTCACCATCCTTCCAATTGACAGGGGAAGAGTTTAATGATTAACATTAGCATTACCATGATTCCTTTTTTAATGCAGTCTATTTAAGGCTTAATGATTATTTAAAGCAATGTCTTCCCTTTAAAAATTACAATTCCAGTTAAATGAATTGCAGACAAAGGCAGCAATTGACACAGTGTGGCATCGAGGAGTTCTAGCCAAAGTGAAGTCCATGGGAATCCACAGGGAAGGGTTTCTTCGCTGGCTGGGTGGTTGTGGTTGTGGGAGACCAGTCATTTCAGTCCGTGGACTTTATTGTGGGACATCACAACCAATGCTGGAAAGCAATAGCCAAAACAAATATGGCACTAGATTGAAATCTCAGGGACAATTCAATATAAAGCAAGGGAAAACCATTTTGTTATTTTTAAAGGCTTTGGCCAGGTTTCATTTAGTATATTGTATCTAGTACTGACACTTCAAGTCAGAATTATATTACAGCACAGACAAGGGCCATCAGCCTTTTGTGTCCATGCTGCCAACAGACGACAATCATAGAGACTTTGGAGAATTACAAGAATGATAACCAGCTTTAAATACTTAAAATTACACAGATGGAATTAAAAAGCTAGTTATACTTACTTTAGAAATGCAGAAACTCTAGGCTGATTTGATTGAATTGTTTAAAATAATGAAAGGTCTACGCCATGTTCAAAATGACTGACTGCAGCACCTCAAGAAGGCAAATCACCACCAACTTTTTTAGGGCAACAAGCCACAAACACTGGTCAGCCAGTGACACGCATGTCCCATAAGTGAATAAAAAATGTTTAATTAACAGTGAAAAAGGACTAGGCATCGTGCATACAGATTATCCAAGGGCACACTAGATTAGATGTCAGAAAGTTGTTCTCTTTCCAAACGATGGTTGACAACAGGTTTGCACACAAGCTGCAGTCTGTGAGAGGAATGCAGATTCATTGCTTGCCTTTGTGGCATACAGACAAACGAGTAATAACATCATGATCAATGTGGGTTTCTGGACTATTTCTGATGACCAAAGAGGGTCGGAGAGGAGTTTTCCAGATTTTGCTCTGAATTAACTTTTAAAGGCTTTATTTTGTCTCTTCTGGGAGATGATCTAGCTCTTGCGGCCCGCAGCTGGTGCACAAAGAAGGGGGTGATGGTTTATTGTTAAGCATTAATGCCTTACAGCATCATGACAACAAGCTCCATGGGCAAGTTGGTCTTCTCCAGTTCATCACTTCCGAAGGTTCCTCTGATCTCTTAAGTAATGAATCTGTTGCCAGTTAAACCACAGTGACTTTCGACCCTGTCACCCTAGGTATCCTAGATGAACCTAAATTGCACCATGATACACCATACACAAATTCCCATAAACTTGGAATCTGGGTCAAGCACAGGGCCACATATATGTCTCAAAACCTCTTCAGTAATATTATGGCCCTATTTTAAAATGTATTTCATAGGTTTTGCTTCCCCCAAATTGGACACACTACAGTGACACAGTTAAAGCTACAAATCAGTCCTAAACCTCCTCCATCAGCAAGTCTGAGGAATGAGGTTTCTCTGCCAGTTGTGCATGATACAATCGAAAAGGTGGTAGCTGCCAGTGTCGCCTACAATGAGGCTGTGAATACTGTTAATATTGCAGCATTTGCAGTTGATGGCATTAGTTGTGGTTAAGGTAAGACAATCAGGTTATTCAGCACTGAGATGTCAAGTTGAAGCTAGCAACAAAAACTAAAATATAGTGTACTCAAAATGCAAACCTAGTCAGTTAGCATCAATAAAAAAAAACAGATTTTGATATTTCTAAGTGGTGCACTTCATCAAGACAAAATAAAGGGTTACATATCCAAAATATATTTTCTCTTCCTAGATGCTTTCGACTGCCAACATTTTATGTTAAATTTCCAATTTTTTCCTTTTATTTTGTTGAGTAAGATGTTGCATCTGGTGAGTGGATATTGATGCCAATGATTGCTTTAAGACGCATTTTTGAACTTAATTAAATCAACTTAAGCTTTCACTGGTGCATATTATAGGATCGACACTTTCTCAAATTCCAACATCTGCTCAATGTGTTTGACATGAAGTTTGGAAAAATACATTAAGACAGAAGTCTTTAGGCTCCAGAAAGAAAAATACCCAATCAAATGGAAATGTTTTATTAGGCAATCGCCAAAGTGGCCAATATTTTAGGGTTTGCTTCCAAAATGAGTCTGAACAAATGCTGTCCCAACTGAACACATCATGACTGAAGCCCATCGTAACCCTTGCCTGCCTTGAATACTGAAACTAGGAAATGTTACATGAATATAAGTCACCTTGTATTTATTTATAATTTATATTTTATCTGTTTTTTTTCAAATAATATTAAAGAAAATGCTCAATTTTGAAACATGACTGTGTTGCAGATGTTCTCACCCCTTGTGAGCATCTGGTCAATGTTGCATCATCTCAAGCAAAAAATGGTTACATAACAGTTGCACATCATTCTCATAACCTCATATGTTCATTAAAATGTTTTCAAATAAGTCTGCACATTAAATTAGCAGATGTTTGCTTTTGTTTTATGCTTTCATGAGATGTGAGCATCACTTGCTGCGCCAGCATTTGTTGCTGACTCCTATTTGCCATTTCAGTGGACAGGAGCAGTTAAGAGTCAACCACATTGCTGTGGGTCTGGAGTCACATGTAGGCCAGACCAGGTAAGGATGGCAGTTTCCTTCCCAAAATGAGATTAAATGAACAGGATGACTTATTAGAACAATCAGTGAGAATTTCATGCTTACCATTATGAAGACTAAATTTCAGATTTTATGAATTGAATTTATATCCCATCGGATTTCATTTGAAAACATGTTCCCAGAAAACAAGCCTGGACCTCTGGATCATAAGTTCTTCAACAATATCAATCTGTCACCAACTCCACTTCTTGTGCAATAATCAAACTCAAGTAAGTAAGTAAGTCTAATCATTTTCAAATCATCAATCTGAAATGCTAACCCTTTACTTGTGGTACTACTTTGGTTGTGTTAGCACCACAGACTGACATCTGTATTCCACCATCACCTATTTTCATGATGATGAAATGGTTAACAATCTGATAATGACCAGACAACTTGTTTGTTAATGTTGATTGAGGGATATATATTGA
>NC_063332.1:77629145-77650468 GCF_021869965.1 Rhincodon typus
GTAACCTACAAAGAGGCAGGCGTAGCTTGGGCCCATGCGGGTACCCATGGCTACCCCCTTTGTCTGTAGGAAGTGGGAGGAATTGAAAGAGAAGTTGTTGAGGGTGAGGACGAGTTCGGCTAAGCGGATGAGGGTATCAGTGGAGGGGGACTGGTCGGGCCTGCGGGACAGGAAGAAGCGGAGGGCCTTAAGGCCATCTGCATGGGGAATGCAGGTGTAGAGGGACTGGACGTCCATGGTAAAGATGAAGTGTTGGGGACCGGGGAATTGGAAGTTCTGGAGGAGGTGGAGGGCGTGGGTGGTGTCACGGACATAGGTAGGGAGTTCCTGGACCAAGGGGGAGAAAATGGAGTCGAGATAGTTGGAGATCAGTTCGGTGGGGCAGGAACAGGCGGAGACAATGGGTCGACCAGGGCATTCAGGTTTGTGGATTTTGGGAAGGAGATAGAAGCGGGCAGTGCGAGGTTGGGGAACGATGAGGTTGGAGGCCGTGGGTGGGAGGTCACCTGAGGTGTTAGTTGCAATTGGGGAGAGTATAGTCAGGGGAATAGACGCTATTCTCTGTGGCCAGGATCAAGAGGCCTGAAGGTTGTGTTGTCTTCCCAGTGCCTGGGTTCAGGATATCTCATCTGGGATGCAGAGGAACTTGCAGTGGGAGGGGATAGTCCCAATTGTCAATGTCCACTACATACCAAAGATGAAGGTAAAAGAAGAAAATGGTTCTTCTGAGAAAATATGAGCAACGAGGGGTAAAATTAGAAAGCAGAACCAAAAATGCCCAGATTGCTACTTGAGCCACGAGTCAATTGGCACAAGGTCAACAAGATAAAAGATGTAGAAGTGCAGCTCAAAGATAGGTGTGGGAGAAACAGGATTAAATTCATGGGACATTAGTATCAGTGCTGTGGGAAGAGGGAACTGTTCCGATGGGATGGCCTCCACCTGAATCATGCTGGGACCAGAATGCTGATGAGTCACATAACTAGGATAGGGCGTTAAAATAAAGTAGTAGGAGGGTGGGTTCAGTTGCATGGAAAACAATAAAATCAAATAATGGGGAGGTGATGGCCTAGTGGTATTATTGTTGGACTGTTAATCCAGAAACCCAGATAATGTTCTGGGGACCCAGGTTCGAATCCTGCCATGGCAGATGGTGGAATTTGAATTCAATAAAAATCTGGAATTAAGAATCTAAATGATGACCATCAATCTAATGATTGTCAGGAAACAAAAAACCCTGTCTGATTCACTAATGTCCTTTAGGGAAGAAAACGGCCTACATGTGACTCCAGACCCACAGCAATGGGTTGACTTTGAACTGCCCTCTGGGTAATTAGGGATGGACAATAAAAGCTGCCTAGACAGCGATGCCCTCATCCTGTGAATGAATAAAGAAAATTTAAAAAAATCAAAATGAAAGGTTTGCAGGTTAGTGATAGGGTTGATTGTTACCCAAAAATAAAAGAAAGGGACAGAATATGTGAATGTCATATTGCACCAAAGAACCACAAAAGTACGGGGAAATTCAATAATTGAACAAACTGAAGTGATGGCAAAAGTTGAGGTAAACCCAAGTCACAAGAACTTTAAACTAGCTAGCGGGGAGGGAGGCTGTGCTCAGCAGTGGTTATTAAAGTTTCTGGAACAAGTAATAGAAATCAGACTATGGAAAAGGTCAGGAATCTAACTTGCGGCACAGCAGATAAGGGGACAACTATGAGAATGGGGGTAGGTCAATGCAGGACTGAAAGTGTTGTTCTTAAATGTGTGCAGTATATCAATGTGCTTGTAGCACAGATTGAAATTGGTAGGCATAGAATCGAATCATAGAATCCCTGCAGTGTGGAAACAGGCTCTTCGGCCCAACAAGCCCACACCGACCCTTAGAGCATCCCACCCAGACCCATACCCCTATAACCCACCTAATCTACACATCCCTGAACACTACGGGCAATTTGGCATGGTCAATCCACCTAGCCTGCACATCTTTGGACTGTAGGAGGAAACCGGAGCACCCGGAGGAAACCCACGCAAACACAAGGAGAATGTGCAAACTCCACACAGACAGTCGCCCAAGGCTGGAACCAGGTCCCTGACGCTGTGAGGCAGCAGTGCTAACCACTGAGCCACCGTGCCGCATGAGTTTGTGGGTATCACAGAGATGCCCACTGCAAGGGAATCAGGGTCAGGAACTAAATATCCAGGCATACATGTCCTCTCGAAAGGTCAGGCAGATAGGCAGAGGGTTGCCTTGTTAGTAAGAAATGAAATTAAATCAATAGCAAGATGTAATATAGAGTCAGGAGGTGTAGAATCTGGGTAGAGTTGAGGAACCTCAAAGGGAATAAAGACGCTGGTGGGAGCGGTGTACAAGCTTCTTAGCAGTAGTTAGGATGTGGGAGAGAAAATAAAGCAGGGAGATAGAAAAGACATGTAAGAAAGGCACTATTACAATAATCATGGGGGACTTTAATATGTAGGTGGGCTGGTAAAATTGGATCCCAAGAAAAGGAATGTGTGGGATGATTTTTTTGGAATGGTGTTAGAGCCCACTGGGGAACAGGGTGAGGATATTTGTGGCGCCTCCTCCTCCAGTGAGTTGTTTAATTGTCTACCATCATTCACAACTGGATGTGGCAGGATTGCAGAACTTAGATCTGATCCATTGATTGAGGGATCGCTTGCTGCTTATGTTGTTTGGTAGCTTCACCAGGTTTACACCTCATTTTTAGTTATGCCTGGGGCTGCTCCTGGCATCCCCCATTGAACCATAGTGCCACACGACATGATGGAGAGTATTCTCAATGTGAAGGCAGGACTTCACCACCACAAGGACTGTGCATCTGCATCTGCAGCTGACAGATTGGTAAGGAGGAGGTCGAGTATGTTTTTCCCTCTTATTGGTTCCTTCAGCACCAGGTGCTAGACTGGGTCTGTGGCAATGTCATATAATCCCTGTGGGGGCAGGCCCTTCAGCCCAACAAGTCCATACTGAACCTCAGAGCATCCCACCCAGACCCAACCCACATAATCTACACATCTGTAAACACTACAGGCAATTTAGCATGGCCAATCCACCTACCCTGCATATTTTTGGACTGTGGGAGGAAACCCACGCAGACACGGGGAGAATGTGCAAACTCCACACAGACAGTCGCCCGAGGGTGGAATCGAACCGGGTCCCTCGTGCTGTGAGGCAGCAGTGCTAACCACTGAACCACTGTGCTGCCCTTTAGGGCCCGACCAGCTCAATCACTAGTACTGCTGCTGAGCCATTCTTGGTGTTGGACGTGGAATCCCCCACCCAGAGTATATTTTGTGCCCTTGCTATCCTCAGTGCTTCCTCAAAGTGTTGTCCAACATGGAGGGGTATTGATTCATCAGCTGAAGGAGGACGGTATGTGGTAATCAGCAGGAGGTTTCCTTGCCCATGTTTAACCTGAAGCCATGAGGCTTCATGGGATGTGGAGTCAATATTGAGGACTCCCAGGGCAAATCCCTCCTGACAGTATACCACAGTGCCACCTCTGCTGTGTCTGTCCTGCCAGTGGGACAGGACATACCCAGGGATGGTGATGGTGGTGTCTGGGACATTGTCTGTAAGCTATGATTCTGAGAGTGTGACTGTGTCAGGCTGTTGCTTAACTAGTCTGTGAGACAGCTCTCCCAATTTTGGCACCAGCCCCAGATGTCAGTGAGGAGAACTTTGCAGGGTCAACAGGGCTGTTTCTGCCATTGTCTTTTCCGGTGCCTAGGTTGATGCCAGGTGGTCCGTTCAGTTTCTTTGTTGAGGCTTCACAGCAATTGATAGAACTCAGCGGCTTGCTAGGCCATTTCAGAGGGCAGTTAAGGGTCAACCATATCGCTGTGGCTCTGGAGTGACAGGTGAGGGTGGCAGATTTCCTTCACTGAGGACATTAGTGAGCCAGATGATTGTTTCCGACAATTAACAATTGTTTCATGGTCATTAGATTCTTAATTCCAGATTTTTAAAATTGAATTCAAATTCCACCATCTGCCGTGATGGGCCTCGAAGCTAGGTCCCCAGAAAACTAGCCGAGTTTCTGGATTAATAATCTAGTGATAATAGGCCATTGCAGTTTTGGGCCCGTATCCAAGGAAGGATGTGATGGCCTTACAGGGGATCCAGAGTAGGTTCATCAGACTGATCCCAGGGATGGAGGGCTTATCATATCAGGATTGGTTGAGGACTCTGGGTCTGTTCTCGATGGAGTTTAGAAGGATGGGGGTGGAATCTTGTTGAAATTTATAGAATACCGAGAGGTCTGGATGGAGTGGACACAGGGAAGATGCCTCTAGGCATAGGATAGACTAGGAACTGAAGGCACAGCCTCAGACTGAAGGGATGATCCTTTAGAACTGAGATGAGGAGGAATTTCTTCGGCCAGAGGGTGGTTAATCTGTGGAACGTATTGCAGACACAGTGGGCTGCGGAGGCCAAGTCCTTGAATATATTTAAGACTGAGATAGATGGGTTCTTTATTAGTAAGGGGTTTGAAGGCTACCGGGAGAAGGCAGGAGAATGAGGTTGAGAAACATTTTATCCATGATTGAATGTCAGAGCTGACTCGATGGGCCAAGTGACCTAATTCTGCTCCTATGTCTTATGGTCTGATGGAGTATCAACAACAAAAAATTGAGTCTGAAAAGCACACTTGCATTACAAGCTTCATGCGTGGATTATCCAGGTTTTCCTCCTGAGTTTTTAAGCTTACTGCAATAAGCAGTTAAACTTTTCGGTGTATTCTGCTCGTGAACCTAAAATACACGATGCTTTGCTGAATACAAACTTCTTTGCGAAAACCCACTGCTGCAAATTAGGAGCTGTAAGAATGGAAATTACTTTGTGTTTGATTAAAACAGCTCAATGGCCAATTAATTCAGCATTTTGATTGGTTCATACTATATCCATGCTCATACTAGGTCTATACATACGTGAATATACACAAGTTAGGTTAACATTATGATGAAATACCTTAAATACGTAGCTTTGAGACAATATTGTAAACTGGCACCAAATGTAGTGACCTGGCCATGAGAATGGTATTTCCATTTGCTGCAGTGTCCATGGAAAAAAGATCACTTTAGAATGAGCCTTACTTCTAATGTAATTAGCACAAAATGAGATTTCCAATTGTTAATTTATCAGTGTCTCCTCCCGGCTAAAACATCAAAAAAGTAACTTAGCTCAAAAGACCATTTTCCTGACACAGAATTAACTAATTGTTGTGAAAATATGACACAAAATACATATCATAGAATAACACAGCATCTTCTGTGCAATTGTTTTATTTTCATGCAAGCTCTAACCAGGACCTTTTTGAAACAAAAAGGATTGGCTGAGGGTGGAGGATTGTGGAAACCATTTAGAATTTCTACAGAACTTTTTGTCTAGGGTGTTGTCAATTTTCTAAAGCATTCTCTTTGTGTATAGATGTCTGGTACCACATCGTGCAGGAGAAGACAAAACCACATACAATATAAATTGGAATAATTATAAAACATTATTTAAAAATACACTTCGCCCTTCGTAACCAGCCGAATGAATCTTTGTTTTTGGACTGGCACATTAAGCATTTTAGATTTTACATTCTTGAAGTCAGCCTCTCAGGAGGTTGGGTTAAATGACACTGCTCTTTGACCTTTCTGAATTCAGAGTCCTATAGTCTCCGCAAGGTCAGCCAGGCGGTCAAGCTGTTTTCCACTAATGCCCTCTATCAATAGAGACTGCAAACAGGGGGATAATCAGTTTCATCAGCCCTGGGGTCAGACAGGTGACAATCAACTAATGATCAAAATAATAAGCCTCTCATGACCAGTAGTTTCCCGTAACCTCACATAACTAGCCCAGTTTTAAAATGGTTTCAGATTGCCAGATTCTCAGATGACTGCTCTGACTGATAAAAATCTTCTTGCATTGCAGTTCCACAAAACTGATCATGATAAGAAAGAAATCAAATATAAAGTCTGGTGTGTTGTCGACTTCTTGTTAACATTTTGTAGAAATTAATCAAATAAAAACAAAATCGAAACATGTAGTTCAAGAGAAATGTGTGCACAATGTCAGATAATGAGGAGAAACAAACATGCTTGCATTTGTATAGTTTTTCCAAGACATTCCACAATTGACTGCAATGACTGAACACTTGTCCTATTGTCAGTTGCTTCCTGCTGTATTGGATCATAAAAATACACTCATTGCCTCAGGTGTAGATCAAAGTGCTGACAATCACTTCTGTATATCCCTTAGCTAAGTAATGGGGAGAAACTTGAAGCCAACTCTGACAACAATAACTCAGTAACTTTGTTAGAGAGGTGACGTATGTGAGTATGTTACGTGGTTGTTGGGTGGAGCTAATCTGCGACACAACCTAGTTAAATAACAAGTCAACATTGACAACGACAATATAACAGTGAATCATCACTGCAACAAGAACGTCAGTACCTCTGGATGGAGCAGGAAACTCGAAGACGAGGGGCACATTTCTGTCAAGTCAAGGCAAATTTCAGTACAAAATCATACTAATTGGCCAGGTTGTATAGAGAAGTAAACATTTGCCTAAATTAGCAGGATTCTATTTACCTTGAGTGAACTGGAGAAACTAATATTGCATTCTGACCACTGGCTGAGTCTAATCACTTCTGTAAATTAGCAAATTATATCATGTGTGTGATCTGTGACTCACTGGATTATTTATCACCATTACACCTGGAATTCATTTCTGTGGCATTACATGACCTCAGGTCAGGAGGCAGTCATGAACATCATTCTAACTGAACTGATTTTCTTTGCAATCAAACCATATTAATGTGTGGTATAGATCAAGTGAACTTAGCAGTGGATTTCATAAAGAATACAAGATGATGACCAATAATTTGTAAAGAAATAAATCAGAGTTTTTTCAGAATGACAAAGTTTTCACCTTTTACTTTGCTTTTTATTGCCATTACCTTCTTTTTCATGGCTTTCTTGTGTATTGTATACAGTTGCAATAAATGAGTTTATAATTTTATTGTATTTCGTGTCATGCAGAGAAAATCATGTCATGTTTAATATTAATCATATGTTTAAAATCATACTTTTTAGGAACCTTGATGTTTTTGATTATTAATTCTTGGCATAAGGGATTAATAGATGTTATGTTAATAGTTGAAATGCATCATCAATGATGTAAGAAGATGTGAGATCACATGGAAATGGGACCCAAGGGAAGAAAGTTCTAATAAGGTCCTCCTAAACCTCATCTCTAAATTAGTCATGAATGTTCATCTAATTACACTGAAATTGTTTCCAGTCCTTATCTAGGAGAAGCATCCAGAACTCAGCTGTGATATGTCCACATGACGCCATACGAACCCTTCATGGAGGATCCTAGCTAACCCCGATGGCAGCGAGAAAGTGAAACCGTCTGCTTGGCAGACGCAATCGAGAAAATGCCTACAACAATTGCAACAACTAGTAGGTATCAGTGTCCCACAACAGCACAGTAGAAATTGATAGAGCTCCGGAGAACATCTTAACTCTGTCAGAACCCCTACAACACTTGGATGGGCTTGACCAACCCAAACACCGGAGAAACTGGCTTCACCAATTCACTTGGACTGTCTCCAGACTCACTCAGAAACCAGAAAAGGATTGGGATCATGAGTTCCTGTGTTCAAACAGCAATTCTGCCAATCATCTTTTAAGAAGACATGAGATTGGTGAAGCAACTGCTCAATATGGGGAGGTCATTCAGGCCTTCGATTCAAGGAGAGGTATTCAGAAACCGGGGAACCAAGGAGACTGCACCAAACTTAGTTTCCTTTACTAATTACAACATTTCTGCCTGTTGGTTAATCATAGAGATGGCAAGGCCATGGAATTTCAGTCCATGGTGGATGACTTCGACGGCTCTGCAAGTCTCATGGGGAACTCCATTCTTGCAAAATAGAATGCAAACAATGACTTTTTTGCCAGATCCCATTTGATAAAGAATCTCAACTACTGAACAACCTTTATTACTCCCTTCAGAAGATACTGCCTTAATCCTCTACCATTAGGGACCACCACAGTACCCAAAATCTTCCAAAGCACCACAATTCCATCGAGACCCTCCAATGTGCCAGTGCATGCCATCTGGTGATATTCTTACTCATGGCTGCACCATGTGGAGTACGATGCATCATACATCAAAAGGGACTTAATAAGATAGATTTTTTTTAAACCAATCTGCTTAACAAAAGTGGCCCAGGAGAGTAACCAATCAAAACCTAGTGCATTCAAAGCAGCTAATACTAATGGTAGACCTGGGATTTATTTAGGAAGTAGCAACAGATGATTAAAAAGCTAACAAAGAGAAAGAAAATTGATTTTGAAAGTAAATTGGCAAGAAATATAAAACCAAACAGCAAGAGCTTCTATGAGTACATATAAAAAAGGAGTAGCTAAAGTAAGCATTGGAGGATACAACTGGAGAATTAATAACAGGTAACAAGGAAATGGAAGACTATGAAAAGCAATATTTTGCATCAGTCTTCACAGCTGGGTCCACTATAAATAGCCCAAAGATAACAGATACCAAGGTATTTCAATGGGAGGTAAGATCTTGTAACAGTCTCTATAAGGAGTGATAAATCCTCACCAATTCTCTCCCTTTCACAGATGGGGAATGACCTTGTTGTGATTGATCACAGAGGGTCCAGAGCTGCCTGAAGCCCCAGTGACAAGTACTGTATATAGCCCATCTCCTGGGTCCTGGTGGCAAAACTGACAGCAACATCCTGTTAATGGAAAATAATACTCACCTACCACCGAATAATGGGAACTTGTACATACCTTTTCTTTCTTCCATATGAAACAGGGAGAATGTATCATGGAGACTGCCAGTCTCCACTACATTTCCATATCAACACCCTGACCTAGTCTGAGAACTAAGATTGACACTTGACTGTTCTTACTACATCTCCATGTCAATGATGGTCCAACAAACAAGCATTTTTTTCTCATACTGTATAAATTGATGTCCCTTTTATCCACAACTGTTTCTTGTGTCTTTGCTCTGACGAATGCAAGATAATGAACTTCAATTTCTAGTCTCCTTTTCGCACTGTTTAAGCTCTGTACTACCAATTCATTATCTACCCATATCCCTTTTTAGCCTCTGTATGTCCCCTTCACAACTTACTATCCTACCTATTTTAGTATTGCAAATTTAGTAAATATGCCTTCAGTCCCTTCATCTAAATCATTGAGATTAATATTTGTTTTGTATCACAGATATTGAGTTTTGCTGAAAAAATGTTTTGTTGCAGCTTTTCTTTTTGCATCCATCAGAACAGTTCACAAGAAAAGGCAGAATTTTTTTTGGCTTGATAACATCCTTCTAGAAGTGGCGAACATCTCTCATGTTGCTATTTTCATTGTAGTAGCATGAAACAGTTATCTTAACCTATTGCTCAAATCCTGAGATACTTGACCCTTCCAGGGTAATCTCAGGCAGTTATAGGAACTGAGAAGTTCTGCCTACCACACAAATTGAACAATCTGATATATGAATTTCAGTGCCAGTATGATGCCAGGTATGTAGGCAACACACCCCAAAGTCTACCAGATTGTATCAAACAGCATTTCCCTTTAGCTGTTTGCAGCAAGCAAGGTAACCAATATATTGAAACAATTTGTGCTTACAAAACTCAAAATACAGTGGTCAAATTAGATGTGTTTCCATGATAGGATTATTTAGTGAATGTTATTCAAAGAATGTGAAGAATTATGGTGACAACCAATCTGTGATTATCAGTTGGGTCCATAGCGTAATGTACTTGCACATACTGGAAGCTAGATATATGAAGACATGGGACCGTATTCTTTGCAGACAAAAAGGACATGTGCACGCTGCACCTGTTTCAATCCAACACAACAGGTCAGTCATCTCTGCTGCCTGGTTTAAACTTTAAACGAAGCTTAGGAGTTAACTGTCAGTCATTATCCAACTGACAGATTTCCCCATTGCAATGCATCTACTAAAGTAGGATTAACTCCTCATTCAAGCATCACTGTCGTCTCATACAATATTAATACTGTTTTCCCTTTTCATTGGCAGTCTTAGAAATTGCCCTGATCTGTGCAAGACAAAGTTTCAACAAAAATCTGTTCTGAAATGTTGCTGGATCCAAAATGTTAACTCTAATTTCTCTCCACAGACGCTGTCAGACCTGCTGAGATTTATAGAAATTTCTCTTTTTGTTTCAACAAAAACATTTTTTTTTAAGCAATACTCATGAGGTAAATTACAAATAACTGCGGTCCCTGCAGCACTCCATGTGAAACATCATGCCAATCTAAAAATTACTCATTTACAACGATTCTGTTTCCTGTTAGCTAACCAATCCTCTATGCATGCTAATATATCCCCTTTCATTAGGTGGGTGCTTTTATTTAGTGTAACAACATTTGATGAGACATTCTCTTCAAATGCTTTCTGGAAATTTAAGTACATCACATCCATAGGTTCTCATACCTATGATTCTTGTTACTTCCTCAAAGATCTATTATTTTCTAAAATTTGCTATTTAACAATTCAATTGGTCAATCGAATTTTGGAATGTTAAAACAAATTGATGCATTATTTCAGCAGTCACACCCCAAGCTGCAGTCTACCAGGGCCCAGGAACTTTCACAGGACATTTTCCATGGTGATTGTTTCATGTACCTCCCTGCCTTTCACCTCCTAATCCAGAATTATTTTATGGATATTATTTATATCCTCAAAGTGAAAACAGGTGCAATAATATCTGTTCAATTCATCCATCATTTATTTGTCATTAACAACTCCTAGTCTCACTCTCTAGAGGCCCAACACTTATCTCATTTGCTCTTTAAGTTTGTAAATATCACAGAGATCCTTCCTATTTGCTTTTAGATTTACAGCTAGCTTTCTTTTGTACTCTATTTTCTTCCTGAATATTAATCTTTAGGCCATTCTTTGCTGTTCTTTACATTCTGTTCAAACTTCTGACCTGCCAATCATCTTTGTGGAATGAGATGCTTGTTTTCATACTAAAATAAAACAAAGCTCTGCAGTTGCTGGAATTCTGAAAAAAAAACAGAAATTGCTGGAGAAACTCAGAAAGTCTTTATAGAGAAAACAGAGTTAATGTTTAGAATCTAGTGATAGCTTCAGGAGTTCTTCAGAATTTTCTCCAGCAATTTCTGTTTTTACTTACTTTTACAATTTGATGCTATATTTAACTTCCTTCATTAGCCACAATAGTATGCCCATCCCTTAGATTCTCTCTCTCTCACTGGAATCTATACCTTCTGGGTATTCTGAAATATCTCCTTTAATATCAGCCATTACATCTCTGCTGACCTCTCGTAACCTAATTTCCCAGTTAACTTTAGCTGGCTCTGTCTTCATGCCCTCATAATTGCCCTTAATTAAAAAGATTAAAATGCTAGTCTCAGATCCACTTTTCTCCCTCAAACTGAATGTGAAACTCAATTATACTATGATCACTACTACCTTGAGGTATCTTCACTAGGAGGTCATTAATTAATCTGGCTTCGTTGCACAGGACCAGATCTAGATCTGGCCTGCTCACAGGTTAACTCTAGAATGTGTAGCTGTTCCGAAAACTCTGTGAACTCATCATCCAGGCTACCTTTGCCAAACTATTCATGCAATCTACACCTAGATTAAAATCACCCATGATTACTGCCATAACATTTTTTCCAAAAGCCCTCATTGTCTCTTGCAACATATCACATCCAATAGTCTGCTTACTGGTAGGAAGCTTACAAAACAACTCCACAAATGACTTTTCTTTTACTATTTCTCATTTCTACTCAAAGCAAGTTCTACATATTAATCTCCAGAACTAAGGTCATCTCTCATGTTTTTATCAATATTAATGTTAATTAATAGTGTTCGATCTTTTCTTAGCTTCTTGTTTTTTCCTCAATTTATCCTTGAATATTGAGGTCCCAGTCTTTGTTGTCTTGCAGCTACATCTCTGTAATAGTTACTAGATCATACATACTGATTCCTGTTTGTGCTGTCATAGAGTCATACAGCACAGAAGCAGACACTTTGGTCCAACTTGTCCATACCAACCACATATCCAAAACTGATCTAGTCCCATTTGCGTGCATTTGGCCCATATTCCTCTGAACCCTTCCTATTCATGTACCTGTCCAAATGACTTTTCAATGTTGTAACTGTACCCACTTTCACCACTTCCTCTGGTAGCTCATTCCATACATGCACCGCCCTCTGTGTGAAAAAGTTGCCCCTCAGGTCCCTTTTAATTCTTTACTCTCTCACCTTAAACTCTAATTTTGGACTCCACTATCCTAGGGAAATGACCTTGGCTATTCACCTTAACTGTGCCTGTCTTGATTTTATAAACCTCTGTAAGGTTACCCCTCAGCCTCCGATACACTAAGGAAAGAATCCGTGTATCCAGCCTTGCCTTATTACTCAAACCCTTGAGTCCCAGCAACATTCTTGTAAATCTTTTTCTGTACCCTTTCTAGTTTAACAACGTCCTTCCTATACAGCTGCAAAATGACATCCCAACTCCTGTACTCAATGCTCTGACTAAGAAAGGCAAGCATGCCAAATAACAACTTCTTCACCCTATCTACCTGCGACAACACTTTCAAGGAGCTATGTACCTGCACCCTAAGGTCCCTCTGTTCAACAACGCTCCTCACATTTTTACCCATAAGTGTGTAAGTGCTGCCCTGGTTTGCCTTAGCAAATATAACACCTCACATTTATCTAAATTACACGCCAGCTGCTACTTCTTGGCCCATTGGCCCATCTGATCAAGATCTCATTGCACTCTTAGATAACCTTCTTCGCAGTCCATTATACCGCCAATCTGAAATTCAGCTGTTTTGTTATGAATGTTATGTGCTATTAGATACAGAGCCTCTATTTCTGCCTTTTTACTATTTTGCAACCATTAGCCTTATGTAGTGATGGAATCATAGTTTTGTTTCTTTTGTGCCTTCTTACCAAACTCTGATCATCAGTTCCCTACTGCTAACTTGCTGTTATGTCACGTCTTGTATTGTCTTGTCTTGTGTAGTTTATTTCTTACAGCTTACAAACTTGATCCCTCACCCCAATATTTAGTTTAACATCTCAGTTATGTGTTTAGTCAGAACACCCAGGCACAGTTCAGGTAAAGACCGTCTCGACAGTACAAATCCTATTTTGCCCATTACTGGTACCAGTGCCCCATGAATCCAAATCCATTTCTCCCACACTGATCTTTGAGTCACGTGTTTAATTCTGTAACATAATTTCTCCTATGCCAATTTGCTCGTGACTCAGATAGCAATCCAGAAGTTATCATCTTTGAAATTCTGCTCTTTGCTTTAGCTGCCTAAGCTCATAGTTCCTAAGCAAAACCTTTTTCCTAGTTCTACCTATGCTCCACTTCTCATTGCAAATTCCTCTCCAGCCTGGAGCAGATGTCCTGAACTCTAGCAGTGAGCAGGCAACACAAGCATCTGGACTCTTGTTCTCAGCTACAGAGAACTGCTCCTATTCCTCTGACTATACTGTCCCCTCCTCCCACTACACTTATCAACTCCCCCTTCCTACAACATGGTCACATAAGCAGTCTGCACATCCACCCTATAACCATAGCTATCAGCCATAAAAGGCTGCAAGAAACAACTGGACAATTTCAAGGGATGAGGCTCCTCCAATCCTACCTTCTCGGTCCCCATATGTGCCTCTTTTGTGGTCACACCCTAACTGTCCCTGTCCACTGATCAAACTAGAAGACCCTGAAGACAAAAAGTGTCCAAGTAACTCCCTCTTCCTGATGTGCCAACAGTTTGGCCTTAGCTCAAATGATTCTGAGTCAAAGCTTCTCAAACTACAGGCGTGTTTTCCTGGATCACACCAACATCCAGAAGATTCCACACGACACAGTTGCAATGCATTAACTGCTTTACCATCTTTATTATACACTTTTTTTCTTAATTTATGATTAATAAACCCTATCTTTCCCAAAAAGCTTCACTATCACTAATAAAATTTACCTTGCAATTACTAAGAAAATTGTGGTAGCCTTGAGAGATAAAGTAGCAAATTACTCACCAACTAATCATCTAACTGTTTCACTGTAATGACAGACTTGTTCGTTCCTCTGGACTGAATAAAATAAACAAGACAACCTCTTCCCAGACTGATTCTGAACTTATTGCCTCCTATCTCGGCATTGGCTTTACAGTAGGTTAGGCTACCAACACCTACTAAAATGGTGTGGAAGAGTCACCAATCTCCTACCATTTCCTCAGGTTTTCTCATGATTCTCCCACTAAAGTTATGGCCAGTAAACCCAGTGAAAACTTAACCCCACTGTTTAAGCTTACATATACAAAATGGCCAGAGGGACAAGTAGAATTTGTTGAACTGGACTGTAACTGAGAATCAACACAAGAGATTAAAGACAATTGATGAAAGAAAAGAGGGACAAAACAAACACATTTCCTGATCTTTTATAATCTGGTACCAATTTATCCTTCAAAAAGAAACAATGTAGTCTTTCACATTCATTTGGAATGGTTTAAAATTGTAACCCATTTTATGTGAGCTGGTTTCCTTTTTTTAGCCATTAATCACAGCTAAAATCCCCTGATGTTGACAACCTTCCAAGCTTCTTTGGCCAAGTCAGACACAATGTAGTTGTGAAAATAACTGTCTATAATCCAACAACAGTTATGTTCCACAAGGCCATCTGGTGAGGCAATGGATCAGAGTATGTTGTAAAGTAGGGAATTTGCCTTGGATTTGATTTTTCTGCCATGTTCAGCTCAAATAATCTTTACTTTTCATCCAATTTGGGCTAAGAGTGATCAGAAATTGCTAGATGTAAACAGTGACTATAAATGAAGAAAATGTTCAGTTTTCCCACTCTCATCATTTTTCATTTTGATAAGTGCTAAAACCCCCTCTACATTCTGCCTATGCCTTCCTCTGAGGTTATTATGTTGAAATAATTTATGAAGCTCATCGAAATTTTGTATGTGCATAATTTCCACATCTGCTTCCGTTCGCAAACTAAAGGAACATCATGTCACATTGCAGCTAGCTTTCCACTTTTCTCATTTCTTGGAATTTCTCCCACAGAACAGTAACTGTAACTATCCATGTTACCATACAGGCACAAGGCTTGCACCAAAATAGCTGCCTACTCAGCTGAACCTTAACACAACATGCAGAAGCATAACCAATATTCTCATATTAAACAGAAGACTTCAGCAATATTTATTCTTGAAACAGTTAAATATTTCTTGTACGATGTATACAATTTGTTGAAGGGATTTTGATCAATAGACACCTATTGAATCTCAAGATTAGCAACATAATTTTTGTGCCTCAGTTCATGAAATGTTCAGATAGATGTGCTTAACAGCATCGTTTTAGGCTAAAACCCTTTGCGTAACTCTGATCACATCCATTGATCAACATGCTAAACACAGCAAATTCTTACTACATATTTTTCTTTTAAAGGAAATGACAGGGCCTCCGTGCCAGCTCAGATTGAGGTGATATGATTAATTCTGGCAGACCAGTGTTATCAGCCCAAGTCTGGGATTAGAGGCAAGAGTGGAGGTGGGTTGGGGAGGATAGTTTTGCAGCTGTCACAGGCCAGCATGGCTAGTGGTTCTGGTAGAAGTTTTATTTTAATTCTGCCACTAGGCAGTGCAATTGATAACTCGGAAGAGTGCGTTAAGATTTTAAATTCCTCCACAATTACACTAAATGCCAGAAATACAACATTTAGTACTGTTCTTGCAGAGTCAGGGGAAATAATGTGATTTTTCTCATTTGCACCTCATTCTGGTATCAAACATGTGAGGTGGTCAGTGAGGAGATTCCTGCTGTAAAGACCAAACAGTCCCATTTTACAAGCAAGTGTTGAACAGTGAGATGAGATTCTCACCAGTGAACAGCAAGAGACATATTTGCACAGGTTAGCGTGTATTAACGTCTCATTGTTACATCAACCTGCCTCATTAATGTGCAGTTTCCCATTTTCACGTCCGTCAGATAGAAACTAGACAGTGACAATTCCCGATATAAAAGTCAGAGCTGGTAGCTCCAGCTCATTGTTGGAGGTCAAGAGGAGCAGCGGTCACCATCGCCTCAGCGCACTCACAAACAGGCAGTGGCTGCTCTTGCCCTCCATCCATCAGGGCCTCCAGGTCCCTGTTGACAAAGCAGGATGCCAATTTCTGGCGTGTGTGTGGCAATTGACGGGGACCATGTAGGATAGCTGTGGACTGCTAGCTTCTGATGGGGTGTACGTCTGGGCTTTTGACATGATGCCAGCACCAGGAATGCCAGGAGGGCCCTATAGTGGCCCATACCTCTGCCTGTAGTGAGTGGGAGACTACAACAAGCAGGGCTCTACAAGGGCACTGTGCAGAGGCAATGAAGCAATTTTGGGAATATAGTGTGAGAAATCCCATTAGGTTTTACAGGGAGAAACCTCCATGAAGCTACCAAAATCAACACCTAGCTGATTTCTGATAAGATTCAGCCCTTGGTCTCTTGGTTAAAGAAAGGGCATGTGATAAAACATCAAAAGGTATTGTGGAGCAGATAGCTTGGTATTTCAAAAAAGTACAAGAGCCAGTCAGAGGCTGGGTGTTCTACAACTCCTCACCCCACCAGACGTTGTCTACCATCTACAAAACAAAGGTAGAATGCTGCATTTACCTGAATGAGTGCAGCTCTAACAACAGTCGAGCAGCTTAATACAATGAGTCAAAGTAGCCCATTGGAATGAAACCCCAGTCACCATATTAAGCATTCACGTTTTGCATCATCAGTGCACTGTGGCAGCAACATGTGCCATCTACAAAGCGGAATATAGTAACATACCAAGGCTGCTTGGACCCCATCTTCCAAATGTGCAATCCCAACCACCCAGAAGGACAAGTTAAGCAGATCTATGGCAACACCAACATCTACCAACTCCCCTCTGTCACGTACCATCCTATACCATTACTGGGTCCAAATCCTGGAACTTTCTCTCCAACAGCACCATTGGTTATTCTATGGCACACAGACTGCAGTGGGTCAAGGCAGTATCTCCCCATCACCTTCCAAAAATTCACTACATCCATTGGATTTTTCCCATCTTCAATGCCTTTTACTTCTTCAAAGAATCTTAAAGGACTGACAAGCACAATTGTCCAATTTTTTAAAAAATGGCGACTTGTAATTGCTTTTTGTTTGGAAGTACAGTAATCTCATGTCTGTTTAAAGGCTCTTAGGAAAAAAATATGATTCTTTCACTAGAAATATATCAGGGTTATGGGGGAAAAGGCAGGAGTTTGGCACAAACTCAAAATGCTCACAGAGCCAGTGCTGACATGATGGGCCAAATGGCCTCCTTCAGCACCATAACATTCTGAGATTCTGATACTCTGTGAAACTAAAGGTGCTTACCTATCTAGCCTGGATTAATGCCTCCTTTTTCAAAATGGTTACAAGAGCTACTCTCCAGTCATTTGCTATTTATTCATATTCAATTAATTGAAAATCTTCCATCTGTAAAAGATGGAAATGCAGTCTCCAAGTTTGCTAGGGTCGGTTGAGTTCTTCTGCTGAGTTTCTCCAGCAATTTCTGTTTTTGTTTCTGATTTTCAACATCTACCAGTTCCTGTTTTTTTTTTCCTCCAGCAATTACCTTTTTTAAATATTTTTACTCACTCGCATTAAACGGGTGTCACTGGCTGGCCAGCATTTATTGCCCATCCCTAGTTGCCCTTGAGAAGGTGGTGGTGAGCTACCTTTTTGAACTCCTGCAGTCCATCTGCTGTGGGTGGATCCACATTGTCATCAGGGAGAGAATTCTCGGATTTTGGCCCAGTGACAAGAAAGGAATGGCAATATATTTCCAAGTCAGATCATGAGTGTCTTGGAGGGGAACTTGCAGGGGTGTTATACTGAGCATGGTGGAGGAAGTGGATGCTTGTGGACGTGTATCAATCAAATGGGCTGCTTTATTTTGGTTGGTGCTTGAGAATTATTGGAGCTGCACTCATCTAGGCAAGTGGGGAGTATTCCATCACATTCCTGACTTGTGCCTTGTAGATGGTGGTCAGGCTTGACAAGTCAGGAGGTGAGTTACTTGCCGCAGTATTCCTATCCTCTGAGCTGCTTTTGTAGCCACTGTGTTTATGTGGTGAGGCCAGTTCAGTTCCTGGTCATTGGTCACCCCCAGGATGTTGATAGTGATGCTAAAAGCATTGGATGTCATGGGACGGGTGTGTCTTTTATTGGAGATGGTAATTATCTGGCAGTTGTGTGATGTGGATGTTACTTTCCACTTGTCAACCCACACCTAGAAATTGTCAGGTCTTGCTGCATTTGGACATGGTTTGCTTCAGTATCTGTGGAGTGTTAAGAAAAAGTGGAAAGGTGAAAAAGAAATGATTTAAAAGTTATCCATAAAAATGGATGAGAGAAACTTAATTCAAAACACTCAAGACAAAACATACCTAGAATGATAACAGGGAGTTGAGGAGTAACGGGGAAGTTGGGAATGTGATCAGATCAGCCATGATCTTCATGAATGATGGAACAGGCTTGAGGGGCCAAATGTCGTAATCCTGCTTCTAATTCACATACTTGTAGAAGCTGTACAAATGCTTCAGTGTTTTCCATCACAGCACTGGCCTCCTTATTGCATGCTTATTTTACAATGTTACTTCTGAAGTTTCTTTGAAATCTGGGAGCTTCCTGTGGCATTACTTATTTTATTTTGTTTCAAAACATTCATAAGTCTAAGATCAAAATAAATCAGACAGAGAATGAGAGGAGCAATCTGTTCTTGTGCAAGCGAGAATCAATAAGATATTACTAGCATAGAACATCCGAAGCAGAAATTGATTGATGGAGGCATGGACATTGATACCTGTTGCAGATACAACTCTTGTGCTTGTTACAAAACTCAGTTTCCGATTCATAAGCCTTCAAAATTTGACCCTCTGCTGAAAAACTTGGGTTTGCATTCCTACCGGCCAAGGCAAACAATAAACCTTTCTGCCATTGAATAGACCATGCAATTACTGATGTGCATGCCAATGTGTTACAATCTCCATCGAGATCACTTTTAAAGAATCTTAACAACCAGTGATTTACTGAAAGGATGAAGCTGCAAGATTCCGCAGCTTAAAACAAATTAATTTTACTGTAAAAGAATCATGGAAAGCAAACACCAAGTCAACATTGTCCAAAGCACTTATTTATACTTTACATTAAAAGCATGATAAAATTGCAGATATTTTGGACAAAAATTTGCAGCTTTAACATTTTGAGTCAGGTCTGACTCTTCTCCAGAACTCTAATGATATTACTGAACTGCAGTCATAGTATCTGAAGCTCACCCAGCACAATGAATGTCAAAAATGAATGTATCAAAGAATGGGTGTTGATTATTGCAAAGTGAACTTGGTAATGAAAGTAGACTCAAATCTAATCTTACTCCAAGATTGGAGGACTGCATTAAACTAACTGGATGCACATGATTCGTCACAAAAATCGACTTGCTAAACTCATTGGCAAATTCCATTTACTGACAAAGCTGATGTAATATCAACAATTTAAGCACAGTATGGACTTCATCAGCACGTTGTTTGGAGTGAAAAATACACCAATGTTCCAATGATTAGTCATTGCAAGTACTATTGTTAATGTGACATAGAAATATAATTAACATTAGTTTTCGATGGATAAGGAAAATGCCTCTTAAAAGATACACTTTTGTTCTTCTTTTGGGGAAGCTGTGATGGATGGTGTGAGATTAATATATATTTTGATATCATTTATTTGCTGTTTGGATTTTGAAATTGTAGCCCTTGGGTTTTGGTCTGTGTATATGAGGAGGTTTAATAATTAACTTGTATCTCTTAGAACATGTGTATTTTTAAACCAGTATGAGAACAAGAATTCCTGGGGTAATAATGGGAATTTGTTGGTATTGTGACAGAATAAACATCGAAGAGCATTAGCTTGCTTTCAGTTAGGAGGATCAGGAATTTACTTTTCTTTACCTGGGGTTAAAATCTCATACTTTGGAAAACTTCTGGTTTTTCAGTTGGGAGAAGTCCTGGTTGAAGTAAAATGTGTTAGACAGTTACTCCTAGAGAAAGGAATTAGTTCAAGAAAGTTAGGAAATGGGTTACCGCAGTGTAAGGGTAGTTTTGAAAATTCCAGCCAAAAGTGTTTGGTTACAGCTCTGAATGGGTTATTTGAAAATGAGAGAGTTTCAGCTCAGTTGTGCGAAATCTTGAGGAAGAGGCTATCAAACTTAAGACTGTGAACTGAAAGAGGCAGCAAAGAGTAAAGCACTTTCTTGAGTTCATGGGAAAAAGAAGTCATTAATTCCAGATGCAGACAGAAATTAATGAACCATCCATTGTTCATAATCTCAATGAAATGTAACAAAATGTAAAGATCTGTCACCCCCTGCAACTGTGCTAGGCACTGACTGATCAACAAACTCAGCAGGTCTGGCAGCATCGGAGAACAGAGAAACAGAATTAGTGTTCCATATCCAGTCGAAGGCTTTTTCAGAATTTTTTCCACGTTTGACGAATTCTGAAGAGTCATACCAGACTGGAAACTTGTTTCTCTGTCCACAGATGTCTCCAGGTTTTTTTCAGATTTCCAGCATCGACTGTATTTTGCTTATATTACAGACTGATCCTTGGTGTTAGAAGTCATATGACACCAGGTTATAGTCCGAAGAGATTATCAGTTCGGTGGGGCAGGAGCAGGCGGAGACAATGGGTCGACAGGGTCAACAGGTTTATTTGAAATCACAAGCTTTTGGAGCGCTGCTCCTTCATCAGGTGAAGGCAGTGCTCTGAAAGCTGTGATTTCTAATAAACCTTTTGGACTATAACCTGGTGTCATGTGACTTCTCACTTCGTCCACCCTAGGCCAACACTGGCACCTCCACATCATGATCCTCAGTGGACTTTGGGAAAAGAGAAAACTCTAAACATAACAACTCTTGCTGCAGATGTTGTTGCAAAATTTGACATTGTTGATAAGTGTACCAGACATGCATCATCTCAGCCTTACTTCAGATCCTGCGTTCGAACTGTCTACACCATAACTTTTAGCTGTACTGAGTATTGAGAAAATGGGATTTTCTGAATTTATTTATCGATATCAGATTCAGTAATGTGTTTGCTGAGAAAATAATGTGCAACCCAATAAGCCATTAGATACTAAATAAAAACCAAAAGAACTGCGGATGCTGTAAATCAG
>NC_063332.1:77650868-77672020 GCF_021869965.1 Rhincodon typus
ACCTGCTGAGCTTTTCCAGCAACTTTGTTTTTGTAGCCATTAGATACTATTTTAAAACAAAAGCACAAATTTCAATCAATTTGCCTGGCTAAATAGCATGCACTTGTAAACAAAGCCAATTATAGACACTGACCTGCTCTATTTCATGATTCCATGATTGAGAACAATCTCTGTGCCTCAATAAACTCTATCTGAACTTGACATAGCAACAGAGGTTAAAGATCTGTCCTGAAAGAGTCAATCTTAGAGTAAGAAGCTCTGCTACAACATTTGTACTTTGTCAGCTAAAGCTGGTCTCCTTGGCCACAGGACAGAATAAATATATCTTCAAAATATTTTCACAGGTGAAGCTATCCAATAAAACCCATATGATTTAATTTTTTGCTAACCATGCATACAAACACAAGTAAAGCATGGCTGTATTATTTCCCAATAATCAGATACAACATTTGTTATATAAATTTGTACTGATTTCATCATAATTCATCAAGGAATACCCACTAACCTAGGATGCACACTGTGTGCTGCTAGTAAAGCCAGTTATCCAGAACACAATAAAAGGTGGCCTGTGATCTTCTCAGCACACATTTCGGGAAAAAATGGTGTGATGTGAAGGTGACTTAAATACTAACCTGGAGTTTTTTTTAAAACGAATGGTCAAGATAAAAGATGCTTGCTGTGGGGAATCTAACACTTAGATTTCAGACAGTGTCAGTATTAAGCCAAGTTGTGTATAACTCAGTTGGGTATTCAATAAAGTAACACTAGCTACACTCTCAATACAATGCCAGTAAAATTGATGAATTGGAGATAACTATACTTAATGATTTTGAAGAGGTAAATTTTGAAAACTGCACTGGAGTTTCAAAAGATAGTAATGAAATCCTGATGCTTTACTTTCATAGTTTTCATATTGAAAGGCTGGATCTACCTTGTAATCACTTCCAGGAACCTATTATTCTCTGTTTAATGACCAATAACCGATGAGCAAATCTATTTTCAGCTTTGAACCCAAATTGCCACATAATGCAAGACAAAAAAAATTCTACATTTCAACTTCCCTTGCATTTTTCACCCTTTTGTTACTAAGATTTAAATAAATGTATAAATTAGCAAAGACCCGTTAAGCATTAGACAAGTCATCAGTCTGGGAACTAACACATATGTACTTGCGACAAGCAAATTATGTTGTAGTTCTTGTGTGCATCTGGTCTGGCTGGTTCATTTCTGGGTGTTTTTTTTAAAAAAAGTAATTGCTTCTCAAAGTTCAAGCTAATTGTTAATGCTCGATAGAGCAAGATTGTTCCTTCCAGTAAAGGAACAGGCAGAAACTGCTGCTTATTATTAGCTACAGTCAGAAACACCCACTCTTCTTGTACAGACTTGCATGCTGAATCATGAAGAAGTAGGCAAAACAGGTACTGCCCGAGAGTTTACAAAACATAATGTCAATCACTCGGAGGTAGCAAGAACTGCAGATGCTGGAGTCAGAGACAATACAGTGTGGAGATGGAGGAACACAGCAGGTCAGGCAGCATCAGAGGAACAGGAAAGTTGAAGAAGGGTCCTGACCCAAAAAGTCAACTTTCCTGCTCCTCTGATGCTGCTTGGCCTGCTGTGTTCATCCAGCTCCACAATGTGTTGTCTCATACTGTCAAACACAAAACTTATATTAGTTCATGCAGGACTTGGATGTCAGCAGCAAGACTAGCATTTATTGCACATCACTAATTCCATTGAGATAGTGAGGAGCTGGTGTTTTTGAAGTACTACAGTCCACATGATACAGACGTGTCACAGGGAGGGAGTTCCAGGTTTTTGACACAGCAACATGAAGGAATGGCAATGTATTATTTCCACCCCTCACGTGACTCAGCCAGAAACTTGCTGATGCTCGTGTTCCCATTTGCTTCTAACTGATAGAGGGCATTGGGCTGTAGGGTGCTGCTGAGAAACCCTGGGTGAGTGCTGCAATGCATTTTGCATGTGGTACACATTGATGCTACTGTGTGTCAACAGAGGAGGGAGCACATCTTTAATGGCAGTGAATGCTTTGCTTTGGATAGCTTCAAGTTCCAACTTTCAGGTTGGAGCTGCACCCACCGCAACAAGTGAAGAACGTTCTATCATGTTCCTAACTTGCAGTAGATGAATTGGTTATCCCACAATTCCCACTCTAGGACTTGGATCTTCCAGCCTCAGTATTTATTTGGTTGGTCGAGTTGGGTTTCTGGTCAATAACTTTGATATTAATGGTGAAAGGTCCAGTATGGAAATGCCACTGATTATCAAAGAAACGGATAGAGGCTCTCTTCATCATAGAATCCCTACAGTGCAGAAGCAGGCCATTCGGCCCATCAAGTTGACACTGACCCTCCAAAGAGCATCGCATCCAGGCCCACACCCTACCCTATTCCTGCACTTCCCACCCTAGACAACTATAGCAATTTAGCACAGCCAATCAACCTAACCTGCACATCTTTGGGCTGTGGGAGGAAACTGGAGCACCCAGAGGAAACCCACGCAGACACGGGGAGAACACATCGGTGGGAAATGATCCTTGATGAAGCAGCTATAGATGGCTGGGCTTAGGACACCAACCTGAGGAACTCCTGCAGAGATGTCCTGGAGTTGAGAATGATTGACCTCCAAACGACCACAAACTTCTAGCTTTGAACGAGGCATGACTCCATCCAATGAATTGGATTCCTGTTGACTCATTTTGCCAGGGTTCCTTGATGTTATATTTGGTCAAATGCTGGCTTGATATCAAAGGCAGTCCTCTCACCTCACGCCTGAAATTCAGTTCTTATCCACATTTGGACCAATGCAGTGGTGCGGTCAGGAGCCAAATAGCCCTGTTGGAATCCAAACCGAGCACTTGTGTGCTGCTTATTGCCGAGCAAGTGCCACTTGATAACACTGTCAGTAACTCCCTCCCTTTATGGACAGGGTAAACCTAGACAATTTTCCACATTGGTCTGACCAATGTTGTTTTGTAGCTGTACTAGGACAATTTGTGTAGGGGAGCAACGAGCCCTGGAACACAAAACCTCTGCATTGCAGTTGCAACATTGACAGGGCCGATATCCTTTGCAGTATCTAGTGGAAAAGCCACTTCTTGAAATCATGTGGAACACATTGAGTTGACTGAAGAATGGCACCTGTGATGGTACAACGATAGGATCATCCACTTGGCACTTTTGGCTAACGATGGCTACAAGATTCAGCCTCTTCCTCATCCACAATTCCCCCACCTCCCATTCCCAATGTATGGATAAAGTCAATAGGCAATATGGCCTATTCCATAGCACTTGATTAAAATTCCAAAATGTCACACAATTCTTCAATGAAACTAAAGTGCCAGAAGTTTACTCTTTCCACGCTGTAAGCATCATGCCTTAGCATCGGTAACAGGCACTGAACTGCTCATAGGCTTCTGCCAGTTTCACTCAAACTTAAATTTTGCATTCTGATTTTCCTTCCTTCCAGGATAGGCACCATCTCTAAAGCAACCCAATTAAGTTCAGTATGAATAACATAATGAGTCTGCTTCCTTTTGATAAACCTTTTAGAAAAGGAATATTCATAATACATTTGCAACAAAGATGATTTATGTTTTACCACTCTTTTTTGTGGGAAAGGATTGTGGTATTCCCAGAATTTATTCTTAGTTTTTATTGTTGCCTAGCACTAATCTTTACAAATTTACATATTGTTGGCTTGAACATGAATTTGGAATCAAGAATGGAAAGTTTCGATAAAGAATAAACCGACATATTGAACTGTCTAGATGTGCTCACCTTCAAAAGCACTGAGGTTTCTGTCTGAACACCAGACTTAAATAGTAAGACAAAATAATGATAAATAAACAAAGGCACGTTGTCAACAAATGACATCCTAAATGATATTACAAAGGAAAATTTTCTCTTTATCCTTCTTAACATGGTTGACCACATCGTTTTTCTCTACTGTCATGATGTTCCGATATGGTCCAAACATGATACTGTTCTCATCTGGTTCCATCCTTATCCAACTGAACATAGCCACAGAGGCTCCTGCTCCCACACTACTACATCTCGTGCCCTCTAAAGATCTATCCTGTGCTCCCAGCATCCCCAATTTCTCTCCGACATGCAGCCTTTAGGGAGATCATCTGAAAGCGCAGTATTAGTTTTCACACCGATGACACCCAGTTGTCCACTGCTGCTGAATGATCACACTACTTATCTAAAACCCAGTACTGATTGAACAGAAATGTCCTCCAACTGAATAACGGAAATGTTGAAGTCATTGTTTTCAATGGCTACTTTTGCGCTCTCTCTCTCTGTCTCTCTCCACCACCAACAGACCCCCCCAAACTACACAATCCCCTGTCCAGCAACAATCTCTGATAAAGCCAGTCTATTGTTGTCACATGTGATCCAGAGACGAGTTTTTGATGTCATTTTTGTGCCACTGCCAAAACCACCTAGTTCTACCTCCATAACATCACTCGACTTTAGCTCCTCAGTCAAACAACTTAACTTTAACATTCTTTCCCTTGTTTTCAAATCTTTCTACACTTTACCTCTTCTGTCCCCTGTAATGAGGGTATGAGGGACCATTATGGGTAGATGGAGACACATGCGTTGACATGCAGGGTTATGACAGCCACTGGGTGGATGGAGGGATATAGATTGAGAGGGAGTGTATGAATGATCATTGGTGGTGATTCAGTGACAGGATAAAGGACAGAGGCGAGAGAACTCCAAATGAACTGAGGGCCCTGTTAACTAGTCCTCTGTAGCATTTCACAGACCCTGTGGGTGTTATTCACATGCATCTGGGGGCTTTATCCCACAGCTTAGTAAAATAAAAAGACTGGAGCTATGTCATATGTATTGAGTATAAAGTAATTAGGCCTCGTAGAATAGAGCCAAAGACTGAAAAGATTAGAAGCTGGGTAAACAACTAAAAATATCGCCTCAGCTAAACATACAACCACAAGACAAGGTTCCATTACAGAGTAAGAACAGAACTATTTATTCCCAAAGCAAATCATTATTGAGGTAGTCAAACACAAAATCTTGGACAGCTTGAGCTGGTTGCTCTAGGCCTGTTCAAGACAGCTGGAGCCTGGAGACCAGGTTGCATTATTTGCATGTCAGCTGCACAATAGGGCAGATAGCTAACATTCAAATTTTAAATTTTGTGCAAGAACCGCTCAAGACTAGAATCATGAGTGGAGCTATTGTTAGTCTGACTGTCACCACAGTAACAGTGGCGGGGGGAAAAAAATACTCTAACGGCGGACAATACACAAAGCTCTCAGGTGACAATGAAAACTACAGCCCAGCTGCATTGGGGTGAAAAGTAATTGGAAACAACATTTAATTTTAAATCTCAAAAAGTAAAATCCTTATTGTATTACTTAAGAAATGGTAGAAATCCCTAGAATTTTGGTTCTTCCATTATAAATATTGGCATAAAAACATTATTCAGCATTCTGAAGAAATAATATTGAAAGCAAGTGCACACCATATGAAAGATTTTTCTACTACGTGCAGTAAAAATAACATGTATAGAAGGCGCATAAGGAGCTCTTGTGATACAGTCCTACCTCTGAGCTAGGAGGCCTGGGTTCAAGTTCCACCTGCTCCACTGGGGTGTAATAACATTTCTTAATAGGTTGAGTAAAAATGTCTATAAAGCACATAAGGCACTGAGCATGCTTTGCATGAATTATTTTATTTTAGAATCTTACAACATAGAAGGAAGCCTTTCAACTCATGAGGGGTAATCTTATAGGGGACTGAGCAAAGTGGGATATAGCAAGATGTGTGGTTGAATCAAGTGACCAGTGCAGTTGGTCCCATGTCAATGTCGAGATCATCCTGCTCCACCTTTGTGCATTTCACAATGGGAGATGGCGAGTTGCTCAGTAGACAGAGGTAGGATGATAATTGACAGTCAATATTGTTAAACACCTTGCAAACACCACAACGTGCTTTGTTAATATTCAGCCTCCCTTCTGTCAAACTTGCCAAACAAGCTCGATGGCAGGCAAGCTCAAAAGGAAACCGGAGCGAGGACCTGCAAATTCAGCTTGCTGCTTGCTCTGAACAACCTCCATGTTGGACACTGGGTATCAGTATCCATCTCAAACACGCTGTATTGACACCAGCCACATACACCCCACAGCCACAATGACATATGTCAGCCTCCCATAAATCTCACAGCACACCTCTGATCCACTTACACACTGCTACTGCACTTCAACAATGTGCCTTTGGCTCACCAGTAAAAAGTCACAGAATCATACAGCACTGAAACAGACCCTTCAGTCTAACTAAAATCTTTTCTGAACCCGCTCCAATTTAATAATAATATTACAGGGTGACCAGAACTGCACAGAGTACTCCAGAAGAGGACTCACCAATGTCCTGTAGAACCTGAACATGACATCCCAACTACTATACCCAAAGATCAGAGCAAAGAAGGCAAGTGTGTTAAATGCTTTCTTAACCACCCTGTCCACATATGATGCAAATTCAAGAGAATTACGTACCTGCCCCTTAAGTCTCTCTGATGTACAACAGTCCCCAGGGTCCTACCATTAATTGTATAAGTCCTGCCCTTGTTTGTTTTACCAAAATGCAAGGCCTCATATTTATCCAAATTAAACTCCATCTGCCACTCCTCAGCCCACAGTTTCTTTTTAATCTTAGATAACCTTCTTCGTTGCCCACTATACCATCGCAGATTTGATTGGATCATGTGCAAACGTTCTACCCATGCCTCCTAAATTAATAATGCTGCAGCAAGGATACTGTGCTCAGGGACATGCACCCAGTTCATGGATTGGACCAGGCTATATCTCCAAGCTCTTCGCTTGCTGCCATAGCATTCACTCACTGAGCTTAGATACACACAGTACACCTGCCTTGTCTCCTCGGCCAGAGACACCATGCTCCTATGACTCCCGTCTGGTCTCTGAGCTAAACAGCATGGGAAAAGCAGGAAGCTGGTCATAGTCATCAGCAAGTGTCCGTCAAGTCAAAGGGAATAGCCTTCACTCAGGGGGTCCCAACACTCAGTAAAGAACAGCCTCTGATACCAGTCCAGGGCCTCCTCAGAGGGGGTGGAGTCAGGATCTCTCCTCATCAGGGGTGAGGAGTCAAATGATGGGCAACACACGCTTTCTATCTTATTGTGGGCTGTTTTCCTTCTGGAATGAGAGACAGACAGGTATTATGGGAGATGAAAGTGGGGTGGCACTGTTGGTGTAGCTGGGGAGGTGCCCCAAGTGAGTGAGTAGACAGCTCAGAGGGTCTGCTGGGTTAATGGCATTGAAGGTTGAGGTGGGTAACAGTGAGTGAGGAAAATGTTGTAGGCAGTATTGAGAGTGGCAGAGAATGACCTTGGCAGGAGGTAGGTACAGGAGATAGACAGTGTGTGACGCAACAAAGAGAAGATATTGCCATTTACACTGGCAGAGTGGAGGTCATTGACCTTTCTCCTCCAGCGTTGAATATTCCTCCAGATGGCCAAGACTTCTTTACTTTGGGTTGCAGCTTTGGACCAGGATGACATGACTTGGTGTTGTGGTCTCCTCTGCTGGTCGTGGGGAAACAGGAGGTACCACGTTGGAACCACTCCATCCAGCTGGACCTCCAGGTCCCTGCCCAAAAACCGGGGAGCTGATTTTCCCATCTATTAAATACAGGGCAGGTGTCAGTGATGGTGCATGCCCACACTGGATGGGCAGTGCTTGTCTGGGTGCACAACAGGCTTCTAAAGATGGCACAGACGCAAGCCTTTCAGATACCTGCTGAGTGGAGAGTTGTTCTGGGAACGGCGCATGGCAAGATGGGGTGGAAATTTGACCTGGGAGATACCACAGAGATGGGGTCGGTAGATAATGAGGTGGGTTTGGTAAAACACAGTGAGAACACTTGCTAGGCCTCACAGCAAAAAAATCCCGCCAAAAAAATCCAGTGCAACTCGGACTTGGCCAAAAGAAAAATGGAAGATTCAGCCCATTGTGTCTGTGCTGTTTCTTTGGAAGAGCTGTTCAATTTAGTCCCATACCCTAGCTTTCTCCTGATAATCCTATAGATTACTCCTCGTCAATACTGATTTAATTGCATTTTGAAAGTCCTGTGGAATTTATTTCCACGTTTCTGTGAGGTAAAGTATTCCAGTCATTAACATGGAGGATAAAAACATCCCTTTTCATTTCTCTCCAGTTCACTTACCAATTAGCTTACATTATCATCTTTGCTCACTGACCTATTTCTCCTGATTTTTTAAATAAAAACTTCACAATTCTGAACACCTGTTAAATTTCCTTTTAACCTTCTCTACTCTGAGCACAATTCCAGTTTCAGTAACCCTGCCAACGATACTTGAGTTTCTCATCCTGAGTGTCATCATGAAACATTGCATCCAAGGTCTCAGCATGCTTCCAAACATGCTGCACCCAGACCTGCACACATCACTAGGGTAATGCATTATAAATGTTTACCAAATATAGGCACATGAACAGGCAAGTAACAGAGGGATATGGACCATGTGCAAGCAGGTGGGATTAGTTTAGAATGGCATCATGGTTGGCACAGACATGGTGGGCCGAAGGACCTGTTCCTGTGCTCTACTGTTCTAAGTATTCAAAAAGTGTTTCATTGACTCCCTTATTAGTTTGCCCTGTGCCATTTCCCTCTCCTCTTACAACCACCTCAAAATAGCGATATTTAAATTATTTTGTTTCTCTGTTGCTCATCCCAAAGTTCATCGCCTCACATTTATTTGCATTTTAAATGGCATCTGTCCCTTCCAGCAGTCCTCTTCAAGTCTTTGACTGTGCACATCATTACTTCCTACATTGCCAAGTTTTGCATTAAACACAAATTTGGCAATTATATTCCTTAAATCCAAGTCAACACTATTCATGTAAAACAGGAAAAGCAATGGCTTTATTTCAGACAACGGCTAACACAGTGTGCATGTGTTAGTTTCGTGGACCGGTAGAAGTGTCAATTGAGAGAAATCTGAATGTTTCAGAAGAAAATCTTCAGCTGTAACGTTAGTACATTCAGAATATTTGTGGTACAGTAAAGATCAAAGGAGAATATGACAGGAGTAATTATGATCAGGAGACGGGCAAAGGAAAAGATGTTTGAAAAGAGACTAAAAGAGAACAGACACAATAGAGTAAGACAAAACCACAATCACCAAACAACACAAATACTGTGCAGCAGGAAAGCAACTGGGCCAAGGTTGTCTGATTGCTGAAGAAATATATTAACCACTGCTCTCAGCTGTTGTTGGGAACTGGTCAGTGAAGCTGCCTGATAGCTGGATAAATACTTTAAGTAGCACTTCCATTGGAGGTAGTGGAGAATCAAGAATAGGATGTTGAAGGAGTGTAAGCTGTGGCAACAGTACAGTCTTCTCTTGTCCTGTTAGACAATGGCTGCTTTAATCTGCATTTCTCCCCCTCTTTGCCTGTTGCAACGTCTCTCTTTGCCTACCATTCAGGCCCCTTGCTCTGTGCCAGATCCCATCCACTGCATTTATTCTCCCGTTTTCTCATCAGTGCCATGAGTCAGGAGCCCCTCCTGAGTGCAGCAAGTACCTCCCGTCCCAATGCAAATCCATGGACCTCCTTTCCCTCAACAACCTGGCTCCACTCAAACCATGCCATTGCCAAATCTCAGGCATTCTTACACTCCCATCACTGCCACCATATCTCAACGAGGATACTTCAAAATAATAATTCTTTAAAACCTCAGCAGTCTTGTTCCTATGTAAATCTCAGTGACTGGTATCATGCTCGCCTTACATTTCTTTCACTTCTCCAATTCTGGACCTCTCTTTGGTGGCCTAGTCAATTCATGGATAATTGTTCAGATAATACCCTCCTACACACTTAAACACTTGGCTACATTAGCTCAGAAGGCTGTGTAGGTAATGACTTTTCTATGCAGCAACATTGAAAGAAACCTGATAGCCGCAACTCGTTAAATGCAGTGAAGAATTGAGGTATTCTATTTACTACTTTATAATAATTGGAAATCTTTCAGCTTCAAGCATAAATACAAATAAATATACAGCAGTGCTGTACCTTACATATATATTGAGTATAAGTAGGACGAACGTGAGAGGGTGCAAGAAAGTCAGACAAAAAACAGAGACATTGAAACATTCCAAAAGAACTGCAGATCAAGAATTTCTGAGTAAGGGTCACTCAACCCAAAACATTAACTCTGATTTCTCTCCATAGATGCTACCAGACCTGCTGAGCTTTTCCAGCATTTCTATTTTTGTTTCTGGCACTGAAATACTCAGTAGCTCAGACAGCATCTGTGCAATCAGAAACCGATACACTCCCATAACCCGTTCTACGGGTTCAGACCCACAATGTAGTGCTGACATTGGGCCTTCCTCTTCTAAAAAGATCCTTGCTATTAGATATTTCTCTCTTCAAAAGACACTGCTGCACCTGAGTATTTCCTGTATTTTCTGTTTCCTTTACATTGCCATAGAATCCCTGCAGTGTGGAAAGCAGGCCATTCAGTCCATCGAGTCCACAATGACCCTCTGAAGTGCATCTCACCCAGACCCATCACCCTCCATCCCATCCTAGTAACCCTGCATTTCCCACAGCTAATCCACCTATCCTGCATATCCCTGGACACTATGGGAAATTTAGCATGGCTATTTCATCTAACCTGTACACCTTTGGACTGTGGGAGGAAACTGGAGCACCTGGGGGAAACCCATGCAGACACAGGAAGAATGTACAAACTCCACACAGAGGCTTGAATCAAACCTGGACCCCTGGCGCTGTAAGGCAGCAGCACTAATCACTGAGCCATCATGCGCCCCAAATGAGATTTAAATAATGATTAACATCCAAATACCTTTTTGGTTGTATTGCTACTTAACAGCAAATTACTTAATGTTGTAAAAATGCTGAATAAACTCACTTTTCACTATAACACAAGTTATGGGGCTATTTTGTCATACTTACTGCTCCATGTACAGAAAGTGTAGGCTGTCAACACTGCCAATGCAGTTAGCAGGATTTAGCCAGGGTAAAGCCAGCAGCAAGAGAGCTTTCATTCTCAAAGGATCAATGCTGATATTATGCTCTATAGTATACTTTGCCTCTCCAACAAGGACTCATAGTCCAGTCCGACTGTAGCACAAATCACTTCCTGTTTTACAGCTCAACATCATTTCTGCCTGAAGACTGGTCCTCTTGACTTAAATCTCTTCAAAACTAAGCTGGACAAAACATCATTGAAATGTAAGAAGATTACTGAGTTTGATCGTCTGCTGGTTGGTTGGAGGCGGTGATCATGTAGAAAATCTGTTTGGGTTCTGACATCCTTGTGCACAATTTAACAAGGTAACTGGAGGTAAACAACAGTGCTCAAGTCACCAAGTCTTACGTATTTAAGTTAGGTCATAATTAGAAATAATGAGCTACCATACTTTACGAACACAACAGTTGCTTTTATCCCTGCTTGCACTGTCAATGATTACAGCCTTAATATTAACACCCTCATCGCGTGCAGGAGGGGGTCAGGAGACAATTAAAAAGAAAAACGTAAAATCTGAGTCATGCCTCAACTCTGTGTACATACCCTTTGCCTTTTCTAAGGTGACAGGATTCATCATGTGATGTGTCCCATTGTGGTGAAAACAATTAATTCATCATTTTAAATCAGGTTCCCACGGTATTATTGACAGCCTAATTTAACTATAATAGTTACTTGGTTTTCCCAGGGTTCAGCATATCTAAAAGTGAAAAAGTTGGGAGATGATAGTTCAAGAGGATAAATACTCTTTACAGAACCCCTTGTGGGCCCACAGGAACAGGAATGCACTACTTGGCCCCTCCAGGAAGCTGTTGACTTTCTGCCCTCCATTGCCAGAATTCCCCGCTTCTATCCCCAGTCTCTCTCGCCCTCCCTTCAAGATTACTAGTTGTTATCTGACCACCACACCCCCAATCTTCAAGCCCCAGTCCCTCCCTCCCTCAGCCAGGGTTAACAGCTTGCTCCTTTACGCTGCCCCAGTTCATAGAATCATTGAATCCCTACAGTACAGAAAAGAGGCCATTTGGCCCATCGAACCTGAATCGACGTTCCAAAGAGCATCCCATCCAGCCCCACTCCTCATGGGGTTTTTCCTACGGCTAAACCACCAAACCTCCACATCCCTGGAGACTATGGGGCAATTTTTAACATGGCTAATCCACCTAAGGCACACATCTTTCAACTGTGGGAGGAAACTAGAGCATCAGGAGGAAACCCATACAGACACAGGGTGGGTATGCAAACTCCATACAGACAGTTGCCCAAGGCAGAAATCAAACTCATACTGCCTCCCTGGCACTGTGAGGCAGCATTGCTAACGCCTGTGCCACTGTGCCATTCAAGATTGCGGGTTTGTCCTATTGTACTCAATATTGCCATGGTACTGATACCATAGGAGTCAACAAATAGAAACCAGTATGGCCCCATGACATTTTAACAGGCCTGCTATTCTGTCAGTTTAGTTCAATGCATTTGGGAGGTGATGGCCTAGCGGTATTATTGCTGGACTATTGACCCAGATAATGTTCCGGGGACATGGGTTCGAATCCTGCCAAGGCAGATGGTGGAATTCGAATTCAATAAATATCTGGAATTAAGAGTCTAATGATGGTTATGAATCCATTGTTGATTGTTGGGGAAAAACCCACCTAGTTCACTAATATCCTTTAGGGAACGAAACTGCCTTCCTTACCTGGTCTGGTCTACATATGACTCCAGACTCACAGCAGTGTGGTTGAGTCTGAACTGCCCTCTGGGTAATTAGGGATCAAGAATAAATGCTGCCTAGCCAGTGACACCCTCATCCCATGACTGAATAAAAAAGAATTTTTGTCTTCGAATCACAAGATTTGGGTTTCAAACAACATGCACAATTTAAATATATAGAGAAACACATCATTAAAGTACTGAGAGGGTGTAATATTTTAAAATATATCTTTTGGAGGAAATCTATTAAATTGAAGGCTCATAAGCCTGTTTTGACAATATTTGGAGAAAAGCAGGAGCTGGAGTGTTCAACCTGTACCAGCAAATAGATATGGTCACTAATCACCAGTGGGACCTGGTTGATTGTCACATTTGTCTACATAACAAAATCTAACTGCAAAAAGCGAGTCAAAACAAAATAATTTTAACTGGTTTCTGATTCCCTCTGGTTGTTCTAGAAATCCCTGTGTAATATGTTGCAACTAAGCTATGTATTTTGAAAAGCTAATGACTGTACTAAATAGCCCATAAAATATTTTCTGCAAATGTGTTAACTAGTGCATTGCAAAGAGAAAATTAAACTCCAGACGGCAATAAATAATTAAAGTGTCTCCCATTGGCTAGCACCATGTCTGCAGTGTGGTCTCTGATGTCTGACATAGAAGCCACAGAATTGCAAGATTTTGCCACTGCCTAGCCTTTAATACTGAAAGGCAGTCTGGGAATTTGGGGGTTACAATCATTGTCATAGTCCAGCTAACTAAATTACTTCCCACATCCACTTACCTCTGATGAGGATTTTGTTTTCTTTTAGGGTGGTCACTGGATTTACACCAAAAAGTGTTCACATAAAATGTGAAGAATAAAACTGAAATATAAAACTGCCTTCAATGTTTAACTGGTTGAAAGAATTTCAGAGTCTGCTGACCTCTGTGGTTGTGTTAAGATGAAAAAGCAGCTGCCACTAATTTAAGTGTAGGTCCATCTGGAAACAGAACACAGGACTGAGTGTGTAAAACAAAAAGAAATGTTGACACCTCGAGAGCTGGATGTAGTTGTAATAAAATGAATCTTTCAACATGGTAGGCTCCTTTAGTTTAGTTACAATACTCAAGCGGCCAAAAACCAGCTTGATTCTTCAAAATATACCAGGATATATTTCAATGAAATAGTTGCACTGGAGCCAACAGCCCAGGGGATAAACCAAGTCATTGAATTCAGTCTAAATACTAACATCTTGTGGGATTGATCAAAGAAATATTTGATTGGCTGTTCTTTAGGTGTTTGACACAGAGTTAGTTAAATGCTACTGAATCCTTCTGAGAGATTGAAGTCAGAGAGCACCCTACAGTAAATTGGACAAAAACAAAACAAAACCCAATCAATGCTATTGACTGCAATAAGTGGAAGCTAGATTGTCTCGTGCACTTTTGAAAGGCTAATTTTGATGAGGGGGAATAAATAAGAAAATAAACATACGTACACTCTTATTAAAAGGGTTGTGGCTCAGTTGATTTCAGACAATATTAACTTAACTTCAACAAGTCTTACTTTGTTGTAGAATTTTGTGACGTAGGATTCCACAATGGAAGATCGTGAAATTTGAATTAAATGAAAGTCTGGACTCAAAAGACAGCCTAGTGACAACCATCTAACGACTACCAATTCTTGTAAAAACCCATCTGGTCGCTTAGGGAAAGAAATCCACCGATCTTCCCTGGTATGGCTTATATGTGACTCCAGTACCATGGAAGTTCCTCCAGCTCCACACTGTGTTATCTCTGACTCCAGCATCGGCAGTTCTTACTATCTCCAGTATCATGAATGTGTGATTGCCACAGGGCAGTTAAGAATAGGAATGGACAATAATGGCTGATCCAGCCAGCCACAGACACATCCCATGAATAAGAAAAAGAGTGTGATTTCGTTGGTCAACCAGCAGTCGTTTTGCAACTCGATTGCCAAATTGGTTGTAATCTCAACACTAGATTAATTTCTTCATTAATTTCTTTGAGTTATATTTCTTCAAAAGCCAAGTGTACTTACTTGCGACGAAGATGAAGTTCTAGTTCGCAGCGCTGCATTACTCCAGTGCAGTGTTCTTTAAATGGACAGGCAACCATTAATTTATCCAGCAGTTTTTGCACTAGGAAGCTTGATTTCTTGCACACCTTCATACACAAGGGCTTCCTATCCATGGGACAGAAGTCTTTGGCCAAAAGGAAATTGGTAAGGCATAAAGTACAGTAAGTATGACCACATGGTGTATCCTGCGGTTGCACCAAGGGTTGGAGGCAGATGTGACATACGAGATCATCATCGATTTCATCCTGGTAATCATATGAATGATTTTCCTGAGGAAGGTGTGGCTGTCCACAACAAATACAAAGTGTCAGCACATCAGAATCCATATTGACTGCAGAATCACTTCATTCAGCAATACTCAGGGACAGCAAGTTTCAAATAAATGTCGGCCAATTATGTAGATCACTGGGGTTTCTGGTTAAATCCCACAACTGAAAGAAACACAGATAGAGACAATTAAACAACGGAAATTCTTCATTCAGCAAATAATTAAAATCTTACGAAGTCGAATTTAGCTACTGAAAAATAACAGGTCATATGGTCGCACACCAACGAGACAATGAGAATAAAAGAGGATGTGCACTCAAGGATATAGTAAGGCTCTTAGTTTGGAGGCAAGAATACAGTTCAAACAGGTTCATATTTGTTGGCACTCTCAGGTGCCTGAGGTTTGGGGTTTCAGCCACATTCAAGGGCTGGAGTGTAGTGTTTTGGCTGAAAGTTCAGAAGATTTGAGGCAGTACTACACTATTTCAACAATATGTTTTTCTGTTGAGATATTAAACTGATGTCTTGCCCTACCCCACTGTTTATATGAATGTAAATTTCATTGGCAACATCTGAAGAAAGGTAGGTATTATCTCAGTGCCCTGACCAATACACAAATGTGCCAAAAATTGGCCTATTATTTTTTTGCTGCATGCAGCATGGCACATTTGTCTACATTACCAAGTAATTGCATTTCAAAATGTAATTCCTCCAGAATTGTTGGAGGAGGAATAGTTTAAATGAGGATATGCTGAAGGCTGTGGATATACATCTCTGAAAATTTTCACACTTCATTTGATGCATTTTGAGTAGTTTTGAATCTCCATTAAAGACAACAACTGATTCTTATCCCTCCAACTAAAAAAAAAATCTTTTCTCCTAAACCTGCAGGGAAAAAAAAATTACCCTGCTTTTTAAACATCAGAATTAAATTATTCTTGCTTACAGTGTAGCATTTTCTCAGTAGCAGCTGGCAACCTATTTCAGGGTAGAAAGTTTACTCAGTTTCTTTTTAAAGTTGGCACTCTATCCGCTCACACTCTACAACCTGCACCCTGTACAATCACTGGCCAATTCATGCTGGTATTTTCCTTTGAGGTCCTCAGTTAAGTCTGTCACTGCTACTGCTCTTTCCCTGTCTCAGTTAATTCAGCTTCTCCCTCATTCTCCAGCACACAACTGAGGCTTGTGCATCTGGATGCTACAGTGATAATGCTGCACATTGCAGACAAGACTAGCTAATCCCTTGAGAATTCCTGCCCAAAGTATGCAGCTCTTTCCACATGTAATAGCAATGTAGAATCCTTACAGTCTGGAAAGAGGCCATTCAGCCCATTGAGTCCACACCAACCCTCAGAAGAGCATCCCACCCAGATCCACCCCTCCCACCATATCCCAGTAACCATGCATTTCCCATGGCTACTCCAGCTAGCCTGAACATCCCTGAACACTATGGGCAATTCAGCATGACCTAAACTGCACATCTTTGGACTAGAAACTAAAGCACCCGGAGGAAAGCCACACAGACATGGGAAGAATTTACAAACTCCACACAGAGAGTTGCCTAAGCCTGAAATCGAACCCTGGTCCCTGGTGCTGTGAGGCAGCAGTACTAACCACTGAGCCACTGTGCCACCAACAGCACAAGGTAGTGGTGCTCTGCCTGGGAAGGAGCTCAGTACAATTGGATTTATCTGTAAGAGCAAGCACATGGAACCTACTCCTAAACGACAAATGTCCAAACATGGACTGATGATGTTTACGTGAGGTTACTGGAGAACTCTTGGCACTGACAAAGACTGACCAATTTTAGATAAATGATAGAGAAAAGAAGGGGTACATTAAAAAGAAGTCCAAATGCTCAATTTCCAACTGATTTCATTTACTAGTTTGCATGTGATCAGTTTATGAAGCAAAATCTTTGCATACAGATACACGGGATGAGAAACAGATTACAAGGGCATGACCTTGTATATCAATAAAGTGATATTGACTCTTTGCTACACTGTCTCATGGGACAACTCCCAAGATCAGTAAATAGAAAGGGGATCAGCAATACCATTAGTGCGATAACAAAGTCAGAATCATATTAGTGAGAATCAGAAAAGAAAACCAAAGTTATCTTTTACAGTTTGGTTAAGTACATAACACATTGCAGTTTGAATCTTTACCAATAACCACCATGCTATATTGACAGACTGGAGGCAACCAACTTGTCCAAATGCGGACAAGAACAGGACCTGCCTGAAAAATTTGCTATCAGAAGACGCCCAGATATATCTTATTTTAATGACTTTCAAAAAACATTTGCTGTATGCAAACCTGGATTTTGCTTTTATGCTGGCATTGTGATCCTCCCTGAAAGAACCCTTGGAATGTGTCTCAACCTGTCGAGGTGAAACCAATATATGTTGTTTATTTAAATTCCAATTGGAAATCTTCCTCAGGCCTGCCCGCACAGGAGCTGAAACTTTTACTCATCATTTGAAACAAAATAACAGAATCCCAGTGAACAATGTTTCAGTATGTACTATACACAAAACCACTAAACTTTTTCTGTATGCATTGTTCATGGGACTTCAAAACAAAATCAAGCTCACCCTTATAATTTCTTGACATGGTTATGCGGTAAACCAATATGGTTTCAACAATTTGCAAACTAAAAGAAATTGACTGATGAATATGTGGATCTCAGTTCTGAATGAGCTGAAATAGTAGCTCCACAGATGGTACTAGTTTCTCTTTTTATGTCAGACTTCCAGCATGCAGTATTTTGCCTTTGGACTGGTATATAATTTACTGCCATTTCTCTTCCAGGATTACCTTCCTCAAAGATATTTTCCTGTTTCCTTTTTGACAGGATTTGCTCTTTGTTTTCATTATTTACCTTCACTGGTTTCTTATCCCTGAGCTGAAATGCTGGGCAGAGTTTCTACTGAGGTGCAGGCTGGTTGTCAGGCAGGTGATCTTGCAACTTCACCCCATTGTCTGGCATGACCATCTGGCGACATGTTTCTGTCTCTGGTCCCATCTCAGGGATGTGGCATCTGGGAGGTGATGGCTACTCACCGAGTGGAAGTTAGCTTTTCACATCCTATCTGGATCTAGACTGGCTTAATTGTGAACCCCATTAATGTAGAAAACTGTCAAGGTATGTCATGTCCACAAAAAGCACGACAAATCCTGCCCAGTCAATTACCACTGTAACACCATAACATCGAAGAGCAGAGCAGTAGAAATAGGCCATTTAGCCCATCAAGTCTGCGCCTATTCTCAATCATCGGTAAAGTGATGGAAGGTGCCAAGAACCGTGCCATCAAGTGGCACTTACTCAACAATAATATTCACTGATGCTCAGTTTGCGTTCTACCAAGGTCACTCACCTCCTGACCTCACTACAGCCTTGGTCCAAACACTGGTAAAGGAGCCAAATTCAAGAGATGGCATGAGTGTGACTGCCCTTGACATCAAGGCTGCATTTACCAAAGGTGGTATCAATGAACCCTCACAAAACTAGAGTTGATGGAAATCATGGAGAAATTCTCTGCTGGTTGGAGTCATATCTCTAACAAAGGAAGTTGCTTGTTGGATGTCAGTCATCTCAGCTCCAGGGCATCTCTGCAGGAATTCCTCAGGGTGGTGTCTTAGGTCCAACCATCTTCAGCTGTTTCATCACTGACCTTTCTTTTATTGTAAAGTCAGAAGTGTGGATGTTTGTTGATGATTGCACAATGTTCAGCACCATCTCCAAATCCTCAGATACTGAAGAGGTTCACAATCAAAAACAACTTATCCTGGACAATATTCTGGTTTGGACTACCAAGTGGCAAATAACATTTGTGTCACACAAGTGCCAAGCATCAACCAGTGGTAAAAGTTTGTAGCATCTATTAAATGCACTACACCTACTTGCCAAGTCTCCTCAGACAACATTTTCCAATGTCTAAAATCCAGGAGGATATAGGGAATAGGTGCACGGGAACACCACCGACTGCAAGATCTTCCCCAACCCACTCACCACCCAGACACGGAAATATATTGCCATCCCTTCATTACTGAAGAGTTAAAATCCTGGAATTCCCTTCCTTACAACACTAGGGGCACAACTACAGCCTAAGGAGTGCAACAGTTCAAGTTGGCAGCTCACTACCATATCCTCAAGGGCAGGAAGATCTGAACAACAAACACTGGCATAGCCAAAGATCTTGATATCCCATAAATACATTTTTAAAACTTTTGACTTCGAGTCAGTGGGTTTAAATTCAAATTCAAAGCTAGAACACATAACCTAGGCTGGCCCTTAAAATGTTTTTCTTCTGATGATTGTTACATTTGCTGTGTTTTTCAGATGTTAATCAAGGTTTCATCCTTCTGTTGAGCTAGACATCTATCTTATTACTCAATTCAAGGAACAGCAAGGAGGTCTGGCCTTGATCTTGCCAAATATTCCTCCCCTGAGTGAAAACACCAGAAATGGCTAACCGGTTATTTACCCCTTTTGATATCTGTGTGACTGTGTGTGTGAAAGCTTGATGCATTGTTCCAATATAACACCAGTGAGTGTACTTCAAATGTAATTCATTGGGTGTACAATCCTTTGAAATGTCCTGAGGTTATGTTTCCAAGGTATCTATGTCGTTTACTAGTCTTCAATGTCATATGTGAATCAATGATTCATCTCACCTCCAAGCCAGATGGTTGTAGGTTTGAGACCGACTTGAGATAGTTGAGTCCCATAATCCAGGGTGGCAATCCCCAGTACCAGCACGGTGCGTTATCAGAGGGCCAGAACCTTGGAGCACTGAGCTGTCAGAGGCAGTTAGGACACCCTCTCAGGTGGATGCAAATAATCCTATGTCATTGTTGGAATTAGAGCAAGGCAGCTCTTGTAATCCTGGGACCAAAATTTGTCATTCAACTACATCACTCAAAATAAAACAAATTATCTGGTTGTTTAGGTTGTTATATTTCCAGGACCTTGCTGTGCACAACTTAGCTTCACTATTTTCTGCATTATGACAGTGATTGCACTCAAAGGTTCTTCATTGTCTGAAGTAATTTAGAACATTACAGTGCGGTGAAGCACTGTATAAATACAAGTTCATGCAAGTTTTTACCTTTCCACATTGTCTAAGAGATATAACATCTGTATAAGTTTAGTGTGACTTCAAGTTTGAACAGTCATCATAATGCTTATATGTACATAGCCTTGAATCTTTAGAAGGATGTTTTCTTTCTTTTTCTTTTAGCATTGTATTCCCTCATTTAAACCAGCACATTCAATGTAATTATTAACTTGTTCAGAAAAAAGGTTAAAACTGTTGAATTAAAAAGAGCTCTGAGAGTTCATTAGCTACTGCAAACAGTCATGACATCACAAAGTAGGTAGAATTAACAGAAATTAAACTCAAAAATTAAATTTAAGTTAGTTAATTTAAGTTCTACTAATCCTGGACAAAGTAACAGAATGTCAGGATTGATAGCCTTTCGAGTAAGTTGTCATACGGAAAGGGTTTGCTGAGATGAAGTTGCAAAATGAATAGGTCGAAACAAACTCAATCATTGTAACTTACCTACGTCCGGTGTCAGAAACACATTCCTTCGGTGGAAAAAGTTACAAAAAGACTGTTCAAATGTTCGAATCCATTAAAGCAAATTGTGAATTCACTGTTGCTGCACTCTTTTTACATAAGAATGCCATTGGTTAAAAATGAAGTTGCTTGAGTATCAGCCAATTCAAAACGTTTCGTTTCAAACATAATTGCAGGTTTTCACGGATTTTGATCCCACCCTACTATGCAATATCACCTCAGAAGCTTTTTGTTCCCTGGAGACTCCCTTGTGGCGATGAGAGACTCTTTTAAAAAAAAATCTTAAGGGCACCATGGACAAATGGAAATGTTTGGAAAATCTCTCCATTTTACAAGCCATGTGGAAATGCGGATCAGAGGTAGTAGGAACTGCAGATGCTGGAGAATCCGAGACAACAAGGTGCAGGGCTGG
>NC_063332.1:77682020-77700840 GCF_021869965.1 Rhincodon typus
ATCTTCTATCCGCCTCCCACTCTCTCCCTATTTATTTCAGAACCCCCCTTCCCCGCCCCTATTTCTGATGAAGGGTCTAGGCCCGAAACGTCAGCCTTTCTGCTCCTATGATGCTGCTTGGCCTGCTGTGTTCATCCAGCCCTGCACCTTGTTGTACTAAATTAACAATATTGTTTTGAGAAAAGCATGACATTTGGTGACTTTCTTCGGAGTGAGCCGACAATTTTGCAGGAGTCAGTGTAGGTCAACATGCACAGTACTGTGGGTGAATGGAGACAGTAAGACAACAGCAGACTCTGGGATGACCTTCACACCTGCAAAGGTTGAATCTGAAAGGTTGGCCAGCAATGTGTGGTAACAGTCATATTTAGAGATGCCAAAAACATGGATGAGGTTTCAATATCAGATGAGCTGAGGCAAAGTCGAAGTCAGGCATTTGATAGAGATAGAAATAGATACTTTTGGTGATGGAGCAGATGTGTAACTGGAAGATCATCTCAGTCAGGCTAAGATGACAAGAGTCTGATTTGTCCTTAGATAATGACCAGAAAGAGGGATGGTGTTGGTGCTAGGAATTTGTAATGGGCACATGCAGCAATGCCTTCTGTCCCACTAATATTTTGCTGGAATAAGCTTCTGTTTATCCAGCACTGAATGCCAGACTAGTCTGACAATTTAGAAGCAATAACAGATCAAAGTAGGCGGTGGTAAGCTAGAGATGATAACAACTGCCGATGCTGGAGTCAGAGATAACACAGTGTGGAGCTGGAGGAACACAGCGAGCCAGGCAGCATTAGAGGAGCAGGAAAGTTGATGTTTCGGGTCGGGATCCTTCTTTGTAAATGGTAAGCTAGAACTGGGTGTCAGCTGTGTGCATATGTGGCTGGCTGATGATGTTGCAGAGATGCAGCATATACATGACAAATTGGACACACCCAAAAGCAGATCCTTGCATATCACTAGAGATAAATGGTGTAGGAGCAGGAAGAGAAACCATTTCCAGTGATTCCCTGCCTATAATTAAATAGATAAGAATTGAACCGTGCAAATGCAGTCCCAATCAGCTCAACTACAGCGTAGCCAATTTGGAGGAGGACGGTGCAGTCAACCATGCAAAATGCTGCAGAGAGGTTAAGAATAAGGAGGAGGGAAGTTGATGTAAATTAGCTTAATTCCTGGAATAAATTCCTGCTCGCTTGATGTGTTATAATATGTAAACAAAAAAAAAAACACTGCCTCCTTTAAAGTGAACTTCTGCAGTGCAGGTTAGGAAACAGATTTAAATTTAATGGCTGCAGGCCAGATTTCACAGGGTTCAGAACTGTCTGATCAAACAAGTAACCTGTGTGCCAAGAGGAGCAATACAGTTCCACCCAGTCCCTCAAGCAAATGTTCTGTTTGTTTGCAGCTCCATTGCCAGTTCCGCCTCCAAACTAGCAGCCCATAGTCTCCCTCTTCACGATGAATTAATCCACACCCTGAAACCAGAGATCCCAAGCCTCTTGCACTGTCATCTTTCCAGTCTTCCCAGAATACCAGGATTCACAACATACGTGGGGATATAACTGGCACCAGTGTAGAGAACAGTAAGTTAATTGGTGAAGTCCGAGTAAGGGAGAAAGAAATGAAGTCCAAAACAGTTAACGTTCATTGAATTGAATTAGCTTTGTCACATGTACACTCAAATAAGCACACAGAGAAAAGTTTACTGTCGTCACATTATAGCACCATCTTAGGTACAAAGGTACAAAAACAAAGTTGCTGGAAAAGCTCAGCAGGTCTGGCAGCATCTGTGGAGGAGAAAACAGAGCTAACGTTTTGGGTCCGGTGACCCTTCCTCAGAACCTAGGTATCTGTACCTAGTACAGATACTTAAGATCAAATTGTTAGGAAGCAAAAAAAAAGTGAAGAAATAGTCCAACATTATAGGTCATTGGAGTAAATTAGAAAAATAAAGAAATACAAAGTTCAGAATACCAGTCTTCCTGACTGTGTCCATGCCAGCACCTGCCTCAAGGGAGACCTCCAACTGCCTCGTCGGTGCCTGTGCTGGTCCCCCCCCCCACCCACCCGGCCAATGTAGGCACCACCTCTTCGCGGCTGGGCCCAGTTTGCTGGCACCACTGAACCCATGCTCGCCCTGCAACCGAGAGTATCTGACTCTGCTGTCAGGCCGGGCCGTTGCTGCACCACGAGTCCTTGTTCAGCAGCAGATATCCCCTTGCTGGCGCCGCCATCTTGAGGAGTCTTCAGCTGCCCCCGCCGCCGTCCCCAGTCGGTGGAGGAGCTTTGCTACCACTGGCCCGAATGCCAGGAGGACAACCTCACTGTCGCTACCGCCTCCTCCTATCGCCAGGAGGAGACATGTCAGCCACTCCACAATGCGGCCTGCTCCTGCTACTCCGCTGGTACTGACCTTCCACAGAAAAGAAGGAAAGACCAAAAGAAAAGGAAAATAAAACAAAGGAAAAGTGCTAAAGCAAAAGTAAAATAAAGAAGGAGAGCAGATGGGAATGGGTGGGCTCCAGAAAAGAGCCTGCACGCAGCGCTGTTACTTTGCTGCCATCTTGCAAACCTACTAGCAGCACTTTGATCACAAAACAGCTCCTCTCAAAATACTAAAATGCATAGAATAAGTAAGGATGGACAATTGATGACGCACATTACCATGTGGAAGTATATGTTGTGGTAATAACACAGACCTGGATCAAGGATGGGCAAGACTGGGTGTTAAGTATTCCCAGGTTTAATTTGGTCAGGAAAGATAGAAAAGGAAGGAAAGGAGGTGAGGTTAAGGAGTGCATTGCTATGCTGGAGAAAGTGGGTGCCTCAGAATTTTCAAGGACAGACCCAATTTGGTCAGAGCTAATGGGAAAAAGAAAAGCACACAATTAGATTGTTCAGTGTAGTTTACAGACCACCAACTAGTGCTCAGAATTCAGTGGTTCAAATCTGCAGGAAAATTACAGAGAAATGCCAACATTGTAGAGTAGATATAATGAGGGAACTTTAATTACCCAAATATAGTTTGGATATTGGTAGTGTAAGGTAAAACGAGGGGGAAGTGCTCCTAGAGAGTTTCCTACAGTAGTATGTGTCCATTCCAACAAGAAAAGATACACTGTTGGACCTGGTTCTTGGAAATGAGGTGGGCCCGAATGTATCACGTTTCAGTGGCAGAACCCTTAGGAGACTATGATCATTGTATCATAAGCTTCAGGATGATGTTGAAGAACTACTGCAACAATCCAGAGTAAGAAAAATCAGTTGACAGGACAAGAATAGGGCTGAGCAGAACTGATGGGAATCAGACCCAAAAAAACACTGCAGATGCTGGAATCCAAGGTAGACAAACAGGAGACTGGAAGAACACAGCAAGCCAGGCAGCATCAGGAGGAAAGGAGCAGTCAACGTTTCGGGTGTAAGTGAGGGCAGAGAAGTGTGAGGTGGTGTAATACGGTCAGAAGAACATAGAGACAAGATAAAATATGGGGCACAATTCCAAACTGATACACCAAACCTTCTGAAGATGTGGAACAAAAACAAAGTTGCTGGAGAAGCTCAGCTGGTCTGGCAGCATCTGTGGAGGAGAAAACAGAGTTAACTTTTCGGGTCCGGTGACCCTTCCTCAGAATTCAACTTCTATTAACTGCAGACATATGGATGCAATAAGTTGTTCTCCAATTTACTCTATAATAACAACTGGAGTACTAACCTCACCAGAAATTTTAACAGAATCAGGGTTATATACCAAATAATGGCAAGATGTTTATGCTCAAATTTATTAATCTATTCTGAGATTAATGAGAAAAAACTAATAATGAAGACATACATGATGAAACATGCTGAATGCTTATGATGACAGCAGAATAAAAAATGTTACTCAATGATTAATCCAAAGGCTTCGAACAATGTCACAGATGCATAAGTCCAAATCCTGTCAAGGCAGCTGAGGAACTTAAATTCAGTTAATGATACATTTGGACTACAAATGTTATTCTCATTAATACTGATTATGAAGCAACTGGATAATCATAGATACTATTGTTGTCTAATTTTGTGATTCTAATGACTTTCTCAATCATGAACTGGCCTGGTGCCTTCAAAAATCACTGGAACTCCAGGACTTCTGGTTCACTCATGCCCTTCAGAGAAGGAAATTTGCCATCCTTACCAGGTCTAGCCCACATGTGATTCCATACCCACACCAATGTTTTTGAGATTTCTCTGGAGTGGCCTAGTAAGCTGTTTGGTTATAGGTGAGTCAGCTTCACCCGCTCAAGAGCAATTAGGCATAAGCAATAAATGCTTGCCTTATCAGCAATGCGTATATCCTAAAAACAAATGAAGGTCAGAAACCCTTATTTGATTTACACTCAAACTTTCTCTTCAATTGCAAAATCAGTTTTCAAAAGGAATGAGGCTGACACCCTTATTGACACAATTTTCTCAACTGACAATCTCTTAAACGAAAAGACTTCAATATAGTTATTTCATCATTAGAAATCCACCAACATTCTTCCAGGAGAATGAGAACCATGGAAAACCAGATATTTCAATTGGAGCTTTAGTACAAATATTAAAAACTTACCGAGTTATTTTATTCTCCAAATAAAACAGTCTATTACTTTTATAACACACCTGAAGAGGGGCCACTGGACTTGTAAGATTAACTCTACTTTCTCTCCACAGATGCTGCTAGAAAAGCATAGTTCCTCCAGCAATTTCTGTTTTTGTTTCCTATTTCCAGCATCTGCAGTTCTTTGTTTTATTTTAAGGTTCACCTCAAATGCTGCTTACAAAATGTAATCACATATAAATGATTTTCCAGAAACAAAGACAGATGTATTAGCTTGACCTACCAATTTTAAAGATTTTATAGCAATTTCATAAATGAAAAATGAACATGTATTGTACTTTGTCTTTAAAAAAATCCAACATTTCTGCTTCTTACATTGTGTTATTATTCTGTTCAAAGCTTTAAGCATTATCTCTGCATGTAATATAAATAAATGTATTTGTTATTGCAATATGTCCGAGTTCAGTACCCTCCATGCCAAAGTCAGTAGAATAGTGTTGCAGCAAATTCTACTTAATCCCATAAGCAGTTTACTGCTTGTACAGGCAGTTGTTAACCTGCACGTCACACACTATAGATCACAGTGAAAAGTACACAAGTTAATATGAAGCCACTGAAATAGATAAGTGTACTATAAATCTATAATTCTAAGAGTCAGCTTAAAATGGAAAGATTTAGTGGAAGGAGATCTGGCAACATAAATACCTCAAGCATCTTTTGAAACTTTTGTAATATTCTAGATCAGGATTAAAGTACCTCAGTAGCAAACTGCTGAACTTCCTAAAAAGCATATAACACAGATGTCAGCTTCTGCATTGATGAGTTTGGAGGGAGATATCATAACGCAGCAGAGTTCATTAGTATTTGGAAAGGCAAGGATTGATTGAGGATAGTCAACATGGTTTTGAGCATGGAAAATTGTGTCTCACTAACTTAATTGAGTTTTTTGAAGAAGTAACGAAGAGGATTGACGAGGACACAGTGGTGGATGTGATCTTTATGGACTTCAGTAAGGCGTTCCACAGAGTAGACTGGTTCCGCAAGGTTCCACAGGGTAGACTGGTTAGCAAGGTTCGATCACATGGAACACAAGGAGAACTCGCCATTTAGATACAGAACTGGCTCGGAAGTAGGAGACAGAGGGTGGTGGTGGAGGGGGTTGCTTTTCAGACTGGACACCTGTGACCAGTGGTGTGCCACAAGGATCAGTGCTGGGTCCACTGCTTTTTGTCATTTATATAAATGATTTGTATGTGAATATAGGAGGTATGGTTTGTAAGTTTGCAGATGACAGTAAGATTAATGATGTAGTGGACAGCAGCAAAGAAGGCTACCTCAGAGTACAACAGGATCTTGATCGGATAGGCCGGTGGGCCGAGGAGTGGCAGAGGGAGTTTAATTTAGATAAATGTGAGGTGCTGCAGTTTGGAAAGGCAATTCAGGGCAGGACTTATACACTTAATGGTAAGGTCCTGGGGAATGTTGCTGAACAAAAAGACCTTGGAGTGCAGGTTCATAACATAGATACTCAAGTAAAAGTCGATCTCATGTAAAAGTTGACCCCACTACTTTTGGCCAAAAAAACCTTGAATTTTCCGTATTTCTCATGTAAAAGTTGACCTTAGTTATTCACAGATAACAGATCAACATCTGTGAGTCAATGTATTACCCCGTACATAAATGTTACGATGAGGAAATGATCGGTGAGACTGTATGAGAATGAAATGTCAGATAATATTTTTATCAGAAAACATTAGTTTGATAAATTAAACCAACAGTAGACGAGAGAAAACAGAAGGAAATGGAAGAATTTGGCGTGAAAATTTAAGACGCATCAGGTCAGAGACAGGCAATTGTGGAATACAGTCATATGCCTAGTTGAGGTTTTGAAATTTCTTCATCAGTTTGTGTAAAAATGCCCTTTAGAAGAGGCAAAAAACATACAGCAGCATTTAAACTAAAAGTTATTGATGATTATGAAGCTTTATTCTTGGCTGAAGATGTTGAACACTGTGATTTTGTAGAAATTTACTGAACTTTTATATTTGACATGTTGAATTTAAGATGTCAGCAGGGGGTAAGGCACATAAGTTGTTACAACTTCTATCGCTTATAGTACTTTTTTTTGGCTTCTAATCTGTAGGGGTAGTACACGGACCAGGAAAGAAGGGCCATAGATAGGAAAAAGGGCGGCAGAGTGGCTCAGTGGTTAGCACTGGTACCTGACAGCGCCAGAGACTCAGGTTCAATTCCACCCTCGGGGGACTGTCTGTGTGGCATTTGCACATTCTCCCCGTGTCTGTGTGGGTTTCATCCGGGTTCTCCAGTTTCCTCCCACAGTCCAAAGATGTGCAGGTTAGGTGAATTGGCCATGCTAAATTGCCCGTAGTGTTCAGCGATGTGTACGTTAGGTGTGTTAGCCATGGGAAATTCAAGATTACAGGGAAAGGGTAGGGGGATGTGTTTGGGTGGGATGCTCTTTGGAGGGTCAGTGTGGACTTATTGGGCCGAATGGCCTGCTTCCACTCTGTAGGGACTCTACGTATCATGTAATTGTAATTTAAAGCCATATTATATTTCTACTTCACTTTTTGTACGTATAAATAAAAGCTTACTGATTCATTTTTGTTTCTATTGTCTTTATCCTGTAATTCATTGTGTTTTTGTATTCGTTTAGAGATCTTATGGGTTTATGCTTATGTTACGGTATGTTGGACTATAGCATGAATTTCAAACCCTTTGAAGTAGAATCCATGTAATAGTCAGCCCCATAAATTTAACCTTAAAAAAGTCAAAAAATTTGACTTTACAAACGTATGTATGGTAGTTCCTTGAAAGTAGAGTCACAGGTAGATAGGATAGTGAAGAAGGCATTGGTCAGTGCCTTGAGCTTAGGAGTGGAGAAGTCATGTTGTGACTGGACAGGACATTGCTTAGGCCATTTTGCGTTCAGTTCTGGTCTCTCAGCTATAGGAAGGATGTTGTGAAACTTGAAAGGGTCCAGAAAAGATTTACAAGGATGTTGCTAGGGTTGGAGGGTTTGAGCTATATAGGGGGAGGCTGTATTGGCTTGGGCTATTTTCCCTGGAGTGTTGGAGGATGAGGGGTGACCTTCCAGAAATTTCTAAAATCATGAAGGGCATAGATAGGGTGACAGGAAAGGTCTTTTCCCCAGGGTAGCGGAGTCCAAAACCAGAGGTCATAGGTTCAAGGTGAGAGGGGTAAGATTTAAAAAGGGACCTAAGGGGCAACTTTTTTCACGCAGAGAGTTCTGCATGTATGGAATGAGCTGCCAGAGGAAGTGGTGAAGGCTGGTACAATTACAACATTTAAAAGGCATGTGGATGGGTATATGAATAGGAAGGGTTTAGAGGGATATTGACCAAATGCTGGCAAATGAGACTGCATTTAGTTTCTCATTCTCTCATTCACCAGAGAGAAATCAGATAGTAACAGTTCCTGACATGTAAGTCAGAACAGTTACCCAGCAGGTCTACCTCGCCGTTTGCTCCTCTGGCTGTCCACCATAGACAGTCACTAACATCTCTAAGTATTCTTCATAGCCTTCAACTGTCCACACCCCATGAACGTTGGCAGTGGACATGTACCTTTTGATACTAAATGCAGTCTCATTTGCCAGCATTTGGTCAATATCCCTCTAAACCCTTCCTATTCATATACCCATCTAGATGCCTTTTAAAATGTTGTAATGCACCAGCATGGGGGTTGGCTTAAAAAGACATCCAGCTTTTGCTGCTTTGCCCTTTTTCTTCTTTCATGAAGAAGCTGTTCACAGGGTGCCAAATGAGATCTTATTCCACAAACTGCTACCCTGCTGCGTTCTGCATTGTAATCATTGTCCTCGAAGAGCTGCAACTGCTCCTCAATTTCCCTCAGGATAGAAGGCAAAGTAGAAGTGGAAAGTTCTCATGGTGCTGCATCCTGGACTACTACTACTTCATCTTCAGCTTCCACTTCCCGCTCAGCAACAAGTTATTTTAGGTCAGCTGTAGAGAGGTCTTCACAGTGGGACTCAAGCAGGTCTTCAACATCCTCACTCTCCATTTCTTCAAATCCAACTTGTCTTGCAAGATCAACACAATGTTCTTCAATTTGGGGAGCTCCTCTGACGAATCAAAAGTTTTAAAATTCTGAAAAAATCTGGGAGAAGCTGCCACCAAAGCAGTCCTTACTGACATCACCCCAGGCCTCCATGGTAATGTCAACTGCATTCTTGATGTTAAAGCTCTTCCAAAATTGAAGAACACAGTCCTTATCCCTCTCAGTGGCCTCAATCAGTCTCTTAAATGCGCGCCTAAAATAATAAGCTTTAAAAGCTGCTATTGCAGCCTGGTCCACAGGTTGAAGGAGAGAGGTTGTGTGTGGGGGTAGAAATAACACTTTGATGTTTTTAGAAAGCTCACCAATGGTGGGAGGATGGCTTGGTGCATTATCCAGGATGAGGAGAATCTTTAAATCCAAATTTTTTTCCTGGCAATGCTTTCTAAAAACACCTTCCAAAGCAGCAACAGTAAAGGTCAGAAAAAAATTGCCTCGTCATCCAACCTCTTACTTGACCTAAAGTAGACTTGAGGTAACCTTTCAAGGCTCGCAGGTTGGCAGAGTGGTACAGCACCACACACTTAAGCTTTAAATCTCCACTGGCATTGGCACCCAGCATCACAGTCATACAATCCTTTGCCACCTTAAAGCATGGAGTGTGCGCTTCATTCATAAAAATGTAGGTCTTGATGGCAATCACTTCCAGTATACACCTGTCTCATCTGAATTGCAAATTTGATCTAAGTTGTAGCCTTCTTCGTCACTTAATTTTTTTTTACTATTGGAGGAAATGCTATCTCCTCTTTCGGCGCTAACATGGCATGTGCTCAGGAAAAAGCTGGTGAAACAATCATGTGATGTTGACGTGTGCTCCTCCATGCACCGATAGAATCACGTTATAGCCAACGCAATTTCATATTTTAGAAATAGCATTCCCCTATTCATCAGTCGTGTTATAGCCAATTCACGTTGCCAGAATACATGTTACAGCGGAGCCAACTGTAAAACACAAAATGTTGGAAATACTCAGCAGGTTAGGGAACATTGCAGAGAGATAGAGGGAGAAACAAATTTAATGCGTGGAATTACTTCTGAATCAATGTGAGATAGTGAGGACAATTCCTGACTGTCAACTCAGCCTGAGAAGCAGTATCCCGGATGGAGTAGGTTTTAGTTCTGGGATGGAGGCGGGTGTAAATAGATTCACTGGCCCCTGGAGGTGTTCAGAAACAGTCACAGGGACTACCAGAACATGAGCTATTTGAAAGGAATGCCTCAATTGATCCTGGACTTCACCCCAGTTCTAAACAAAACAGTGAAACTCTCCAGCTCTCATCTCTCACATAATTGCCATGACCCATCATGCCACCTCATGACCCCTTCACACATTTCCCTGGCCCCTGTGTATGTCACACTAGGCTGTGCCCAGTTACCCCCATGGATTGTCATACCTTCCACACCAATCTATGCACTTTGACCCAATCCCATGGTCCCTCATAAATTTCCATGTCAACTTATTACTCTCCAATCAATCCTTATAGCCCCTTATAGACTCGCCATCAACAATATGACCCTTTGCCCAATTATAGTGTGTAAATGAGGCAGACTTATTTGGGGAGCTTAACGTGATAAACTGCTCGGTGCTGTGACCGGAATAAGATAGAATTCACCCTGCAGTTTGAGAAGGACAAGCTGGAATCAGAGACAACAGTATTACAATTGCATAAAAGGTAAATACAAAGCCAAGAGAGGAGCTGGCCAGAGTAGATTGGAAGGGCAGCGGGGCAGGGAAGACAGTGGAGCAGCAATGGCTGGTGTTTTGGGGGATAATTTAGGATGCACAACAGAAATTTGTCCCAAGGAAGAAGGAACATACTAAAGGGGAGGACAAGGCAACCATGGCTGTCAGGGGAAAGTCTGCAACAGTTTTAAAGCAAAAGAGATAGCATACAACGTGGTCAAGATTAGTGGGAAGCCAGAGGGTTGTGAAGCCTTTAAAAGCCAACAGAGGATAATGAAGAAAGCAATTAGGTGGAGAGAAGGTGAAATATGAGGGTAAGCTAGATAGTAACAAAAAAGATTGCAAGAGTTCATTTTAAGATATATAAAATGGTAAGATAGAGTCAAGAGTGGACATTGAACTGCTGGAAAATGAGGCTGGAGCAATAGTAATGGGGAACAAAGAAGTGGCAGAGGAACTGAATAGGTACTTTGCCCCGGATTCTCTAGATATTCTGGTACGCAACTCGTGTCTTCCTCCTTGAAGACAGACGCAGTGGAGAGTGTACTGGCCATCACTATGGAGAAGGTGAAGAGGAAGCTGAAAAGTCTGAAGGTGAATAAGTCAACTGGACTAGATGGACTACACCTCAGAAGCCTGAAGAAAGTAGCTGAGGAGATCATTGAGGCATTTCTGGTGAACTTTCAGGAATCACTAGAGTCAGGGAAGATCCCAGAGGATTGGAAACCTGCTAATATGACACTTCTGTTTAAGAAGGGAGGGAGGCAGAAGATAGGAAACTATAGGCTTGAGCTCGGTTGTTAGTAAAATTTTAAGAAACCATTATTAAGGTTGGGATTGTGGAGTTCTTGGAAGTGCATGATAAAATAGGGCAGAGTCAGTGCAGCATTGTCAAGGGGAGGTCATGTCTGACAAATCAGTTAGAATTCTTTGAGGAGCTAATGACCAAGTTAGACCAACGCGAGCCAGAGGATATGATCTATTTAGATTTCTAGAAGGCCTTTGACAAGGTGCTGCTCAGGAGTCTGCTAAATAAGATAAGAGCCCATGGTGCTAGGGGCAAGGTACTAGCATGGATAGAGGATTGGCTGACCGGCAGAAAGCAAAGAGTGGGGATAAAGGAGTTTTTCTCAGGATTGCAATCAGTGACCAGTGGACTTCCACTGGGGTCAGTATTGGGACCATAACTATTCACATTATAGGAGCAAAATTAGATCATTCAGTCCATCAGGTCTGGTCTGCCATTAGATCATTCTGGATGAAGGAAATAAGGGCATTGTTGCAAAGTTTGAACATGATACAAAGATAGGTGGAGGGATTAGTGTTGAGGAAGTGGGTGGCTGCAGAAGAACTTGGGTAGGCTAGGAGAGTGGGCAAAGAAGTGATAAATGGAAAACAATGTGGGAAAGTGTGAAGTTATGCAGTATGGTAGGAAGAATAAAGGCGTAGATTATTTTCTAAATGAAGAAAAGCTTCGGAATCTGAAGCATAAGGGTCTTGGGTGTTCTACTTCAGGATTTTCTTAAGGTTATCATGGAGGTTCAGTTGGCAGTTAGAAAGACAAATGACATGTTGGCATTCATTTCAAGAGAGCTTGTATACAACATTTGGAATATTGTGAGCAGTTTTGAGCCCCATATTGAAGGATGGATGTGCTGGCCTGAGGAGGGAGCTTAGAAGAGATTTACAAGAATGATCCTGGGGATGAAGGACTTTTCATATGAGGATCAGCTGAGGCCTCTAGGTCTGTACTCAATGAAGTTTAGAAGGATGAGAGGGAATCTGATTGAAACTTACAGAATATTAAGAAGCCTTGATAGAATGGGCATGGAGAAGATTTTCCACTATTAGAAGAGACTAGGACTCAAGGGCACAGCCTTCAAGTGAAGGGATGATACTTTATAACTGACATGAGGAAGAATTTCTTCAACTAGATGATGGTGACTCTGTGGAACTCATTGCTGCAGAGGGCTGTGGAGACCAAGTTATTGAGTGCATTTAAGACAGAGATAGATAGGTTCTTCATTAGTAAGGGGGATCAACAGTTAAGGGGAGAAGGCAGGAGAAAAGGGTTAAGAAACCTATCAGCCACGATGGAATAGTGGAGCAGACCTCATGGGTCAAATAGCCTAATTCTGCTCCTATATCACATGGTCAGTGTCGTAATGGGTGAGTAGCAGTGCAGCACACTTTTCTTTGAAAGTTTACAGACAGAGAGAGAGAACATAGAACATAGAACATTACAGCGCAGTACAGGCCCTTCGGCCCTCGATGTTGCGCCGACCTGTGAAACTAATCTGAAGCCCATCTAATCTAAACTATTCCATTATCATCCATATGTTTATCCAATGACCATTTAAATGCCCTTAAAGTTGGCGAGTCTACTACTTTTGCAGGCAGGGCATTCCACGCCCTTACTACTCTCTGAGTAAAGAACCTACCTCTGACATCTGTCCTATATCTATCACCCCTCAATTTAAAGCTATGCCCCCTTGTGCTAGCCATCACCATCCAAGGAAAAAGGCTCCCACTGTCCACCCTATCTAATCCTCTGATCATCTTGTATGTCTCTATTAAGTCACCTCTTAACCTTCTTGTCTCTAACGAAAACAGCCTCAAGTCCCTCGGCCTTTCCTCATAAGACCTTCCCTCCACACCAGGCAACATCCTGGTAAATCTCCTCTGCACCCTTTCCAATGCTTCCACATCCTTCCTATAATGTGGTGACCAGAACTGTACGCAATACTCCAAGTGCGGCCGCACCAGAGTTTTGTACAGAAAGAAAAAAAAGAGAGCGAGCAAGATGAAGAGAGAGAGAGGGACTTGAAATTAAATCAGAAACACTGGCTGTGCGCGCTTGGTGGAGAGAAGAGAATGTTCTGTAATAGGATGGAAGACATGAGAGATAAACAACAAACAAGTTGATAGTTCAAGGTCAAGTGGAGTGGTGAGGGGATAAAAAAATGAAATAAATGATCTAGCCAGAGAGATGTGAACAACTGTCAGTTAAAAACAAATATGAAAGGGGGGCAAAGACAAACTAAAACCTGCAAAAATGAAGGAAACAAAATACGGGCAAAGATTATAATCAAACTCGATGTTGAATCTGGAAGGTCGTAAAGAGCCAAACTGAACGGAGCTGGTTTTCAAGTTTACGCTGAGCTTCGCTGGAACACTGTAGGCAGTTCAGGAAGGAAATGGGAGAGATGGAGCAAGTTAGAGAACTACAATGACAGGCAGAAACTCAGTCATGTTGCAGACTGTATTCTGCAAAAGTGTCACCTAATCTGATTTGGTTTCTCCAATGTGGAGTATACTGGAATGCAATGAGTGAAATGTAGGATATGGAATTGAATGAAGTAGAATTGAGTCACTGTTCCACATGGAAGGCAGGCCTTGGACAGTGTGAAAAAACTAAAAAAAAACGTGTTTTTACCTCTGCTGTCACACAAGAAGATGCAATCAAAAAGCAGTGACTGAACAGTGAATCAGGTGGCAGATATTCACTATTCTCACATTCACATCTTTTGTTTCTTCACTTATCTTATTACCTTGGACATTAACTCTTGTCGTTGAATATCTCTAGTCTTTCACCTCATCACAGAATTTCTCCTTTGGTTCTTTTTCCAAATCCTCACCCTTTGCATGTGCACCGAACAAATTACATTTCCAACCAAGCAGTAACAACGGAAAAATACTGGGAATGTAGAGTAAAAAACAGTTAATGTTTTGGTCCATTTTTAACCTTTTATTAGTCCTTTTAAGTAGTAAAGGAGAGAGGCGATGAAGGCTGATATTCTCAATTCAGAACAACTTCTGATAAAGGTACCACATCATAAACCTGTTGCCAAGTTAAAGCCCATGGAACTAAAGGAACAGTAGCAATATGATGTGAAATTCGTTAAGAGATAGAAACCAGAAGGTAACGTCAAACAATTGCTCTTCAGCCCAGGGCAAAGAATGCAGTATGAGGGTAACTGCCCTTTGATATATTTAAGGACCTGGACTTGGATGCACTTGGCATATCTTCAAGGTTTGCAGATCACAGGAAACTCAAATACATAATAAACATTAAGAGGGATATATTCAGGAGGAAATGGATTGCCTGGAAAGTAGGCAGCATGTGGTAGATGCAATTTAATGTGGGGAGGTATGAAGTGAGCATTTTGGTGGGAAGAATGAGGGGAGACGATATAAAAAAGGAGCCAGCTATGAGTTCATGTATAAATCTCACAACATGGCAGGGGGAGTTCAGAAGGCTGTTAAAGTAAACGTGACCTTGGTTTTACAAAGTGGTAGTGTACTCAAAACCTTTAAACATGTTACATTATTATAAATCATAGCAAGGCCTCGATTGGAGTATGGTATCTAATTTTGGGCACTACTCTTTAATATAAAAACATCAAGGCAGTAGCGAGGGTGGAGCAGCATGGGTGCTGGATTTACCAGCATGGTACAAGGGATGTGAAGCTACTGGAGAAACTAGGATTTGTTCGCTTTAGATCAGGGAAGTTAGGTGGAAATTTAAGAGAGGTATGGTTCTGATTAATTATTTTGATGGATCAAATAAAGAGGAGATAGGTTCACTCGGTTGGCCGGGTGGCCAGAGTGTTGTGCAGAATTACACGAACAGTATGGGTTCATTTCCTGTTCCGACTGAGGAAGTTCACGCAACCTGCCTCGTTTTGCCCCAAAAAGTGGTATCATGGTGCAAGTAATCAGTGGAATGCCTCAAAAATAAAAGGACACTACATAAATAAAAACAGAAATAAAGGAGGATCTACTTCCAGCAGCAGATTGCTCAGTAATGGAAGGACACAAACCTATAGGTAAAAAGAATTCACAATAAGATGAGAAGAATGTTTCTCAAAGGCAAAGTAGGACATTTTGGAATGCCTTGTCTGAAAGGTTGGCTGGTAGAAGCAGATTCACAGGAGGATGTGACTATTTGGATAGTTCATTTGAAGAGCTGAGCAGGAATGATGGGTGGAATGGCTTCCTTCTGTTCTGTATTATTCTATTGTTGAATGATATATATTGACAAGGTCACTATGACAGTGAGGAGGCAATGAACTACCCTGTAAATAGTACCATAGTCTTTCACAATCATGTGTTTACTGTTCGTTCAAAAGGACAGTAATTTGCAGCACTCCTTCACTACAACACTGAAGTGTCAGGCATTCAAGTATCTGCACTGACAGTGGAGCACACAATCTCTTGACTCAGGACAAAGGCACACCCAAAAAGGATATACATCTGATGTTTTAATTAATGACAATTGCTAAGATATCCACCAACAACACTCTGGGCATTACCATTCACAAGGTAGCATCAGTATGTACATTTACTCACCATGCCTTATGTAATAGTACCTTCCAAACCTGTAACCTCTACCAGCTAGAAGCAGATAGTTGGGAACACCATCATGTTATCCTCCATATCACAAACCATACTGAATTACTTTGTCAAAATTCCAGAACTTCCTTCCTGACAGCATTGTAAGGTGAATCTATGGGCACATGCACTGCAGTGATTCAAGGATAAGTTCACCAGCACCTCCTTCAGGGCAATTAGGGATGAACAACAACAGTCATCTTGCCAATTGTGGCATCCCATGGCGAAAAAATACAAAATGAATTGAGCAATTATATACAACCTGAATAGTCTATTCTTGGTTTCCAGCATTGGTCAAGAGGACCAATGTTTAAGTGTGGAGAAGGGAATTCTCTCAAGTTTGAGTAATATAAAGTGATGGCACTGGGACAAATTGTATTTTAACCATGCATCTTTCAAATTGTGATACATACAAGGTGTTTGGTTTATTCATTTCTTTTGCATAATAAATTTCTGGTTTGTTGAAAATCAAATCTGCAGCATTGCATATCTGTCTTAGTGAAAGACTACCTCATTAAATGAAATCAACAAAATATGACCTATCAAGCCAGATTTCAGTCTGGGATCAGACTTGTCCATGAATAACAACATCAGCTGGGATCCTAACACGTTCAACAATTTTCAGCATTAAAATATTGACCTGCTTGTTTAAACCTACTGAACCTTTCTGAACCAATACTATAGACTCGGAATGAAAATGAACCAAAAGCAGTCTAAAGAAAATATATTGATAATTCCTTAAAGATTTGTACAAGATGAAAGAAATGTAGCAGAATAACAAGTGCCTTATCCAGAAAAATATACTGACTAGTATAATAAATGAATAAGTTTGATAAATAAAATGCTTTACAGCCAGAGAATTTGGACATCATGTTATTGATGAAGTTTTTACAATTTCTAAAATGACTTGATGAAGGGACCGATGAAACGGCAGCTAAATTTGCTGCTGTCACAAGGATAGGAAAGTGAGTTGTGAAGAGGACATAAGGAACTACAAAGGGATATAGAGAGGTCAAGTGAGTTGGTAAAGATCTGACAAATGTGATAAATTGTGGCAAAGTGTGACATTTTCCATGTGGCAGAAAGATATATATAAAAAAGCATATTATCCAAATGGTTAGAGGTTGCACAACCAGGAAATGTAGGGAGATCTGGATGTCCTAGTGAATGAATCGCAGAAATTTAGCATATGGGTACATCAAGTAACCAGGAAAGCTAACAGAACATTGTGATATTGTGAGGGGAATTGAATGAGAGAGCAGGGAGGTTATGCTTCAGTTATACAGCGCATTGGTAAGACCATATCTGGAGTACTACGTTCAGTACTGGTGACTGTACTTATGGAGGGATATTAATGCATTGGAAGCAGTTCAGAGTAGGTTTACTAGTCAAAGACCTGGGATGGGGAGATTGCCTTATGAGGAAAGACTAGACAGCCAGGCCTGCATCCTCTGGAGTTTAGAACAGAGATGATTTAATTGAAACATACAAGATCCTGAGGGGATTTGACTGGGTGAGCATAGAAAGGATGCATTCTCTGGTACAAGAATCTAGAATTAGGAGTTCATAGTTTAAAAATAAAAGATTTATTTTTCTCTCAGAGGGTTCAGTGTCTTTTGAATTCCCTTCCTCAAAAGGCATCAAATGTAGAATCCTTAAATATTTTTAAGGCAGTACTTAGATTATAGACTACAAACGGGATGAAAGATTATGCGGGATATGCAGGAATGTAGAGTTGAGGTTAAAATCAGCCATGACCTTATTGAATGGTGGAGCAGGCTGTAAGGGGCAACAGCCTACTCTTGTCCCTTGTTCGTATGTTTGTATGAAGAATGCAGGCCCTACCCTTTACAAGCCTCGACTCATCTGCTAGGTTTGCAATGCATACAACAGCCTCACAAGCAGATTATTGATGATATTAACTTGTTACGAAAACTTCCATCTCAAATGGCCTTCTGATTTACAGCATAAAGTAGATTCAATATCTTACAGGTTTAAAATTAGGCTGACTCTTTATGAAAGGCTTGCCATTAGACTGTGCTTCACGATCACTGGAAACTTCAAAATGCTTTACTGCCAGTGAAGTCCTCTTGAAGTCACTGTTGTATTGTAGGAAAGGTGCAGGCACTGTGCCCTCAGCAAATTCCATAAACAATAATGTAATATTAACCACTTGATCTATTTTTCTGATGTTGATTGAGGGATATATATTGGCCTGAACAGGAGAGACAGTCCTTTGAGATAACAAGGTGTAGAGCTGGATGAACACAGCAGGCCAAGCAGTATCAGAGGAGCAGGAAGGCTGAAGTTTTGGGCCTAGACCCTTCTTCAGAAAGTCTAGGCCCGAAACGTCAGCGTTCCTGCTCCTCTGATGCAGCTTCGCCTGCTGTGTTCATCCAGCTCTACACCTTGTTATGTCAGATTCTCCAGCATCTGCAGTTCCCACTATCTCTGAGACAGTCCTCTCCCACTTTTCAAAATAATGGCACAGGAGCTTTTACATCACCTGAGGGGGCAGGCAGGACATCAGTTTAACATTGTGTCCAGAAGGCAGCACCTTTAGCACTCCCTCAGTGTCAGTCTTGATATTTGAGTTCAAATCCTGGAATGAAACTTGCACCTCAAACCTTGGAGCTCAAAAGACAAGTGATCTACCGATTAAGCTACTGAATAGATGCGAGCCTAATGTTCCAAATAAGTAATTATTTTAAATTTCAGAACTGTTACACACACACACACACTTGACCAATTAACCTTTCTCACAAAATAGGCTCAATTTTCAAAAAAATGACTGGCCTGTCTCACATTCTCTATGGACAATGCGATATACCCTAAGTAGCAATAGACTTTGCACTCGAAACACATCTTAAAATCTCACTGGGCAACAAAGCCAACTAGTGTTGTAAACAGCAAGTCTTGGCCCATGATCAATCCATTTGAGATTATATGCAACAAGAGCATTTAATATTCCCAGGCATGAACACCTCAGACCCATGTGAGACAACAAGGTGCAGGGCTGGATGAACACAGCAGGCCAAGCAGCA
>NC_063332.1:77705840-77726132 GCF_021869965.1 Rhincodon typus
CCAGCCCTGCACCTTGTTGTCTCGGATTCTCCAGCATCTGCAGTTCCCACTATCTCAGACCCATGTGAGTTTTTTACCCCCAGGGCTGTTTGACAGTGAATGCTATCACAACTCTGTCTGGAAAGCTGCTCTCTATAGCATGCTTGTTAAGACTTGCAAGTCGTTTTTTCATGTAAATTAAAACAGCAGGCCATAGTTTAAGCGTTTTGCCTTGTGAATATACCACACTCCCAAAAAGGGAGAGCAGCATATTCCTTCCTACTTTTGAACGCCAGTATTTTCTTGACTATTACCTAAATGAAGTTAATTACTACATCACTGCAGAGAACTTTAGTGTGAAGGCTAAAGCAAATTACCACCATGACTGGTGAACTTTTTTAATGTATAATAAGGAGGACTTATTAGCATCAAAAGGGCCAGATGAATGACATGTGAACAGCTCCAGTGTTTCAACTGAGCTGAGCCATTATCACCCTGTTCTCCAAGTGTCTGAGAGCTTTCAAGGTCACAGCTTTCTTCAATCTATGAAGGTGGTATTCCAAGATGAAACACAAATCCCTGTCCTTCACTATATTTCCACTGCTTGAAGCAATTACTTTAAATGCACACATTCAAATGATCCACTGTAAAGGAAATTTCCAGCCAAAATTTTCACAGCTATTTAATAAATGACAAGAGTCAAAGTTAGTCTAATACATTGATACAAGCAAGACAATTAAGTATATTATAAATTGCAGCCATCTTTCCATGAAATGTCACAAACAGCTCAAACTAAGTTCCCAAACCATGATGCATTACTTTTCCTCCAACATAATCACTTCATTCTTTGTCAATTCCTCTCCTCCCATCTTTAACTTGGTGTGAACACCATTGATTGTCTCACTTTTATTTGCTCAGAACTAGGGGAATGATAACAATAGCTTCTCTCCCTGTCCCTGAATTGTCACCAAAACCACCCTGTATTCCTCACTGGTGTACTTCCCCTGCTGGCATTATTTGAATTTGAGATCAGGTACTATATGTATGCTAATGAGTACTCCTTTCTGCCTCTCAATTTCCTCAATGCCATCGGAATGTTAATCTGATAGCAGCATTGTCAGCCTTCTGCAGGGATCTTTCCCACTGGGACACTCTGGTCCATCTTCAGTCCCAACACATCTCCACGACACCTTTCCCTGCAATCGCAGAAGGTGTAATACCTGCCCGTTTACTTCCTCCCTCCTCAGTATCCAAGGTCCCAGACACACCTTCCACATGAAGCAGCACTTTATCTGCACTTCACTCAATCTAGTCTACTGAATTCGTTGCTCACAGTGTGGTCTCCTTTACATTGGGGGAAAGGAAGCACAGACATCTACACTGTCTGCAATAAGACCAAGCTTCCAGTTTCCTGCTACTTCAACATACAACCATGTTCCCTGGCCAACATCTCTGTCTCAGGCTTGCTGCAGTGCCCCAGCAAAGTTCAGCACAAACATCTCATTTCCCACCTGGTAACCCATCGGCCTTTGGACTTAACATCGAGTTCAAAAATTTTAGGCCATATCCTTTCCTCAACCCCCGCACACTAGGCCTTGTCATCACATGGTCTACCACCCCACACGACCCATCGTCAGCTACCAATAGTCCCCATTAGCAGCTATTCATTCCCCCAGTCTCAACTTTACCCAGTCCTTTGTCTGTCCAACTGTTTTTCTCTCTCATTGGGTTCTGTTTCCACCTATCACTTCCTCTTCCCCGATCCTCCCACCCCATCTTCTGTGTAAATACCAACCTTTTTCTAGCTACCATCAGTTCTGAAGAAGGGTTACTGGATTCGAAATGTTAACTCTGATTTCTCTCCACAAATGCTGCCAGACCTGCTGAGTTTTTCCAGCAATTTCTGTTTTTGGTTTTGTTCGACAAGGTGTTGTTACCTCCATTAATACATTGGAAGGACCAAAGACATTACCTTCACCCCACGCAATAAACGCCGTGTCACTGATTCTTGCACTTCCCTGACCACTCTGCCAAGCTGAATGATACTGCTTTCTCTGTGTCCTGTTCATTTAAGGGCTGGCTTCCAATTCCAAAAGTTCCTGCCATGTCCATACACATCTTCCACTGAAGTCGTTATGTAAGCTTTAAATCATCTCTAGATTTAGCTTTGTCAACGATCTGTCAAATAGCTTCTCATCCTCCAAGTTTTACGTATCAGGATCATATTTATTGTGCCACTAGGAAGAAGTGCTTCATGCACATGGTCAGTTGAGCTCACAGTTTTAGAGACCCGGATTTCCTGCTCAAATGGTTGGCGTCGAGTGGTGGGAGAGTTCCTGGTTTCTTGAATCTGGTCTTTAAAAATAGTGGTCCAATTTTTGCTCTGTGGTCTGGAGAGAGGGATGGGCAGAAGAAGGGGGAGCGGGCCAGATTCGATTAGGGTGTGAGAGTGGTGCCGCAAATACTCTGGAAGCTCCAATTTCAGAACACCTGCCTTGGGATCCAGCATATCGTCTAACATTTAAAAATAAAACGTGCAGAATGCTTCTAACCCTCACCCCTCACAAACCCTCATCCTTCCACCATGTCACATCCAATCTAACTCCATGCCTCCTTATGCCATTTGCCTACTCTCCTTGGCCCTGATACCATGTCCTTTTACCCACTCCCATTGCCCTTTTAGTCCCCATGACAAGTTATGCCCATCTACAAACCTATGGGCTTTTGTAGGCCCTATGCTAACATAGTGCCAACTCATGCCAACCGTTTCTCTTCCACCCATCATCAATCACCCTGTATCCATCATGGGCAAACTTCAGATTCCAAGTAGAGACAATACAAAGTTCTAAGTGTGTATTGCAGGTGTTACTCTATCAAGAAAACACTGATTCATAAAAAGGCATCTTACTATATTTACACTCCATTAATAAGATAAATTCTTATCAATAAGGTACATCCTTACAACAAACTTTTCATTCAAGCGCAACAAGCATTAGAACTCATAGCTCCACATTAAAAAGTCCAAAATCACTTGCTGCTATCAATAAAATGATGAGAGTGAGGCAATGGATGATTATAAATTATGTCATGCAGCAGTAATCCATCATTGGAAACTGCCAGGCTCATGTCAAAGTGTTGTAAAAAACACTGTCATTTTGAAAACAAAAGTCTGGATTGTTAAAAAGCACTTATAAGTCATCACTTTTAGGTCCTTTTGACAGGTTCTTCTGACAGTTTTGACAGTCACTTTGAGAGGTCTGTTCATATACCAAAGTGCTTGGCAGTAATAGGTTTATGTGCATTTTACGCATCATTACGATACGTTGAACAATTTCAAAGGATACCTTACCTCCACCAAATGCACCTTTCCTTCATCATAAATGTCTACCAAAGGTGTTCTAGGACAATATCCAAAGTGATACCTTAGTTCTTCTAAGGGGTTCCGTGGCTACCCAAACAAATCCACAAATTTCAGAACTGTTCTAAACAGGTCTATATACACAAACACACACACACACACACAAGCTTCAAACAGAAACATGAAAAGTCAGGTGAGAGGAGATAGCTGATCATTTAAATACCTAACTACATCTGCAAACTAGGCTTGTGTGAAACTTAATCCACCCCTGTAAAAATAGTAAATTCTAGGCTTGAGTCAAGACTTGAAATTTCTGATCACTTTGGCCAATTTTGCCATGTTGGAGTGTCTCTCCATTGTCCAACATTTGTGCCAGAGAGAGTGTCAACCTTGTCTGTTAAGTTGGCTTGATACAGACTAATAATTAAGTACATGCTATCTATTCTGAGGTATGTGCAACCCTTATTCAATTGCAAGTTCTTGTATTTAATCTACTTATGATCTACTAACATAAAGCAAAGAATTGCAGTCGCTGAAAATCTGAAACAAAAGGAAACAACAATTGCTGGAGAAACTCAGCTGGTCTGGCAGCATTCATGGAGAGAAAGCAGAGTTAGCATTTTGAGTTCAATGTCCCTTCAATGGTCTTCCCCACTTCTGAACAAGGGTCACTGAACTCAAAACGCTAATGCTGCTTTCTTTCCATGGTTGCTGCCAGGCCTGCTGAGTTTCTCCAGCATTTTCTGCTTTTGTATCATCTACTAACTGTTCCCTCTTCAAAAATGCTTCTGATAATGCAGTAAATGAGGTTTCAAATATACAATGTCAATTGATGGTTGTAATATTTAGTTTAAGGACACTTCTGACTTAAAAAGACAATAATAATTATATTGAATAAAACATTTAGGAAAGATTTCATTATCAATGTGGGACATAAAACAATGAATCCAAGAATAAAAGCCCCATTGTCTACCAGGTGAGTTATCCTCCCAGGGTAAGAAATCACTGAATAAAACCTGAACACACTGAGTCAATCTTAATGATGCATAATGACGATAAAATCTTAATGAGCTGGAGATCCCATCACAAGTTGGGAATTGAGTGAATTGTTACTGGCAAATTATATCTTTCTTTAATTTTTGAATTGCTGCTGTGAAATATTTCAAACTCCTACTGCACACCAGAAATACTTCCAGAACAGTTAGATCATGTGCTGATGCACATGCCCAGCTATTCCTGATATCTTTTCGGTATCTGGCAGGAATTGCATCTGTTCTTCGAAAGCTCTGATATCCATACCCTATGGTGGACTAAACTTTTCACATTGAAAAGGGAATGTGTATGTGAAGGAGGGACACATGTACATGGTTCCGAATATTAATTCGGGCTACAATCTACCTTTGAGAGAGTGTGAGCTTCTGATGTAGATATTGTATTTAAAGTGGAGATTAAATATGATTATTCTGCCCAATATTTCAGGCAGGAAGTATTATGGGGGTTAGCATTTTACAAAGGTGATAAAATCATTAACAAAACAGATACAACTGAGCCTAGCAGACGGAAGGAAATCGACAGTAGAGATTTCAACCATCATTTTCCAATCATTTCTGATTATAAGCATGGTGCTAGACAACAGTTAAACAATGTACCATTGCTTAAAAGGAGGAAGTGATGGGGAGAGCAATTACAGGCCAGTCAGTCTAAGCTTGATAGTGAACAAACATTCTGAGGCAAGGTGTAAAACATCATTTAGGAAGTCATGGATAAATCAAGATCAGTCAGCACTGCATTGGTAAAATAAGGTGTTTATTTGTCTAAGTCAATTGAATGTTTTGAGGTGGTAACAAGAACAGTTGCTGAGTGTAGTGCTCCTGACATACTCTGTCAAAAGTCCGGCTAAAATTGAAGAGTCCATGTTGGGACATTACAACCAGTGGGCATCACCATGTTTCACCTTCCTATCTGTAACCCAACCTAACAGAAAAATATGAAGTAGGAGCAGACTGCCTTCTTTTGCAACCTGCAGACCCTTGTGCAACCCTTGTACAGACCCCAATATCACTCTCTCCGCACCTACATCTGGTCTATAGGTTAGATGAGACTGAATTAATGATATTTCTCTCAAAAAAAACATTTTTAAACCTGAACGTTCACAATTCAATCTGTAGTCATCATTGTGATCGATTGAAGCATGAATTCTCGACTACTCCGGAACATTCCAACATCATCCTTAGCTTGTTCGATTGCACAAAGTTGTCTTTTTCTTTAAAAAAATTCAAAACATGCTAATATCATAATCTTTCCATCCTGTGCACCATGGCAACTTAAAATGATCTTGGCTTCTGGACTGCTCACAGCTGAAATGCCTACACTATTAACTGTTATTATGCAAAGAAACCTCAAGGAATTCTGTGAACTCCATAGATCATTTTTCTACGGTTTCACCATTCACTTATTATCATGGTTCTAATTTGAATCACAAATTCTACATTCTTAGGGCTGAATGCTTGAAGTTCAACAATCTATGTTTAATAATACTGGGAAAGAAAGCCACATTTTGTCTAAGCTTTCCATCTGCACTCATCAAGACAATTTGTGAGAAACATCAATGTATGGGGAAAACAACATCTAATACTCCATGAAACAGTCCAGTGTACTAAAAATTACACTGATAATCAATTTAGGATTATCAGTTGGGCTCACAGTGTGGCACACTTGCATATGCTGGAAGCTACATTTGGTTGTTATAATTCCAGGTCATGTTTATACTGGACATATCATGTTTCATAGTGAAACCTGATTTGGTAGATCATAAGTTTCACTTTTCTCTTCATTTTCTCTGATGACACTAAACATATTCGTAAGAGGCTATTGATGTACATTTAACAAAAAGGAACATAACACATTTATTAGACAAAGGAAAAAAAAGACTATAACATTTTGCATAAGAGTTATTGGAATAATCTCATTCTGAACATTTGTAAGAATTATCCTTTGTATCCCAGCATTACCCTTACAGGCACTCACGCCTCAAAGAACAGATACCCCTATCTTCATACCAACAATTTTTATTTGGCTGCTACAGCTGAAGTTGGTTTTCTTTCTATCGATTTCTACACATCAACTGGGAAAAAAAACTGTATACAAGGTGAATGTTGCTTTCTCAAAACAAACTGCTAACTGAGCTCACTTATTACTAAACACGGTATCCTAAACCTGTATCTTCATAGCCTTATAGGATGTCTTCCTCTCTGTCACTTCCACAGCCTTCTGCTTCTGACTACAAAATAACTCTGATTCGTACCTATCCCTGACTGCTTGGAAACTGCTAATCACAGCATTTCTGTTGTTAAGGATCTCTTCTCTTTGAATGAACCAACTTTTAGGCTCTATTTCTGGTTATTAAACTCAAGTTAGCAAACAGCTTAGCAATTATCTCCGCAGGTGGTTTGCTGGTCTTGCTGAAGTCATAACTTCTTGCAAATACTGTTTTAACTTCAAATGTTTAAAGTGACTTCAATTTTAAAAAGCTAAGATTTTTCCTTAACTTGAAGATCTCAAGATGTACTACGAACATTCATGACAATAGTAATACACAGGGCCCTGCTCTCTGCAGGCCACAGAACATGTACATATACTGCTACTGTTCCAACTCAAATAAAATAGAAGATAGTCATTCTCTGAAATAAAACAGAAAATGCTGGAGAAACTCAGCAGGTCTGGCAGCTTCTGAGGAGACAGAGCAGAGTCAATGTTTTAAGTCTAATATAACTGTTTTTTAGAACTAATGCAGATTAGAAAATGACGTTTTTATGCAGTTGACAAAAAGGCAGGATGAACGAATGGAACGGATAGCAAGTTTGCACACAGGAAAGGATGTACTGAGCAATAATGGTAGTAGATATGGGAAATAGATAAAGAATCAGTGTTAATGGCAGAAAGTAGGTCAGCTTTGCTGACAGCAAAGGCATGCAATCAAGACACTGGGCTAGGAGATGGGGGTGGACAGATGGGGGACAACAGAAGCAAAATAGAGTTCAGTATTCATGAGGTTGTAGACATGCTCGCCGAACCCGTGGATTTCGTCACCCTGATAGCTAACATCATCAGTGCACCTCCGGTGAAGCATCGGTGTTCTGTCCCGCTTGTTATTTACATGCCTCAATTTGCTGGGGTGTTTGGTACCACTTCTGGTTCTGTTTCTCAGTGCTTTGTACACAGAGTCTAATTCAATGTATTGTTGATGGAGTTCCGGTTAGAACAGCAGGTCTCCCGGAATTCCCTGGTGTGTCTCTGTTTGGCTTGTGCAATTACAGATGTGTTGTCCGTGTGTAGTGAGACAAGTGAAAATTGGTCGTGTCTCTAAGTGGCGAGTTGGTGTTCGTGTATCCATATTGTCAGTTTCCTTCCAGTTTGGCCTGTGTAGTGTTTCTCACAGTCCTTGCATGGTATTTTGCATATTACACCGGCTTTGCTGGTTTTGGGTATGGGATCCTTTATGTTCATCAGTAGCTGTCATAGGGTGGTTGTTGGTTTGTGGGCTACTCTGATACCTAAGGGTCTGAGTAGTCTTGTGGTCATCTCTGAAATGCCCTTGATGTACAGTAGGATGATTAGGGAGTCTGGTTGTGTTGTGTCAAGATGATGATATGATATCCTTTGACGTAACAGCACTATTTACATCCATAAACATCAACCTGGTCAAAGAAACAATCGCCACACTGCTGGACGAATCGTGTAAGCAGGCAACCCAGGACACCGACAATATCAAGAAGGACACCACCATGAAACTACTAGATCTGTGCCTCTCAACCCACTTCACCTTCAATCACAGTATATACAAACAAATCAACGCAACACCAATGGGATCCCCGATATCAGGACTGATTGCAGAAGCAGTAATGCAAGGTTAGAATGGACAGCGCTCCCCACTATACAACCCAAACTTTGGGTCCGATATGTAAATGACACCTTCGTGATTATTAAATGCACAAAACTAGAAGAAACCCACCGACACACAAACAACATCCTTACTGCGATAAAATTCATGAAAGAAAAAGAGAACAACAACTGACTACCCTTCCTGGACATAATGGTAGAATGCAAAAACAACGGAGAACTCCAGACTAGCATATATAGAAAGACCACACATATGGACGAGATACTCAATTACACTAGCAACCACCCCAACACCCACAAATGGAGCTGCATCAGGACGCTATTTAAACGAGCCACAACACATTGCTGCAACCTGGAATTACTCAAAGCAGAACAGGAGCACCCTATAAAGGAGTCTTTAAAAGGAATCTGTGTTTCAGGTATCCAATCAGCCATTACCTCCAAGACAGACCAAAACAGGAAGACACAACACGACTGGACTCACTAGTCACCCTACCATACATCAAGGACATTTCAGAGATGACTACAAGACTACTCAGACCCCTAGGTATCAGGGTAGCCCACAAACCGACAATCACCCTACGACAGCTACTGACGAACATAAAGGATCCCATACCCAAAACCAGTGTTATATACAAAATACCGTGCAAGGACTGTGAGAAACACTACACAGACCAAACTGGAAGAAAACTGACAATAAGGATACATGAACACCAACTAGCCACCAAGAGACATGACCAATTCTCACTTGTCTCACTACACATAGTCAAAGAGGGACACGACTTCAACTGAGACAACACATCCACAATCGCACAAGCCAAACAGAGACATGCCAGGGAATTCCTGGAGGCCTGGTATTCCAACCAGAACTCCATCAACAAACACATTGAATTAGACCCTGTGTACAAACCACTGAGAAACAGAACCAGAAGTAATACCAACCACCCCAGCAAACCGAGGCATATAAATAACAAGCAGGACAGAACACCAACGCTTCACCGGAGGCGCACTGAGCATGTTACCTAGCAGGGTGACGAAACTTTTGCAACCAAACCCACGGCTCGGCGAGCATGTCCATCACCTCATCCAAAAACCGAGCTACAAATCTTCTTGAAAACTTTAGGCAGTATTAACAGTACGAAGTTATTGAACTCAACGCTGATTCCTGAAAGCTGTAAGGTGCCCAAGTGGACACTAAAATGATGTTCCTTCAACTTGGGTTAGGTTTCACTAGAACAATGCAGTAAGCTTAAAACTGAAATCTTAAGCACACAGCTGTAATCAGTTTCCTTTCCACAAATTTCTGTACAATACTCTGTACATTTTTTTAAGTTAATGTTCCTCCCCAGTACTCTTTGAGACTGCTAATTTGGATCCCTTATTACTAAAAAGTCAACCTTAACACATGTCATCAAGCCCAACACAAGCCTGGAGGAACAGCAACTCATTTTTCACTCTTGCTGTCACTCAGTATAAAATGATGCTTTCGTTTTGCATTGGTATTTGTTACAAATTGCCTGATGAATACAGGTTAAAAAGCTTTGACAAAAAGCTTTTCTCCCCCCAACAATGCTCCAGTTCAGTACTATCAAACAATAATTTGTAATGTATTTTTAAACTTAGCTGTCTTAATTAAAGATTAAGAATTTGCTTCCATTTCTGGAAATTGATGTGAGATAATTGTGTTAATGGAATTGAGGCTTGCTGTATCTTGAGTGTGAGCTAAATGTATTCCAAGGCAGAACAGAAAAAATAGTAGTCCAGGATGTTTCAGTTAGCTTTTGGCAAAGTAAGTATTAGAAAGGAAGCAGAGGAAGAAATGTTCTCCTGTGGGTCTATTAGCTTTAATTATGTGTTCTTAGTGAAAATCTCTGCAGACCTTGACTGAAAAAGTAAACAACTTTTGACCTGGATAACGTCCGATTTAGAAGCAGATTGTGCAGTAATATTAGCTTCACCTGTTAGAAAGAAGGTGACAACAGCTCCAGGTTCGACTATATTGGAGGTGAAAGGTATCGACTATCCCGTGTTTTTTTAAATAAAAGAAAGACTACACAAACTAGATGACCTTTGTTCTAATTAGGGTGCCAGATCACCATATTTGCCTTTACAAATTCCTTGGGTATCAACCAAAAATTCCATTTTCCACATCCAACTCAACCTTTCCAAAGCTATGGAATCAATCATCTGCAATGCACACTTAAGCACATAGAATTCCACAGATCCCAAGGCTGCTTCTGAGCAGAAAATTATTAGGCAATAGCAAAAATCTTATTACCCTGCATTGTTTATAAGTGGTGCAGGATTGCATCTTGATAGATTTATTCCACTCAGTTAGCACAATGCTTTTTAATGATATATACAAAGATACACAAGAAGTATAACAAAACAAATATTTGAGATCCTCAAACTGCTGCTCCTTGAGAGCTATCATATATTGTTCATGTTTATCACAATGTGGTCTACAGCACAATATTTTAGGAGACCTGCTACTCTGGTAGCTGTTTTAGAAGAAACAAGAGCTTTCAGACACCATTTATAATCATATAGTATTGGAATAAGTTAAGCTCCTATTACAAATATTAGGGCTCTTTAAATGCAATATGTTAGTTTTCACAAACATAACATTCTTTGGAGACTTTGCCCTTGGATCAGTTTTTTAAGGAATTTAGATTGGAGCGTAGCACAAGGCATGCAAGGGCTAAGATGCACAGTATGCTACATTTTACGTGTTAAGGGTAAATATTATGGATTTGAACATTCTATTATGGATTTGAACATTCCTGTGTTACAATCCATCCCCTAATGAGGATCCTCAATTTGCTACAGTTACATACAGGATACCTCAAATCATTAAGCTCCTGGGTGAGGGAGGATATAGTGGCTCCCCTTGGTTATTCACTCACTCTCGTGGAATCTTTACAGTATGGAAGCAAGCCATTTGGCCCATTGAGTCCACCCTGACCCTCCCAAGAGCATCCCACCCAAACTCACCCAATCCCATAACCCTGCATTTTCCTAGCCTGCCCTTGGTTGTTCTCAACAAGGTGGATTTTAAAAAGGACTCATTTCCTGATGGATAACTTTTCCTCCAGAACCAAATGAACTTATATTTTAAAAGGAGTCAACCTAACCAGGCTTTCTGGCATTAACAAGTCATAGGAATGTCGTGGTAGGGCTTATTGCTAATTAATGAATATTAGGAGAAGTGGTATAGCTGACAATGTCTATGTTATCATATTACCATTTTTCCGCTTTTTATGTTGAAATGAAATCAAGATTTGAAAAGCTTCTTCAACATAGACAAAAGCTAAAAGACACTTGCCTGTCCCATGCAGTTAGCTTCCAGATAGGATGCTCCTTTAAGAGGTGGCATACAGGACAGAATAAATTAACACCTACAGGTGAAAGTTGGATAGATGAAGAACATCAGAGTTTTAATGTTGAGAAATACAAGCACATTAACAGAATGTGAAGTGATCAGCAGCTGTCGTGCTAAATCCAATTCATTCTTAAAAGGATGACTCCCACTTGTTGTATTCATTAAGGACATGAAGCTTCTCTCGACATGGAGAAACTGTGGCATTGTGAGATGCACTTATATCCTTGACTAATCTCCTTCCACTGATGTAGAACTGCTCTCTTTGAAGCTTTCTGCATTTCCAATCCATATGTTTCTATTTCCAATTTCCTGAATCTATATGACTGCTGCTTCACCTGCATTAGCAAATTTGGGAGGTTGCTTAGTAACCAGCAAAACACATTATAGATTATAAACTACAACATAACAATATTACAACAACCAATCCATTTCTAGGTGGTGCTCTCAGACTCTCAATAGACTAACTGCCAGTACCAGGGCTGTCAAGAAAAGGCAAGTCCTCTTAAAGGCAAGGTATATATACAACAGAGAGTCAAGGTAGGGGAGGGGCAATGGATTCTGCTACAGAGCTTTGTGGCCATTAGCAACATTGGAAAATAGACAGAGGATAACTTCCTCTTTAAACCAATACACTCATTTAAAACAGAGACAAGGTCAAATGATTGTATGATCTTGAAAGTGGAAGTCCTGCCTTGCCATTCTTTTTTCATGAGAAAATATCCATTCGAATCATGCAGCATCTTAGCATGGAAATCCAAGCTAATATCTTTGATGAGACTATCAGAACAGGCACTGACCACTTCAGCGCAAATCCTGTCTGCAGCATAACTATCACAAGTTTGAGTCCACCACAATCAATAAGATGTAATAAAGACTCACTCTGGCCTCCAGTGTTTTGACAGCTGCGACTGGAATTTTAAAGAGGGGATCTCTTGTCAGGAGACTTCTTAAAAAAATAGGTTTAGTACTATTTGTATTACTATTTAACATTAGCAATGTTAAATTCCCATTTGGTGACAATTACAATACAGCCAAGCACTTTGTCCATAATTGCACAAAAGTCCTCAAAACTGACAAATGATGAATGAAATAGGTGCGATTAAGATACAGTGAAAGCAATGTTAATCAAAATATTTGGTACTAAAAACTTGTGTTACGTGCTGCTACGATTCACAAGGAGAAAAGTTCAGAATAAAAGAACCGTTAAAACAAGTCTTTCAGACATGTAACGTCCCTTACTTGCAAAAGTTGTAGCCTTCCGCATTCGTATATTAAAAGGATTAATTGAAATAAAGTAACCATTACATAAGAGAACATAAGGTGTTTTGCTCTGCTCTCAACCACTCATTACAAAAAGCAGAGATTTATTAAAACCTCAAGCGAGTCATTTCATATTAATGAAGGTACAGGATGTTAGGCCTGATCTCGACTGAGTGGTCAAGAACTAAATTATATTTTTTGACTTATTAGTAGTTAACTGTGGTATTTTCTCTATAAATACTGAGTTGGCTTAGTTTGACTGACAAGCCATGCATTAAACAAATATGAAAGTACTGGTGGCCCGGTATGATTGCTTGTTGATTGCTGTTTTTGATGTGGCCTCTGTTAGGATTGGCTGCTTTTGCTGACACTGTTGAGAGGATTTAAGTAGATTTTACAGGCAAGAGGTAATGACGTTGCAAGGTCAAGGAGTAAGAAAGCAACTATGAGTGCACAGGAAATTTGGTACTGAAGTATAGTTGGCCAGAATCAACATTCAGTAATTTGAATGTCCTGATTTCTATATGTGAAAGGTGAGCGATGTGGGAATTTCCCATATACCCAGAGCTTCCAAAGATGAACGCAAAAGTCTGGATTTTCACCCTCAAAGTGGATAACAGAAGAGGGAAACTTTCAGCTGGGCCTACCTTCCTCAGGAACAAGTACCCACAAGGAGGGCATTTTCATGGTGGAACTGGGGGCTAAGGGACAGGACCGCACTTTCAAATGCAGTCTGCTCAGATGACGTGGGAAAATGTTTGAAGCGAACCATCGGAACAGCTGTTTAAAAACAGCCTCCTCAGTAATGTGGGATTTTGTCTCAATTACAATAAACAGAAAAGAACCTCCAATCCTGACTCTTTGTAGCCCCACCCCGATGGTCTCCCCATGTCGGACCCTGCCCCTCCAACTATGGTCCTATGTCAGGCTGTCCTGTCCTTGCACATTCATCAACCATACATTGTATAGAAGTACTGCACACGTTTTTAAAAAAAATACAAGAAAGTAATTCATTGAAAACTTTTCACTATGTAAAACAAAACATCCAATAAGAGTGTCAACTTTCAACTAGGACATATTGAAGTCATCAAGAAATCAGTCAGGTTGGGTATACCAGGTGCAGGCTCATGACCTAGCAAATTAATAGGCACTCCCGAGAATCGGAAACCCTAGGAATGGGGTCAGGTATCCTGGAGTCAGGACTTAGCAGGCATTTCTAAAGGGAGCCCGTATTATCTTGAGTGATCACAAACCCACGCCAACATGTCCATGTCAACTCACTTTGGTTCAATGTTAATTACCTTGGGAAATAATTGCATATTTTGAAAGTAAATTATGGGGAAGGAGGGGGGTGCCAGGCTGCACTTTGTAGGTACTGATCCTCAGAATTAGAGAGAAATTTCGGAGATATCAGAAAGAACATGAATGATAATTCTTTGCACCAGAAAGACAAATCCAGTAGAGCTGATGCCCAAAACTCTCAGGAATTTGAGGCTGTCCTTTAGATACATACTGTTTTGTCAGCCATGGGCATGTTGTTAAGTAAATGTAAAATAGGGCTTTTGAATGCAGCACTTACTTACCATTATATATGTTACTTAAGTGAGTTCTTACTACACTATGTACGGTAGCATAGTGGTAATATTACTGGGTTAGTAAGGCAGAGGACAGATTAATATACCAGTGACCAGGGTTCAAATCCAACATGTTAGCTGTGACAATTTAAGTTTGATTAATACTATTTCAATTAAAAGGTCTAGCCTCAGTAATGATGATGGATGATGATCATGAAAGTACCAGATTGTTGTAAAAACTCCATCTGGGTCACGATAAGCCTCCAGGGAAGAAAATCTGCCATCCTTAACCCAGTTGGACCTACAGGTGGCTCCAGATCTACAGCAAAATGATTGACTCTTAGCTGCACTCTGAAATGTCCTAGCAAACCATGCAGTTGGATTAAATCACTAAAAACATGATGACGAGAAATCAGACTGGTCAGACCACCCAGCATCAACCTCGACAGCAGAATTAACAAGGCCACATGTCCAGCTGACCCTGAAATGGCCTTCCGACAAACATTCTGGAGATAAAGGCCACAACAGGGACAGGTGGCCCCACAAACTAGTTCAGAAGCTGCCAAATACCTAACAACATCTTACAGTTAATGCCTCAAATCAGTCCTCAGTATATCCAACCCCAATTGCAGCACAGACCCACCATCATGGTATAGAATGGATACAGCCAGGTTTAGACAAGCATGTCTCCAGCCTAAATCACCCCTGAATCCTGGGACTGAATTTTCCCCAATCATGAATAATGTGGACAATGGTGAGTCAGTTGGGAAAATATTCCGGACCTGGAGGAAATAAAATGCCATTTTCCACCCAAGGATTGAATGACGAGACAGGAATCTCACCAGTGACCTGTAGAGGCTTATTTACTTACATTTAGTACACCTAACTGAGAGAAGGTTAGAGAATTTTCTATTCTCCTGCACAGTGAAGGGAAAATAGATGGTGACATGTGGCCAAGTTTGTGCAGAAACAGCAATGGAGGGAGCTGCACACAGAGCGGTCAGGACTCCAGTCACTTAGCCAGGATTGTCTTTCCAAGTTGGTCAGGCAAGTTGGCCACAATCAGTCCTGAGAGTCTGTTCAAGAACGTCAGGGGATGGGGGCAGGTGGGCAGAGTGCAGGGGGCGGTGGTCGTTATCAGGGCCAAGCTATTTTGGAGAAGTGGAGCAGACCATAGACCCCTCAATAGGATGGTCTCTTGCTTGGATCCATCTCGGGAAGGGCCTTGTAGTTCAGTCCATAGAGAATGTGCCGAGAAATCTTAGCAATTTGTACAGGGGACAGCATTGTTAGAGCAAAGCAAAGAGGGGTGTGATGGACTTTGAAGAGCTCGGAGGTCAGCAGCAGTCTTCAGAAGAGGAGGAGGAGAACATTGAGCACGGGTAATCTCTGTAGCTTCATTCTTATAGCTGCAGTTACATTGACACTTGATCAGACAGGTGTGATGTAAAGTAGTAATACATTTGCAAATATGATGTTGTTTCTCTAATGGAATGTCATCAGTGCTACCCGTTTTCCCTCAGCAGCTGCTCGTTTTGTTTTCCCTTCCATGACATGTACTGTAAAGGGTTAATTATAGCCAACAGAGTGACTTGTTGCAGAGCCTGCCTTTAACTATGGCACCGCTGGTATGAATCCTGGAAGGTCCCGTAGTGGTGAGTATTTAGAGTCAGTGTTATATAGCATGAAACCAGACCCTTTGTTCAACTCGTCCATGCCAACCAAGTTTCCCAAATTAAACTAATCCCACTTGCCTGCATTTGACCCATATCATAGAAACATAGAAAATATGTGCAGGAGTAGGCCATTCGGCCCTTCGAGCCTGCACCACCATTCAATATGATCATGGCTTATCATGCAATTTCAGTATCCCATTCCCACCTTCTCCCCATACCCCTTGATCCCTTTAGTTACTAGGGCCACGTCCAGCTCCTTCTTGAATATACCTAATGAACTGGCCCCAAAAAAGTTCCTAAAGGAGAGAATTACACAGGTTCACAACTCTCCGAGTGAAGAAATTCTTCCTCATCTCAGTCCTGAATGGCCTACCCTTTATTCTTAGACTGTGATCCCTTGTTCTGAACTTCAACAACATTGGGAACATTCTTCCCACATCTAGCCTGTCCAGTCCCATCAGGATTTTATATGTTTCTATAAGATCCCACCCCCCTTCCTTCTAAATTCCAGTGAATACAAGCCCAGTTGATCCAGTCTTTCCTCATGTGTCAGTCCTGCCATCCCAGGAATCAGTCTGGTGAACCTTCTCTGGACTCACTCAATAACAAAAATGTCCTTCCTCAGACCAGGAGACCAATACAGCACACAATACACAAAGTGTGGCCTCACCAAGGCCCTGTATAACTGCAGCAAGACATCCTTACTCCGATACTTAAATCCTCTCACTACGAAGGCCAGCATACCTTCAGCTTTACCCCAACTGCTGCACCTGCATACCAACCTTCAGCAACTGTTCCACCAAGACAGTTCTCATTGCATCTCACCCCTTCCTGAACCTCCACCATTCAGATAATAATCTGCCTTCCTGTTTTTGCCATCAAAGTGGATAGCCTCACATTTATTCACATTACATTGCTTTTGTCAAGTATTTGCCCACTCAGCCAGTCTGTCCAAGTCACCCTGCAGCCTCTCAGCATCCTCCACACAGCACACACTGCCACCCAGCTTACTGTCTTCTGCAAATTTGGAGACATGGCATCCAATTCCTTCGTCCAAATCATTAATGTATATTGTGAACAGCTGGTGTTCCCAGCATCGAACCCCATGGTACCCCACTCATCACTGCCTGCCACTCTGAAAAGGTCATGTTTATTCCAACTGTCTGTTAACCAGTTCTCTGTCCATGTCAATACATTACCTCTGATACCATGACCTTTAACTTTCCTTACTAAACTCTTCTGTGGAACCTTGTCAAAAGCCTTTTGAACGTCCAGATACACAACATCTACTGATTCACCATTGTCCACTCTACTGGTCACATCCTCAAAAAATTCTAGAAGATTTGTCAAGCATGATTTCCCGTTAGTGAATCCATGCTGACTAGGACTGATTCTGTCACTGCTCAGTTATTACATCCTTAATGACTGACTCCAGGATTTTCCCCAGTGATATCAGGCTAACCAGCCTGTAATTCCCCATTTTCACCTTCTTTACCACTACTTGTGATGCAAGTTTCAATGAGCTATGTACCTGCTCCCCCCAGGTCTCTCCACAGTACAACACTCCACAGGGGGTCAACAATGATGTGAGGCATCTAAGAAGTTTAAATACAATTCTGCCATTGGTGAGTGGCATGATAGGGTGAGGGCAAATCTATAGAGTTGTTTTTAAATTCTCTCATGGAATGTGGGCATTGCTGGCTGCCCATCCCTAATTGCCCTGGAGAAGGTGATGGTGAATTGCCTCTTGAACCGCTGCAATCCTTGTGCTGTAAATATGCATGGTGCCTACATAATGAAGTGAGTGGCACGGCATTGCATCACATAAGTCATTACTTTGTCCACAAAGTGAACCCCTTCATGAAACTCCCCAAAATTGAGTTTTGGTACAATTCAGCTCCTAGTTTCTGGAATAAATCTTGTATTCACCTGAAATTGTGAATCACAATTTGGGGAGGCAATGGCCTAGTGGTATTATCGCTGGACTACTCCAGAGATCCAGGTAATGTTCTGGGGACCTGGGTTTGAATCCCACCACTGCAGATAGTGGAATTTGAATTCAATAAATATCTGGAATTAAGGGTCTAATGATGACCATGAATCCATTGGGGGTTGATTGTTGGAAAAACCCATCTGGTTCACTAATGTACTTTAGGGAAGGAAACTGCCATCCTTACCTGGTCTGGCGTACACGTGACTCCAGGCCTACAGCAATGTGGTTGACTCTGAACTGTCCTCTGGGGATTAGGGATGGGCAATAAAATGTTGCCGAGCCAGCGACACCCTCATCCCGTGAATGAATGAAAAAAAAATTCCAATGCATTCAACAACTGGAGAAAAGGATTCTGCAAGTTCGGCCAACTGCAAAAACATTCACTGAACAGTGACCTTGTGGACTCAGACAAATATCATGTGAATTAATTTCCATATCTTGGAGTTTGAAATTATTGTTGTTCTCTTCCTTGTATGCCTGTGCAGGTATGCCTAGATGGAATCATTTTCATAGAATCCCTACAGTGTGGAAACAGGCCCTTCGGCCCAACAAGTCCACACCGATCCACAGAGCATCCCACCCAGACCCATCCCCCTATAACCCACCAAATCTACACATCCCTGAACACTATGGGCAATTTAGCACGGCCAATCCACCTAACCTGCACATCTTTGGACTGTGGGAGGAAACCGGAGCACCCGGAGGAAACTCATGCAGACATGGGGAGAATGTGCAAACTCCACACAGACAGTCACCCGAGGCTGGAATCAAACCCAGGTCCCTGGTGCTGTGAGGTAGCAGTGCTAACCACTGTGCCACTGCACCGCCCTTTTTTTTTGCAGCTCATCCCTACCAGGCTTTGGAGCAACAGCTGGCAGCGGTGGGGTCCGAACTCACACCTCCAGAGACTGGAGCCTGAATCCAGTGCCTTAGACCGCTCGGCCACGGTACCACGACACAATAATCATTCCACAGGTTTCAATGCACAAATACAGGTAAACCATTATTTTACCTCAAAATTTGTTGCAAGTCATTTACAGTTTTGGGGAAACACAACTCTGCCCGTTTTGGGAGGGAAACTAAGAAAATTTTTTTAAAAATCACTTCTGCTCAAGGTCAGAAGGGGGAGGAATAAAAGGATTCAATTCACCTTTCTGTCATGTCTGTAAATAGAGGGTGTGGCCACGGGACTCCTGCATATTGACTCAGGACCATAGGCGGACTCTTTATCAGGTCAAACATGGACAAGGCAACCTCTTGAGGATCATTGCCAACAGCCTCTACCTCAGTTAATGAATCAGTACATCAAGAAACCCAGTTGAAAGAAGCTCTGAGGGTAGCAAAGGAACAGAGTACACTGTGTCCATTACCAAGCCTGGCTCACTAACATCAGGAATTCACCAACTCAATCAATAGCAAAGAACAGATCTGCCAGACTGAACCTGTTTCAGGCAGTGGGAGAAATCTATTTAACCTTGTCCCCACCAATCTAATTCTTACAGTATGGGTATTACTCTTGAGTGGAAACTGGACAATGAGTTAGCAACACATACGAGCACGAGTGAAATTCCACGAGCAATGCCTCTGCAGGAATCTTCAGCTTCACTGGAAAGACAAAGACTATTGTCCTTCTTGAAATGAGCTCTACAAGAATTCAGGCAAAATTAACATAAATGTAGGAGCTGAGGTAGGCCACATTTAATAAATTCACTTCTCATCTGATTACTCTACATTCTCACCCATCCTAATACCTTTCACTTTCTTGCTTATCAAGAATCAATCTACACCTATCTTACAAATATTAAGACTGATTCTAACTGGTTTTGAGAAAAGGCACCTAAGACTCAGTACCCAGCTTAAAAAAAAAATCTTCTCATCTAACTTAAAATGGTTGACTACTTAGTTTTAAACAGTGACCCCTAGTTCTAGATTCTCCCACAGAAAGAAAACAAACTTTCCCTCTACACCTGCATTCCCCATGCAGATGGCCTTAGGGCCCTCCGCTTCTTCCTGTCCCGCAGGCCCGACCAGTCCCCCTCCACTGACACCCTCATCCGCTTAGCCGAACTCATCCTCACCCTCAACAACTTCTCTTTCAATTCCTCCCATTTCCTACAGACAAAGGGGGTGGCCATGGGTACCCACATGGGCCCAAGCTACGCCTGCCTCTT
>NC_063332.1:77726532-77726932 GCF_021869965.1 Rhincodon typus
TTATCTGCTTTCCGGAGGGACAACTCTCTCCGTGACTCCCTTGTCCGCTCCACACTCCCCTCCAGCTCCACCACACCCGGCACTTTTCCCTGCAACCGCAGGAAGTGCTACACCTGCCCCCATACCTCCTCCCTCACCCCCATCCCAGGCCCCAAGAAGACTTTCCACATCAAGCAGATGTTCACCTGCACATCTGCCAATGTGGTATACTGCATCCGCTGTACCCGGTGTGGCTTCCTCTACATCGGGGAAACCAAGCGGAGGCTCGGGGACCGCTTTGCAGAACACCTACGCTCGGTTCGCAATAAACAACTGCACCTCCCAGTCGCGAACCATTTCAACTCCCCCTCCCATTCCTCAGACGACATGTCCATCCTGGGCCTCCTGCAGTGCCACAACA
>NC_063332.1:77727032-77771540 GCF_021869965.1 Rhincodon typus
TGTCCATCCTGGGCCTCCTGCAGTGCCACAACGATGCCACCCGAAGGTTGCAGGAACAGCAACTCATATTCCGCTTGGGAACTCTGCAGCCCAATGGTATCAATGTGGATTTCACAAGTTTCAAAATCTCCCCTCCCCCTACCGCATCCCAAAACCAGTCCAGCTCGTCCCCGCCTCCCTAACCTGTTCTTCCTCCCACCTATCCCCTCCTCCCACCTCAAGCCGCACCTCCATCTCCTACCGACTAACCTCATCCCGTCCCCTTGACCTGTCCGTCCTCCCTGGACTGACCTATCCCCTCCCTAACTCCCCACCTACACTCACCTTTACTGGCCCCATCCCCGCCTCTTCGACCTGTTTGTTTCCTCTCCACCTATCCATCTTCTATCCGCCTCCCACTCTCTCCCTATTTATTTCAGATCCCCCTTCCCCTCCCCCTTTTCTGATGAAGGGTCTAGGCCCGAAACATCAGCCTCTCTGCTCCTATGATGCTGCTTGGCCTGCTGTGTTCATCCAGCCCTGCACCTTGTTGTCTCAAACTTTCCATGTCTACTTGGTCAAGATCCAACTGGATCTTACATGGTTCAATTTAGTCACCTCTTACAAGCATATACAAGCGTAGCCTGTCCAACCTTTTTCCATGAGACAACCCATCCATTCCAATTTATTTGCAACTTTATAGAAACTCTTACTTTATTACATTGTTTTTATATTTTTAGTCAGCATTCTCTCATACACAGTTGTTTTCTCTTCCTATTAATCTTTAAGTCATTGGACTTTGGATAATTATGATTTTTTTTCATTTCTATGTTTGATAATATTTTTAAACTTTATTAGCCATGGCTGGTGGATCCTCACCTCAAAAGTTTTCTCTCTCATTGAAATGTATCTATGCTATATATTCTGAAATAACCCCCCAAGTGCCTGCTACTGCATTAATATTGATACATCTCACAACCTAATTTGCCAGTTCACCTTTGCTCTTGTGTCCCCATAATTGCCCCTCTTTTTAAAAGTCTAAAATACTCGTCTAAAATTCCTTCAAAAAATCAACTACTGAATAAGTGGAGACTACCTGGTTGTAAAAGGTGACTCCGTGCCAGGGTTTAGTTTTTCACCTCTATAGTGGTGAGCCTTCCAGGGGAGGACAAAGAGAATGTAACAAAGACACATTGAATCTCTCCTTGAAGCATGGCATTAATGACAAGGAGCTTACTAGCAATCATTTTAAATATTGGCAACTTGTCAATCAAACCACATCATACCTATAATCCAAATGATAAGTTAGCAGCAGAGAAGAAAGCAACTCCTGCACTCCAGATCCAACTTCCTATGGGATAGTCTACCCCATGTGCCCAAAAGGTTGGGAATCAGTCTGTCTAGTCAGATCATGATTACAGGGCAGAAACTTGCGACCCTGAATGGATTTTGTCCTGGACTCGAGGCTAGGTGATAACAGAAGAACTGTAGTCTGTAATTTCATGGCTTGACATATCTCTCATTGAATTGGAATCGAGCCAGATCAACCCTGGTTCAACGAGGAACTGATTAATCTAGTGAACCTTCTCTGAATTTCCTCAAGAAAGGGAACAAAACTGTAGGCAGTATTCCAGATGCTGCTTCACCAGTGCCTTGGACAGTTGCAACACCATTCTCTACTTTTATACTCCATTCCTTTAGCAATAAATGCCAAAATTCCATTTGCCTTCCCTATTACCTGCTGTACCTGTATACTAGGTTTCTGCAATTTATGCACAAGGACACCCAGATCCCTCGGCACTAAGGCGTTTTGAAGCTTTTGTCTCTTTAGACAATAAGTTGCCTTTTTATTCTTCTGACCAAAATGGATTACCTCATTATGACCTTGAAGAAAATTAAGGCACACCCATTTTCCACATAAGCACAAGTCCTCCGTTATTGATTTGCACTTGAAACCAGGTGCATTGCTGGTTCTGGCTAATCATGTTGTTGTTCCTTATTTACCTTTTCAAATATGCATTGCAGATAATTATAGAATAAAAATATATTAAAGATTGATTAACTAAATTCACATATTTTTTCCAAATGAAAGATTGAAATAAAGCTTATGTGGAGTTTATTTCTAAGGTAATTGAAAATAAAGTAGGAAGTAATGCCAAATTTATACTGAACCTCCTTGGACCACCATGCCTTACGTACAGTACAGTTTTGGGTTCAAGTCTAAAAGAAGGACATTGATGTACTATTGCAAGTGTAAAGATGGTACCAGAATTGATGGGATAATGAAGGCAAAGAGTAAGGAAGGAAAGGAAAATGGAGTAACTGACAAGGGAAAATGTTGAGATGGATTATAAAATCATAGGATTTTACAGTACTGAAGGAGGCCGTTTGGCCCATTATGTCTGTACTGGCTTTTGAAAGAGACACCCAGCTAGTCACATTCTCCATAGCCCTGTAAATTCATCACTTTCAAATATATGCCCAGCTGTCTTCCGAAACTTCCTATGGAATCCGCCTCCATCATTCTCTCAGGCAGTGCATTTCAAATCCTAACAATTCTTTGAGGAAAGAAGTTTCTCTTCATCTCACTTGTAGCTCACTTGCTGAACAATCTTGAAATTTTTACCCCTAATTACTGTCATTCCAACTAGTGAAAACAAAATATCCTTCTTTACCTGTCAAAATTGTTCATAATTCTGAACACCTTAGTAAGGTCACCTCTTAGTCTTCTCTGCTCCAACGAGTATAAGTCCAATTTCTCTCATCTTTCCCTGTATCTAAAATCCCTCATTCCTGGTATCATTTTGGTAAAATCTCTTTTGTACTGTTTCCAGAGCTTTAACATCCTTCCTTAAACAAGGTGTCCAGAGCTGAACACAATAATCTAAATGTGGTCTGACCAATGATTTGCAGATGTGTAGCATCTCTTCCTTGCTTGTATATTCTATGCCTCTATTTATAAACCCAAAGATCCTATTAACCTAAACAACTGTTTCAACTTTCCTGGCCACCTTTGGAGAATTATGCACTTGAACCCCAAGGTCCCTCTGCTCCTGTCCTCCCTCACTGTTGTACCATTGAGCCTGTATTGTCTCTCCATGGTTCTTCTACCAGAATGCATTACTTTACACTTCTCTGCATTGAAATTCATCTGCCAGGTTTCTGCAACTTGTTAATCACTGAAGCCACTCAGCGTCAGCCTCACAATTTACTATTCTCCCATGTTTAGTATCATTTGCAACAACCATCTTCAAATCTTTTATATAACTCAGAAAAAGCAAGGATCCCAACACTGATCCCTGGTGAACACCACTTTCAACCCGTCTCCAGTCTGAAAAATGCCTATCTATACCTACCGTCTCTTTTCTATCTTTTAGCCAACTTCTAATCCATGCTGCCAAGAACCCATTGATCCTAAAGATTTGCTAACCAACCTGCCATGTGGCACCATATCAGATGGCTTCTAAAAGTCCAAATATACAACAACCACAGCACTATCCTCATCTACTGTTTGTGTCAACCCGTCAAAGAACTTAAGTAAATTTGTCAGATATGACCTGTCCTTCACAAAGCAGTGCTGACTACCTTTTTGCTGAGGATTGATAAGGTAACATGGGTTGGAACCAGTCAGCTTAGTGATGCTAAATTGGAGAGCAGCAGAAAGAACCAATTGTGACTCCTCAGACACTGATGCAGTTCACACCCAAACGCAGAAAGACCTGGGCAATATCTAGTCATACGCTGACAAATGGCAAATAAAATTCATTCCATACAAATGTCAAGCAATGACTACCTCTAACAAAGGGAATCTAACCATCACCCCTTCAATTCAATGGCATCACCATTACTGAATTCACTACTATCAACCTCTTGATGTTTACTACTGACCAAAACCTGAACTGCACTAGCCATATAATACTGTGACTACAAGAAGAGGTCATAAGCTAGGAATCCTGCGATAAGTAATTTACCTCCTCTGACTCTTCAAACCATCAACAAGACACAAGTTAAGGCTACAATGGAATATTCCCCACTCACTTATATGAATGCAGTTCTAATGACATTCAAGATGCTTGACACCACCCAAGCTAAATCAGCCCGCTTGATTGGCTACCACGTCCAAAAGAACACTTCCTCCACTATAAACTTTTGGCACACACTGCTGCAATTATCCACAAGATACAGTGAAGAAATTCACCAAGATGACCATTAGTCTACACCTTCTAAATTGATGACCATCACCATCTGGAAGGACAAAGTTGACCACATTGCTGCGGGTTTGAAGTCACATGTAGGCCAGATCAGGTGAGGATGGCAGATTTCCTTCCCTGAAGGACATTAGTGAGTCAGATGTGTTTTTTTCTGACAATTGGCAATAGTTTCATGGTCATCAATAGTTTCTTGATTCTAGATTTTTCTTTCCATATTGAATTCAAGTTCCACCATCTGCCATGGTGGGTTTTGAACCTGGTGCCCAGAACAGTAGGTGAGTTTCTGAATTGACAGTCTAACACTAATACCACTAGGCCAGCACCTCCACTAAAGTATCCCTCCAAGCCACTCACCATCCTTACTGGAAATAATATCGCTGTTCCTTCAGTGTCGCTGGGTCAAAATCTTGGAATTCCATCCCTAATGACATTGTGGGTCTAGTGGTGGTGGGTTTGGAAGGTGCTGTCTTGGGAACCTTGGTGAATTTCTGCAGTGCATCTTGGTTGTATGCACTACTGCTACCATGGTGATCGTGGAGGGGGTAAATGTTTGTGGGTGTCATACCAATCAAAGCAAATTGCTTTGTCCTGGATGGTGTCAAGCTTCTTGAGTATTGTTGGAGCTGCACTCATTCAGGTAGTGGAAAGTAGTCCCACTTTTGACACTACTCCACACTCCCGAGTTTTGCCTTGTGGATAGCGGACTGGTTTAGCGCAGTCAGGTGCCGAGTTACTTGCTGTAGAACTCCTAGCCTCTGACCTGCTCTTGTGGCTAGTCTAATTCAGTTTCTGGTCAATGGTAACTAAAGAGATAGAATATTGATACAGGAGGAGGGAGGGATGTAGGGAAACAGCTGAAGATGGTTGCCCTAGGACACTACCCTGAGGAACTCGTGCAGAGATGAAAGAAAAACAGAAATTGCTGGAAAAACTCAGCTGGTCTAGCAGCATTTTGGGAAGAAAAAGTAGAGTCCAGTGACTCTTTTTCAGAAGTTCTGAGCTGGCATCACTGGACCGTGGAACATTGGCTCTGCTTTCTGTCTACATATGACGCTAGACCAGCTGAGTTGCTCCAGCTATTTCTGTTTTTGTTTCTGATCTCCAGAATCTACAGTTCTTTGTTTTTCGTCCTGCAGAAATATCCTGGAGCTGACAAGACTGACTTCCATCAAGCAAAAACAAACATCGACTTTGCACTAGGTGTGAATCTAACTAGTGGAGAGCTTTCCTTCAAATTCCTATTAACTTCAGTTTTGTTAAAATCTGCTGGATTCATTTAAGTTCTTAAACAATATTCTACAATAGCAGCAACCCAGCCAAAATGTTCATATTCTCTGCTTTGTTTCAGTACTTTAAGCTACTTCTATAGTCCCATTGTGAATATTCCTTAACATAGTGAAATGTTTTAAAATCTGTCTAGGCCAAGCCAGTTTATAAATACTTGACTCAGCTGGGATGAACTGGTGTGAAGTAGGTGTGCTTCTCAAACGATACAGCATGCATGGAAAATATCAGATTACATCTATTCTGTTATATCCATTATCCAGAATGTGGGTGCATTAACATCTTTCAAATTTTTGCAAGCTATACTAGCTAATTGAAAAACAAATCTATCATCTTGTTTTTAAAATGGGTCAACATCATGAACTGGTATGACAGGATCCCTTTCAATTTTCAGATGGCAAATGCTTGATACTGTTGGGATTTGACGAAACCAAAGGTCTTTTGTGTAAGGGAAGAACACTTTCAGCTAAATGTTCAATTATTCTGATTATTAACATTATAATCTGTGATTCAACATCGGCATTGTGTAAACAGGTTACCCCACCCATCATTTTAGAGAATGTTGTGTGGTGGAACAAAAAGAATAAGACTTTTTTTTTCAGAATAAACATGTTAGTTCAAACTTTATTATTTTTACATAATAGTTTTATCCAGTTTCACTGTTTGTGAATTAATTTTGAGTGTTATTTGAATGCCTATTTCAATGTTATACCAAGGATATTAAAAGTGTGTTCATTTTTTTCTGTTTTTGTTGGTCATTTTCAAGTTTCAGTTTTGAGTCTGTGCGGAATGTGCACCTCGCCTATCTTGATAGTTATATAATTTTCAAAACTTTGATTGGAATTGCAAGGCTACCCTCAATCTTTGGAAAGTTTTAATTTAAAGATATTTTTAACATGCATTGTTAATTTTACATTTTATGCTGTAGAGACTGCATATCACAGATTCACTGGGATTATATCTGTTATGAACAAACACAGAGACAGACCTTTCAAACTGAAAATGTTTACATTGGAAATGAAGAGATTGAACTGCGATTTGGTGGCGATATTTGAAATTATGAAGGGATGGTGTGATAGAAACAGACTGTTCCCAGTGATCAAACCATCCAGAATGAGAGACGCTAATATACAATTAAGTAAAAAGGACAGCAAGCAGAAGAATCTATTTTAAAGACAGAGTTGCGAGGCTGTGGAACAAATTACTAGAGTTAGTGATTGAAGTAGGAGCAGAGACAATGTTGTCATTTAAGACCAGGTTAGATAGGATTATTGACAGAATCAATGACACGGTATCAATGAAACAGGGGAACCAGAAAGGAAGAGAACTACCTCTTTTGTGGAGGAGAAATACCAGCGTGGACTGGTTTAGGCCTGTTTGGAGCTGTAATTTCTAAACAATTTCATGTAATTGCTGTTGACTGTAAGCACAGCCAATATACCTTACTTCAATGCCATTCAGTTCTTCATGTTTCAAAAGTAGAAGCAGAAAAACTGGTGAATGATTGGGGAAATATCTTGACTTTACTTCTGTTAATGACAGAATTCTCATATTTATATTAAAAAAGGTTCTCTACCCATATTATAGATCATAGAATCCCTACAGTGCAGGAAGAGGCCAATCGGCCAATCAGGTCCACAAACCCTCCAAAGAACATGCCACCCAGATCCAGTCCCCCCACCCTAGAACTCATAATCCCACATTTACCCTGGCTAATCCACCTAGCCTGCACATCCATGGCCACTATGGGCAGTTTTAGCATGGCTAATCCACCTAACCTGCACATTTCTGGACTGAGGGAGGAAACTGGAGCACCCAGAGGAAACCCACATAGACACGGGGAGAACGTGCAAACTCCACACAGTCATCCTAGGCTGGAATCGAACCGGGTCACTGGCGCTGTGAGGCAGCAGTGCTAACCACTGAGCCACTGTGCCAATGACTCGATAGGCCGAATGGCCTCTTTCCACACCCTAGGGATTCTATGAATCTATGTAATCATGCTGCCTCTTCCTAGTTAACCCACATTTTTCTATGTCGCCAATAATTCAGGGTAGAATTAATATTTCAAACTGTTTTTGCTCCTTTGACATTAAATTGACTAGGCTTATCCTTACAAAGATGCTACATCTGAAATTCCTCAGGGTCTCTGGTACCACTCCTGAGTCCAGGGAAGACCAAAAGGTTTTTGTCAGTGCTTCTGCAATTTCCCCCTCATTTCCTTTAATATCCTTGGATGCATCTCAACCACTCCTGGTTCCTTAACAATTTTGAATACTGAGAGCCCATTCACTACTTCATCATCCATTTTATATCCTTTCAGTGATGGAACTTCTCCCTCCGTCACCATGGCCTGGCCGGGTTCCCTTTCTTCATAAAGGCTGAGACAAATTATTTATTTTGCCCTAAATCATGCCCTCTGTGTCCATGTGTGAATCTCCCTTTGGTCCTGAATCAGCTCTACTTCTTCTTCTACACAGTACCTTTGGAAAACTTTGGGATTCTGCTTCATGATAACTTCTAGTTTGTTTCTCCCCACTGTAATCCTGCTTTGCTTCTCTTACTTGCTTTCCACTTCCCTTCTGAAAAGAACTATATTCTTCTTGGTTATCAATTGCATTTTCAACCTAACAGCTGTCAGAAGCATACTTTTTCTTTTTTATCTTCTTTTTCATCTTGGGGGTTTGAGTTTACTTGTTCTACTTTACCCTTTAGAAGGAACATACCTCAACTAGGCCTGAACCATCTCTTAAAGTAGTAGAGTTATGGGATTGTACAGCATGGAAACAGACCCTTCGGGCCAACTCGTCCATGTCAACAGATTCTCGAAATAAATCTAGTCCCATTTGCTAGCATTTGGTCAATATCCCTCTAAACCCCTCCTATTCATATACCCACCCAGATGCCTTTTAAATGTTGTAATTATACCAGCCTCCACCACTTCTCTGGCAGCTCATTCCATACACACAGCACCCTCTGCGTGAAAACATTTCCCCTTAGGTCTCTTTTAAATCTTTCCCCTCTCATCTTAAACCTATGCCCTCTAGTGTTGGACTCCCCCACCGCCCGGAAAAAGACGTTTTGAAGGTAGTCTGTTGTTCAGCTATAGTTTATCCCACCAACCTTCAGTTCCAATCTACTTGGCTCAGCTCTGTTGTCTCTCCTTGTTAATGACTCTTACTCTGGTTTGTTTTTTTACTCTTTTCTACTATCATCCTAAATCTTATGATAAAACAATCATCTTCATTAACACTTGCTCTACATGGCCCACTTTGTTATCAAGGTCGTGCCTCCTTTTTTGTTGAACTGAACATGTTCTGTAGCGAAAAATTCTCCTGAACACAATCTAGGAATGCTTACCCCTCAATTCTCTTCAAAATACCAATATCGCAGTCTATATTCAGCTAATTAAAGTCCCCCATTATAACAACAATGTGCTGTAGAAACTTCTTTGCAATTTCCTTGCAGATTCATTCCTCTGCATCCTTCCCACCAGTTGGTGGTCTAGAGGTTGCACCAAGCAATGTCCCTTGTTTCAGCCAATGAATTCTGTCCTTGAACCCTCTAGGACATGCTCTTTTAGCAGCACTACAATGTTATCCCTAACTAATATTTCAATCTGCTTCCTTTCCCATCTTTTCTAAACATATTTAACACCCAATCATATGTTTTCTTGAGCCGTATCTTTGTTACAGCCACAATGTTACAATTCCAAACAGCAAGCTGCACCTTTTTAAACCTGTGCTCATGGGACATAAGCCTCACAGGCTAGGCCAGTGTTTATTGCCCATCCCTATTAGGCAGTTAAGAGTCTGGAGTATCATGTAGGATGGACTGGGCAAGGATGGCAGGTTTGCTTCCCTGAAGAACATCAGTAAATCAGGTACAGTTTTATGACAATGGTTACATGGTTGGCATTAGGTCAGACTTAATCAAATTCAAATTTCGGCACTGCAGGATTTGAACCCATGTCCCTACACCATTACCCTGGGTTCTAATCATCATTCCAATGACTTTACCACTCTGCAATCATCTCCCTAATTTATTGGCTTTACTCTGCGCATTCACATACGTGCAGTATAACTCTGATTCAGACTCCATTTCTTTCCTTAAAATTTCTGCAATCCACCCTCCTGGATCATCTTTCCAGCCATGCATTAAGCTGCCTCATTCTTCTATTTCCATACTCACTTTTACGTGGCTCTGGGATTAATCCAGAGATTACTTCTTTTGAGGTCCTGCTTGCTAATCTCCTACCAAGTTCCTTAAATACTGACTGCAGGATTCCCCCTCCTACCCAAGACATTGAACCCATCATGAAACACCACCCCCACCCAAACGCCCTGAATCATGTCCTGAGTTGCTTTGAGACATCTGCGACCTCACACCAGACAGGAAACATACCATCCTAGAGTCATATCTAAAAACATGTCTGTTCTCCTAACTAATGAAACCCCTATCACTACTGCTCTCCCACTCATTTTCTTTCCCTCATTTACAGATGAAAAAGGAACTGTTAACATTCCATAGGCTATAACAATGAACTCACTTAATTGGGTCTTAATTATGCAATTACTATTTATACAGTTGAGAGGTACAAGTTCAAATCTGACCACATTTCCTTCCTATAACTAACAAATAACATGACGCACGAGCAAAAAAGTGAGTTTAATCAGTCATGAACATCAGGAAATTTATCAAATTCAAAGTCTGGTTATTAGAAATTTATTAACTGGCTGCTTGTAAATCATGGAAATCAATTGTGACATTAAATGGTATACTTTGTTTATAGTTAGGCAGAATCAGACACAAGCCATCCCACTGCAACTTTCCACGTAAGTGATGAAACTGTTGCCCTCTCTCCTTGCTGTCCAAGTTCCCAACATCTAACCGTTCTATAAATCGGTCTGTACCCTTGTGTTAGTTGTGAAGAGGACCTAAGGAGCCTACAAAGGGATTTAAATAGGTAAAATAAGTGGCCAAAGATCTGGCAGATGGAGTGTGTGGGGAAAAAAATGTCATTCACTTTAGCAGGAAGAATAAATTAAAGCAGACTGTTACTTGAATAAAGAATGACTGCAAAATTCTAAGGTGCAGAGGGATTTAGTTGTTGTAGTGCATGAATCACTGCAAGTTAGTATGCAGATACAGCAAGTAATTAAGAATACTAATAGAAACCCATCCTTTTTTGAGAGGAATAGATAGGTTAAATGAGTGGGCAAATATCTGGCAGATAGAGTATATTGTGGGAAAATGTGAAATTTTCCATTTTGGCAGAAAGGAAAAAAAGAGAAGCATATTGCCCTAAATGGTGAGATGTGGCACAGCTTGGTGATGCCAAAAAACGTGGGTGTCTTAGTGCATGTATCACAAAAGGTTAGTATGCAGGTACTGCAAGCTATCAGGAATGAGATGATGAAATGTTTTTCTCTCAGAGGGTTCAGTATCTTTATAATTCCCTTCCTCGAAAGGCAGTGGATGCAGAAAATTTAAATATTTTAAAGGCAGAAGTAGATAGATTCTTGATTACTAAGGGGATGAAAGACTATCGGGGATATGCAGGAATCTAGAGTTGAGGTTAAAATCAGATCAGCCATGATCTTATTGAACAGCAGAGCAGGCTCAAAGTGTTGAGAATGTGGTGAACAGCTACCTTCCTGAACCACTGATGTCCATTTGGTGTAGGTAGAACCGTAATGCCATTAGGGAGGGACATTAACAGGTTCTGAGGTTAAAACTGCTTTATTGAACTTTGATTTTGTAGTACCAAAGAACAGAAGCTGATCCTTACCAACTGTATTATCTAGAATGTACCACTTACAGTACAATATATTCTACCCTTTGCACTCCAAATAATGCAACACTTTCCTGACGCTGCAATAAAAAAAATCACCTCTTGATAAACTTTATGTCTATTTTGGCACACTGACAGGAAACGATGAAAAGTGCAGAAACTGAGTCATTACTACTGATCCTGCCACCATGCATATTCGGATTTCAATAGAGCAGTTTTTCATCCTACAGATGCCAATCTTCTCGACTGCAAAGCTTCTTAAAACATTCAACCATTTTGATGCAGAAAGAGATTTCCAACCTGTGAATAAATTGAACCAGCAGCCCTCCGTTCCCCTGAAATCGTAAAATATTTACTACCTAAAAAGATTTGGTCTGAAAGCTGCTCGAATTGTGTACAATCCATTGTCTACACCAACTCACCTGACAAAGGTACAAGTTAGTTTACATGGATAAATTGGACACACAAACGTTAAAATGCAGTAACACAAATATCAAATAGAGCGTGCTAAAGGCAATTTATCATTGTAAACACAACAGAAATCAGTTTTTTTTAAAAAAAACCCTAGTCACTTGACTCTGATACCTGTAGAGCAATATTCAAATTCATAGCTCATCCACTGAGCTTCTTAAAATTTACTTTGCTCTAATGTTTACTTTTGTTTTGTTTTTAAAAAGAGGCTTAAACTGCAGATTTGTCCATTCAGTAGCCTGTTACCAAAAGAAAATATATTTGCCACGAACTCTAGTGAAGTTTACAGTAAACACAGGTGAACATTACCGGCTCTGCTGGGAACTGCCACGGCCTATCAAATTGGACACAAGTAACTCCGATAGTTCAGAGCGTGGAACAATGAGAGAAAGGTGATCACATCCAAGACAGAGCGGATATAAAACTTGAAAGGGAAAGCAGTGTTCACTATTTTATCCAGGTCACCTTTACAAACTATAGTGGAATTATTTCACACCAGCGATTATTTCCGTCATATACGATTAACTATTTACTCACTTTTCACCAAAAAGCGAGAGAAAAGACATCAGAAAGTAAGCAATTGCTTTATAAATAAGGTAAAACTGAAATGCGGTAACTTGCCTACAGCCGTAATGCAGAACACAGCTCAGGTATCCACCCCACACAGTCCCCGCCCCTCTACTCTTCACTGCCAATTACACACACTTCAGGCATACACGCCTTAGATAGAGTCGGGTATACACCCCTCAGATTTATATCTCACAGGTACACACAGTCCACCATACACATTCACTAAGCATATACAGCCCAGATACACAGATCACGGGTTTTAAAATAATCATTACGGGATCTAGGTGTCAGTGGTTAGTCAGCATTTATTGCCCACCCCTACCTGCCCCAGTGAAGGTGGTGGTGAGCTGCCTTCTTGAAGCTGTGGTCCATTTAGTGTAGGTAGACTCACAGTGCCATTGGGGAGGGAGTTCCAGGATTTTCACTCAGGAACATTGATGGAAGGATGATATATTTCCAAATTAGGATGGTGGTTTGGAGAGAAACTTGAAGATGGTGCTGTGATTGACCTTCTGGTCATAGGTTTGGAAGGTATTGTCTAAGGATTCTTGGTGAATTTCTGCAGCTCTTGAAGATGTCAGGTATTTGCACTCCGAGATATACACTCATCAGGTACGTACAGTCTCAGATATATACCTCTCAGCTGTCTGCCTGCCACAAACACGCTACTCAAGAGCAAACTCTTTAGGTATAACCCCTCAGATATCTAGCTTTCAGATATACACTCTTCAGATGTTAGGAACTTGGTCCTCTGGTATCTCCCCCAGGAGTTCCTTCTGTAGCCTCCACGCCCTTACCGTGCAGAAAAAGACCATTCAGCCTGTTATGTTTGCACCGATCCTTCAATGTTTTCATGTTTCTATTTCTTTATCTTGTCTATACTGATATTAATAGTCACAATTAAGGATGGTGATCCCCAATTTATATCCCAAATGGGAATTATTTTCCATAATGTGTAGTTTGTGAATTTTATTAGGCATAGTTCGAGATTTGGGACTACTGATATTGGTCTGTGCATTAACACATTTGCAATAACATAGAAACATAGAAAATAGAAGCAGGAGTAGGCCATTTGGCCCTTTGACCCTGGTCTACCAATCGTTATGATTATGGCTGACCACCCACCTTGCTTTCCCACCATATCCTTTGATCCCTTTAGCTCCAAGTGTTATTTTCAATTGACAGCAGCACAGTGACACAGCACTGCTGCCTCACAGCACCACGGACTTGGGTCTCATTCCAGACTTAGGTGACTGTCTGTGTGGAGTTTGCACATTCTCCCTGTGTCTAGGTGGGTTTCCTCCCAGAATCCAAGGATGTGTAGGTTGGGTGGATTGACCATGCTAAAATTGCCTTACAGTGTCCAGGGATGTGCAGGCTAGATGGATTATCCATGGGAAACTCGTGGGTTACAGGGCTGGGAGATGGTGTTCAGAAGGTGGGTGCAGACTCAATGGGCTGAATGGCCTCTTTCTGCACTGTAGGGATTCTATGATTGTAACTCTTTCTGGATATCATACAATGTACTGCCCTCAACTGCTTTCTGTGGCAGCAATTTCCACAGGCTCATTCCTCACTGGGTGAAGAGATTTATTTACATCTTAGTCCTAAATGGTTGAACCCATATCCTTAGTCTGTGACCCCTGGTTCTGGACTCCCTCACCAACAGAACATCTTTCTTTCAAATACCCTGTTAGAATTTTAGATTACGGGCCAACTGATTGGACTATAGTTCCAATATAAATTTAAGCAGCAATATAAGGCTAATAGTTACTGATTTCTTTAGAAAGTACGTGGAACAGCAACGCTTGTTTGTGATCAGCAATTTGGGATAGTAGATTGTGAGCAGAGATAAAAAAAGTAAAAATAAGTAACTGGACAGAAATAGCAGCAAAGATGACTCCTGCGGTGTCTAGAACCCTTCTGTAAAAGAAGATAATTGACTTTTAAAAGTTAACTGAGGATAGTCAGGGAATTGTCAGCAATGATACTCCATTATCCACTATAATATTGGCTTAGCCCTGAAAAGCTTCTTAGATTGTGCCACTGCACCATGCATAGTAATACAATTAACAATGTACTATAAGTAGAAGCAAATTATCTACTGAGAACGTCTTCAATGGAAAATCTAAACTTTCCAAAAGAATTCATTCATGCCTACATTTGTGAAAAGTGCATATCCATAATTACTTTCTTAGAATGAAGAGTTTAACCCGCTCAGTCATGATTAACACCTAAGTATTAGGAGAAGTTGTGGCTCATGGTAGGACCAATAAACATAAAGGGAATTTCAGAAATTAAGGGATAATCTAAATAGCAGAACTTAAAGTGTCATAATCTAGGGAAGAGGCTTAAAATTGGCCTTTTTAAAATGGCAAGTCTCTCAGGGTATTGGCTGCTCTCCCAATTAATGTTGTTGAGGCTGGATCTTAGGTCAGCCTGTCATTCCAAATGGGGATCAATATTTTCTAATCAATCTGTTCAGTGATATTATTACATGCCTCTGGAGCAATTTGAAACTTGAAGCCAGCCCTCCTGGCTAAGAGGTGGGAACACTGCCACAGAGCAACTATGACCCTCAAATGGAGGTATACATGCTCCCTGTGCATCATTTTGTTATATATCTAAAAATTGACAAAAAACAATCTGTAGACCGCCAAGCTCAGACTTTTGGGAGAGACTTTGATGTTCATTGAAAAACTTATTGAAGGTAGTAAAATAAAGATAATTTGATTGGTCGAATGTAATCAAGTTTTTATGCAATCTGTAATTATAGTTCTTCTATTTAAAGCATAATGTTGGATCTTCAAACTTACAGTTGCTCAAAAAAAAGGTGGATATTTTTATCTCTGGAAATTATTTTCAGTGATTTGTAGACATTACTTGATGGTGTATCAGGGAACTGTCCAGCAAATCATAATTTTAATTTTGAAACGCTTAATAGAATGACCAAAATCACAGAAAACCCTAATAGGCAACATTTTAATAGAGCAATTTTCATTGGAAATATTTGCAAAGCAGTTTAAACACAGTTTAAAACCTTCTTAAGAATTATAATAAAAGTGGATTTACATGATGCCAGTAGGAGTACAGACATGGTACATATTCATTCATTCCATTCCACGCTGCATTAGCACCAAAGCTAGAAATCCATTTGATTGAATAAACAAGGCAAAACTATTCTGGACATTAACATTCTTATGTCATAATGAAAAGAGTTCATTGTTATTTCAAAATACCTTTTTATTCACTAAGCAGTACTGCCAGGATCTGCACACTTCATGAGATCATTATTATATTTTCTCGTTTAGAGACCAAAATGTTTGCAAATTTGACATCTCCAAACAACTCATGAACAATCTAGTGTAAGACTTCAGATGGTGACTGGCACTGGAAGTGAAAATATATTTTAAGACATCAAAAAGTCTTTTCTACTCATCAGCAGTAATTAATGAATTGTAAAACACTGGTTATTATAACTAATTAAATGGCTGCTTCTGTAACACTTGATTACATTGCCTCTGTTCTTTACTCATTATTACATTTCAATCTGTGTAGTTTATTACTAGTGACAAACTAATTTAATGGTTGCCGAAACTTTAATTAAGTTTCTTTTTATTCTTGAATAATTAATGCCTCTCAGTATACAGAACTGCTCTGCATTCTTGGTACGTGCAATTTTTAGATAAATAAAAATGAAATATGAAAGGAGTTCAATAATGAAGTATCATCATCTTCCTTTGAGTATAATGCTTTTATTTATTTAGCCCAGTTAATCTTGTCAGCTGTAACTTTCTTTCTGTGCTTCAGCAGCAGCATGATGAACCTGTTTGAACTGTCACTGTGCCATGTGTCTCTGGAAAAGTGACTAAGGTACTAATGGTTGGAATCAACAGCTATTTTGACACAGCTTGCCCACATTCAGAATGATACATTATATTTTGAATGCTCCTCCAATTTGATGTTAATTCTTGCTTTTGTTTGGTAAATGTTTGGTGTCTGAATCAGTAATTTTGCTGCCTATAAAACCTACATTTGAGGATTTCATATCCTTTAAATAAACACAACTGCCTAAGAGCTATTTCATTCCCAATAATTCCCCATAAAATCCTCAGCAGGAAAAATATAATGCTTGGGCTGGTGTTTTTCCTTTCTGAATTCTAATTGATTATTCTATTTTCAACCAAGCTAGAAAAGCAATTGAGATCCGATTCAAACTTTTTAATTGTTCATGGATGGAATATTTTGTCATAGTTTAGCCTTCTTTAATTTTCCATAAGAAAGGTATGATGAGCTACCTTCATGCACCATTCAGGATAGGGTGTGATCTGCCTGTAATGTACGCAAAACAAAATTTTTCACTGTACCTAGTTACATGTGACAATGATAAATCAAATTAAACCACATCAAACAATTATGCTGACAACTAATTGAGGATTATTAGTCAGGCTCATAGCAGACTAGAAACATTGAACTCTGTTTTTCTGTCTTCACAGATGCTGCCAGATCTGCTGAGTTTCTCCAAACCTTCCTTTTTTTTATTTCAGATTTTCAGCATCCACAGTATTTTACTTTACATGTGCAAGCACTGTGACAGCCATTCACTGGTTCATTTCTCAGGAGCAATGCTTTGACCAATCAGAAATCAACCTGCTAGATTTAAAATGTACATAAAGCCTGGCAGTAAACTGTCAGTCATCACTAACTGGTGCATTCTTCATGGCAATGCCTCTACTAATCCAAGTCCACTTGTCAGCATTCCCCTATCACACAGGATACATGCTGGTTTCCTCCTTGAATGGTATTCTTGCAAGTTGTCCTGTTGAGTGCAAAATGATAAGCCTCAATAAAATGCTTGTATTATCAATTGATTATTTGCAGTCTGTCTGTAGGTACAGCTAGATAGGAAATTCAAGGATTCTGACCAAGTGATGATTGAAGAACAATTATATACTTCTAAGTCAGGATAGAGAACAAAAACCTGCCGCTCATGGTGTTCCCATGTGCCTGCTCCTTTTGTCCTTCAAGGCTCTACAGGCAGAGGTAGAGGGTTTGGAAGGTGCAGTGGGGAACAGCAGCTGGTAAATTGAAATACTGCTAATTAAGTGAATCTGGAGTAAAAAGAACTAATATTGTTAAATATGACCATGAAACTACTGGATTGTTATAAAACCTACTATGTTCACTAATGTCTTTTAGATGTCCTTACCCTGTCTGGCCAATATGTGAGATAACAAGGTGTAGAGCTGGATGAACACAGCAGGCCAAGCAGCATCAGAGGAACAGGAAGGCTGACGTTTTGGGCCTAGACCCTTCATCAGAAATGGGGAAGGGGAAGGGGGTTCTGAAATAAATAGGGAGAGAGGGGGAGGCGGATAGAAGATGGATAGAGGAGAGGATAGGTGGAGAGGAAACAAACAGGTCAAAGAGGCGGGGATGGAGCCAGTAAAGGTGAGTGTAGGTGGGGAGTTAGGGAGGGGATAGGTCAGTCCAGGGAGAATGGACAGGTCAAGGGGGCGGGATGAGGTTAGTAGGTAGGGAATGGGGTTGGGGCTTGAGGTGGGAGGAGGGGATAGGTGAGAGGAAGAACAGGTTAGGGAGGCGGGGATGCCCGAAACGTCAGCCTTCCTGCTCCTATAATGCTGCCTGGCCTGCTGTGTTCATCCAGCTCTACACCTTGTTATCTCAGATTTTCCAGATCTGCAGTTCCTACCATCTCTGGCCGATAGGTGAATTCAGATCCACAGCAATCTGATTGACCCTTAAATTCCCACTACAGCAGCCCAGGGAAACACACAATGAAAATGTCTAATAAGAATATAACTAGCTGCTCCAATTGACGTTAATCAAGTCAGCAAGCATGACAAAGGCTTGGGATTGAAGGGAATGGGCCAGTATAAATCAAGTGGTACGGGAATCGGGGAAGATGTGTGGAAGCTCAAAGATGCCAATATGGCAAGCACCAGAACAAGAGATATAGAAGATTTCTCTGTGCTCCCTGATGTGAAGGACTCCTCACTAAGATTTATGGACTTGTCGTATTATCAGAAGAGCTCACAATCACCTCCTCAAAAGCAAATGGCGATTGACAATCAATGCTTGCCTTGCATGTATGTCGACATCCAAAGAATAATTTTTTAAATGTTCCCATTCAAAATTAAAACAAGTCACTGCCTATTTTTCCACATGCTAGGCTAAAGATTATTCCCTCATCTTCTGCAATCCAATATAGAGATGTGTGTTACAAAAAGCCTCATGGCTTTTTTTCACCCCTTAGTTTTTGATACACAAATAAATATTTATGCTCAGAACTAGAATGAAAGCATTGTCCAGTTGAAGTGATAAATCATGGCTATTTCTTTGTTACAGATGGCTTCAGTGTGCTTGTCTTATATTCTAAATAATTGTGAAAAATGCTGCTAATAGATAGAGCTGATACCTAAGCTAGCAATCAAATTAGAACATCCTCCTCACTTCCAAGTGAATGGATTTCAAAATATTTTCAGTACTTATTGGCAACAGAATTATAATTTAACATTGTCAGAAATTGTGATAATGAGCAGATTATTTGAGATTGTGGGGTCAATTTTAACCCCTCACTGCCCAGTGAGTATGATCCTTGGAGGAGTTAAATTCAGTCCAGATTCACTTACTGGCCTGAGTACACACTGTTCCTGACTGGTAACATCTTGTCTTCATCAACTTGTTTGACCTTCCTGTTGTGTTTGGGCATTATTTAAACGTAGATATCATGGCCAATGATGTACTCAGTTTTAGGGGAAAGTCATTCCCATAGGGAATCTACATGGGATGGAACTCAATGGTTCGAATAGCCTCTGCTAAGTCACATCAGGGGCCACAGAGAAATCTTCTATGTTGCTTGTTCTGGTGCTTGCCACATTGGCACCTTTGAGATTCCACACATTTTCCCTGATTCCCTGGGTCCATTCCCTTTAATCCCAAGCAATGGCTAGCCCTGCCTCCTGCTTCCTGTCCTGTGGAACTTGAGAATTTGAATTTTATTTACAAGTGCTGGAAATAAATAAAAGCTGTTCACAACAAAACTAACCATCATGTTCTCAAATTGTCACAAAAACACACTAGGCTCACTAATGCCGTTTAAGGAAAGAAACCTGTTATACTTCGCTGGTGTGGTCAACATGTGACTCCCACATCAATTGAGTTGACTTGCCTTCATTGGTCAAAACATTGAGTACAGGAGTTGGGCGGTCATGTTGCGGCTGTAAAGGACATTGGTGAAGCCACCTTTGGAATACTTTGTAAATTCTGGTTGCCCTTCTATTGGAAGGATGTTGTTAAACTAGAGAGGGTGCAGAAAAGATTTAACAGGATGTTGCCAGGACTGGAGGGTTTGAATTGTAGGGAGAGGCTGAGTAGGCTGGGGCTATTTTCCCTGCAGCATCAGAGGCTGAGGGATGACCTTATAGAGGTTTATAAAATCATGAGGGGCATGGATAATGTGAATAGCCAAGATTTTTTTCCCAGGTGGGGGAATCCATAATAACGGGCATAGGTTTAAGGTGAACAGAGAAAGATTTAAAAAGGGCCTGAGGGTAACTTTTTCACGCAGAGGGTGATACATATATGGAATGAGCTGCCAGAGGAAGTGGTGGAGGTGGGTACAATTACAACATTTAAAAGACATCTGGATGGTTACATGAATAGTAAAGGTTTAGGGGGATATGGGCCAAATGCTGGCAAATAGGACTAGATCAGATTGGGATGTCTGGTCGGCACGGATGAGTTGAACTGAAGGGTCTGTTTCCATGCTGTATGAGTCTATGACTGCCTTAGAAATGGTTTAGCAAGCTGTTATGTCAGATTACATCATGGCCAGGAGTTCAAGAAAAAGACCTATAACCACTTCATCAGGACAGCTATCAATGAAAAACAAGTGTTGGCCTTCACAGCAATGATCACAAAGTAATAATTAATATTGTTTGAAGTTCCTGTCTTCTGATTAGATTTTTGTTTGATAAGGGATCAAGGGAGGAATGTGGGGTTGAAACCATAACCAAATCAACCATGATCTTATTGAACAGAAGAGTAGGCTTAAAGGGTAAAATGACCAACTCCTGCTTCAAAGGCTTATGTTCTGAAAATGATACTAACATATTCAAACAATGTTGAGATGTTTTGCATGCTAGTTAGTGGGAGATAATTGTGTAGTGATAATGTCACTAGACTAGTATTCCAGAGGCCCAAAACAATCTCTGAGGACATGGATTCAAGACTCACCATGGCAACATTAACAAAAAAATCTGACATGAAAATCTAGTCTCAGTAATGATGACTATGAAAGCATCATGGTTTGTCACAAATAACTATCTGATTCCCTAATTTTTTTAGGGAAAGAAATCTGCTATCCTTAGCCAGTCTGGCTTAATAATGCTTTCAGATTCATAGCAATGTGGATGACTCTTAATTACTTTCTAAAATGGCTCAGCAAGCCACTCAGTTCAAGGACAATTAGGAATGGGAAACAAATAATGACCTTGTCAGCGACACCCACGTCCCGTGAGAGGATTGAAAAAAATGATTTTTCATATACTAACCTTGTTGCTGAATTGGATTCAGTTGATTCAGGTAGGTGCTATAGGAATGTGAAACATCATTACTTTAATTTTAATATTGAAGCTAGTTGCACAATGAAAGAACTTTTGATGTTGATTTTCCTGCCAATTTTCTCCAATGTCACTGCATTGCACCATGTACCACTGTATCATTCTGCTGCTTTTGCAATGCAAAATCAATGGCCCTATGTACTTGCTGAGAATTTTGTAGGAACACAGGCAGGAGTGCGCAGTCTCTTACCAAAAGCATAATTCTAAAAACGCTATACAAACCAAGATATTTCATGGAAATTTTTTGATTGATTTAATTTGATTTCATTTATTACTGTCACATGTACCAAGGTACAGTGAAAAGTGCTGTCTTACATGATTTTTCAGGCAGATTGTACTATATAAGTGCATCAAGATAACAGAACAGAGTGCAGTGTTGTTGTTGTTGTTGAGAACAGAGTGCAGGATACACTGTTACAGCTGCTGAGAAAGTGCAGAGAGAGATCAATATTAACAGTAAAGAGGTCCATTCAAAAGTCTTATAACAGCGGGGAAGAAGCTGTTAGTACATGTATTCATACTTTTATATCTTCTGCCCGACGAAAGAGGGTGGAGCAGTCTTTGATTATGTTGGTTGCTTTCCCGATGCAGCAGGAAGTATGGATGGAGTCAAAGGATGGGAGGCTGGTTTGTGCGATAGACTGGGCTGTGTTCACAACACCTTATAGTTTCTTTCGCTCTTGAGATGAGCAGTTGCCATACCACATTGTGATACATCCAGATAGGATGCTTTCTATGGTGCATCTACAAAAAATTGTAAGAGTCTTTATGGCCAATTTAATCTCTCTATATGCATTAATTTATTGGCATAAACCTGCACCTTGAACTATGGAGAGAAATGCAATCTCACTGTTGCAGTGAGAAGAATACCATTGTATTTTACATTGTTAATGGTGCACCACAAATGTTTACCTGGGATATTTAGCACTCAAGAACTAATTTCATTTTACTCTAATGTCTGAGCTGGAGTTGTCAGTTTTGGTCTGGTGTGACAGATACCACACCCAGGAGTCAAACAGGCACCTGGAGACAATTATGTCTGTGCTAATTGCTGTGATATTAATTCAAGTCCACAGAGATGCCAGGATATAACTTTGATTTGTGGTTTCTGGCCGTAACCTATGACAGTATGATGATATAACTTGCTTGTAGTGTTGGCTGTGAAATGTATGCTTGATTGGCAAACAGAGGTCAGAAATTAACTTTAGTGTTAATGTAGTAGAACTTCTTTTTGTATGGAACACCGTGCCCCCATAAGATTATAATTACAGCTAATAACAAGGAAACAATCATTCTAATTAAAGATAACAAGGTGTAGAGCTGGATGAAGCAGTATCAGAGGAGCAGGAAGGCTGACGTTTTGGGCCTAGAGCCTTCTTCAGAAATGGGGGAGGGGAAAGGGATTCTGAAACAAATAGGGAGAGAGGGGAGGCAGATAGAATATGGATAAAGGAGAAGGTAGGTGGAGAGGAGACAGACAGGTCAAAGAGGTGGGGATGGAGCCAGTAAACGTGAGTGTAGGTGGGGAGTTAGGGAGGAGATAGGTCAGTCCAGGGAGGACGGACAGGTCAAGGGGGTGGGATGAGGTTAGTAGGTAGGACATGGGGTTGGGGCTTGAGGTGGGAGGAGGGGATAGATGGGAGGAAGGACAGGTTAGGGAGGCGGGGACGAGCTGGGCTAGTTTTGGGATACGGCAGGGGGAGGGGAGATGTTGAAGCTTGTGAAGTCCACATTGATACCATTGGGCTGCAGGGTTCCCAAGCGGAATATGAGATGCTGTTCCTGCAACCTTTGGGTGGCATCGTTGTGGCACTGCAGGAGGCCCAGGATGGACATGTTGTCTGAGGAATGGGAGGGGGAGTTGAAATGGTTCACGACTGGGAGGTGCAGTTGTTTAGTGCGAACGCCTATGCTCGGTTTGCACAGTAAGGACAGTTTACAACAGAAGTAAAACTTAAAAGTGTTTGTAGGGTAATCTTGGGAAGTTTACATTTTGTCAAAGGGATATGTTGTCTGTGATCATCTCTCAAATTTGAAATTTGACACTGGGATGAGTGTCATTACATTATTAGATAGTAAGCCATTATTTTAAAAAAAATCACAGCCATTGCTGACAACAGTGAAAAAAAACTGAAATCAGATGGCATTGACCTAGGCACCAGAAATGACAGCATCAAACTCAACACTGTTGACCTTGTAAAGTCAAACTCCTAGATTTTCCTCCCTAATGACTTTTTCAGTCTACCAATGGAATAGGGACTATAGCAGTTCAAGAAGGCAAGTCACCATCACTCAAGAGTAACTAGGGATATGCAATAAATGCTGGCCCAGCCAATTGCTGTATTGATACTGAAGTCTGGTGTCTCACGTGTGTTATTTGTGGTTTTGTAGAATTGATGGGACTGTGCTGATTTCCTGTGTCAAGATTGATCTTTTCCTCATAGGACTGATCAGTGTTCCTTCCAGAATTCTGCTTCACTTGCTGTCAGAGTGGCTTTCTCCAGAGTCAGGTCTTCTTTGAACTGTAATAAATGTGATGAATGCTTTTATTAAACCTTGTTCGTTCAAGGATGTTATTAGTTATGAAGTTGAAGTAATTGATAATGGCTTTCAGTAACTCTTCAAAAGTATCTGTTGATTTTTGTACCGTGTAGCAAGGTACAACCAAAATCAGCAGTACTCCAAATTTTGTATAGAAATATATTTGCTTCTTCAGCTTCTGATTTATCATTGAATTTGGAAGCCAATCTATAATTCAAAAATTATTTTCTCCAAGATGTCCAATTCTGTGTTTAATTTTGGTCTATTTGAGTCTGGATCTCACACGAATGCTCACCATGTAATTTGAACAGGCAAATGAAATCTACACTGCTGCACACCTTGCTGTGTGAGCATACCAGCCAACTAGTCTGTATGAGCTATCGCTAACAATGAAGCTTTCTGCTACCATTGTCTTTAAAAGTATGGAAGTACCTGCTTTGTCTCATGTGGCAGAGGAAATCCATTTCCTGGTCTAAGTAAAAAAAATCTCTTGTAGTTGACAGGATAGAATTTATTGCATGTTAGCAATTCATTACAAGTTACATCGATCTGATACACATTATTGCAACAATTTTGAAAAGGACCAAATGTTAGGTTTCGCTCCTTCAGGATGCTAAACTGTTCTGCCTACCAGTCCACGCTAAATCATCATAGTGGGTGGTGCTCAAGGCACGCCTCAATATTAACCCTTTGAGACCCTTTCAGAATGATGTACAACAGTCTTCATAGTGGCTGCTGATTACCAGTCTTTTGCCTTGTCGTGCAGTATAAGGGAATTTTAAAAGCAGATTTCTCAGTTTTATATGGCAACAATTTTAATTTGAATGCTTGACATTTCCAATTCACTCTGCGTAGAAATGATCCATCTCTTGATAAATTTCAAAAAATATACAGTGATAATGATGCCCATCTTGATAAAGCATCTTGTGCAATTCATTATTTTTTAAGTTCAGTGACTACTACCATTGTCAACATGCAGCTTGAGATTTAGACAGCTGCCTTTAGGTGATCAGGAATCAGCCTCCCAATTCTGGCACTTTATCTAACTGCTCAGAAAAACATTCAGTCCCGTCAGAGGCCTGGGGATAATCAGCTTTTGGACTTGAACCCTGGATCATATTGACACTGCCCAAAACTGCATTTCTGTGGTAATGCCTAAAACCTCTTTAAGTGTAGTCTTCAGGAAGTAGCAAATACCTGAAACACAAGACACAGCTTATCTGGAATTTACCATTATGCAAATATTTATAGTGAGTGCTAATAAGCAGCATCTCATCTGCTAAACATTATTGTAAGATCAGGCTCATATCTTTCCTCTATGTGTAAACATTGTGAACATTTTCTAAACAGTTTTATTAGTTGTATCAGCAAGAGTCAAAATATTTATACAACTGCTTATGTCTAATATGTATTGTCAAAGAGATGAAACTATTTTAAGTAGCTTTGCCTCAAAGCGATATTCTGTATTAGCATCTTCTTTTCTCCTTTTATTTATGGTCAAATTATTTCAGTTACAGTATATAGAACTGTGTATCAAGTTGCCTGTTTGGAGATAGAATGTACATATATAGGTTATTCATTTCTTGTATCTCTTTCTTGGGAAACTCAAATGACAGGGGAAGTTCTTTTGAACTATTTTACCTAAAAATATTTTCTGCTTGTACACATAACAAGTAATTATAGTTTATTTATATTTCCCTCATTCATGACAATGAAAATATTCTGTGACATCCAATGTGATATTTTCCATCCCCTGGGTTAAATTTTTTTGCACTTTCATTTATTGTTGCTGAAAATGTTATGAAAAATAAATTGTTTAGGCACTACTGATGGCAGAGTAGTAAATTCAGTGTCCAGCAGTGGAAGTTAATGAGTTGAGCAGCTAACGTCCCACAGTCAATGGGTTCAGATCACTGACTTTCGCATTCATGAATATTGTTCAAATGGTTTCAGTCTTTTAAGCCTGAAAAAGAAACAAATTGCAAGGGTCTGGAGGAACACAGCAGGCCAGGCAGCAAGAAGGGTCCCGACCTGAAACGTCGACTTTCCTGCTCCTCTGGTGCTGCCTGGCCTGCTGTGTTCCTCCAGCTCCGCACTGTGTTATCTCGGACTCCAGCATCGGCAGTTCTTGCTATCTCCAAATTGCAAGGGTTCCTACTTTCAAACCTGATTGATTCATTCTCCTTTGCTGAGGAGACTACATATGTGAATGTGGAAAATGTGGGACATGTAACTGAGTCTCGGGAGTGGACCCTTGCAGCATTAATGTCAATCATGTCCTATCATGGCTGCTATCCACTTTGGACACTGCATGAGGCAGTCAGCTCCTGCTTTCTTCAGGTGCTTAGGTGTCAAGCTTGCCTCATTCTCAATTCAAATGTTTACATTTTCAAATTTCATTATAATGTTATAATGTATCATATAATGTTATGATACAATGATCACTTTAATGATCACTAAATGATCTCCTTAACTGACACTTGATCTACTTGGCCCATTCAATTTCCAATAGCTCGGGCACTTACTGCTGCAGGAAGTTCTCCTGAGCACAATCCAGGACTGCCTGGCCCTTGCTACCCCATACACAACAGGTGATAATTACCCCCTCATCTCCCCTCTCTTTAACCCAACAGACGGGGTGTGGGAATCTTGCCTACGTTTCACGTTTAAAGGCATAAATCACAGACTGTTAGCATTGGTGGTCTTGCTCATACATAGTGAACACCTCAGCGAGAAGACAAAAGCTGGCTGGCACATAAGGAGCAGTACTCTCGCGAGAATCACAGTTCTTCTTGGAGGGAGGGAAAGAGATCAGGTGGTGAATGTCCTGCAATTGTAAAACTAAACCTTGCACAAAAGTTAAACTCTGCTACGGCAAAGTTGTTTGGGATTTTGCCTTTGATAATAAGGGTTGGATTTTCAATAAGAGTTTAGGAATCTGACTTCCAGATGAATTCAGGGTCCTGACCTTGCATCTCAACTGCGGTGCTCTTGTAATGAAATTTTTAAATGTAAATATGTGAACTGAGAATGAAACAAACCTGGCACACCAGCACTGCCAGAAGGCATGAGCTGACTGCCTAGCAGCAGAGTCGAGAATAGATAGCAGCCCCGTTAGGACCTGCTACTTCTTTGGGGAATGGAGAAGGGAGTTCCTTAGAAAGTCAGGAGCTGGAACATTGTGGGGAGAAATGATGATACATGCGATGAAAAGGGACAGTGCTCAATCCCACACAAGGTGACGTGGCAAATAGATATAAAATTTCTAATGTCCCTGTCGCAAACCCAAAATCTGGCTGCTTACAGATTCAGCGTGCCTCGATGACAAAGACTATGGAAATCATGATAAAGAAGAAGAAATCTGCTTATGATAGAGATAGTAGGAACTGCAGATGCTGGAGAATCTGAGATAACAAGGTGTAGAGCTGGATGAACACAGCAGGCCAAGCAGCATCAGAGGTGCAGGAAGGCTAACGTTTTGGGCCTAGACCCTTCTTCAGAAATGGGGGAGGGGAAGGGGATTCTGTAATAAATAGGGAGAGAGGGGGAGGCGGATAGAATATGGATAAAGGAGAAGATAGGTGGAGAGGAGACAGACAGGTCAAAGAGGTGGGGATGGAGCCAGTAAAGGTGAGTGTAGGTGGGGAGTTAGGGAGGGGATGGGTCAGTCCAGGGAGGACGGACAGGTCAAGGGGGGGGGGGGAGGTAAGAGGGTAGGGGTGGGGGTGCGGCTTGAGGAGGGAGGAAGAACAGGTTAGGGAGGCGGGGACGAGCTGGGCTGGTTTTGGGATGTGGTCGGGGGTGGGGAGATTTTGAAGCTTGTGAAGTCCACATTGATACCATTGGGCTGCAGGGTTCCCAAGTGGAATATGAGGTGCTGTTCCTGCAATCTTCGGGTGGCACTGCAGGAGGCCCAGGATGGACATGTCGTCTGAGGAATGGGAGGGGGGAGTTGAAATGGTTCGCGACTGGGAGGTGCAGTTGTTTATTGCGAACCGAGCGTAGGTGTTCCGCAAAGCGGTCCCGGAGGCTCTGCTTGGTTTCCCCGATGTAGAGGAGGCCACAACGGAAACAGCGGATACAGTATACCACATTAGCAGATGTGCAGGTGAACATCTGTTTGATGTGGAAGGTCTTCTTAGGGCCTGGGATCGGGGTGAGGGGTGAGGTGCGGGGGCAGGTGGGGGCAGGGAAAAGTGCCGGGTGCGGTGGGGCTGGAGGGGAGTGTGGAGCGGACAAGGGAGTCACGGAGAGAGTGGTCCCTCCAGAAAGCAGATAAGGGTGAGGAGGGAAAAATGTCTTTGGTAGTGGGGTCGGATTGCAAATGGCGGAAGTGTCGGAGGATGATGCGTTGGATCTGGAGGTTGGTGGGGTGGTACATGAAGATGAGGGGGATTCTGTTTTGGTTGTTATTGCAGGGAGGGGGTGTGAGGGATGAGTTGCGGATTTCACAAGCTTCAAAATCTCCCCTCCCCCGACCGCATCCCAAAATCAGCCCAGCTTGTACCAGCCTCCTTAACCTGTCCTCCCGACTATCCACTCCTCCCACCTCAAGCCCCGCCCCCATCTCCTACCTACCAGCCTCAACCCGCCCCCTTGACCTGTCCGTCCTCCCTGGACCGACCTATCCCCTCCCTAACTCCCCACCTACCCTCACCTTTACTGGCTCCATCCCTGCCTCTTTGACCTGTCTGTCTCCTCTCCACCTACCTTCTCCTTTATCCATATTCTATCCGCCTCCCCTCTCTCCCTATTTGTTTCAGAATCCCTTTCCCCTCCCCCATTTCTGAAGAAGGGTCTAGGCCCGAAACGTCAGCCTTCCTGCTCCTCTGATGCTGCTTGGCCTGCTGTGTTCATCCAGCTCTGCACCTTGTTATCTCTGCTTATGTTAGATATTGTGTTGTAAGTACAATTGAGAACCAGACTGAATATAGAAGGTTCAGAGGGATGGTGGAGAAGTAAGTAAGAGGAACAAAAAGAGTGCAGAAAAAGACTGGGAGCCAATGTAAAATGTAATCCCAGTTTTGTATAGGCATATAGAATTAGAATTAGGATTATTATTGTCACACATACTCAATGAGTGCAGCGAAGTTTATATGTCACCGCTTACAGCACCATCTTAGGTACAAAGGTACTTAGGTACAGCTTCTTTAGTTACAGATCTTTGAGAATAGAGAAATGAAATGTCCAACGTTGCAGAATTTAAAGTTCAGAACAATGGGTTTTCCAACGCAGACCACACTGGCACCTAGCCTCCAGTCTGCACTGGGCCCTGGATCCAGCCTGGGCTGGGTTTTGCCTTGAGGATCTTGAGCCTGGGAGATCACTTCAGAGCGCCACACTGGGCTGAGGATGCCACACCAGGCCAGGAGGACACCACACTGGGGCGTCGCTACACCTGGCCGGTAGGTTGCCACACTGCACCAAGAGTCTGCTACGGGAGGCCGCTGGGCAAGGCCAGGAGGTCGCCAGTAGCTGGAGGCGGGGAGTCATTGCCAGAAGCTGGGAGAGAAGCAAAAAACACTAAGAGGGAATAAAAGGGAAGAGAAGAAGAGGAAGATCGGGTGGAGTGGATGAGGTCTGACTGGAACATCCTGCTCATGTCACCATCTTGGCATATACATGGTGAAAGAGAGGTAAAAGGAGGAAAGGGGCTGAATGGGGAGCAAAAAGGGATTTATAGATGGAGACAGAGGGTATAGCATTAAAAAAATCTTTGCATCAACTTTTACCAAGAAAGGAGATGCTGAACAGGCAATAGTGAAAGAGAAGTATATTCACTTATTAAAAGTATTTAAAATTGATGATGAAGAGGAAGATATTGGACAGGATGTCTGTAGTTAGTGTCAACAAGGCACTAGGGTGAGATGAGATGGATCCAAGGAAGTAAGAATGGAAATTGCAGAGGCATTGGCCATAATCTTTCAGTCTTCCTTAGACTCAGGAATGATGTCAGAGAACTGAAGCATTGCAAACTCTTGTTCAAAAAAAGAATGTAAGGAGAAGCTAAGCAACTGCTGTCTGTTTAACTTCAGTGGTGGGGAAATTTCTACAAACCATAGCTTGGGAGAAAATCAATAGTCACATGGACAAATGTTGGTTAATTAAAGATAACTAGCATGGAATTCTTAAGGGAAAATCATTTTTAACTAATTTGTTGGAGTTTTTGAAGAGATAACAGGGAACACTGATGAGGGTAATGCTGTTTATACACTGTACAAGGATTTCCAAAAGCCATTTGATTCCATAATGCACAACAGACTAAAGTTAGCAAAGTTAGAGCTTGTGCAATAAAAGGAACAGCAACAGCATGGATCCAGATTAACTGAATGACAGGAAACAGGAAATAATGGCTAAAACATACTCTTCATTCTTGGTGTTTGTAGTGGAGTTCCCCCAGGGGTCAGTTTTGGGATCATTCCTTTCCCTCTAGATCTTGGATCACAGGTAAGGGGACAATTTCAAAATTTGCAGATGATACAAAACTTGGAAGTATTACAAGCTGTAAGGTATAAAGTGTTGAACAGGACAAGTTGCTGGATTGGTGGACAGTTGGCATTTAAAATATTTAAAGTTGAAAAATGCATTATGGTATATTTTTGTAGGAAAAACATGGAGAGACATTATAAAATAAAGCGTGCTATTCTTAATAAAGTGAGAGAGCAGAGGGACCTGGAAAATTCAGAGCATAAGTCATTACAAATGACAGGAAAGGTTGAGAGAGCAGTTGACAGATCATGCACTGTCCTCAGCTTTATTAACAGGGGAATAGAATGCAACAGCAAAGAGGTCATGTAGAAATTGTTTAAGACACTCAGTTGGCCTCAGCTGGAGTATTGTGCCAGATTTTAGGAAGGATGTGAATGCATTGGAGAGAATGCAGAAGAACTTGATGAGAATGGGCCCAGGAGTAAGGAATTTCAGCATTGAAGATAGATTGGAGAAGCCAGGACTGTTCTCCTTCGTGAAAAGAAAGCTGAGAGGTGATCTGATTGAAGTATTCAAAGAGGTCTGCATTGTGGAGAAAATGTTCCCATTTATGAAAGGGTTGAGAACAAGATAACACAGATTTAAGTGAATAGCAAAAGAATCAAAAGTGATAACGGAAAACCTTTCATCTGTAGTGAGTAGCTAGAGTCTGGAGTGCTCTTCCTGAGAGTGTGATGGAGGCAGGTTCCATTAAGGCATTCAAAAGGAAATCGACTGCTACTAGAAAAAGAAACATGTGCATGATTACAGGGCAAAGGCAGACCATGGCATTAAGTGAGATGCTCATTGGAGAGCCAGCACCTGCCTCCAGTAGTTCTGTTATTGTTGTGTTTCACTGACCAAAAATGGAAGCCATTGAAAAGCTTCATTCTGCCCAAACCAGGTTTTGATTAAATAGCTTAATATTCTGTTTATTTTGTTGAATGGTGCTCTACATTGGTCAGTCATATAGGCTGCTTAACTGGAGAAAACTGCTGGTATTTCGACAGTGTTCATGAAGTAGGCATGTCATATACCTTTTGTTCTTATTTGCGTCTAATGCTGAAGGGATAATTGCTCAGAACTCAGCCACACATTGATACATCAAGTCTTGCAGTGTGCTTATTATTGTGTAAATATTAGTTATAATACCACCGGTTGTGAAACTTACTGAAAAGGACAACTGTTTTGAGTTTAATCATCGCAATAAAATTGTTACAATTTATTTGCCACTCGCACATAACCCATGTTAAAAAAAAGGCTCTCAATGTTTAATTAAATAATGTATAATGCAATTTCCTTTAGAAGAATAATAACTGAAGGCTGTGCTTAGGTCTAAACTAATGCTAAATGTTAATTTTAAAGGTAGGAAATATGCCAAATTCATCTGCAAGTAAGCTCAGTTCAAAGGTTTCCTAGTACAAGCTTTTCTAATACTTCACAATTAGCATTTGTGTTAAAGGCTGTTTGTAAGCATTTCCATGGGTAAACAAACCATGTAGGATGGTAACATGGCAAAACTACTAGGGACAGGAATTTTGAGACTAAATAGGGGCAGGAACTGAAGTGTGCACATGTTTAACATCCCAACACCGGCTGTTGTGCTAGTTTCCAGATGCCTTTCCAATGGTCAGTGACTTTGTTCTGAAAGGGTGTATGTGGGACCCAGCAACCCACCCAATTAGGGGCAATCACTCTGAAGTGTGTTTGAGCACTTGTTGTCTGTTCATTAAGGATTAAAGCAAAGCAAGGGATATAAATGGATGTGAGGGCTTTTGTGGTTCAGTAATAATGCTACTACCACTGGGTTAAGAGGGCTGTGTTCAAGTCCCATGTAGTTTAGTGGTGTGTGCTAACACCTTTTGATGGGTTAATTAGAAAAATATCTAAAATCTGGCATTCAGTCTCAGTAACAGTAACTGTGACATCTATAAGTGATTGTTGTAAAATACCATCTGGTTCAATTCTCTTCCTTCAGGGATGGTAATCCTTGCCTGGTCACGTTTCCATGTGTCTCCAGATCCATAGCAACATCAGTGACTCTTAAGTGCTCTCAAGCAACAAATGCTGACCACGCTCACATTCAAAGAATAATTTTGTTTTAGAGGTCCCTTGTGGCACAATGGTAATGTCCTCACCTCTGAGCCAGGAGGGTCTGGTTCCAGCCCCAGCCACTTCAAACATGTGTCGTAACGTGTCTGAACAGATTGATCAGAAAATATCTATGTAATGGATCTGAAGAAGGTGGTAGCCAAATGGGGGGAGCTAGTCATAGCCATGCCATTCAATGAGATAGGCTTGTAAAAAAGATATACAGCCAAAAGGGGTATTCATCAACTGGCACAATTGCACACAGACACCATCAGGTGAGCAAAGTTAGCCAAATGAGTGGTCTGTGCATTCTGGAGTCGATGGGGAAGTTATTATTCTTTAGGGGCTGCATGGCCTTGAGAAGGTGGTACATTGTGCATGCAGCTGACTGCAAGCGAGTCAACAACTGTACATGGGATTAAGATACCGACAGGTAACTCGCGGTGAAAAGCAATAGCTTCAGGAGAAACTGCAGAGTCCTGGACCTGAAGAGGGCAAGGGAGAGGAATGAGGAATAGGGGCAAATAGAGGCCATGCCCTCAGCATCCTGCAAAAAAAAAACACCCGCCGAAAGCAAGCAGGGAATCAATACAGCAGGAGATTGCACTTGAATAGGTAGATGGTACAACGTTTGAACCTTCACTGAAGAATCTTTCACATCCTAGGGGAAAGACACCTGCCATTCATCTTATCTATACCCCTGACAAGAGACTGTTCAGATGCTCTCTGCGACTGGGTTCAGGCAATCACCTCAACTCATTGCACACCATTACACCGGGGAGAGGCCATCCACCTGATCGCAATGTGTGAAGGAATTCACTCAGTTATCTTACCTGCTGAGAGAGCAATAAATTTACAATTAGCCACAGCAATTAAGTTTTATTCTTATTTCAGGCTGTAGGTGCTTTATAAATGATTAGGAGATATGAGCTATCGGCTGGGCTGAAAGTTCAGGCACTGGAATTGGATAAAGTGGATCCAAGAATACTGAGGAAATGAGGGGTGAATTTCCGGCAGGAATTATCAAAGGTTTTCAGCAGCGGGAGATTTGCAGTAAATACCTTCATGACAATGGGTGTACATTGCTTTATGTGACACCAAACCAGAGACACACAAGAGCTACAACTGAAGTAATCTATTCATGGAGATCACATCATGAGGAAGCATATCACAGCAACATCAATGACACAGGCCCAGCCGCGAGAGATCCAACTTGCATATTGGTGGGTCCAGTACAGGTCACAGCAAGGCAGTGGTGGAGGAGGATTGGCCCACTGGTGAAAGATGGCACCCAAATAGTGATGACATCAGTGGGCCCAGTGTAAATAGCAGCGAGGAAGTGGAGCAGGAATGGCAACACAGGCAGCGTTGATAATGAGCTGGCTCAGGACTGATGGACTCTCTTTAAGCTAGATCTTTATTATTTTCTTTTTCTTAAAACTATACAAAATGGTTATTGTGCTGACAGTGGAAAAGCCTTTCACTGTATTTTAATGTTTTCCTCACTGTAAAATACACATGATGATAAAATCATTCATTCATTCATTTATCAAGCTGGTCATCAGGCTTCTAAAGATATGATTCTGTCACCTGGAGCAATCAATGAAACCCTGCAGTAAACCTAGCAAACATACAACTTTAGACATTTCCATTCTTCGCGGTAAACCCTCGGCAGCTGCGGTTTGGGGGCGTTTTGGAAACTGATGTGAAGAGACAAAGAAGGAATGCAAGAAGTGAATAAAGAAACCAAAATATGTAAACTTAAATGCGATGAGATGAGAGACAGTCTGAATTTGTCACAGCTTCAACAAGTGAAGCAGGTTCGTGCCAGTCATGTGAGACCCTTTAGTTGTTGATACAGGAAAGTAGTTTCTACACCAGGAGGGAGAATCAGTGGCTTCACTCAGTCACATCCTTACCAAACGGTTTAATAGTTACATTGGGCAAGTGTGCAAAGCATGTAAAACTCTTAATTTTTGGCTTATGAATTGGAAATGAGAAAAATAGACTGTGCTGTAAAGAAGTGGAGAATGCACAAACTGATTGCAGCATTGCAAAAGCAAGTAAAGGTAACTGGCGCATTTGAAAGGATATTACTTTTTGGGAAGATTAAGTCCATTCAAAGTGGCACCATTTGTATGGATTCAGGAGAGCTCAGCACAACAACAAAACTCTGCTTGGTCATGCTGCAGTTTAGCACAGATCCTGTGAGGGAGTGAAACAGAAAGAGAAGCAAAGGGACCTCCAGAAGGTACCTGCATTCATCTTTCTCTCTCCCCTTTCACTGTAAAGTTGCTTCCTCCAATTGTCTGCTGAAAAAAAAACTACATTCAGAGACACTGAAAGAGACAATTCTGAAGTCAACCAGAAAGACTCTGAATCCAACCGAGCAACTAATGAACTACAGATTGATCATGACTATATAGATAATATTGAGACATCATTGAAGCATTGAGAATTGTGAAACCAACTCAGCTAATTTAGTAATTTTGGACTGCTGGTATGAAACTGTTCCTCTGGCTGTTTTCCCCCTTCAAATCGAATTATTTGTGTTTGTTTGATTTCCTTTATGTGTACGTGTGTGAGAGTTTTGAAAGGAGAAAACTTTAAATTACATAAATTTGAATTCCTGTTCTTTTACTGTTCTTGCTAAAGTAAAGAGCGTTGAAAAAATAGTGTTAGTTTTATTTGTTACTGAAGGAAACTGTTGTGGTTTGTTTTTATCTTGGCTAGCAATCAGTTAGGGACAAACTGGGATTTTAATCTCTGTGGTGACTTTGGGAATAGTGGGACTTGATTTCCAGCACACTATCCCAATGAGTCATGATGGCAGGCCAGCTGCATCACCCAGGGACCTGACTAACATGAGATAATTGCTTTTATTTAAATAAAAATGGACACACATGCAGAATTCATCAAATACACGTGTAACCATAGGGTACCTCAGTGGCCAGGAAGCAAGTCCACTGGTCAGTGGGGCATACATAGATTAAAGGGCACTGCATGTGACTAATAACGTATGCTGAAGTGGTTTATCTGGAGTTCGAGAGCACTAGAAATGTTGTATATTGGCCTGAAAGAATTTGGAAGTATTATTCCTGATTGCATGCAATAGGCAGCACACACTGAGATGATATCATGAGGAGTTGGTGGGTGAGTAAAGTCAGATTGTGTGGGAGAGAATCCTATGGCTAGATTCTACGGTCTTTGTAGATTTGCAATTGCTATTTTTGCATAGAATTTGTGATTCAGTCTCTGCCCTGTTCATTCACAATTCTTCAGTCAGAATTGTTAAAGTATAAACTGCTGCTTTTGCTTCTTACACAGGTCCCAAATGTCCTGTAGAGGGTGCCAGGCTGCTTCCCTCTCCCACTTACAATAACTTGCCCAGCAGAAGCTCTTGGAAATTAGACCTAAGTAGACTGATTGGTGGCTGGAATTTCAGTATCAGCCTAAATTAAAAGGCTCTTTGACAGAATTGTTTTACAAATCTTTTTCATGATGTTTGTGAGTGCTCAAATCTAAGACTTTTTAAGCACTAATCATGGAGACTATATTTGAGAGTTGCATCATGAGGTTATTCATTATCAGTGCAGCCAAAAGCAGATAATTGTGACAGTTGAAAAGAGAAGTTAAAGGGCACTTTTCAGAGTATGGGCATGGACCAAATGGTCATTGTTGGTAACTGAAAGAAGTAATTACATGAAATGAAAATGGTCACAGATGTGATTCAGGATCAAAGACGATTGGGTTTATCCACGTAAACAGAATGTTTGATGCAACTTACATCATGTATATATTTCCCAAGTGATTCCAAACAAGACTTTAAGGTCAGTCAAAATATCAGAAGGTGAGCAGACAGAAAGCATTTATCCATTGTTTCCAGTAGAAGACCTGAGGAATTTTGATGCAATGCCCCATTTCCATTGTGCCTGTGAGCTGTAGCCACTAAACTGGTGCCCTGTTTCATTTGGTGTATTTGCAAGGACAGCAGACTATCCAGTTTCCATGCCGATCTGGGGAGACATAGAGCTGGTTCAATCTCAGCAATTCCTTGGATGGTCTGACAGTAGCCTAAATTCTTTTGTGGTGCCAGTAGGAGCTCTCCTGTTCCTTCTGGTACTTCCGCAAAAAAACATTAGATTATTCCTCAGCCATGATGTGAGTGACCTCCTGCAGTTCCAATAAGGATCATCATCTCTTCAGGTCATAGAAAACTGCATGGGGTTTAGTAAGGAAAAGCAATGTGAATTTATATGAGAAACAGGTGTTTTGCATGCTTTGAAAAACATTAAGGTAAACAAGTTCTCAGGACCTGATGGGATCTATCCCAGAATAATGAGGGAGGCAGGTGAGGAAATTGCTGGGTCCTTGAATGAAATGTGTGTCTCCTCTTTAGTCACAGGAGAGGTTCCAGAGGACTGGAGAAAAGCCAAAGTTGTTCCTTTGTTTAAGAAGGGCAACAGGAATAGTCCGGGAAATTACAGGCCGGTAAACTTTACATCTGTGGTAGGGAAGTTGGGGAAGATTCTTAGGGACAGGATTTATTTCCATTTGGAAGAATATAGACTTATTAGTGATAGGCAGCATGGCTTGGTGTGGGAGAGGTTGTGTTTCACAAGCGTGATTGCATTTTTTCAGGAAAGGTGACAAAAATAATTGGGATGTTGCCTACATGGCCTTTGACAAGGTCCCTCGTGCTAGGTTGATACAGAAGGTGAAGTCACATGGGATCTGCCAGTGAGCTGGAAAGTCAGATACAGGAATGGCTTAGTGATAGAAGACAGTGAGTAGTGGTGGAAGGGTGTTTTACTGACTGGAGATCTGTTTTTTTCTTTATTGCTGAGTAGGATAAGGGGTGTTGCTGGCTAGGCAGCACTTATTGCCCATCCCTAATTGCCCAGAAAGCAATTAAGAGTCAACCACATTGCTGTGGGTCTGGATCACATGTAGGCCACACCAGGGAAGGATAGCAATTTCCTGCCCTAAGGGACATTAGTGAACCAGATGAGTTTTCCCATCAATTGACAATAGATTCATGGTCATCATTAGATTCTCAATTCCAGATATTCATTGAATTCAAATTTCACCATCTGTCATGGTGGGATTCGAACCCAGGTCCCCAGAAGATTATCTGGGTCTCTGGATTAACAGTCCAGTGATAATACCGTTAGACCATCACATCCTGTGACCAGTGGTATTCTGCAGGGATCAGTGCTGGGATCCCTGTTGTTTGTAATGTATATAAATGACTTGGAGGAGAATGTAGGTAGCCTGATTATTTAGTTTGCGAAAGACACAAAGATTAGGGGAGCTGTGGATAGTGAGGAGGATGCCAAAGGACACAGAAGGATATAGTCAGTCTGGTTCGGTGAAGAAATGGCAGATGGAATTTAATCTGGACGAATATGAAGTGATATATTTTGGAAGGTCTAATGCAGGAGGGAAGTATACAGTAAATGACAGAACTCTTAGAAGCATTAATATGTAGAGGTGCTCATGTCCAAAGTTCCCTGAAAGTGGCAACTCAAATTGATAAAGTGGTCAAGACGGCATATGGTATGCTTGCCTTCTTGCGGAGGCATTGGAGAGGGTGCAGAAATGGTTTACAAGGATGTTGCCTGTTTTGGAGGGCATTCGGGGCATAGAATATAAAAATTGGCAAGTCAGGTTGCATAGGGCGGCACGGTGGCTCAGTTAATAACACTGCTGCCTCACAGTGGGTTCAATTCCATCCTTGGATAGCAGTCTGTGTAGAGTTTGCACATTCTCCCCTTGTTTGTATGGGTTTCCTCTGGGTGCTCTGGTTTCCTCCTACAGTTCAAAGATGTGCAGGTCAGGTGGTTTGGCCATGCTAAATTGCCCACAGTGTTCAGGGATGTGCAGACTAGGTAGGTTAGCTGTGGGAAATGCAGGGTTACAGGGATAGGGTAGGGAGGGTGGGTCTGGCTGGAATCCTCTTTGGAAGGTTGGTGTGGACTCAATGGGCTGAATGGCCTGCATCTACACTGTAGGGATTCCACGAGCTGTATAGAATTTCAGTTAGGCCACGTTTGGAAATTTGTATACAGGTTTTGTCGCCGCACTACCAGGTGGATGTGGAGGCATTAGAGAGGGTACAGAAAAGGTTTACAAGGATGTTGCCTGGTTTGGAGGGTATTAGCTATGAGAAGAAATTGGACAAACTTAGTTTGTTTACATTTGAAGTGGAACCTGATGGAATTTTACAAAAATTGTCGACGGCTACTTGGTCAAAATTAGGCTAATTTTAAATTCCAGGTTTTTAATTAAATTCAAATTTCATCATATGTCATAATGGGATTTGAACATGTTAGCTGGGGGTCCTAGCTTACTGGAAAAGTGACATTACCAATAAAACCACCACCACCCCAACTAGTTATCACTTGAGTCAGAGGCTGAGGGACGACCTGATAGTCATGAGAGGCATGGATAGAATGGATAGTCAGGGTCTTTTCCCTAGGGTAGAAATGTCAATTACTAGGGGACATAGATTTAAGACAAAAGTAGGAAAGTTTAAAGGAGATAGGAGAGGCAATTTTTTTTAACAAAAGGATGGTAGGTGCCAGGAATATGCTGCCAGAGCAAGTTGTAGAAGCAGATACAATAGCAAGGAGGCAGGAAATAGAGGGTTACAGATCGTGTAGAGGCAAAATATTTTTAGTTTAGAAAGGAATTGTGTGCGTTGGTGTAGGATTCGTGTGATGAAGGGCCATTTCTATGCTGTACTGGTCTTTGTTATTTGATTTGGGTAATTAGGACGAATTTGCAGCTCAGTGACTATTGGCACACAACCCTTAACCTTACTGCTGCGTCCATTTGAGAAGTGTTTCCATAACTTTCATATATAGCCAAGAGAGGAAGCTGAACAGATTTTTGAAGGATCACTTTCCCAAAACTGGGCTTAGGCTGAATTTAAGTTAAAGCTATAAGGCCCAAATTTAACCCATGGCAACGAGTCAGCATGGAGCCAATGGACCAAATGGAGGCCTTGTCCACACTACCTAGTGTGTGACCTGGCCATTTGAATTCCTGAGTTATTTGCATGTAATGACCCAATACCAGTCGGAATCTGTGAAATTGTTCAAGCAACCTTAGCTTATTTCAATGTAGTGCTCACCTCCATTTGAACCCAAGATGGCTCTGCTCAAATAATTGACAAGTAACATTTGTGTCACAATGGTGCATCTCAAAGAAGCCAGAGCCATACTATCTCCCGTGATATTTATTGAAGCCACCAGCAATAATATCCTGGGGTTATGATTGACTAGAAACCTAATTAGACTAGCTCCAGAAATACTGTGGTTACAACTCAGTAGTAACAGCTCAGTAGCTGCAGAGAGACTCCTCAAACTCGACCTTAAACATTCACTCCTGTCGCCTTGGCTGCCATATATACCATTGAAGATTCACTGCACATGCCTTCTTCAATAGCACCTTCCAATCCAATCCCACAATCTCTACTCCCTAAAAGAGCAAGGGCAGTAGTTACATCCACAGCTGGTGAATTAATAAACCACAACTTAATATCTCAATATGTTGAGCAAGTTAACGTTCTGAGTACAGGGATGTTGCAGTGCAGTAAGTGAGAAAGTGTTTTCAGATTAATATCTAATAACAATAACGGGCTCTTGCTATTCTGGTGTACGGAAAATCAACCAGTTAACAATCTCCTTTGTACTTCCCTTTGTGTAGATGTAATTCCCACTATTGTCCGTAAATAATCAAACAAAATGTCTTCATTTTGCAATAACATTTGACGGGTGATTTAACACAAATATTTGTCAGCCCAATCATTCGTTACATGGATTACTAAGAACAGAGCAGACTGGTACTTCTTTCAGACAGTCTGATTACTGTTACTGTTTATGAGTAATATTTCTACTGCATCTGGGGCACCCTGTTTTTGATTATCTCTAAGTGGTCTGAATCCTGCTGAAGAAACCACATTTGAAAAATCTGGAGGGGATATAAAGTTACTTAATGTTCTCAGTGCTGACTTTAAAGTAACTAAGCCAAGCTTAGGAATTATGAACCTAGGGCAAGAAAGTGACTAATAATTGGGGAAATCAGAACGATTTCTTTAATCTGAAGCAATGAAATATGTGGTCCTGAACAACTCAGAGGTAGTAAATCTCACAGACTAATGTGCCCTGTTGGTTTATTTTGACTGGATACTGATTACTGGCAAGTTTGGTTTGAGATTCAGTGTAGTCACACAGAAGGCTTTTGTGTCATCCATGTCCATGCGAACAAAGATCTATTTACTGCCTCAAGATTCTCCCTCTCTCCCTTTGACCTTTGTTTTAAAAAAAAGCTTACAGGTGTTAATCTACTGTTGGTCTGGGCATCGTACAGCTGGGAAAGGAACTGTTTCCAGAAGACTTTCTGCACTGTAATCAGAGGTTGTGGTCAGTGGTGGGTTAAAGTTCAGTTTGTCTGGCATTACAAGACCCAGGCAATCGAAGGGCATATCTGGATTATTTAACCTGCTGTCACAAATCCCTTTTAGACAACACAAAGGTCCACAGGAAAACTTGGATTCACTTTGAAATGGCTTCTGCACCTTTAACAGTGGCCTGTAGCCCATCTGCACATCAATTATTATAGCTTAACAGAAGAACAGAATGGATAGACTGCAAAACAAATGTCTATTCTCCGTAGATTTAAAGTGGTTGAAGAAAAGGAATTACAGCAATTTAAATAAAAGATTGTATGCTTGTTTACAAGCCAGCAAAATGTACTTTTACAAATATTAAACATGTCTTAACAAAGCAATCCAATACTATACTAAAGAGCTAAAAGCCTATGGACTTTGGCAGAGTTAGGGGTACTCCAGGGAACCAGGGAATACAAGCTTAAGACAGGACCTGCTCCGGGATTTCCTTCCCTATTTCCGGCATCCACAAAGTTCACCAATCTGGAATAAGAGTGCGAATTGGTTTGAATCACAAGGCCGCACGGCGTACTGCTGATCTGGGCTCCTCCGCATCTCCTGCAACCTTTGTGGCTACACGCTAGCTTTTCATAGAGTTGTGGTTCACAGACCCTCATCGAAGTCGTGAATCACAGTCTGGAGGGAAAGGTTTTGCCCACACCCCGTTGCCACCCTTTGTCCAATCTCCCATCCCCATAGCCCCAAGGTGGCATGTCTGGGCCATAGGGAGTGTGCGTGTGAGGTGAGGGGTGTGGGCAAGAGGGGCAAATTTTTTTTGTCTCCAAGCCTTGTAGCTATTTCCAAACTCTTTCTGGGGGCAGTAGGCTGAACTTGCACCTTCATCTATCGCCACTGAACAAAGCTGGGAGATTTCCTACTTCCCACTACAGGCCAGTAAAATTCCAGCTGGAAATGTTGCTAAAAGTGTTTGTATCAGATCCAGTGTCGGGGGCTGAGGAGTGACCTTATAAAGGTTTATACAATGATGAGGGACATGGATAGGGTAAATAGGCAAGGTCTTTTCCCTGGGGTGGGGAGTCCAAAACTAGAGGGCATGAGTTTAAAATGAGAGCGGAAAGATTTAAAAGGGACCTAAGGGGCAACGATTTCACATATAGGGTGGTGTGTGTATGGAATGAGCTGCCAGAGGAGATGTTGGAGTTTGGTGCAATTACAACATTTAAAAGGCATCTGGATGGGTATACGAATAGGAAGTCCAAAGATGTTCAAGTTAGATGGATTGGCCATGCTAAATTGCCCTTAGTAATCAGGGATGTGTAGATTAAATGCATTAGCCATGGGAAATGCAGGGTTACAGGGATAGGGTAGGGGGAGGCGTCTGGGTGGGATGCTGTTCAGACGGTCGGTGAGGACTTGTTGGTTCGAAAGACCTGTTTCCACACTGTGGGGATTCTATATAAAAGTATTTAGAGGGATATGGGACAAATGCTGACAAATGGGACTAGATTAATTTAGGATATCTGGTCAGCATGAACACGTTGGACCGAAGGATCTGTTTTCGTGCTGGACAGCTCTATGACTCTATGACACATAATGACCACTTCAGTGAGATACCAGAGGGTGTGTGGTGCTAGACAGCGGTGCTCCAGTAAAGAGTACAAGCCTTCAGATGGTGTAGAAAAAAAAATAATAAACTGGACGGTGAGCCTCAGCTCTAAAGCATAATAGAGCAACCTTAAAGTGTGCACAGTGTTTTATGAGGTGAATCAGTTTATTATTGTTTAGGTTTGTTAATATGTTAGGGGAACAAAACAATGCTGTCTGCAAATAAGTGTGTTTCCCATCAAAAAGCTGCTGAGAGATCGTTGCTGTTCAATGTCAGTAGTAAATAAACCATTAATCATGCTGCCACTCTGGGGAAAGGACCATCTATCCCTTAGGACATGAACTTTTCACAGGTCAGCAACATAAATACATCCATACGACCACTGAGCACAACTTAAAGCTGCTAGACATAAACCTGTTAAGAAGCACATGAGCAGAGTATGTTGAAACACAAGAAGAAATCAACACTGCTATTTCTCAGGAATGTGAAAAGGCTTCCAGCACTAAAAGTGTTAATAATGTTTTCCAATACGGGACATTGTGTGTTCAATGGTGTTGATTCCCCTTCCTGCTGGAGTTACTGTGGATCTGATGTGAACACGTGCTGCCTGCAAAGGACTGTATTTCTCATGAAGAATCCTTGCCCCTTCCCCCATCAGACTCCTCCACGTTTAGATTCTCCCTGAGACTCCTATCATCAGTAACAAATGGTGAGACTGGACATCCACGGTTAACTAGTCGAGGACACTTTAGGTTTGCTTTTGTAAGACCATGATTAGTAATTCTGCTGAAAGGCCACATTCACTGTAGTGGAGTTTTACCCCTGTATCCGGATTGGGGCAGAACGTTGGTTGACATTCCAAGGTTGCCATCTTCCTGTCAGCTGCCATTCTCTTCTGGTATTTTATTGTCGGTGGAATATACATGGGCAGCCTGCTGCCCTGATACCAACTGAAGCTGTAAGGGAATTCTACAAGCCCCTGCTTTTATTTGGCAAGGCAGCCGCTGGTGGCCTTGCGAAGGGGATTGCTCACCCTTAGGTCCCATTGCCCCATAGAGGTCTCTGCTGCTTGTACGTTATCCTACCATCAGCCCATCCCAAATCAGGCCCTCTTGATTTCCCTTTCCCACTTGCTGGAGGCTGACTGACTGGCCCCAGTAATCCAACGGAAAACAATAGACTTAAAAGACAAACGGCGTGTGGGTTGTGAGCCCCGGAACAGCGCAGGCAACGAGCCCTGGTACAGCGTGTGAGCTGTGAGCCCCAGAGCAGCGCTTGGGCAGCGAGTCCCAGGCAGAGACTGGCGCAGGGGAGGCAGTTCTGGCACTTACCTTGGAGCAGCTGAGTGCCAGTGCTGAGCGGACTGGGGCTTGGAGAGGAGCAGGGATAGCTGTTGGACTGAGGTCTGGTATGGGCAGTCAGACCACTTGCAGAAACCCTGCACTAAGCTGCTACACTGTAAGGTCTATTTGAAATTTCCTACCTTACTGCAATGTCAACCCTTTAATAACATCCTAGTTTAAACATATTTTTCAATTCTGTAAATAATGCAACAACTTTTACTCCTCTGCTGCATTCCAGGAATTGTACCTAGGTACTTATACCTAAGATGTAGCCATAAGCAGGCAGACATTGTAAAAGCTTCTCACTGTACTCCTACAACAGAGTACATGTGACAATAAAAAGATTTTCTGTTCTATTCTATTCTATTCTATCCATCTGATGGGTTTTTTCCCTCTGGGAAGCTACTCTGCTCATTTCAAATCTGGGTCCCAGGCATAATGCAATCCCATTGTCACTGCTCCTGCTGCGTTGCTGGGAACTGAGGATCTATCATTGACAGCCAGGTCTTGAGGTTTGATTCTCCAGGCAAGTGGAAGCCCTGAGCCACATAATATCCTTTTCATACATGGCTCCCAAGACCAAGTTGCTACCTCAGCATTAAATCCTGGTATGTTTTTCTCTCTCTGAAGATAATGCTGGACCGACTGGGTATTTCCATTTTCTGTTTTTATGTAATTATACTGAACTCTATTTATGGTGTCATTTGTGAGAACATGTGTTCAATATTTCTTACAAAGCCAAAAGGATTTGGCCCAAAATTCTGGGAAAAGTTTTCTTAACACTTCAACAATTCTGACCCATAGATGCCAAATAATTTCTGGCACAATTCAAACTACTCCAGATTTACTTTCAGTCTGATGTAAAGGAGCAGCTATGTTGAGGAGTTCATTCTGTAAATAATATCATCAGTTTTCTGAATGGCACAGGACTGACTACTACCTGAATACAGAATCCAGCCTAAAAACAAGTAGCCTATCCATTCTGAGATAGCAAGAACTGCCGATGTTGGAGTCAGAGATAACAAAGTGTGGAGCTGGAGGAACACAGCAGGCCAGGCAGCATCAGAGAAACAGGAAAGCTGACGTTTT
>NC_063332.1:77776540-77787632 GCF_021869965.1 Rhincodon typus
GTTTCGGGTCTGGACCCTTTTCTGAAGAAGGGTCCAGACCCGAAACGTCAGCTTTCCTGCTCCTCTGATGCTGCTTGGCCTGCTGTCTTCATCCAGCTCTACACCTTATTTTCTCAGATTCTCCAGCATCGGCAGTTTCTACTATCTCATAGTCTCTGGGCTTCAATTTACAAATTTCACTTTGTTCAATAACCAAATAAGTAATTAACAGTACAATAGAGGTTAATGGGTATTACCTTCTAGCCATCATTAAGACATGGTTACAAGGAGATCAAAGTGGGAAAAAAATATTCAGGGCAATGTGACTTTGCAAAAGGACAAGAAGGAGTGGTGGGGTAGTAGTGTTTTTGTTCAGGTTGGAATAAGTACGGTTGGAAGTAATGATCTTGATCTTGGATGAGAAGATGTAGAATTCACAGGGCTGGAGTTGAGAAATAACAAGGGGAAGAAGATAGTGATGGGAGGAGTCTATGTAACTGTTCTATAGAAAAAAGAATACGTCAACAGATGGTAAGGGCATGTAAAAAAGCTGGTACAGTGATTATGTTTGACGCTCCTAAAACAATACATTGTGAATCCAACCAAAGATCGGGCTATTTTGGACCTGGTGCTGTGTAATGAGGCAGATTTAATGAATGATGTCAGATTAAAAGATTCCCTTCAGAAACTGTGATTATAACATAGTACAATTTAGTATTTGGTTTGATAATGAGAAACTTGGATTGGAAACAACTATGCTAAATCTAAAGAGGAATAATTACAAAGGAATGAGGGTAGAGTTGTCTGGAATGGACTGGGAAAGGATTTTAGTAGAAAGATGGTTGAGGAGCAATGGGACGCATTAAAGAAAACTGTTCATGACTCATAATAAGATATATTCCAAGAGAAAGAAGGATTCCAGGAAGTGAATGAATAAACCATGGTTAACCAGGGGAGTCAAAGATAGCATCAACTTGAAAGAAAAAAAATACGATGTGTCAAAGATTAGTGATTAACCAAAGGATTGGGAAAGTTTTAAGAAGCAACAAAAAAGGGTGAAAATCAACTTTGACGTAAACATGCAAGTAATATCAAGATAGACAGCAAGAGCTTCTTTGCAGGGTAGGTTGGAAACCTAACAAACATTTGTTAGTGCTCTAACCAGTACAAGAGCAGTCTATAGGCAGGATGTTTCATGTGCACTCTGACTGGGACCAAGTGCCTTATCGCTGGCTGTCGCCTTCCATAACAGTACATTTCAAAGTGGGTATTTCTCTCATGAGGCATGCCAGGTTAGTAAGTGTTCCAACACTTAATGATAAGCAGATTTGCTACCTCACTTTGAATTTATGGAAAATGAATATTCATACAAAGTAAATAATTAGGGAGAAATGTCTATTATTGTGCAATACTTTTCTGAGCAACATTTGTTTTTAATGTAAAAGTATTTTTTAAAAAATTCATGAGATATATTATCTTATTTGAAGTTATAATAGAGGGCAATTTTCAACTGTTCTGCCCCAAGGAAATTCTCATTTCCCATGTGGGAATCCAAGGATAAAAGGAGCAATCCCCCAACTGGACTACACCCCTTGGGGTCTTCTCCAGGAGAGAAAGTGAGCTGGAGATATAGTCCTCGTATCTAGAGTTGACAAAATCATTGAAATTGCATTTAACTGAATTAGCTGCCTTATCCTCCTTTTTGCAAATTGGTTAGACACTCAGAAGGCTTAGGTCTTGTACCTAGTCAGGTAAGGTGAGCTCAAGACTGTGTGCAATAGAGCCTTTACCTTCAGTCTGTCATTAGGCCTTATGAGATGGTAACGTATTATTTGTGATTTTCTGAAAAAATCCAGATGGCTCCCCAGCCGGTAGCCAGTACTATTTCTGCAGGCCTCCAAGGATATTCTGCTCCATGGGAACATTGAGATTGAGGTAATGATTGGAGGTAGAAGCTTCAAGTCATGTCAAGCATTGCGCACGTCAAATGTGTTCTACCTGAAATGCAACAATGTCACAAAATCATTGAATGATTGAATTATCCTGGTGCAGAAAGAGGCGAGTCAGTCAATCACATCTGTACTAGCCCGCTAAATGAGCATTATGATTTAGTGTCATTCCTCTGCCTTTTCATTGTAATCCTGCCCATTTGTCTCTGTTTAAATAATTATCTAATGCCTTTTTGAATACCTCAATTAGACCTGCCTCCAACACACTTCCATCACAGACCTGAACCACTCGCTGTGTGAAAAAGTTCTTTTTCTCAACTTGCATTTGCTCCTTAAGCAAATTGCTTTAAATCTGTGCCTTCTTGTTCCTTCAGTGAGCAAGAACAGTTTTTTTATGTCTACGCTGTTCAGCATGCTCTTGATTTTGAAAACTTCAACTAAGTCTCCTCTTAGTCTTCTCCTTTCCAAGAAAAGTACAGTCCCAACGTCTTCAATCAATTTCCATAACTGATGTTTCTTATCCAGAACTATTCTCAAAAACCTCATCTGCACTCTCTTCAATCTTGTCACATTCTTTCTATAGTGTGATGCTCAGAACTGTACACAATACTCTAGTGAAGGTCTAATTACTGTCATAAGGACATAAGAAATAGGAACAGGAGTAGGCTATTCGGCCCTTCAAGCCTGCTCCATCATTCTATAAGATCATGGCTGATCAGCCCCAGGCCACAACTCCACTTTCATGCCAGCTTCTCATTACCCACAACTCTTCAATATTTCAAAAAGCTATCTACCTCATCTTTAAATACTGTCAATGATCTAGCCCCTCTGGGTTTGGGAGTTCCAGACTTTTCAGAGTTCCAGACCCTCTGGGAGAAGAAGTACCTTTGCACTTCAGTTTTAAATGACTGTCCCTTATTCTGTAACTGTGTCCCCTGGTTCGAAGTTCAACCACTACCTGAAATCTCTTCTCAAAATCTACTTTATCACGTCCTTGCAGAACCTTGCATGTTTCAATCAGATCAATCTTCATTCTTCTAAATTTTAATGACAAAGCCCTAACCTGTTCAACTGCTCCTGATAAATCAACCTCTCCAACCCAGGAATCAGCCTAGTGAATCTCTTTTGAACTATCTCCAATACTAATATATCTTTTCCTAAATATAGGGACCGAAACTGTACCCAGTATGCCAGGTGGAGACTCACCAACATCATGTACAGTTGTAAAAAGACTTTCCCTTTTATTAAACTTCAGGTGTTGAGCAATAAAAGTCAAACTTCTATTTACCTTATCAATTATTTGCTGCACCTGTGTGCTAACATATATGTCATGCACAAGAACTCTCCGATTCCTCAGTGTTGCACTTTTTTGAAATCTCTCTCCATTTAAATAAAAGTGTGTCTTTTGATTCTTTTCACCAAAGTGAATGACCTCACACTTTCTTAAATTAAACTTCATCTACTAAGATTTTTCCTACTCACTTGACCCTATCAATATTCCCTTGAAATTCCTTTGTCCTCATCACACAATGTCTCGTACCTGCCTTTGAACTGATCCCTGTGGAGTTCCATGAGTCTTTCCAACCTGAAAAAGACCAATTAATCCCAACTATCTGTCTTCTGTATGTTAAAGAATCCTCATTCCACTCTAATACTTCATCCCAATGCCATGAGCTCCTAACTTGTGCAATGACCATTTATGTGGTACCTTATGGAATGCCTTCTGGAAAGTCGAATACAATTCATCTAGCAGGTCCTGTTTATCCATCGTGCTTGTTATATCCTTAAAGAACACTAGCAAATTTGTCAAACATGATTCCCTTTTCACAAAACTATGTTGGCTCTGTTTGATTGTGTTAAATTCTCTAAATGTCATGCTACTTCTTTTATAATAATTTAGGATTTTCCCAAAGACAGGCATTAGGCTAACTGACCTATTGTTTTTGACTTTCTGTCTCCATCTCTTCATGGACAGTGGTGTCATGTTAATGGTTTTCTATTCCACTGGAACTCATCCAAAAACCAATGAGTTCTGGAATCTCTTGAACAAAGCCTCCATTATCTTGCAGCAACTTCCTTTATTACCTTTGGATGCAGGCCATCAGGTCCTAGCAACCTGCCTGCCTCAGTCCCATTTGTTTGTCAAATACTTTGTCCTTCATAATAGAGACTATTGTAAGATTTTTCCTCCCATTAGCATCTTACTATTTGATATAATTGGGGTGTTATATATTGTCCTCCACTCAAATGCAAAATATTTTAAAATTATCTGCCACCTCCCTGTTCCCTGTTATCAATTCCTGGTCACATCCTATATGGATTCAACACTTACTTACTTTCTTTTAATATATGCTTAGAAGCTCTTGCTGTCTGTTTTTATATTTCTGGCCAATTCATAATCAATTTTCTTCCTTTTTATTAGCTCTTTCATAATTTGCTGCTGGCTCCTAAATTGGGTATGCTCCTTGGCTGCCATGGTAACCATGGGCGGTTTATCCTTCATATTGATTTTTTTTGGCCAAAATTTTTGCTGAGCATTATTAAATATCCATTTAAACGTCTGCCACTGCTCATTTACTGACCTTCCCATTAGTCTATGTTCATAGCCTACTTTAGACAATTCTTTCTTCATATCCTGTATTTGCCTTTTTTTAAGTCGACAACACTGGTTTGAATCCTGAATTGCCCTCCCTCAAACTGAATTTGAAATTGTTTTGATCGCTACTCCCAGAGGATCCTTAACTATGAGGTCTCTTACTAATCTTACCACATTACACATTACCAGATGTAAAATAAACTGTTCCTGGGTCGGTTCTGCAACATACTGCTCTAAGAACTAATCCCTGATGCACTGTACAGATTTGTCTTCCATGTAACTCTTGCCCATCTGACTTGTCCAATCAATATACAGATTAAAATCACCCATGCCAACTGTAGTGCCCTTCTTATACTCCTCCATTATTTCCTAATTTATCCTTTGTCCTAAAGTGAGGCACCTCTTCGAAGACCTATAGACAACTCCCACCTATGCCTTCTTTCCCTTGCTAATCTTTATTTTCAGCCAAACTAATTGCATATCATGCTTTATTGCACCTATATCACTACTCACCATGGTGTTGATATCTTTGAGTATTAACATCGCTACCCCATCTCTGTTTCTTTTTTGCCTATTTTTCTGGAGTGTCGAATACTCCGAATATTGGGTTCCCTGGCAGCAACATACCAACCTGGAGTCAAGTCTGTGGCCAAAAATATGCCTGTCTTCTCCCCAAAGTAATGAATCCTGTATCAGTCCGGCTCCTCCAATCTTCTTCCTTCCTACCTGGGTGCCACAATCTTGTCTTTTTCTGCACTTCTCTGAGGGACCATTGCTTTCACCAGTATCCAAAATGGAAAAGAAATTAGTCAGCAAAACTGTCTCAGGATCTGCTGCACTACCTGCCCGGTTCACTTGGAATGACTGGCGGTCACCCATTCCCTACCTACTTACATGCCCAGGCCTAACCACCTCCCTAAACACACTATACACATAGTCTTCTACCTCATGGATGCACCACAGTGACTCCAGCTGCTACTTGAGCTTCAAAACCCAGAGCACAAGTTTCAGTAACCAGTTACATTTACTGCGCATGTGCTTGTCTGGATCCATCGAGTGTCAACAAGTCTCCACATGACACAGGATGGGCATTCCAAATGGCTGAGCTACCCTTCCACATATTAAGTTTTCTTTTGGGGACTATTTACAGTAACCTGAAGATATGGTTGATGTGGGTAGGAGGAAAATCAAACCGTACTGCATGATTTTAGATAAACTTTTATAACAGAAGTTCATTTTCGCTAAACTAGGATGAGTAAATTAGTTTGGGATTTAGGGCTGATCAAAGTCAATCTTGATGGGATGAAGGCGAACTGGGCCACTTTAGTACTTAAATATTTTTTATATATTCATATGGATTTCCTCTCCTTGCTATTTTAACAAAGGCGTAACATTATTTCAGATTAATGCATTTATCAAAAATTGGACGCATTTATTAAAAATGATTATGTTGCCATGTTCAAATTCTATCACACTGTATAATTCTACATGATCCCACTGATGAAATGTCTTCAAGATATTTTGTTCTTAATAGAACACAGCTCGGAAAAGTACTCAATGTAACTGGGACCAACAGACGTTCTCAGTTTGACATTCAAGGCCTCTTACATCTTTGACAGACACTCAAGGCTTCCATTTCAACACACAAGCTTCCCTACTAGGATGCTCAAGGCTCTTTGCATTGTGTCTGAAGGTTTCCATGTTGGAGTGCTCGAGGCTATATATTTCCATCAATGTTTCCATTCTCTTTAGTGCCCTTTTTGAGTCTGTTAAACAACACTACATTAACACGGCCATTAGTCTCCAGCGTCCTGATCTGATCTTCTTGTCTTGTATGGTTACAATTCCCTGTGGGATTGCCTTTGATTATCGGTTGTCATGGGTTTCTGAGGGCAGGAAGTAGGGTTTGAAAGTTTTCTGCCAGAGATGTTTATTTCAGTGTCATCTGAGAAGCAGCTCACAGGATTTGATGGGTTTTAAAGTGCTGGAGATTGGAATGTATTCAAATGCTATTTTTCTTACCAGCAGTTCTGAGGTGGTTACTTGGGGCAACCAATGCAAATTGTCAGGAGTACAATGAAGCACACAAAATGCTCCTCTAGTAATTATTTTTATCATTTCAAAAGACAGTCACTATCAGTCAGATCATTTCCTCATGGACAATATGTTTTGCAGTACTGACCAAAGGGCAGAAGGGAATGATTGATGAATGAAGGGAAATTAGGATTACCTCGATTATGATTTTCCACCTCTTACAGAGGGAATGCTAAGACAGTGGAACAAAAATTGTCGATGGTAATCATAAGAGAAGAGAATCCTTTGGTCATCCAGTTTAATTACAACCCAATGAATACATGAATGTGTATGATATCTTTCAGATTTGACAGCACTTTTCAAACTCCTCACTCAAACGCTCTCTCCTACAGACAGCTGAACTTGCAATCAGCAGAATACCCACTCCACCCAATTTAAATGGATCATTTATTAACAACTTGCACACTAGTTTCTCATTACTTTCTATTGGCTTTTTGTTTGAGTTTGTGGAAAGGCTGTGCATTTTGAGGCATTGTTTACCTTAGCAAATCCTGCAGGGAGTGGTCCTTGTATGTGGGGAAATCTCTGGTTATTTTATTATATGGATTCTGGTCAGACCATGTGCTCCCCAGTCATGGGCTCTATAGTTGCAATCTCCTTGAGCTGCAGAATGAGAGTGATATGGTGCAGAGGCGGCAAATATTTGGGCAAACTGCTCACTGCAGGAGGTGGGGGGATTTGGAAAGGCACTCAGCAGGAGCCCTTAAAGCCTAGAGTCTTAAAGGACAACTGAGGAAGTTATGTACTGCCTGCAGTATTTTGAATTTGAAATAATTGTACATTTGATTGTTTTCAGGAACAAATTCAATTTTATCTCTATCCCTAAATATATATTTTTTGATATTTTAGCAATGGTCAGTGTATATTAGAGATTAAATTTGATGTTCACCAGTCTTCTGGCTCTGTTCCTTTTTCTACTGACTTTTATTCATGGATATTGGTGCTGCAGCTATCTATTCCTGAGTTTCTATGAGTCTTTTATGGGTGCAATTAATTAAGACCTACATTGTTTATAAAGATAAACAACCTTTACTTAGAATATCTACTGTGTAGAAACAGGCCATTCGGCCCAATAAGTCCACACTGACCCTCCAAAGAGCATCCCACCCAAACACATCCCCCTACCCTTTCCCTGTAATCTTGAATTTTCCATGGCTAACACACCTAACGTACACATCCCTGAACACTACAGGCAATTTAGCATGGCCAATCCACCTAACCTGTGGGCTGTGGGAGGAAACTGGAGCACCTGGAGGAAATCCATGCAGACACAGGGAGAATGTGCAAACTCCACACACACAGTCACCTGAGGGTGGAATTGAACCCGTGTCCCTTGTGCTGTGAGGCAGCAGTGCTAACCACTAAATTAGCCACCCTGAATTACCTGCCTATATGTGGTTAAAGTGAGAGAGGATGGGGGCAACAGAATTATTACTATTTAATTAATACTCCTATACAAAGGAATTGAAGCTGAATTCTGTTTTCTATCTATAAAATGTAGCCTTGTTCCCATTGGATTTTCTGGAAAAATGAAAATGTCCTTACTAATGATCATTTCGTGGTGAATTATGCTCCTCCTTAAGTCCTTAAGTAAATATCAGCTCAGAGGAAAACAATCATACACTGTCAGCTGAATTACTTTGTATTTCATTCACTTTGGAGATACAATGATCCAGTGTGCCCTGCAAAATGAGAAAGACTATCTTAGAGGATTCGGCTTCCAAATCATTTTGATCCAGAATCAACCCATCGTAGCTTCCGGATGGCAACCTAATGGTTTTGCACAAGTTTCACATTGTAATTGATATTCATTTAAGCTGCAGTGTTTAATTTTACTCAGCAAGGGGTGTCCTGATCATCTATGTTATCTGACTGCTATAGGCATCAATGTGCTGTGTGCACACAGCTGACCATAGGGGTCCTGTCAAATAGCTGCAATTAGCTAAGTGAAGTGGCAGACCACCGAGTGTCAACGCAGTAGTTAACTTGGTTCATGGTCATAGCTGGGGGCTGGAGGAAGACTGCTTTTATCCTGGACGTGTTTGGAGAGGGGCGACAGTAAATGTAGAAACATTTGAAGCTTGTTTTGACAACATGACCTTGAGCTTTTTTTATGTTGTATGGGTCAAGTGAAAAAAAAACACTTGTCTTTGTACTGCCATCACGATGTAGTACATTTACATGATATAAGCTGACTTTCATGTATAGCCCACAAAAGCTGGTCTACCAGTCTTTAGATGTGGGGATGTTACAGACACATTGCACAGACAGCAGAGAAACCACTCTGCTGCCCAGTAGCCAGTTTTCAGCCTGTGTTCTGGACCTTTCATCTGGTGCTCCATGAAACACATTCGTTATAACTGCTTGTCAATATAATGAATATTCATTTCAAGTACATTTATTTGCTGAAAGTGTTCAAGTTGGTAACTCTAGTTTAATTCCAAATATAGCATTTAAAACAACCTATTCATTGTGCCCACATATAGAAAGAATCATCAGTTTAGAGTCAGTGGTGCAGAACTGAACAAAAAGCAAAGTATAGATGAGTATAGTGCTTAATGTTCATGGATGGTCGAGTACCCCAGTTGATGAATTGTTGGGAAGAATTAGACAAATGGAATCCATGGGGAAACCCAGAGGCAACACTGCTTCTAAACTACTGTTGAACATTTTTCTGTTGGTGTAGAACTGGAGCCTTGACCCAGATAGGGATCTACAAAGTAGAGACTGTGTGCAGAGCCAGGATGTACAGTGAGATGGCAGCATTATTATCGGAGAAGCTGTGGACTCTCCCGGGCTGTATTTGAGAAAGTGACTTGGTCTGTATAGCGATTGGAACAAGGTCAGTCAGGTGGAATACACGTTCCCTGACTTGAGCTGTAAGTCTGTTTCAATCAGGGAGCCCAGGCTGACAGATATAAACAGGGGTGTCAGGGGTTCTGTTGCCTCTGAGAGCCAGCTCTGAGGGAGCTGGGTCAGTGTCAAGTCTGTCCAATTGTAAATGAAGAGTGACTTAGTGATGGGATATTGGCCTCTGTGGAGTTATTTCAGACTGGAGCTGGAGGTGCCTGAGCACATTCCACACATCTAGGTATGTACATCTCCCTCTTGCACAAATTATTCTATCTCTCTTCTCAGACTCTTGGATTTTAATGCTGATGTCACTGCTACAACACGTACACATCATAGCCTCATTGCCATAACCATTAACTCATTACTCTACTCTCAACATTGACTTTGAACCCCTTGAGATATCATAGCAACAGATCAAATATGGGCAGTGGTGACTTCAATATGCAGCAAAACTTGGGTAACATTTCATCTTGGACTGTTAAGTGGCAAGTAACATTCATACATTCCGCACAAGTACTAACCTATGACTATCTTCAACAAAGAAGAGTTGACCTACTTCCCTTTGACACACAGTGGTATTATCATTATTGAATTCCAGCACCATCCACATCCTGAAGATTACCATTGACAAGAAACTTAACTGAACCAGATTTCTAAATAGTGTGGCCACAAGGCTGGGAACTCTGCAACAAGTAGTTCAACTCATAATTCCTCAAAGTCCTTCCATGACCTGAAAGGCACAAGTCAAGGGTGTGATGGAATATTTCCCACTTGCCTACTTGACCTGATCTCAAATGACATTCAAAAAGCTTGACATCTTCCCGGTCAAAGCAGTCTGCAAGTCTGTTTCACTGGTACCTCATCAACCACAGAAAATGTCTAATATTTACAATTTACATGTGGCAAGTTGCTAAGGCTTCTTTTGACAGCATCTTACAAACTGTAACCTCTAACACCTAGAGAGGCAGTGACAACAGCTACATGGAAAGACTTTCCGTCCAAGTCACACAGTGGCCTTACTTAGCAAAATATTATGATTCCTTCACTGGTACTGAGGCAAAATCCTGTAACTCCCTCCCTAACAGAACTGTACCTGCACAATATGGACAGCAAAAGCTTCAAAAGGTGACTCACCACCAGTTTGTCAAGCACAATCAGGACTATGCACCTTCTTATGGCCACCCACACCCCGTGTATAAATAACATTAAAAATGCTGCTTTTAATTGAGCGAGTATTTTTAATCATTTCATTTTGTTTTTTTTATTTTTAGTTATTTTTTAAGTAGGTTAAAATGTCATGTAAAGGAATCTGATGCCAAGGGTTACATACCATGGCACACAAACAAGCAATGGCAATGTTGCTTGGTTGAGTCAGTGTCTCTTTTGCTCCTTGATCAATAAAATGTAGAGGGGGTCAACTAACCTTTTACAAGGGGCACTGTAAAGAATATACCACCCCTAATAAATCCTATTGATTGATGTAAATGGAAACAAAGCTAGGTAGAGGTGTAAACAGGCCAGAGATTTGCCAGAGATAGTAGGAACTGCAGATGCTGGAGAATCCGAGACAACAAGGTGCAGGGCTGGATGAACACAGCAGGCCAAGCAGCATCATAGGAGC
>NC_063332.1:77787732-77850938 GCF_021869965.1 Rhincodon typus
AGCTTGTGAAATCCACATTGATACCATTGGGCTGCAGGGTTCCCAAGTGGAATATGAGTTGCTGTTCCTGCAACCTTCGGGTGGCATCATTGTGGCACTGCAGGAGGCCCAGGATGGACATGTCGTCTGAGGAATGAGAGGGGGAGTTGAAATGCTTCGCGACTGGGAGGTGCAGTTGTTTATTGCAAACCGAGCGTAGGTGTTCTGCAAAGCGGTCCCCGAGGCTCTGCTTGGTTTCCCCGATGTAGAGGAGGCCACAACGGGTACAGTGGATGCAGTATACCACATTGGCAGATGTGCAGGTAGTTTTCTGTTCGGGAGTCGCCCACAAAGCCCCTAACCCCATAGGTTCTGACATATAATTATCTGCTCCCTTACATTCTGCACTTAACTGATGATTACTGTGGAAACATTGGTCTCACAATGATGGCTGTTTTGCAGAGCTTGCAAACTAATACTTCATCTGTACAACAGCTACTAATTCAGGATGGGATCAGGTTTGCAGCTGGTTCTGATTAAAATGCAGTGTGCAGGGGTGGTCTGGCAGCTCTTGCAGTGGAGGATTGGACTCCTGTATAGGAGACCTAAGTTTGAAATCTCAGCCTTGACTGCCATCCAAACTTGACTATCCTCAGCGGGTGTCTTTTGCTGATTCTTGGCTCACTAGATTGTGAGTGTTGGGAGTTGTAGTGTGCCCCATTTCAGGGGAAGAAATGCCGATAGTGGGGGATGGGCTATCTCTTTTTCAAAAATGTGTCTCCTGCAGACCAATAAAGTAAAAGACATGGTACAAACTACACCGACCTTTCAGCTGAAAGTGTGTAAATTGTAACGTAATAAATTTGGATATAAACAGGAAAATGTAAATTGTATAAACCTGTTTATCTGATTATTGAGTAAACATGACCACCTTCATGAAGCTGCTTCAAATTAGCCATAAATCAGACTTGTATACATTCAAATGCTTGTTGGTTTTGTGCCTATAGTACAACACAGCCCCTGTGTTGAATCGCAGCGCAAGACTCACTGACTGTTCTGGGAACAAGCTGGTTTGATTGAATACCCTGAGGTTTCTGGGATAAATATGTATAATGCAATGTGGCATGAAGCAATGCAGACCATTAAAGCCTCTGGTTTGATTCCTTGTCAATTATACGCTTGTGAATTTCAGTTAGAGCAAGAGGTGGTGCTATGGGGAAAAATTAGATCCTGTTTTGCCTGTTTTGAGCATACAATAAGGGCAAAATGATTAATTTCATGGAGGCAAGTTCTGCACCCATAGAATATCTGAAGTACATCTTTCACTATGTGCTTATGAAAGGTTAATACCTGCATCACAGTACCTCTGAAAAACTGGTGAACATTGAGCCATATGATGCAGGCAATGCCAGCATATGGGAATAATTGGGACAAGGCTGATAAATTTGAAAGTACTGGTGCACAGTTTTGGGATTAGTCTGCTGGTAGGTGGAATGAGTTCAGAAGAGATTGATAGGTGTGGGAGGACTGCGATAAAGGTTTCTGCTCTAGGAGCAACGCAATTTTTATCCCATTGATTTAGGATTCTGCAAATGGCTGGTAATTAGACTCAGCAGGAGAATGGCCAGAGAACGAATTGTAAATTTCCTCCAAGAGATCTTAAAATGTGTTTGGAGAAGGAACATGCCTAAAAAATCCTTTGCTTCAGCCAGTCTTTGCTGATATCACCAATCCAATGCCAACTAGGAGCTATTTTGAGTGATGAAGCAGCCAGCGCTTTCAAGAGCCCCCAAATAATGATTTATTCATTAGCCATGTTTAAGAAATCAGGAAACAACTAGCAGCCGAGAAAGAATCAGTTTCTATGATATTCACTAGCCCTTGAAGAAAGGCTCCCTTAAAGGTCAACAGAGACATTGGAAGCCAAGAAAGACTACAGGAAAGAAACAACTTCCCTTCCAGTTGTGAAGATCAATGGCATTAAGAAAAACCCGGAAGTCAGCTTGTAGAACGTGAAGGGTGAAAAATTGGGCTGAGTAGCATCCATTTGTAGCGGACTTCAAACCTCCTTAGGTTCTAAAATGGTTACACAGCATGTGAATGCACACTTGTGGGCAAATGACACCGGATAGCAAAGGCAGATATTACTGGGAAAGCTCCACAGGTCTGGCAGCATCTGTGGAGAGAAATCAGAGTTAACGATTCGGGTCCAGTGACCCTTCCTCAGAAGGTAGTGTCACTCAACCTGAAACGTTAACTCTGAATTCTCTCCATAGATGCTGCCGGATCTGCTGGGTTTCTCCAGCAATTTTCATTTTTGTTTCTGTTTTCCAGCATCCACAGTTATTTCGGTTTTTACGACACCAGATATCATTTTGGCAAGGGATTAGTGCACATGTTATGAACAGTAGGTACAAATATGCAGTGCGGACATCTGGCACCCTGGTGATTTGAGCAGTGCCTGAGCGTTGTGGTGCTGCAGATAGGAGATGTCATTTAAAGACCTTGAGAATGATATGTGGAACCAAATTTCTTGCAGCACTGCACTCAGGTTCTTAATTCCTGGCATCTAATGCTTTTTGGGTGCTTCCCTTCTCTTAAACCTTCTGTGGCTACAGGAATTTCAAAATTTCCTTCTCTTCTGCAGAGTCCAAAAACAGTGGGGCAATCGTAGTTGGCTAATCCATTAAGGTAATTAAAAAACCAATTTCACCTTATTTTAACTCTGAATCATGGGTTTCCCAGCTAGGGAACAGATCTCCCACTCTGTCAGCAATTCACAAGGATTGCCAATGTGAGTGCATAGTGGTAGGTCTTCCTCAATGAACCTGCCTTGCTTGGATATCTTTGTTCAGAAAAATATGAGGAGCTTCAGCCATGGCCAGGGGATGGGCTTCCTCACACAGTACTTCCTATGAGAGAGTGTCCTCACTGCCTAACAGGAGATTGCTAAGTTCTTGGATGATGCTTTGCTTTTTACTTACCTTCACCTCCACTTGCTTGCTGTCAGCCTTCACACAGAATGGGAATAGTTTATGCCGCTCCAACTTTCACCTCTGCCGAGAACCAAAAACAGAAGCAAAACCAAAACCAGTTAATCCAGCAGCAGCTAAACAAAGACCAGCTGCCTTCTTCTCATCTACTGCTTTGTCACAGGACAAGAGGGATGGCCACAGAGGTCCAGGTAGAAGGAAATGAAGCCCATCACAAGGCTTACAGTTGGAAGATCAGTTCCTTCAACATATCTCACCACCAGTGACGAGGAAGGTCATGCTCTAGTGGTAGATCCCTCCTGAAATCTGCAGCTTTCTAGAATGAGACCTCCTGTACCGCTGGCCAGTGAACTTGCATTGCAAATGATTCTCTTCTGCAATGAGACAAAGAATATCTGAGTGCCAAAACAGTATGCAGAGAAGGGAAGGAGAGGTTTGTAGATGGTGATGTGAAGCATTGCATGACAAGGAACCAGGGTTAGGCTGCGTGCTTTGTGGGAGCTCTGGCCCTATTCATATGGGCTATGGAAGAAAAGACTCGGAGCCGTTGGTCTAGAGAAGGTATAAGTGGCTAATTGATGAGGATATGATGTCTGAATGTAAAAGCAAGTGAGAAATTTGAGTACTAATCAAAACCCTGCAAAAAAGATAAAAAAGGGCAAGAGATTTTAGTCTGAACTTGTTGAACTCAATGTTGAGGCTGGAAGGCTGCAAAGTGTTGATTGAAAAATGAGGTGTTGTTAATTGGAGCAGTGTGGAAAGGCGAGGACAGAGAGGTGCAGAATGAAAATGATAGGTCACCAGAAGTTTGAGATTGTGCTTGCAGACTGAATGAAGGTGTTCCATGGGCAGTCACCAATCTGCATTTTGTTTCATTAATGTACAGCAGGCCATACTGAAAGTAGGAAATAGAATGTGCTGCATTAAATTGAAAGAAATACTCGTAAATCACTGCTTCTCATGCCAGGAGATTTTGGGACCTTCAACGGTGAGGAGAGATAGGCTTAAAGGGTGGCTGTTAGATCTTATATGCCCATGGAAAAGTGGGCTGAAGTGTTGGGGGTGGTTGAGAAATGACTAGCATTTTATGGACGGTCCCCGCTTTGAGGAGATGGCTGAGGTAGATCCTCAGTTGATGAGAAACAAAACCTAGTCCAAGGTGTTGGTGTGGAAGGTGCAATCATCAGAAGAGATGTCACAGTTTCAGAAAAGACCAGGTCAGGAAGGTTTGTGCAGATTACAAAGATGTTAACTATCATTCTCCCAATTCTCACTACTACAGAAGCATTTTCAAGACTCTAGGAGTCAACTTCCTTCAAAATCAGGAAACCAGACCAAAAGCACAACACCACTGAACCGGAGTAGATAAATGTAGCAGAAGTGAACGTATAATAGGGCTGTTAGAGTGTGAATCGGAGACAAAATATTTCTAGTATTGAGATAGCTGGGTTGAGAGTGAGTTTATTAACTGGTAAAATGTGTACCTCTTACAGGGTTGAATACAGGGTGTATGGTGGTCAGAAGCATTGTGACTTTCATTCTATCCTCATCTCAAAGATGAACTGATGGGTATTACTCTTTCCCTAATGCCCATTGTAGTATCTTGTAATTGTTGAATGTGGTAGCATCAGAAGTAGTGAAGTCTTCAAAGAGTTGTTAATTTTTATTGAACAACAGGAAAGCAGGGAAAGAACAAACAAAAGAAGCTGCACTTGCTTTTGGTATTAGCAGGGGCTGTTTGTCTTTTGAACAACATTTACAGTTAATGAATGATCTCTTCATCCAGTTCAAATTCATTGGAATGGAATGTTAACTCAGGCCTGTATAACTTGTTGTACCTGATACTGCACTACTTTATCATCTTCCTTCTGCTCAATGTTTTCTTCTTCCTCTTTGGAAGACTGCTGCTGCTCCTGAAGCATCCAACACATCCCCACTTTGCCTTCTCTCATTATGTGCAGCCCAGCATGCAAGAATTATACAGCACACTCTGTTTAGATTGCCCCTTTCCCTCCATTAATCCAAATATCAGAATCCCCCTTCCCCCTCTTCAGGTGGCCTATCGTCTTCTTCATGATTGTGGAAGATTGGGCTGCATTGTATCTGTACTCAGTCTCCGTCAGGAGATTGTGTAGTGCTGTCATCAGCCATTGTTGGAGAGGGTAGCCCTTATTTCCCAGCAGCTGTCTCAATACAAGATCTAGCCCTCGAAATTAAACAGAAACCAGTGATATCAAGGCTATAGGTATCTTGGCAGCTTCTAGGGAGCTTGACACAGACTTCGCAGACAGTGTTCTCAGACTTCCAAGTTGTAGTAGCGATGATCACAAATGACTTGGTCATTGATCAAATGAAACCCTTTGCTATTAATTAAGTTAACCGCATTATGAGCTAGCGCTCTCAATGCAGTATGTGTACAGTCTATAGTACCCTGCTCCTGAGGATGCCAGCTGTATTGGCAAAGCCCAGGCTGCAGCACAGACCTTACCACAAGCAAATGAGATGAAGCAGTGTGATCTGGCATAAATTGCATTGGTAATATCCTGATACATTTATGGATTATCGATTGAGAGATCCCACACAGGCCCCCAATAAACTCTTGGATGCAGCTATTTGAAGAAAAGTGAAGTCAAGCTGTCACCTTGATAAGTACTGGGATTGGGTGACCTCCATCCCTTTAGCTCACAGGTCGTGCTCCAGCAGATGACACTACTCTGAGATATTGTCCCGGCATATCCTCAGACTGTGGCTGCACTGTGCCTTCCTCATTTGGAGGAAGTGGCATGGAGGATGACAGACTGTGGGTTGCTGTACCTCCACCTCATCCTGAGGGGACCTTCAGCTACAACATCTTCATTTGGAGGCTGTTTGGCAGCTACTGGAGGTCAGTACTGGTCTTGCAACCACATTTGTTCCTCTTCAATTTCTCTGTGCCTTCTTTGTGTAATGGCCATAGCAACAGTGACCCCTCCTGTAGCTGGATCCATTGGTCAGCTTTCCGATGAATCTATTTGGGAGATATCAGAAACAAAACAGCTCCTTGGTAATTTGAGCAGCCAACATTAACCTCACACACAAATGACAATGATTCCTAATCTTCCGTACAGTGGGATATGGAGGACTCTGACAAGGAGGGCCATGAAATGTCTCTACATGAACCTTATTCCAATGTATACAACACAAGCCATGTCACACAAATACATTAAGAGTTTGTAAATGTGACTGGATCAGTGAAAGTTTGTCCCTGCATCCCCACCTCACCCAAAAAAGGCAGCATTGCATATAAGAGCAGGTTGGCACATACTTACAGTTTAATACAGTTCAGGGGAGACCTGGTGGTATTATCGCTAAACTATTAATTCAGAAACTCAGCTAAAGTTCTGGGCATCCAGGTTCGAATCCCACCATGGCCCACCCCACCCCTGGCCAAATTGGAATGTCAACTCTGACTGATGACAGATGAGAACTCTGCCAGATTTCTGAGCAGCTTCCCAGTTGACTTGCCATTATTCCTTGGAGTATTTGGACTTGACCTGCAGGACTTACTGTGATCCATTCTCCAGACCCTGATCACACCAACAAACTAACCGACTGGTCCAAACTAGTCCAAACTGATGGCAAATCTGAGATTAGACAATGCCCTTAACTGATCATGGTGGAACCTACTGACTGACTGTAGGTCCCTCTTGATTAGATTAAGGATTTTTCCCTTTAGACACTCACACATGACCATTTTGTCAAAACACATGCAATGTCTTTGCTGCAAAAGCACATGCTGTAGGTGTGATGTTGACATAGCATGGTGCCCTAAACAAACTATCCATCCCGTTGACTGATCACTGCTAGCAAACATGACTAGCTGTCTAGATTTATGTTTGAGCTAAAAGGCAAGGCAAGACAGAACTACTGTGAGCCTAAGAGATAGGAAGAACTGACGATGCTGGAGTCAGAGATAATACAGTGTGGAGCTGGAGAAACACAGTAGGCCAGGCAGCACCAGAGGAGCAGGAAAGCTGATGTTTCGGATCGGGATACTATGAGCCTAAGTTGTCAATAAAGCAGTCATGTGCAAAATGGCAGGGCAGGGCAGAGATGCTATGAGTCTCCAAGTAAGCACAAAATGACTGATTGATAAGAAAGCAAGCTAAGAGCCCTGAGATGCACCCTTTTATATTGTAAGAGGTGGGAGCCTATTCCTGCACACACATGCCTGGCAGTAGCATTGCAATCTAGGCTGCCAGTGAGCTCCAAAGTGCAATGTAATGTGGTGAACTGCATTATAAGTTGGTCTGAGATGTGCCATAATGATATGGAGAGTCTGGTGATTTGTTGATATGAATATCTATTGATGAAGAATGCAGACAGTTGCTGTCCAAGGACCATGCCCTGAGATGCTGTGGAATGCTGGCCCAGAGAAGTAAGCCACGAGTTGCAGAGGTAAGTGCTTTGACTTGGCACTGACTAGCTTCTCTGCCCTGCTTGGGACAATTACAACCAGCAAATAAATAAGGCAAGGTTAGTTAATAATGAGATGTTAATGCATACAAATAGGACCCTTGCTGTTCACTATTGAGACTCTCACCTAGCCATTAAAACCTTCAGTAGAAATTTGACTGTTCATTGCCATTGAGAATCTAAGTTATTTTCACTCTTGCTTTATTTTGCCAACTTTGTCACCATTGTTTGCATCATTCAGTGTCTGGGCAAATTCAACACATTGTATTTGCCAATCGTGCATTAGCAAAAACACAGCAAAATCGGATGAAGGGAGTAATTTTGTAATTTTGCACCATCAACAAGTTATCTCACCTGCTGACTGCATGGGAGCATCACTGACAATTTATCAATGTGTTGGTCCTTGGATGAAGTTTGCACCAATGGTGCAAATTTTCAAAATTGCTGTTTGGATCTGTTAGCAAACTTACTAAAAACGTATTAAATTCTTTACTAAGTGAATAGCTGATTTCTCAGAAATTCCAGTAGGTGAAGGATCAGTGAGTGCATTGCACCTGTAGCCCACGGTTTGTGGATGAAGAATATCCATTGGCTGCTACATGAAGAGCAAAGTCAGAACAAATAACTTTGGAATTAAATCTTCTGGAGAAGGTACCGATTCGTTGATTTTGTAAGCATACTGCAGCTTTTATTGGGTCTGCTGCTAAATCTGTGCAGGGGATGAAGCGGAGGTTTATGGCTTCGATATGTAATGAACAGATAGCTAGAAAATATTGTAAAGTGTTATTTTCAGTTCTTTTCAATGAGAGTAATATTTGGGGATTTAGTGGTTGGCCCATGGTAACCTAGTATCTTTTACTATGAAGAGAAGCAGTGATGAATCATTCATTGTGAGTCAGATGGGATTCTGTACTATTACACTGTCAACAATCTCCCTGGCTCTAATGTTAAAGCTGGGGCTTCACTGAGAAATCTCTTTTTATTCTTTTGTAGGATGTGAGTACCACTGATGATGCTGATATTTGATGTTCTTGGTCTGAGTGGCTTGCTCAGTCATTTCAGAGAGTAGTTAAGAGTCAATCATATTGCCTTGTGTCTGAAGTCACATGTAGGTCAGAACAGATAAGGATGGCAGATTCCCCTCCCTATGGACATGAGTAAAGGTTTTCATGTTCACCATTACTGAGACTAGCTTTATATTCCAGATTGAGTGCATCGCTAACTAGATGACATACATGGATGGAGACACCCTTGGAGGTTTGATCATGTGACATTCTCACCAAACGATACCTGCTAATGTAACAAATACAATTACATAACGTTTCTGCAAGTGTCTTAAAAGTCATTTCTAGTCAGTTAAAATTATGTAAGTCAATAGGGCTGAACTGAAACTAATTAAAGGGTATATATTGTGATAAGAACATTTTCAGCCATATTTATAAAACTGTGCTAAGTAACCAGTCTTGAATATATCACGAAGTCACTTAAAAATGCCAGAATGGTACAGTAAACGAAAGGAGCATTTGTATTTTTGGAATGAATTGTGCAGCTTTCCTCTATTTGCTTCTTTATAGAATAAATTAATAACTAACTGAATCTCTTTGCTTCACATTTAGCATTTGGGATTGAGCCATCAGCTAGGAACAAAGACAGATTAAAGTTCGACTCCACTCCCTCAAACATATCTGTGCAATATCCTGTCTGCTGGATTTTTCCAGCAGCCGCTCTTCACAATCCTGGCTCTTTTATCCCTGCAGCATCATTGACTCACAAAAATGTGTGTCTGTTGTTAAGATAAGGGAGCTAGATTTATCAAAGTAAGCACAAGGACTAGGTCCTGTGCATTGTATCTGCTGAGTTTTGTGTAAAAGTACAGCACCATGCACCTCCAAAGTCTGACTCCCCACTTCAAATAGAAAGGCACCATCTTCAGATTTTTTTCTCAAAAAAACAGATAATTCAAGATCAAAGCAAGATGATACTGCAAAACAATATAGCAAATGTAAAACTATTTTACAACTAGATTCTATAGATTCTACAAAAAAAACTATAGGATAAATTTTACAAACTAATGCTCCTAATGACAGAAGTGATTGTATAACAGGGTTTAGAATTCTTCTGTTCGTGATCCATAAGATAATTCGATCCTTCAAATTAAAAATTGGGAAGGTTGCTTTTTAGACATGGCAATGTTGAACTCAATTATCTTATCTACCCTCTTGCTGAGAATGGCTTAAGTATTGGAAATCATAACTCTCAGATTTTATCCCACTAACTCCAATGTCTGATTTATGAGAATCACTTTAAGATGGCACGTATTTCCAACTGCTTTAAGCTAATATGACAATGCTGCAAATAATTCCCCTGTTTTCTTCTTTTCAACAAGTAAATGTTTGCAAAAAGTTATTTAATGTAGGAATTGTTAAATTACAACAAATTACATACTATCATAACAATGGATCATAACCCCAGGATAGACATCCTGAACTTAAAAGAGAGCATACACTGAAAGGATGACTGCAAAAGTAAATTCAATGATTGTCTGACAAAGCCCTATGTGAACCCATGGAATTTCATACCTGTACAGTGTCAGGGCAAATTCAAACAGTGCGACTTATAATGAAGAGATAACAATGTGTTGATTATCCTTTTCAACAGAAAGCCATCTCCTGTTGCTTATGTCCCTAGCCATAGTAACGGTTATGTTTTATCCTTGGAGAGATATGCAAAAAAAAGGTTAAAAATTATTTCAACCCTTTGTCTACATATTAGTGGGCTGATGTGTTAGTGTGGACTCGTATGCTATGAAGGTCCCAGCTTGAAGACACCCTTGCTCTGTAGGTAAAGAAAGACATGTTCTCAATCTGAGTGCTGGAAGCCAGGTAAGGTACTAAAGTCACTGCCGAGAGGGAAGCAGAACAAGAGTCTGCCAGCTAACTGCAGCAGAAAGCATCTCAAAATTAATTGCTTCTCTATCAATGTTAGTTTTACTAGTATCATCCAAATTAATAGCTGCAATGATCTACACAAATCCACTTACAGAACTCAGAGGCTTATTTTTTTAAATTGTTATCTTTATACTTAATTCACATTTCTAATCTGTGTGTATGCATGTCATGTTATATCATCTTTATCACATTTAACATCCAATAAACTCACCTTTCCTCACCACTCTAGAAAGCCTGATTAATTTGGCCCCTTTTAAAACACACATTTGGATTTGGAAAGGAATCCATGAGGGAAAGGATCCTCTTCAAAATGAGTTTTGTTGCAACCAATTGAGAGGGAGAGGCTGAATGAAGAAGGAGAGCCATTCATACACCCTTAGCCAGGAGCATAATCATTTGGGAATATCTGTCTAGAATGGTAATGATTACCCTCACCCAGGGACAAGTGTGACACATACAAACAACAGCTTCTCAAAAAGGGCTCTGGATTAATGGCACTGTACACTGAAGTGTTGACACATTTGCTGGAAAAAAAGGAGAGAGGAGATGGAAGAAAATTAATGAGATGAAAAAAGGAAAGTTTGTAACATCAAAATTTCTCATGCTGATAATTTTAGCCAAATGCCAAAGTAATGTAGAGCAAGATTTTGAATGTGCATTGACATTTTCACCGAAATGTTTCTATTAGGCATTCTCTCCTTTAAATAGCTTACAGATGAGACACATTGATATCTATGTTTTCAGTCCTTTATTCTACTGTTGCTAAACAACATGACTGGAGGATTGCGTATGGTGGTAAGGCCCTTGTAAAGTGATAAAATGTAATTCAAAAATTAGTCTACATAATTGACAAAACACTGATGATACGTTGAAAAATTGAGAAATGTGTTTTAACATTTCAACCCTTGCTGATAATTCAGCCCCTGTGAAGATAACACTGTTGGGTACATTTCATGCAGGCTCCAAGATGTGAGCAGCTTGAAAGTAGTACTTATCAGTTGAGTGATATTTGCGACACGCTGGGCTCTGTTTGCCAGATGGGGTCTGCTGTGTGAGACCCAGGTCCCTGCTTTCCATCATTATTGACACTTTGTATCAATTATAGTCTCCTGTGTCATGAATTTCTTCTTGTTTTAGTGGGAGTTACCTAGAGTCCTTGTTTACCTTTGTCAGCATGTGACTGGTGAGACACCAGCTGAAAGCTACAAACTAACAAAACTATTACGAAAGATAAGATAATTTGTTGACCTGTGGGAACCTAAGGTTGTGGATTAATCAAAGGAATGAACAGGCTTTTGTGAATGCGAACTGGAGATGCATGAGCTTCACTCAATTTGCTGTCTATTTCAGGGCAAAAACTATGACTTTAATGATTGTTAAGAAACATTATCAAACAAGATGTAATACAAAGTCCAATTAGGATATACTAGAATAGATGACCAAAAGATTGGTTAAAGACCAAAGATTTAGGTTTTGGAAGTATTAGGAAGAATGAAAGAGTGGTAGTAAGGTAGAAAGGGGGTTTGGGGGAAATTTCAAAGTTTAGGATTTAAACAGCTGTTTTCCAAAGGTTAGTCATTGCCCTTGACATCAAGGCAGCATTTGACTTGCTGAGGTAGTCCTAGTACAATCAAAGTCTATACTATCAGAGTACAATTATATCGCCATCCTATCAGTGTTGTTAGAACATCCTCCCTAACAGCACTGTAGGAGCAACTTCACAGTCTCTGGCAATTCAAGAAGGGAGCTTATTACCACCTTCTCGGAGCCAATTACAGATGACCAAAATGTGGCCATGCTAGCGATGCTCATATCCCATGAATGAAATTTTAAAACTAGCACCGACACCAATGGTAGAAGGATGAAAATCATGGATGTGTAAGAATCCAGAACTAGGGATATGGGGAGGACTTAGAGGATTACATATGAACATAAGAAATAGGAGCAGGAATAGGCCATCTGGCCCATTGAGCCTGATCCACCATTCAATAACATCATGGGTGATCTTTTCATGGACTCAGCTCCACTTACCTACCCTCTCACCTTGACCCTTAATTCCTTTACTGTTCAAAAATCTATCTATCTTTGTCTCACAAACATTCAATGAGGTAATCTCAACTACTTCACTGGGCAGGGAATTCTACAGATTCACAACTCTTTGAGTGAAGAGGTTCCACTTCAACTCAGTCCTAAGTCTGCCTCCCCAATGCCCCCCCTTATTTTGATGCTATGCCCTCTAGTTCGAGTTTCATCTGCCAGTGGAAATAACCTCACTGCTTCCATCTTATCTATTTGTGATTTTATATATTTTTATAAGATCCCCTCTCATTCTTATAAATTCCAATGAGTATAGTCCCTGTCTGCTCAATCTGTCCTCATAAGTGAACCTCTCAACACCAGAATCAACCTAGTGACCCTCCTCTGCACCCCCTCCAGTGCCAGTACATCCTTTCTCAAGTAAGGAGACTAAAAGGTTGTAGAGCTTGGGGATGCTACAGATATAGGCACATATTACCATCTGAACTGGGGCCAGCAATATTCATAATAAATATTTTAATTGCATTTTAAAATGATTTTGTTTTAACAGACAGGCTCCTTTAAAAAGACAATTGCCTTTAATATATTTTTATATGTAAAGGGTGGATGGATACATATATATATATAAAGGTAAAAATTTTGGTGCATGCATTCTAGTTTCAAGTGGTTATGGTCATTATGCTGCTTATCTTGCTTGCATTTAAGTTGGTAGGTCAGGTTGGGGCTATTTTGTTTAATAGTAATTAATACTTTGTTTTTATTTTTAAATGCCAAGATACTGGCAGTAAATCCACAACAGCAACCATTTACCACTAATAACATCACATCGTCATCCATTCCCTTCCTTGCTCTAGACAATACTCCTAGCTGTTTTACATATGAGCACTTTGCTAAATGTGCTGCTATAATTTTAGTATTCTGCTGTTTAACACTATGTGAGGTATTAGAGCTGGCATTTCCTTGAAACAACAATGCTTGTGCTTAAAACAGATGGACCACTAACATTTTGCCTCTAAATGACATAAACTGTCATTGTAAGAATGGAATGTCATTTACTGTACTCAAATATGCCAGTGATATCTGGTTAACAGGTCATTAATAATCCACCAAGGATCATTTTTATAAGGACTGACAGACTTCAAGGCTAAGTTAGACACCTTTGATCCTTTCTATAATTTCAAACTGAAATGTCAAAGATCCATCAGCCAGACAGCTGGAAACAAGGCCAAATCTAACACGGGTTTCAATCAACAAATCTCACATTGGATCAATTGTTCAACACAGCAGTATGCTGCTGGTGGAGTTATTTCATCACAAGCCCACTTCAGATCAACAACCAGGAACAGAAAAAATAGCAATCCTTCAATGACTTATGATTAATAATAAGAGGCTTGTTGCTGAAAAGAGAGATTTATTGCAGAAGCTTTTCATTTTGCATTTATAAGAACAGATGCAGGAATGCCAAATTTCAAATGACCACAACAACTTATACTACAGGAAGAAAGGTTATGGATCGATTGGAAAGTTAACTCTGGTTGAGGTATTGCCATGCGAAAGGAAGGGGAAACTATACATTACCCAAGCTCTCCATAATTCAAGCAAGGGACAAATCATGAACATGTTCTCTTTCTTTGGAAAGAATAGATCCTGGAAATGAACTTATGTCATTCCTAACAAGCCCATTATGAGATTAATTGATTATCTTAAATTGATTGTTTGTATGGCTATTAGCACACACAGAATTGTTCAGCAAGTCCTGCAAATCACAGAATTACATCTTACATTAAATGTATTATTTTGGGTTTAGCAGTGCAGACAGGTTGAATATGGTCTGTATTCTACCTCTTATGAATAACTGAAGGAACATACAATTTGATTCAATTAGCGAATCACTGAAAGTCCAGGCTGTGAACCTGGTACCATAGAAGCACTAAAGTTCAAATGCAACATTGCTCGATTGTGAAGTATCCAAAACTTCTTTTTGTACTGAGAGCAGCTTCTAGTTAGTGGTAAATGCCACTGCATGCTTCCAGCATGTAATGTCTTCCTTAACATACTGTTCAGATTTTTGGAATACTTTGTAGAATATTGAGTGTTATGTCTGATCTACAAAGGAAGGCCTCTTCTGGAGTACTGTGTCCAGTTCTGGTCACCCAGTTATAGGAAGGATATTATTAAGCTGGAGAGGGTTCAGAAGATATTTACGAGGATGTTGCCAGGTACGGAAGGTTTGAATTATAAAGAAAGGCTGGATAGGCTGGGACTTTCTTCACTGGAGCATAGGAAGTTGAGAGGCGACTTGATAGAAGTTTATAAAATAATGAGAAGTATAGATTGAGTTAATGGTACTTGTCTTTTTCCTAGGATGGAGGATTTCAAGACTAGGGGCCACATTTTCAAGATGAGTGGAGAGAGGTTTAAAAAAAAGATATGAGAAGAAAATTTTTTGCACAGAGGGTGGTTCATGTATGGAATGAACTTCCTGAGGAAGTGGTGGATGCGGATACAATTACAATGTTTAAACGACATTTGGTAGGATACATGAAAAGGAAAGGTTTGGAGGGATATAGGCCAGGAGCAGGCAGGTGGGACTAGTTTAGTTTAGGATTATGTTTGGCATGAACTGGTTGGACCGAAAGGTCTGTTGCCGTGCTGTATGACTCTATGACTCTTAAGACTGGACAAATCAAAACTGTCCAGTTATTGCCAGTCTGTTCCCTAATGATTGGCTTTGTGAAGGAAGTTGTGTTGATTGGGTTGTTAAGTGACTCCTATGCAGCAACAATCTACTCAACAATGCTCAGTTTAGGCTTTGCTTGTCCCACTTGGCTCACCACCTCATTAAAATCTTGGTACAAACATGGATGTAAGCATGAAAAGATAGGATAAGAGCAACTTCCATTGACATCAAGGCAGCAGTTGACTGAGGACAGTATTAAGAAGCCCCAGCAAAATTAAAATCAACAGGGATAAAGAGTGAGGGGGAGATCTCTCTATTGACTGGAGTCATACTTAGCACAAATGAGGATGGGTTGTAATTATTGAAAGTCAGTTATCTCATCCCAAGGACATTTCCTGCAGTTCCTCAGAGTAGTATTTGGGCCCTATAATCTTCACCCTGCTTTATCAATGACCTTCCCTTCATCATAAGGTCAGAAGTGGTGATGTTCCTAATGATTGCACAATTTTAAGTTCTATCTGTGTTTCCTCAGATACCAAAGCTACCTGTGCCCACAATCAGCAAGATTGGGGCAATAACCAGTCTGAGCTAGATAATTGACAAGTATCATTCCACCACACAATTCCAGGCACTGGTGATCTCCACAAGGAATTTAACCACATCACCCTGCTATTCAATGGAATTACCATCATTGAAAACCCCAGAAGCAACATCCCTGAGGATCACCATCGATCAGAAATTTAGACACATAAATATTTTGCTACAATAGCAAAGCAGAGACTGGGAATTCTGTGACAAGTAACTCACCTCCTGTCTTTCCAAAACCTGTCTACTATCTAGGAGGCACAAATCAGAAGTGTCATGGAACAATCTCTGCTGGCCTTGATCATTATCGTGGACAAAGCAGCTCTCCGATAAGACTCCATCTACCACCTTAAATACCACTCCCTCCACCACTAACACACAGACGCAGCATTTACAAGATTCACTGCAGCAATTTTCCAAATACTCTTTGACAGTTTCTTCCAAACCCACAATCTTTATCATCTGGAAGGTGAGGTGAGTACTCGCACAGGCATATCATCTTCTTTGTCCTGCTCCAAGTCACGCACCATTCCAACTTGAAATGATATTCTGTTCCTTCATTGTCTCTAGATCAAAATCCTGGAACTCCCTACCTAATAACTTTGCCACAAATACTTTGTATATCAATGAGGTAACTTACCACCACTTTCAAAAGGCAAGTGGTGAATTGATACAGTTTTAAAAACTAGACCATGTTATTGACGGCAATGCAAGGTATCCTAGGTTACAGTCCTAAGGCATTAATGACTCAACTCACTCTTAGTTGTCGATCTCTGGAGGTTTTCCTGTCTCTCAGGCTTTATTCAGGGAAGGGAGAGAGTGCAAGAAAAGAGACCACAAGAGAGTTAGTGAAATTATACAATAAAATGATGAGCATGGACTACAGGCAGCCAAACAGAAGGATAGAATGGGTACGATAAGTTGATAAACCCTACACATGTCTTATCTCATTTCCCATACACTAACCTGCTTTTGAAACTGACCAGTGGGGAAGGTAAGGCTGAGGGTGTTGTGTGGGTGGCAGGAAAGATGACAGCAAGTTCAAAATGTAAGATAAACTGAACAACTATTCTGTGTTAAATCAAATAACCATCTTCATTCACAAAAATATTGTTGCTCTACTGATGTATGGTTTACTGCAATGATACATTTTCCGTCCCCAAAGAAACTGCATTCTAGTAGCTAAATGAAAGTGTTGTAAGTGCAACCCTTGCTTTCTAGTATTGAAAATCGATAAACTATGCATTGGAGGGCACTATTCTTACATTTATAGTCCATTGCATTCTCATGGTGGCTAGTGATTTTCTATTTTTTTTCTTTATTCATTCACAGGATGAGGGCATCGCTGGCTAGGCAGCATTTATTGCCTATCCCTAATTGCCCAGAGGGGTGTTAAGAGTCAACCTCATTGCTGTGGGTCTGGAGTCACATGTAGGCTGGACCAAGTAAGGATGGCAGTTTCCTTCCCTAAGGGATATTAGAGAGAGTGAGAGGAGAACGAGGGAAAGAGAGAGAGAGAAGAGAACTTAGAGAGAAGAGATATTAGTGAACCAGATGGGTTTTTCCCAACAATTGACAATGGATTCACGATAATCATTAGACTCTTAATTCCAGATATTTATTGAATTCAAATTCCACCATCTGCAGTCTAATCTGGGATTAGAAAGCGGTCCCCAGAATTTTATCTGGCCTCTGGATTATCAGTCTAGCGATAATACCAGTAGGCCATTGCCTCTCCATCTAACATCAACAGTTAATTTTTAAAAATTGGCAACTAAATGTCTGCTCCACATTTCAGTAACCTTGCTATTTGATTCAACTTTATACCTACAACTAGTATTTTGTTGTTGTTGCTTTAGAAAGTATATGTATGTCCTTAAAAGGATCAGATTTTCAGTACTTGGATGGTTTGGAGCACACATGTAAACACGAAACTGTTGCAGGCTAAAATAATCACGTTAAGCTGATCAGAATTGATTTCAAAGAAGTATCTGTTTTGCAGTGTGATTTATTTTACACAGAAGTTAGTTACAAGATAAATCTGGCCATTTGTTGAATGTGGTTGTACTTCCTGCTGCAACCTGGAATGTTGCATTTCGAGGAGTTATTCACAGGCATAACTTAGTTTCACTCTGCTGGAACAGACTGCCTTTGTTCTTTCAACTGGGCATCAGATTCCCAAATTAAGCTCCTTTGTTTCATTTTGAAAAAAAAACTCCTCTCAGTTACTGCTAATTTTTATTTGCACCCTCATTCTCTTGGTCTCTCCTGTGTCACTTACAACCAGCTGAAGACTGTTCTCTGGCCTTTGTCGCAATTCAGCCCAGTGTGATTCACTCTTTATGCAACTTTGTTCCAAGAACTCCTTCCAGGTGAAACTGTAACCAATTTATAATTTTTTGAATTTTGTATACTATGTTTGCTGCTCACAATGTGCTCTCCTATGCATTATGGGGAGCAGGTGTGCAAACACAGTTTTGATAGCTATTAGGTAGAACCGTCCCATTCTGACCACAAGTTTGACCCTGAGCTTCGGGTCACTGTTCTCAGCTGCACTCCCACTCTGATCTCTCTCTCTCTCTCTCTTTTCCATCTCCTACACCATTCAAATAAAGATCAGTGGAAGATCAAGGAATACCATCTCATCTTTTGATCAGCTACTTTACAACTTTCTAGCCTTGACATTAAGTGCAATTATTTCAAGTCATAACCACTGCTTCCATTTTTTTGATAATTACTATGGTAATAATTCTGATATTGTCACTTATACTTCCTCTTAACTCACGTTTCCTTGACCTGTGGCCATTTCTGTTCATCTCCACCATTACTGTCTTTTAATTCCTCCCGCATTCCATCCTGTTACAGACTTTACCTCTTACCCTTTCCTCCCCTTGCCTCTCCTTTCCTTCTTCTGAACTTGTTTCAAACCTGCTGCATCAAAATTAGCTTATTCTAGTTCCAATGAAAGATCATTATCCTGAAACCTTCTCTCTCTTCACATAGATTGCTGCTACATTTATGTTTTAAATGCACGTTTCCAGTATTATGGACCAGACCAGATCCTCCAAAGTATATTCTGGATATAGCCTAGACCATAACTTTTATATTTGTTTAAAAGTGAGTGCAAGGTGCTGTGTCTCAGATATGATTTGATTGGTCCATCACTAAGCTTTAATCAAAACCCACTTTATTTTTACAATGCAGCTAAAATATGACGAAAAGAAGAATTGGCATAACTTTGGTCTATTAAAATTCTTAACAAGATAATATATTATTTAACACTAATCATCAATTGTTTCAATATAGGCAGCATCCCATAAACACATCTTTGGCAAAGGCAACTCAGCATCAGTTATTAGTCTCACATGCTGTCTCTGTCCAGTCCAGTAAAAAGATAACCAAAACAAACAATCTCCTCTTTTGATATTTTTTAAGAAGAAGCCTCTCTGTTTGAGACTTCACATAGCAGCAGAAAACTTAAGCTTTAAACTCCAGCACTCAGTAAAAACAACCAACTAACTGAAAGCAAAATCAAAATCCTTTGGGTCTGAGGGAGCCTGACTCCACCCACTCATGATTCTTTTGTTAAAAAGAAAACAGGGAGAGCTCAAAGCTGTTTATCACTGCCTGTCTGAAGGAAACATTTCAACACCACTGTGACAATATGCCCCTGCAAGAAAATGGGATAGAACACATCTCTTAAAGGCCCAGTATTGTCACACCAGCATTATATGTTTGTTTTAATTCATTCTCTCATTGTTTTCCTTTTTCCTAAAGTTCCAATGCGCATTAAATATCATTACTGAAATAAACCTGGAAAGTGCCGCAATACTCAGCAGGCAAAACAGCATCTATGGAGAGAAGCAGAGATTACAGAGATATGTTTAGGCCTGCGTGGGAGCATACGCTGCTGAGCCCATTTGCAACTGTGGTGAACAATTTTATAATATCATCTTAGGACCTACTATTCTGGGCTCCAGCTTGGATTGAGGAGGGCAGGGAGTCAGGAAGCCCTGTTTGCAAAGTGCAACTGCAGCAAATCGATGACGTTTGCTCATCGTGAAACTTGAGGCTTGTCTCAATTTATTTGATTTCAGTGTTTTGAAATGAGCCTGTCTTTGTCAGGTTTTCCAAACCCTGAACCTGACTTTACTTCTCGCCACCAACAAACGATATTCAAACTACTGTCAATGCTCACTCCCCTCACAACCCCCAGCAATGCTCTGCTCCCCTTGATATTAATCACTTCCGCCAACATGACCGAGCATCTGCTAGACAAAGAGGCCATGATTCCAGACACTAACCTGAAGAACAGGGAAGGATGTAGGGTTTGGAGAGGGGTTGGTGAAGCATTGTATTTTATTAATTTACAGGATGTGGACATTGCTGGCTTGGACAGCATTATTGCCTAGCCCTGATTGCCCTTGGGAAGGTGGTGGCAAAATGCTGTAATCCATTTGAGTAGATATCCCCACAAAGCCATTAGAGAGGGAGCACCGGGGCTTTGATGCAGGAAAGTGAGGGAAGAGCAAGTTATGTCCAATCAGGATGGCGAGTGGCTTGGAGAGGAATTTGCAGGTGATGGTGTTCCCATGCATCTGCTGCTCTTGTCCTTCTGGAGAGAAGTGGTCTCGCTCCTTCTTCACGTGTCAGTGAGCGAGATGGCAAACAAAAGATAAGCAGAATAAAATGAACAGTGAGAAAATAAACTTTGAGGGTAAATGAGCAAGTAATGTAAAAATAGATGGTAAGAGCTTCTTTAAATATATGTGAAGGAAGAGAGAAGTTAAAGCAGACATAGGCCTCTAAGTGAAGAAGACCAGGTAAATAATAATGGGAACCAGGAAATTGCATAGGAATTCAGTAAAAAAACTTTGGATTGGTCTTCACATTAGAAGACTAATAATACAAATAGCATTCCAAAAATGTCAAATAAAAAAAGTTACATAAAGAAAGAAATACAATATCTATCATTAGAAAAATTATGCTAATGAAACTGATGGGACTAAAAACTGATAAGGACCTAATGGGTTGCATCTTAGTAACACTTTTCAAAAAGGGAGGGAATAAATAAAACAGGCAACCATAAGGGAGTTATTGGGAAAGATTTAGATTCTATTTTAAAGGATGTAATTGCAGCACATTTAAAATACATAATATAATCAAGCAGTGACAACAGGGAAGTAAAAACCGAAAGAACTGCGGATGCTGTAAATCAGGAACAAAAACAGAAGTTGCTGGAAAAGTTCAACAGGTCTGGCAGCATCTGGGAAGAAAAAAATCAGAGTTAACATTACAGGTCTACTGACCCTTCCTCACAACAGGGAAATCATGCCTATGAAACTTATTAGAATTCTTTACAAGGTAACAAGCAGGATTATTGAAGAGGAACCAATTGCTGTAGCTGTAACATAATTAGGTATCCAAAACACATTTAATGAGTTAGCGCACATTAGGCTACTTAATGAGATAAGAGCCCATGCTGTTGGAGATACTACGTTAGCATGGACATAGTATTAACCAATAAAAGACAGTTGGGATGGGGTGGGGTGCTGTTTCAGGATGGCAAGCTGTAACTAGTGGTGTGCCACAGGGATCAATACTTGGGCTGTAATTATTTACAATACTATATGTTAATGACTTGGATGAGCAAAGTGAATGTATAATAGTTATGTTTGTAGATGCCACTAAAATAGGTGGGTAAGAAAATGATGAGGATGACACAAAGAGTCTGGAGAGGTATATAGACAGGTTCAATGAGTGGAAAAAATGTGGTAAATGGAATAAAATTTGGGAAAATATAGGGTTATGCATTTTGGCATGAAGAATAGAGGAACTGAATATTATTTAAATGGAGAAATATTGCAGAAAGCTGCAGGATAGAGGGACTTGGGGGGTCTTCAAAAAATTTAGAATATAAATTCAGCAGGTAATAGGGAAGGCAGATGGAATATTGGCCTTAATTTTGAAAGGAATGGAATATAAAAATAGGGAGGTTTTGCTGAAACTATGCAAGGCTAGACTACACGTAGAATACTGTGAACAGTTTAGTTCCCCTTATCTAAGTAAATGTATACTTGCATTGGAGGCTTGATTTGCTTCTGAGGAAAGGTTGAGTAGGTCGGACTCGTACTCAGAGTTTAGAAGAATGAGAGGAGACTTCACTGATACTTGTAACATTCCCAGGCTGCGAGACATCTGCAGTTCCTACTATCTCTAGATGTAGAGAGGTTGTTTCTCATATTGGAAAATCTAGAGCCAGAGGGCATAAACTCAGAGTAAGAGACCACCCATTTAAGAAAGAGGAGCATTCTTTTTCTCTTGGAGGGCTATGAATCTGTGGAATTCTTAACTGCAGAGGGCCATAGAGACAGGATCATTATGTATATTCAAAGCTGGGATAGACAAATATTTAATCAGCAAAGGGAATCAAGGGGTAAGGTGAAAAAAGGAAAGTGGAGTTGAAGATCATCAGATCAGTCATGATCTCATTTAAGACAGAGCAGATTTGACAGGCCAAATGGACTACTTCTGCTCTTAAGTGTTATGATCTTATGGTCTAACACAGGCAGAAAGATGGAGTGAACATTTGAGCAAATAGGGACCATCAAACCCAAATCTCCAACAATGAGGTCAGTGTTCGAGACAATCTTGATGTGGCTTGGGCCATGCAGTTCTGCTCGTTAGAAGTTTAATCTTCCTGGATAAATGTCACAACATGGTGGAACTTCCTCAGGGTCCTGACTCACAACAGCAGCTAACATCTCAACATTCACTATCAGAAGATCAGAATATTTTGCTCATGAATTTCTTCATCAATGATTTATTTTGTAGTGACACTTTAGCAAATTGTGGAAATAAATGACCAGAAAGGTTGTTTTGTTTTTAAACAGACATGGTGTTACCTGTTTGACGCTAGCCCCTTTTAGATATGTGGGCCCAAACCTTTTCAACAAAGAAATACACACTTACCTCAAGAGGAGTTCTTCCAGACCATGGTCCTTTGCTACTGAAGCAGACTAGTCTAGGTCAGGAATCCACTCAACAAGCAGTGGAGTGGATAAATGTAGCTGGTTCAATAAAAACTTTAGCATTCTGAGATTTAAAGGTGCTAAGGGCATTTTGATAGACGCTGAAAGATGGTAAGTGTGTGAGGCAAGCAGATGAGGGAGTAGGGTAGCATGTTGGTAATGGAAAGGGTGCAAGGTGAGTGAGGGTGTAAGATAGTAGGTGGGTGAGGGATGAGGTGCCAGGTGAGTTGGACTGAATGACAAATGATTGAGGGGCATGATGCCATGTGGGTAGGGGACATGGTGCCAGTTAGATGATAGGGGTGAGTGACAGGTGGGTGAGGCAGTGGGGTACAAAGTAGATGGAAGGATGACAGGTGGATGGAGGTTAAAGTACCATATAGATGGTAGGTAGGGTACCAGGTAGGTGATGGGGGTAGAGTAATAGGTGGGTGAGGGGTATCAGATGGCAGGTGTGGTGAAGATTGGTACTGAGTGTAACAGTTATTTATGGCGGTTTGGGGATTCACTGGTTCAGTGAGAAGCCAAGGAGTTCAATTTATTATTCACCCAGGAGTTAGGTATGGTTTTAAATCCTGTAATTGTTCCTGGGCACAGAGTCATAGAGTTATACAGCACAGAAACTGACCCTTTGGTCCAACTCATCCATGCCAACCAGTTATCCTAAACTGATCTAGTCCCATTTGCTGGCCAATATCCCTCTAAACTATTCCTATTCATGTAACCATCCAGATGCCTTTTAAATGTTGCAATTGTACCAACATCCAGCACTTCCTCTGGCAGCTCGTTCCATACATGCACCAACCTCTGCATGAAAACATTGCCCCTCAGGTCTCAATTAAATCTTTCCCCTTTCACCTTAAAACCTAGGCCCTCTAGTTTTGTATCCTGCCACCCTGGGGAAAAGACCTTGGCTATTCACTCACTCCATGCCCCTCCTGATTTTATAAACTTTATTCAGTGAAACTAGCCACAACCTCCTGAGAGACGAGAGTGGAAATTTGCAGCAGAGGCCACATACACAGGATCCCCACTTCTTCTCTGCCTGTCCAAATCTGGGCTGTATTTGAAGGATGAACACATAATAGATCTGTTCACAAATAGGCAGCTGGGCCATATCAGGCAATAGAAGCAGCTGCCGAAAATGTGTAAATACACCTGACTCCAGAAATTAGAAAGGGGTCAGGAAAGGTTATATTGTTAAATGGAATCCCACACTGCTGTGTATTTGCTTCCTCACCACCACCTACAACCCCACCCTGCCCCTGCATTACACACAGCACAGCAGAGAGCAACCCAAGGACAATTTCCCTATAGGCTTTGGACAGCATACCACACTGTTACTGTTGTAGATGCTTTGTACATAGGTAATTGGCTCCATGTAAGAAATCAAGACGTATAATATCCCATTTGCTCTAATCTACATTCTACTTTTCTAGCGATGTAGCATAACTCCCATGTTTGCTTTACAAAGCGGGGTTACTGTACTACTAAGTGGGATGAAATTGCACTTGCAAAGTTTGTTCCCAAAGGACATATGCCTTTTTATGCTGACATACTGTTTAGAGAAAGGTAACAGCTGACAAGTGCAGTATTTATTCTGTTTCAAAAGGTTTGCAGTGAACTAGCCCTTCAAAGCTGACCTTACCAGTCCCCAATCTCTTATTAATCCATGTTTAGAATGACAGATCGACCTGTTGCCCAGTCTCACCAGATGAGATAATGTCAATGCAAATAAACATTGAAAAAAGCAAACACTGAAGAACAAGTATTTTCCCAAAGACTTTCTATAGCTGGTGCTGAAAGAAAATAGGCAGTTCGTACCCGTTTATGTTGTGTTGCCTTTTGTATTGTATTGCAGGAGCTATTGTTTCTAATATTGTAAAAGCAGTATATTTTAATACATTTGTTGCTTATTATCACCACATGGGTTCATCAAATGCTATATTTGTGCTTTTAAACTTAGATAGTTATGCCGCACTTTAAAAGTTAATTGCTTTTGGAGGAGGTAGCAGAGTGAGGTATATAGATGTGCTGCTTCTCCAAGCAGCCCTATAGGGATCATATCATTAATTCCACACATTCCAAGTTATTGGTCTTGGAGGAGTATCAAAGAAGGCCTGAGAAAAGTGAAGGGCTTTCCCACAAGTATAGTAGTAAACTGAAGCTGGGAAGGCTGCAGAATGAGGAAAGATGAAATATTTTTGATTAGTTTAGAGTTAGAAAATTGAAAAAAATACAACCTGCACAAATACAAATTCAACAGCAAAATAGATTATTATTTGATTTGTATCTCCTTGCAGCACTTTATTTAAATAGAGGTCTTGAAATCTAGGCAGTATGACAGTACACAGCAATAGCCGGCCAGCAACTACACTTTGCCTTCCGGCCAGTTAGTATTTATGAAAACAATAGGGGGCGCTGTCTCTTCATTCTGCTCATTGTGAGGAATGGGAAGAGAGAGTTGTGATACTGGGAAACAATAGTCTACATTCACATTCAAACCACATACTCAACTCCTCCACGTCAGCATCCTGGATCCTTCCTGGGTTGCATTAAGTGGGATTTTAACTGCAACAAAATGTGGATTCATTCACTGAAAAAAAAAGCTGCATTTTTTATATTGTTCTCCAATGTTTGTGGTTTATCTCTTTCGATTCTCACAAATTGAAAATTACCAAAGTACTTAAAGGTAAAGTACCCCATGGTTCATGGTGTGGTTCTTGTTGTATTGACAGTAACCTGGTCACAAACACAAGATGAACAATGTCATCCTTCAGCTGATTGAACTGATGCTGATCATTTCATTTCTATGTGGGGATATCTCAGCATTTCCTTGGCACTGTTATAAAGCAGTAACTGGAAACAAGAGTATGAACAGAAGACAAAAGTGAATGATGTGGACATAAGAACTAGGAGCAGGAGTAGGCAATTCAGCCCCTCCAGGCTGCTCCACCATTTATTACTATCATGGCCAATCTCTTCTCAGCATCAACTCCACTTTCCAGTCTGCTCTCCATAACCCTTCAACCCATCGCTTGTTAAAAATCTATATATCTTCTCCTTAAATTTACTCAGTGTTACAGCATCCACTCATTCTGGGCAATTAAATTTCACAAATTCATGGCCATTCCTGATGAAGGGTGTAAACCTGAAACATTGACTTTCCTACCCCCTCTGATGCTGCCTGACCTGCTGTGGTATTCCAGCTCCACACTGTATCAACAATTTCTCCTCATCTCTCTTTTAAATCTGCCAGAACTTATCCTAAAACTATGAACTCTCATTCTAGATTGTCCCACATAAGGAATCATCCTTTCTACATTTGCTTTGTCCATCTCCTTTAGCATCTTACGTACCTCAGTTAGATATACTCTCATTCTCCTAAACTCCAGAGACTAGAAGCCTAAACTGCTCAATCTTTCCTCATAAGACAATTCCCTCATTAGGGATCAATTTAGTGAACCTCCTCTGAACTGCCTCCAATACAACTACATCTCTCCTCAAGTAAAACAAACAAGTAGAAAGAAACAAGTAGAAAGTGCAGTTCTTAAATCATAAACTAAAACAGGCTAGTGGAAAAAGAGGTTTTTTTTTATTTTGGCACAATGTTTAATGGATTATATGCCGGAAAACAAGACATTTGCCAGAAAAAATCTTCCATAACATCAAACCATCCAAAAGTACTTTATAGCCAATGACTGTAGCTGTGTAATGTCTGTGGTAATGTAGGAAATGCCACTGTCAATTTGTATACCGTATGTTCCCACTAACAGCAATGTGATGATATTTTGTGTTGTATGAGATGCTAAATACTGACCAAGACGTGAGGTATACTTCCCTTGCTCCTATTTGAAATAGAGCCACAGGATCTTTTACAACCACTTAAGAGGACAGGTGGGCCCTTAGGTTATTCTAATCCAATGGGTACCAATCTGTCAATTCTACACAGCAGTGTCAGACTTGGTTTTTGACCTGGTACTCAAACTCAGGACCTTATGACTGAGAGGAGCCATTGAAACCACCAACTGAGTCAAAGCTTACACTGTAACATTTTCCAAAAGGTGTTCAATAAATGATTGCACTATGAGCTACTTAAAAGATAAGAGCCTGTGCTGTTGGGGGTGCAATATTAGCATGGATAGAGGATTGGCTAAGTAATAGAAGATAGAGTGTTGTGATAATGAGGGCATTTCCAGGATAGACCAATCTGTAATTAGTGGAGTGCCACAGGGACCAATGCTGCGGCCACAGCTATTTACAACATGTATTAATGTGTTGGATGAGGAAAATGAATGCACTGTAGCCAAGTTTGCGGCTGACACAAAAGTAGGTGAGAAGGCAAGTGGTGAGGATGACACAAAGAGTCTACAGAGCGATACAGACAAATTAAGTGAGTGGACTAAAACATGGCAGATGGAATGTAATGTGGGGAAATGTGAGGTTATGCACTTTGGCAGGATGAATAGAAAAGCTGAATATTATATAAATGGGGACCAACCGTGGCAGCACAGAGGAATTTGGAGTCATGTAGTCATACAGTCTAGAGGTGTGCAGCACGGAAACAGATCTTTTGGTCCAACTTATCCATGCTGACCAGATATCCTAAACTGACCAAGTCTCATTTATGAGCATTTGTCACATATCCCTTCATATTTATGTACCCACCCAGATGCCTTTTAAATACTGTACTTGTACCAGCCTTCCCCACCTCCTCTGGTAGCTCATTCCATACAACACCACTCCCTGCATGAAAATGTTTCCCCTTAGGTCCCTTTTGAATCTTTCCCCTCTCACCTTAAACTTATGGCATCTAGTTTTAGACTCTCCCTACCCTGGGGAAAAGACCTTGACTATTAGTATTCACCCAGGTTATGCCCCTCATGAATTTATAAGAAACTTCTATAAGGTCACCCCTCAGCCTCTGATGCTCCAGAGAAAATAGCCCCAGCCTATTCAGCCTCTCCCTATAGCTCAAATCCTTCAATCCTGGCAATATCCTTTTAAATCTTTTCTGAACCCTTTCAAGTTTCACAACATCAGTCTTCTAAAAGTGGCCTAACCAATGTCCTGTACAACCGCAACATAACCTCTCAACTCCCATACTCAATGCACTGACCAATAGAGGCAAGCATACCAAAGGCCTTCTTCACTGTCCTGTCTACCTGTGACTCTGCGTTCAACAAACTATGAACCTGCATCCCCAGATCTCTTTGTTCGGCAACTCTCACCAAGACCTTACCATTAAGTGTATAATTCCTGCCCTGACTTGCCCTATGAAAATGCAATGCTTGACATTTATCTAAATTAACCTCCATCTGCCACTCCTCATTAGCCCATCTGATCAAGGTCCCATTGTACTCTGAGGTAACCTTCTTTGTTGTCCACTGCATCTCTAATTTTGGTGTCATCTGCAAACTTACTAACCATACCTCCTATGTTCACATCAAAATCATTTATATAAATGGCTGAAGCAGTGGACCCAGCCCTGATCCTTATGGCACACCGCTGGTCACAGGCCTCCAGTCTGAAAAGCAATCCTCCACCACCAAACTCTGTCTCCTACCTTCGAGCCAATGTTGCATTCAAATCACTAGTTCTCCCTGTATTCAATGTGATCTAACTTTGCTAACCAGTCTACAATGTGGAACCTTGTAGAATACCTTGTTTATATGGACTTCAATAATATCCACCACTTTGCCGTCATCGATCATCTTTGTCACTTCTTCAAAAAACTCAATCAAGTTAGTGAGTCACGATTTCCCATGCACAAGCTCATGTTGACTATTCCCTCCAACAACCTACTCACCACTGATGTCAGGCTCACCAGTCTTTGGTTCCCTGGCTTTTCCTTACCACCTTTCTTAAATAATGGCACCACATTATCCAACCTCCAGTTTGCCAGTATCTCCCTTGTGGTTTTCGATGATACAAATCTGTCCTCATGGACGAATCGCAAACCTTCAAGGTTAGCAGGCAACAAGGAAGGCGAATAGAATGTTGGCCTTTGTTTCAAAGGGAATGGAGTGCAAAAACAGGGAAGTTTTGCTAAAACTATACAAAATACTAGTCAGACCACAGCTGGAATATTGTAGACAGTTTTGAGACTCTTATCTAAGGATACTTGCATTGGAGGCAGTCCAGGTTTGGAGGGATTTTCTTATGAGGAGAAGTTGAGTAAGTTGGGCCTATACTTGTTGGAATTTAGAAGAATGAGGGCAACCTTATTAAAACATCACATTATCAGGTGTTTATAAATAATGCATAAAATAATGTCTCAACTATATCATACTCAGCTCAAGAGTTTTGACAACGTGATAGGGTTAATAGTTTAGAGGTGCAGATGCTTTTGGAAAATATTTTTTCAGACTCAAACCAACAGCTCAAAATACAAGTGACCTTCCCTATGCCCTGCATGCTCTCCTCCCTGCTACACTTCCTTCACAAAAAGGCAGTAATACATGACCAATACATTGAGGTTTATGTGTAACATCTTCTGTGTACTATAAGCTTAAAAGTGTACACCACAATGTGATATTGCATTCCAGGAAGGTCACAGATGTCACAAGATTCTTCACCCACCATCAGAGCTCTGTTCAAGTTTTGTTACTCGTAGATTCATCCTCTGGATGTTGAGTCTACATGTAGATATTTTCTACCTTCCCAGGGCATTCATCTTCAACGAGATTCACACATTCGCTGTCGACTCCAGTCATTTCACTTTAATGATTTCACTGTAATTCAATTTATAAAGTTCCAGAAACAATTCATACCCATAGTGGTGCTGACACAAATTAATTTGATGAATTTGCCTGTTAAGTTTGGTTTATGTGTTACCAAGTCACCGTAATTAATTACCACTGAAGCTTTCTAATTTCATACAGTTTAGAGCAGGGATCTAAAATTTACAAAATCTACAAAATTTTGTTACAAGTTTAGCTGTTAGTGTCTACACGCAACGGGAAGATGCTAAATTCCTGTTGGGCGTTTCAAAATTACACTGAAGACTGAATGAGCAGGAATTGCAATAAGATAGGGAAAAGACACATACTTGCCTCTGGATGTGTAATCCTTTATGAGTGAACATCAATCGTATTTCAGCACACATCCTTGGATTCCAGTTCTGGGCTGAATTTTATAAAGTCCATGGGAAACCTATAAAGATCCAGACTCCTGTATGCATGGAACCTGTACTCAATGTGTTCTATTCAAAGAAATGAGAGATACCAACTCTTTTAAAGGAGAGGAAAAACCACAGCATATTTACCGAAAACATGACAGTATGTGTGTGAATCAGAAAATCTTTTGGTACTCAATTGCCATTCAAACATGAAGATTTTGAAACTAATCCCAGCACTTACCTTGTCTTGGCAGGTGGCCTGTGGGCTCCCTGAATTTCCTGCCAATTTCCGGAATAGAAAATAGTGTAAAGTTGGCTAGTGCCTTTTAAGGGAGACAGGGGAATTAAAACCTTCTGGGACTTATTGCTCTTGCAGTGGATGGGTTTTGAACTGACACCAAAATTCAAAGTCACAGATATCACAGTCATAGATATCAGGCAAATTCAGCTGCTACTTGGGCCTGAATAAGATTCTCCAAACTGTAGTGTGATACATAAATTAATGAAGGAAAAACGTAAGCTAAGTTCTGACCATGTAGGTTTGGTGGGGGCAGGTAGAGGGGTGCAGAATTGGGATGTGGTTCTAGGTAGCAGTGGGTGAGCCAATGGTAGGGACCCCAAAGGTGAGGGATCCTTCAGTCTTTCAACTGATGTCCCAATCGCTCAACTGGCAGAAGTGAGGGCACAATTATAGCCCAGGTACATAAACCTGGTTTGGTACCTTCAGCAACTCACTGGAGGATAAGCTGACATTCATGTTAATTTGGGCTTAACTTTCCTAAATGAATGATAACATGACTGATTTTTTCTGAAATAAATAAAAAACTTCATTATCTCGAGAAAAAAATTTGTATGAACATCCTTACCATTTGTTTCTCTCAACATTTTCACCACACCTCCAATTTTGTAAGTTGGTAGAGTCCCCCAGCAAACCTCTGAATAACTTTGGCTGGCTATAGTCAATTCCATGGGGAAATTTGCAAATTATAACATCATCTTTTCTGGGTAAATGTTTCCTTAACTTCATTGAACTGTCCTTCCTAAATTTGCTCTTGATACTGGGAATTATAGAAACTGGGAATTCAAATTTGATTTATCTCAATATTCTGAACTTACCTCTTTGAAAATCTTTAGATAATGACCATTGAAACTTTAAAGCCAAACTGCAACAGTTTGCTGATTCTTTTCCTAGTGACTGTTCCAGGAACCCCTGCTGCGTAACAGATCCCAATGAAATCCTGGGGAGCAAAATGTCACACCCCTTATGATGATACAGAATATCTTGCAATAATATCTCACAAAAGAATATAAATTGATAGTCAGCAGCATCAAACCATAAATAATAACGTTGCTGTCTTTGAGATGTACTCTTTATTGTGTTGCACTTAGCACAATGGTAGTGACTATTATCCAGTAGAAACTGAAATCCTATCACATGCTGACTGTAGTCTGATGGAATGTTACAGGGACTGACGTGGATCAGGCTACACATGACAATTTACTGGGTGGAACAGACAGTACAGACTGAAAATATCTGGAAACCTTCAGCAATGTCATTTCATAACCATTTAATACATATCTTGTCAACAACAGATCATGTGATTTTTGGTAAACTTTAGCTGTCTTAAGACAACATCAATTATGCGCGGCTTAAGCTTCTTGAAGAAATCTATGTAATAGGAGACGTGGCAATCCTCAGAGGATGGGCAGTTGCTGTAAGATGCCACTTGATTTAGTGACCCCTGACAACGTGTTAATATTTCCCAGGAGAAATTGGCCAGGCTTTCCTAAGTCATGACGAATGATGCTGTCATATACTGTCCCTTCCCGCTGGTTAATAGTTCCTCCCAAAGGGAGCTTGGATGAAGATGGATAGTATGTTCCCAATGGATCTGAAGTACTGGCACACTATCAAATAAAACAAAACTCATTTCACAATTCATTCCAGTGATTTTCCAAAAGGATTCAGTCACATTATAATTACAGTGAGATCAATCTGTCAGCACAAGATAGAGAGTTGCCTATTGTGTCCGATTTACCTTTTTCAGTGGAGACTAATTCTCCGATGTCTGAAGTAACCATTCTGAGTTTCAGTTTTTTTAAAAAAACAAATTGATAGTTAACCATGGCAGAAGGAAGAAAATTAAACATTCTTGTCCCAAATGTTTCTAATTAAAAGATTAAGGTCTGCTTTTTGTCATTATTTTCCTACATGTGGGGAATGAACCTCGGAAATTTAACACAATCCTGGATCAACCCTTCTTCTTATTTTTCTTGTTTTTCACTCCTTCTCCATTTTCAAACACCTACATTATTCCATTGCAAAAATTATTGTTCTGTAAATAAAAGAAATTCAAAAGCCAATGGGTTAACTTGTCTGCCTTATTACCTCATTTTTCACTGATGTTGACAGGGCAGCTGCTTATTGCAACAGGACACACCAGGAGATACTAAACTGCCAGGAACAGACTATGAAAACAGAAAGTAAATAGACAATAACAGATTAATAAGGGTCTGTTTGAGAAATACAAACACAATGTTTGCACCTGGGCAGCTTGCAGTTATATTTATCATCTCTAGGTGAAGGGTTTGTTTTGCATATATATATCTTCATCAGCAGTAGATGAACAAAAGTAGGCCAATTTGGATTTAAACATAGTTTGATTTACCTCAGGCAATGTCCCCATGTCACTCATGAGACAAATCTGCAATTAAAGTAAAAATCTTCCGTTTTTCTTTAATGGAGGTACCCCAAGGTTATTGGCTTTGAGTCTTGCTAAAATTAGAACCTAAACGATCTCCTTACAGAGATGTTTTAACTGTTCTGTAATAGTTGCAATGTTTTTCTTGTCTCATTCACAACTATTTAGTTCTGCCCAGTCCTCCTCTGCCTGGGAAAAGGACCGTGAGCCTCAATGGTGATGGGTGCCTTTGCTCTTCTGTGGACCAGCAAACATTTTCATGTGATGAAGAAGATAGACTCAATGAGGTCCAATGACTGTCACCACATATTCTTGCTGTTGTGCTTTTCAGTTTATTCTTTCCAGAACTGTAATGGTCTCCACCTCTTTTCTAAGAATCAAAGCTGCAGTTAGATTTGAACAAAATGCAGTCAGGTTAATTTGATTTACAGATTAAAGTACTAATGCTACAACACATCATCACAAGGTAACATAAAGGCTCATCAAGGGGTTTGATTGCTGTGTTCTCTTAAAAGCAGCTGCTACTGGGTTAATACCACGGGAATGAAGCCCTTCATTGGATGATAATTTCTCATTTAAGGAACTGAATTGGCAGTGAAGCTAAAATAAAAATTCATGGGCTTTTCTACTACCTATTTAAGTAGAGTGAAGATGGGAAGGTGATAGATTCTCCATTCTCCATTCTCCATCCTCCATTCTCCATCCTCCATTCTCCATCCTCCATTCTCCATTCTCCATTCTCCATAAATGCCTCTTACCATCAAATTCATTGTGGAGAAAGGCAGTAGATTCTACCCAACTTATCCCAAAGTGAAGGAAAAGGAATTACAGGCATCATGGTAGACAGCTAACAACACAGAGAAGCAGCTTTGAAGAAGAGTTGTATGGGACTCGAAACATTAACTCTGTTTCTCTCTCCACAGATGCTCCTTGGCCTGCTGAGTTTCTCTAGTATTTACAGTTTTTATTTCTGACCTCTAGCATCAGGTTCAAAATAAATCAAACAGACTGAGGGAATGCTGGCTCTTTTCTCTAGACATCATCTCGCACACTGCGTTCAGCTTTGGGCAGTGAATGTCAGGAGAGACATTATGGCTTTTAAGGGTAAATTGCAGGTAATGGTATTTTTTTAAGCATCTGCTGCCTTGTCCTTCTCGATGACAGAAGTTGCTGGTTTGCAAAATGCTGTTGTAAAAGCCTTTGTCAGTTTTTACTTTGCATCCTGCAGATAGTACACACTGCTGCCAGTAGAGGAAGTAAATGTTGAAGATAGTAAATGCAGTGTTAATGAAATGGAACAGTTCCAAAAAAAAGTTAATTGACTCAGAACGTTAGCTCTGTTTCTCTCTCCCATAGATGATGCCAGAACTGTTGAGTTTCTCTATTACTTCCAATTTTTATTTCTGACCTCCAGTGTCTACAGTATTTTGCTTTTATTATAACAAGTTGGAGAAATTTGCTGAGTATATCTGAGTCCACAGCTGAAATGGCAAACAACACTCCAGAGAGAAGAGAAGAAAGTTTACAAAGAAGGTAACAACTCGAGGTATAGTCAAAAAATGCCACAGGGGTGTTAAAAATGATTCAGATATCAATACATGAAGATAGGGGATCCTGTGAAGATTGATGCAAATAATAGGGCAAGAAGGAAATACAATAGCATAGAACATCAGCAGTGAAACATTGACATGTTTTTTTCTTAACATAGAGTTTGGAAGGATTGAAAGGAGATCATTGGAATAATCTATCCTGGAGGTAACAAAGACATAAATAAGGAAATCAGCATCAGTGAGGGAAAGAAGGTGATGTTGTAATTGTGGAGAAGGCTTTCAGATCAGTTCCTGTTGATGTTTAATTTGACCCTAACATGAGCTTCTGAACACAGACTGTTACTGTTATCACAGACATAACTAAGACTGTTTATTCCACATCTGTAACATCACCAACTTTAACCCTGCCTCAGCTCATCTGTGGCTGAAGTTCTCATTAATGCCTTTATTACCTTGAGACCTGATCACTCCAAAGCAGTCTTGAATTGCTCTTTTACACTTATCTTCAGAAATCTTGAAGTCACCCAGAACTTTGTTATTTGTACTCTCTCAGTCTCCTTCACCCAGTAACCCCAGTGCTTGTTGGCTGACACCAGCCCCTGATTTTAAAATTCTCAATCTTGTCTTCAAATTTCTTCATGATTTCACCCTTCCATATCACTGTAATCTTCTCCAGCTTTGCAACCCTCTGAGATTCTTAAGTCTGATTAATTCTGGCCATTTCAGCATCTCCAGTGTTCAATATTCCATAATTGCTGACTGTCTGCTCAACTGCTTAGACCTTGAGCTCAGGAATTCCCTCCATAATCCCTTCTGCCTCTACCTGTCTTTCTCCCTCAAAGACACTTCTTAAAGCCTAGGTCTTTGGCTAGCTGCTGTAATACAGTTAGAATTAGAATTAGCTTTATTGTCACATCATCATTCTATGATATTTGCATGAGTACAGTGATAAGTGATATGAGTTGCCACTTACAGCACCATCCTAGGTACAGCTTTTTCAGTTATAGTTCTTGCTTTATGTGGCTTGGTAAATCATTTTGCTTCACATCGGTCCTATAAAATACCTTGGGATATTTAAAATCTCTATGCAAATATGTTGATGTTGACCTTCAGCACTCTTTTTTTTGTGTGGATCATTGAGCTAGTAGTTAATTGCCCAAAAACCAACTTCTTATCATGCCACTGACAGTTATTTTAAAACTTAACTTGGACATTTGCCTATTTTGAGAACCTGCTTCAATCCAATATATGATTCTGGTCAGTGATCACATGCTGTACTAACTGGGCAGGGATCTCGTGGTAGTAAAAACAGAAAATGCTAGGAGTTAGGCAGCACCCACGGAGATAGAAACAGTTAATGTTTCAGGTCAATGGCCTGTCATCGATGCTCTTGAGGAAGTGATTCTTAGCCCACTTTCCAGTTCCCGCTCAAACATTCCACACTGGACATTGACCCTGGCAGCAGAAAATATATGAAGGGTCTAGGCCCGAAACGTCAGCCTTCCTGCTCCTCTGATGCTGCTTGGCCTGCTGTGTTCATCCAGCTCTACACCTTGTTATCTCTCTACTTATATCTGTTACTCATTTCTTATTATCATTCAAGTGGTTGCCAGGCCTATTGTAAATTCTGCCTTCACATTACAAAATACTCCCTCCATAAATATAACCCAACATCAATTATAATTTGAGATAACAAGGTGTAGAGCTGGATGAACACAGCAGGCCAAGCAGGAAAGCTGACGTTTCGGGCCTAGACCCTTCTTCAGAAATGGGGGAGGGGGAGGGGGTTCTGAAATAAATAGGGAGAGAGGGGGAGGCGGATAGAAGATGGATAGAGGAGAAGATAGGTAGAGAGGAGACAGACAGGTCAAAGAGGCGGGGATGGAGCCAGTAAACATGAGTGTAGGTGGGGAGGTAGGGAGGAGATAGGTCAGTCCAGAGAGGAGGGACAGGTCAAGGGGGCGGGATGAGGTTAGTAGGTAGGAGATGGGGGTGGGGCTTGAGGTGGGAGGAGTGGATAGTCGGGAGGACAGGTTAGGGAGGCGGGTACAAGCTGGGCTGGTTTTGGGATGCGGTTGTGGGAGGGGAGATTTTGAAGCTTGTGAAGTCCACATTTATACCATTGGGCTGCAGGGTTCCCAAGTGGAATATGAGTTGCTGCTCCTGCAACCTTCGGATGGCATCGTTGTGGCACTGCAGGAGGCCCAGGATGGACATGTCATCTGGGGAATGGGAGGGAAAGTTGAAATGGTTCACGACTGGGAGGTGCAGTTGTTTATTGCGAACCGAACGTAGGTGTTCTGCAAAGTGATCCCCAAGCCTCCGCTTGGTTTCCCCAATGTAGAGGAGGCCACAACGGGAACAGTGGATACAGTATACCACATTAGCAGATGTGCAGGTGAACATCTGCTTGATGTGAAAAGTCTTCTTGGGGCCTGGGATGGGGGTGAGGGTCCTGCAGTGCCACAATTATGCCACCCGAAGGTTGCAGGAATAGACCCTCTTATTCCGCTTGGGATACCTGCAGCCCAATGGTATCAATGTGGACTTCACAAGCTTAAATCTCCCCTCCCCCGACCGCATCCCAAAACCAGCCCAGCTTGTCCCCGGCTCCCTAACCTGTCCTTCCTCCCACCTATCCCGTCCTCCCACCTCAAGCCCCACCCCCATCTCCTACCTACTAACCTCATCCCGCCCCCTTGACCTGTCCGTCCTCCCTGGACTGACCTATCCCCTCCCTAACTCCCCACCTACACTCACCTCTACTGGCTCCATCCCCGCCTCTTTGACCTGTCTGTTTCCTCTCCACCTATCTTCTCCTCTATCCATCTTCTATCCGCCTCCCCCTCTCTCCCTGTTTATTTCAGAACCCCCTTCCCCTTCCCCTCCCCCTCCCCCTTTTCTGATCAAGGGTGTGGGCCCGAAACATCAGCTTTCCTGCTCCTCTGATGCTGCTTGGCCTGCTGTGTTCATCCAGCTCTACACCTTGTTATCTCAGATTCTCCAGCATCTGCAGTTCTTACTATCTCTGAAACAGTTATAATTATGTAGATTCTTGACTAGAGGTCACGTTAACATTTAAGGTGCCCCAAAGTTAATCAGACTTTTTGCTTTGGCTAGTTCAAACTATCTAGAATTGAGTTTTCATGAGGTTAGTCACATTGCTCAAAGATGAAGCTGTCCAGTCTAGAAAATGTGTGTGTTCTTTCTGAAACATTGTGAATTGTTGGCCTTGATTAGCCATTAAATATTTCCTTCCACACTAACCCTTGGGATGAAGTTACTGCAAGTTCTCCAAAAGATGAAAGATTCCCTTGTCTCGTCTGTCATCGGACTTTTTGTTCTGGCTCTTGTAATTCTTGTTACTTGTTGAATAAGTAAACCCGTAAGGTTAAAGAATGAATACGTTGTTTTATTAAAAAGTTGATTTTAGTTTGAGGACATTAAAATTGGGAATGTATTTAAAAAATCCTGATTATTGTGTCTACAGTACTGTCAGGAAAAATTTCAAACATTTTTACTGACTATAATGAAACTTTCTGGAGAATCATGGGGATCAGAGCAGGGATCAACTGTTTACAAAGGGACTAAATGTACAGTAATTAAATTTGCTGATGACAGTTCTGACCAAGGTTGGAAGGGTGCAATGATCCATTCCTCCACTCTTCACAACAAATTCTAAATTGAACTATATTAATGATATGGCAAATAACATAGGTCTCAGACTGAATCTGGTTTCATATTAGAAACGAACCAGCAAGGTTTCTTCAGTCAACAAAGAATACAAAGTTATTGCAAATAAAATGCTTTTAACCGCGCAAAAAGTATTTACAAGTAGAGGTTAGACTGTGCAAAGATAGATCTGAACTCAACTCTAACATTCCAAATGTAGGATGAGTCAGATATGGGTAGCGTAAATGTTACAATGGACTGAACATTAGCAGAAGTGGGCTGTGTGTTATTTTCACTGATTTCCATGGAAGGTTTCTTTCCAGAAGGCCTAGTGAGATTCCTTGTGCTATCATCCCAAACCGAGCCCATTAACCCAGTACCATGCCCCTACAGTGTTCCTTCCATCCGATGCTAGTTTGATTTCCCCCACTTGCTCAGAGGAGCAATGGGCCAGCTTGAGTCACCCAGATGTTCATGTTAGAAATTCTCACCATCTAGTTTTTATCCAATGGTTGAAAGAATGAGAGTCTGCATATGAATGACATGAGATTAGGTAGTAATGGGTGTTATAATGAATGATGATCCCTGTTGATAAGTCTCTTGCCTCTCATTAATAAGAATCTCATTTTGAGATCTTGGACTTAGAAATTGTGACTTTCTGGTTTTGATGTCCAGAAAGCCTTCCTCACCATCTTACCTGATTTTCCCAAAGTTCTTGCCATGGACATGTTGTTCAGGGCCTGAGGAGATTCCATTCATGTATTACCGAGCGTTGGCTCCTAAAGCACAAATTGCAGACTAGAAAAGGGGGTTCATCACAGACATAAAGGGCCTGCAAATGGACGTGAATTCACTAAGTAATTGGGTAAACATTTGGTAGATGGAAGATTAATGTGGGTAAGTATGAACTTGTCCACTTTTTGGCAGGCATGTTAGAAAAGCAGTGCATTATTTAAAGGGAGAGCAGTTGAAGAATGTGGTGGTAATTGGTGATCTGGGTATACTGATTACATAGGACCATAAGATATAGGAGCAGAATTAGGTCATTTGGCCCATCGAGTCTGCTCTGCCATTCCATCAAAGCTGATAGGTTTCTCAACCCCCATTCTCCAGCCTTCTCCCCATAACCCTTGATCCCCTTAATCAAGGTCACTAATCAAGGTAAAGGTGAAAAGGTTAACAATTATTGCAGATATAGCAAGTGATTAGAAAGGCAAATAGAAGGTTAATGATTACTGCAAGGGGAATGGAACATTAAAGTTTTTGTAAATTTTACAGCAGCTGTACAGGAAATCTGAGAACACATCTAGAGTACTGTGTACACTTTGGTCCACCTATTTGAAACAGGATATAAACTCACTCAAAGCAGTTCAGAGAAGGTTCATTCAACTCATTCCTGGGAAAGGCCTTTATTTTACAATGAAAGATTCAGCAGATTTGACTTATCCCTATTGGAGTTTAGAAGAATGTGAGATAATCTTATGGAAACAAAAGATTCTGACAGGCTGCGATAATTTGGATACCAGGATGATGGCTCTTCGTATGGAGGCACTAGTAGTTGAGGACACAGTTTAAGAATAAGATATTTCCCTTTTAAGATGGAAATAATTTCTCTCAGACCAGCATTACTCTGTGGAATTCTCTTCCCTAGAGAGCACTGGAGGCTGCATCATTGGATTTCTTCAAAGCTGAGTTAACAGATTTTTGATTAATAAGAGAGCCAAGGGTTATGAGGGTCAGAGAGGAAGTGGAGTTGAGGCCCAATGGAGGAGAAGGCTTGAAGGGCTAAATGCCCTACTCTGGCTTCTAATTCCAGTTTTTCTATGTTTCGCTGTTCGCTTTTCCTTCTATTTGCATAATATTCCCTAGGGCTGGATTTTATGGGGTGCCACATTCCCCGCCCCAACAGACTGTGAATTATTGGTCATCACCCCACCCACCCAAAAAACAGTCTTGTGGCAATTTGGGAGCTGCCTTAATTCCCAGTAGTACTGGACCAGTAAAAGACCAGTATATTATGGGAATTGGGACAGGCAATTAGTAAAAGTGTTTCAGAGTGGGACTTCCATTCCAATCTGGAAGGAAGTCTGGCCTGAGATTGCCAGCAGTTCTTTAGTCCGACCAGCTGCTGTTGCAAGTGAAGGCCGCTCCTAGACTATGGGCTGTTCCTGAGCAGAAGTGACGGAACCCAGACGTGAAGGTAAATCTGGATGGGCCTTACTGGCAGACTCTAGGGAGTGGGGGTGGGCAGTCAGGATTGAGAGGCCGGTGGGGGGAGGGTTAATGGCGTTCGTTATCTGAAGAGGTGGCAGTGCCTCTGATGCAGGGGTCCCCTGAAAAGAGGTAGACTGCTACCATGCCACCCTTCTTGCTCAACAGCGGCCAGTGTAACAAAAGATGCCAGGCTATCTCCCTGGCCTATATCGCTTCTACTTCTGCTCCATGTAAAATAGTGATGGAGGTGGAGTGAAACCCTCAAGTGACCATTAATTGGTCACCTGTGGGCATCAGTAGGCCTAAGGGTAGACAGGCCTCCCCGCCTTATTATGGAGGGCAGGTTGGGGATGGATGGGAAAGTGCTGAGAAGATCCCCTACTTTCAAATACATTATGAGGGAATCATGACCATCAGGACATAGAAACATATAGTATCGAGTATTCATTTGACATTATTACATCTTGAAGACAATAAATGAAAATAACTGAAACCAAACAAAACAAAATTAATCCAAATAAATGTAATTTTCTCTCTATTTCAAAACAAAAATCTTTGCCAGATCTATTTCCAGGAGCGTTTAATGCTCTTGGACTCATTGCATTCCTCTGCTTTTACTGTAATACAATCTTTTTGAAGATGTTCTTTCCCTTGGTGTTATAGGGATCATTGTGCCTGTTTTGTAGGTGAAAATCTGGAATAAATTTAGGCTTGGGGTCTTGTGACCAATTTCTCCCACAGATGGCAGCTGACAATTTTCTGATGTGCACTGTACTGCCTGAAATAAGCTTTAAGCAAATCAGAATCCTTGTTGATTTGCAGCATTGAAACCAGTCAGCAAATGGGCAAAGATTACATAACTGATACATCCCCAGTTGTTCAGGTTCTTGAGCGACATATATGGGTTGTCTTGTAGGGGATCTCTAATAAAAGGTAAGAAAGAGTTTCATAAATTGAATTTATGGGAGGAGTGCAGTGCCACCAGGTTACAGATGTGTCTGTTGGAAAAGACCATATGAAATATGAGCAGAAGTAGGCCATTCAGCCCATTCAGTTTGCTCCATCATTCATTGAGATCATGGCTGAGCCGATTCTCCATTCATTGAGATCACGGCTGATATGATAATTCTCACTTCACTTTCCTGCCTTTACCGTTGATTCCTTTGCTGATTTAAAAATTTGTCTACTTCAATCTTGACTGTACTTGATGACCTCAACAGTCATCTGTGGTAAACAATTCCACAGGTTCACTACCCTCTCCTCATCTCTGTCTTAATGTGTGACCCCTCATTTTGAGAAAATGCCCTCTGGTTCTCGACTCTCCTGGAAAGGGAAACTGCCTTTCCACATCTACTCTGAAAAGTCTCCTCAGAATCTTGTATGTTTCAATAAGGTCACTTCTCCAAAGAGTACAGGCCCAGTCTACTCAACGTCTCCCCATAAGACATACCTGGTATCAATCTAGCGAACATTCTCTGGACTGCCTCCAATGCTAGAATTGCTTTCCTCCGATAAGGAGTCTAAAATTGTTCATAGTATTCCAGCTGTGATCTAACTAATGCCTTGTATAATTTTAGCAAAACCTTCCTAATTTGAACTCCATTCCCTTTGGAATAAAGGCCACATTTGAATTGAATTGAATTGAATTGAATCATTTATTGAATTATTTTCATTTGCCTTCCCTATTACCCGCTGAACTTGGATGCTAGCCTTTTTGTGATCCATACACAAGGACTCCTAAATCCCTCTGTTATATAGCTTTCTGCAGTCTTTCTCAATTTCAATAATATTCAGCTCCTGTATTCTTCCTACCAAAGTTCATAACCTCACATTTGCCCACATTAAAATCCATCTGCAAAGTCTTTGACCACTTGTTTAATCTGTCTATATTTCTCTTTAGACTCTTCATGTCATCCTTATTACATGCCTTCCCACTTATTTTTGTGTCATCCACAAACTTGGCAGTAGTACATACACTTTCCTCATCCAAGTCATTAATATATATTATAAATAACTGTGGCCCCAGAACTGATCCACATGGCACACCACTAGTTACCGTTTGCCATCCTGAAAATTTCTCCCTTACACCAATTTTTTTTTATTCATTAGTGAATCCTCTATTCATACTACCCCTAACACCATGGGTTCTTAAAATATCACACTTTAGGCTATTGATAAGTTATCAAACACCTTGTGAAAATCCAAATATATTACATCCACTGCTTTCCCTTTATCTATCCTGCTTTTTGACCTCTTCAAAGAATTCTGGTAAATTTGTCAGGCATTATGTCCCTTTCAGCCCAAAAGTCTTTGCTTAATCATATTACAAGTTTCTAAATACTGTGCAATTACAACCTTTATAATAAACTCTAACATTTTTCCAATAACATCTAATTAGTCTTAGTTACTTGTTTTTTGCCACCTTCCCTTTTTAACGAAAGGTGTTACATTGGCAATTTTCCTATCCACTGAGACTTTTCCAGAATCTAAGGATCCCTGGAAGATTCCTACCAGTGCAACCACTATCTATGTAGCTACTTCCTTTAATATCCTTGGATGCATCACTGCAGATCTAGGGTACTTGGTAGGCTTTAGCCCCATTTGCTTCAATAGCTCTTTTTCTCTACTGATAGTTATTGTATTTATTTCTCCTCCTCCCCCTTTTGCCCCTTGCATATTTTGTAATTTTGGAATGCTGTTTGTAATGTGGCGAGTGAGGACACATTGCTTCTTCCATTCCTACTAATTGGTACCCACGGCTTGCCAATTTGATTCAAATGAAGTTTGACACCACATTTGGCTCTGGGCCTTTGCACTTGTGTTTGCCTTTTCCCCTCTATTTCACACGTGTCATTTTGAACAAATTTCACCAATAAGGCTGCAGACTAAATTTTTTCAAATTTAATGTCCTGAATTTAACTCCTCCCTACATGGTGGAAATTGAGTGAGTCAGTTAAAAAGGCCAAGCTCCTCTTCCCCCCACCCCCATACCAGAGGTTATTAGGGCCAGATCTGCAACTGTAGTTAGAACTGAGTAGAGGAGCAGTGACTGCTTCCCCAAGGGGCTAAACATGCCAGGAACCAGCCTGTAAGCCAGAAAAGGCCCAGGCAGAAATGATTTACATTTGACTTTTCATTGTGGTCAGGATGGAAATGCTCCCCTTGGTCTCTTAAGAAAACATCCTCCCTCTTGTAATTAGAAGGTCCCCATTACTCACAACCCTGAAAAACTGTCCTTACCGCAGGTCAGCTCATGGATCTGCCAGAGTTCAGGCTCGAGTCTAAACAATGAATGGATATCAGGCTTGCGTGTTCAAGATCACTGTGCCTTCATATTACTAGACTCCCAGGGGTCACCACCCAGTTCTGTGCATGCTGAGGCTTGCCAGCTCTCCAGGACTGGCCTGGAGTCTCCTCAAATTGAAGATGAATCTCCAAGACACTGTTGTGTATGGTCCCGGTGAAAATGAATCTTCACTACACTAAAACAAAATCCTTATCTTTTTCTTTTTCAATATATCTCTATCTGGACTTAAGAATTTTGAAAATGGAAAAATAAGGTTTGTTTGGTTGACTGTCAAACATCATTCAATTGGGTAATGGGATTTTTTGCTCACAAAATATCTGGGGAAAGCTGTCAGCTACAAGGGTGATTGGGTTTTGTGACTAATGTCAAGCCAAATGGGGAAACTTTCAGCAATACGTTTAATCATAGATGACATTGCAATGCATGCCTCTTTAAATTCAGCGGCTTCTTTTACTTTCAGAATTTTAATATGATAGTTGGTCCTTATAATTAACTGGATCAATTCTGGTATTTATTGTTGGGCAAATCCATCATACGAAAGTGTGTGGAACAGTAAACGTGCCTTTCAAATGGGCAGTTACAATATTGTAATATTTGTTGCCTTTGCCCTTGCTTTATATTAAATCGCTTTCCTTGCTTGTTAATTTCTTTTTGAACAAGCCCTGGGGCCTGTCGGGTGGTGACTGCAGGTGGTGCTCTTCCTGTTTCTCTCCCACACACACACACACAGCCACATCATTTACAACACAACAAATCCTCTTGCTCAACACCGCTGACCCGGTGACTGCAGACAGCTTAAGGGATCTGAACTCTCAGGAAAGGCTGGCAATTAACACAACTGTCAGGGACATATTAAATAAATTAGCGAATCATTTGCAGAGAAGCAGTAATCCTACGTGAAATCCTACATAAAAAGTCATACAATTGCTGTATCACTAAAACAGCATTCTTGAGTAAACCAGTCCATTGTACGGCTAAGTGGTCAAGAGTTTAAAAGATCAAGGCTTCCAGGCAGGCAATTTCAGGACCAGCAGTCATCAGTTCATGGAGACATTGTAAACAAACACGGTTATTTTCCGGAAGTTGGGAAGAAACAATAACTGGAATTTTACTCTAACTTCGACATACACCAAACTTCCAACAACAATGGGATGATTCCATTCAAGAGCAAGAGGTGACCATAGTTGAGTCCTGCAAGCTGTTCTACAGCTTAAATAACTCTCGTTCCCTTGAAGCATACCACATGCGGCCAGGACTCCATCCGAGAGTGGTCAAGCCACATCCCTAGCTTACTGCACAGTCAGTTTACACTGAGGTGACATGTAACAGAGTCAAGTCTAACTTTCTTGGTCCTTCCCCCCTCCCGAATTCTGATTGGCCCACTATTTTTATTACCTAAAACCAGGAATGCAAGATGTGATTGGCAGCCGATGAAGCCAGAGCCTGAGACGTATTACACAGTTCAGAGATTGAATTCAAACAGATTATTAAATATAGCTTAATAACCGAGAATTGCAGCTTTCACACGTGACGAAAAAATAACATTATAATTTGCAAAAAACATATTTTCATGTATTTGTTTAAAAAAAGACATGGTTCTGTTGATTCTCTGAGCTGAGTGCAACAACCATGGCTCCTGTAGGAGCAGTCATCACCTAATGGAAAACAAGTGAAGTATTGTCAAGGGACTCTACAAGAACAGTTAGCTCTTGTACTGACTATTGGGGGGAGGGGAGCTGGTAAATCCTCAACATGCCTTAAATGGCCCAAAAAAGAAAATCACAATAAAATAAATCTTTTGTGGTTTCGTATTATATTTATGTTACATTTGTTAGGATAAAAGATTCACAAATATATACACTTCATTCTGTGTAGACTGTAGTATTTTTTGCATCTCTTATTTTGTTAATTACGGCATAAGCAGAAACTGGTAAAGAACAAAGTAGCTGCATCATTTCTAGGAAGGCTTTCTTGCACTTGCTAGCTTTCAGTCTTTTCATACACTTTTACAGTTTATTCTGCTTGTTTCTTCTCTTTCTCCAACATTATTCTTACAGATCGAAACTGTCCTTTTATTTCCTCTGCTCTCCTGTACACTTTGACTTACATTTCTACAAATAAAGAATCTGTAAGCAATTACTAAGTGTTTCAACATCTGTTTTTAAGTATGTGTGATGTAGCAACACTGCTGTTCTACGGGACCCCAGACAATTGGAGGTGGAGTCCAGGTCCACATGCCAACCGCTGTGGTAATGAAAATTCATGGAAGAGAGAACATGGCTTGGAGGTTTGCCTACACAGTTAATTTAAGAATTGTCAGAATTTACTACGGGCAACACCTAACCATTTTTTAAATTCATCTCATCTTCTGCTCTATGAATTGGCAGGGAATTAACAGACTAACAGAACAAAAATGGATACAACATCATGACCCATGCTGACTGTGTACCAGGGTACTTAAGGGAGTGATATTAAGGTCCATTAGGAATGCATTGGAATTTGAAACAGTGCCTAAGGATTGAACAAAAGCCAAACAAACACCATTGTTTTCTGAGAAGTTTGTAATGATAACTCTGGGACTGTACTAAGCAAATTACTGGATGGTATCCCAAAGGGAAGAGCAATAAACCACCAGGAGAAATTTGAATAAATAAGAATAAAGTGAGCATGGGTAATAGAAAAGATCCCATATCTGATAAATTTACTTAACCATTTAAAGTAGATAATGGACTTAATGTTAAAAAGGAATGCGTTGATTTTATGGCCTTGAATGTCTGGTGCAGAGCTACTGGGATGAATCTGGATTCAACTAGAACATTACCCTGTTCCACTGAGGCCTAATCTCATCCCAAATCCTAAGACTGGGGACTTTTTTCTTGGGATATGACATCTCTGGCTGTTGAATATTTATTGTCCATCCCTAGTTGACCTTGAGAGGGTGATGGTGAGCTGCCTTCTTGAACTGCTGCAGTCCACTGTAGGTTGACCCACAATGCCCTTACAGAGGGGCTTCAAGGATTTTGACTCAGTAACACTGAAGGAATGGTGATATATTTTCAAGTCAGGACGGTGAGTGGATTGGAGGGGAACTTGCATATGGCGTTTCCATATATTTGCTGCCTTTGACTTTCTAGATGGTAATGGTTGTGTGTTTGGAAGGTGCTGTCCAAAGAGCCTTGGTGAATTTCTGCAGTGTATCACGTGATGGTATACACTGCTGCTGTATTGGTGGTGGAATGAGTGAACGTTTGTTGGCGTGGTGTCAATGAAGTGCTTTGTGCTGGATGGTTCAAGTTTCTTGGGAGTTGTTGGAGCTGCATTCATCTAGGCAACTGAGGAGTATTCCATCACACTCCTGACATGTGCCTAGTTGATAGTGAACAGGCTTTGGGGAGTCAGGAGGTGAGTTACTCACTTCAGGATTCAAAGCCTCTGACTTGCTCTTATAGCCACAGGATGTAAATGACATAGACAATGGATTCAGACATGGCAAAACCATACAAAGCTCAACTGGCCCTGAAAATAGGTATTAGGAAATTTGAAAATATGACTGAACTTACATTAATTTCTGAATTACATTTAAAGTATTTTAACAAGAACTAGAAACTTGAGCACTGCAACTTCATAAAGCAAAGGGTACTGGGAGCGCAGCTATATAGAGTAAGGCCACTGATCAGCCATGATCTTATTGAATGCTGGAACAGGCTCGAGGCACTGAATGGTGTACTCTTATCCCTATGTTCCGAGAATAGGGAGATATTTGGACATACAGGGCAAACTGGATAACAACTTTTGGATTTCCATGTTCAAGTGTATATGTGTGAACACGAAAAGGTTGGTGTGTGATTCAGTCCACAATAACAGTGTGCACTGATAGCCGCAACTTTATTAATGACACAAAATCTGGGTCAATCTAAGTTGAGTAATAGAAGTCACGTGGTCCTATTAAAATATTTGTCTGACTTCATATCATTTTAATAAATGTGTTTTGCACCATTTCTGAGTCATTATGTGTGCACAGCCATTGGTTTAAATAGTTTAGCTGTAGAATATTCCCTCTGAACTATTTGGGAATGCAGCAATACACAAATGGCCTTTTACAACAACACTACAAATTTGTGTCACAGGGTGAGGAAGGGACAAGGAAGAAACAACTTTCCCTCTGAATTTCCAGTCGACTATCATGGTGGATTGCACACATCTGTATTTGACTGTAGTTCATGCACTATCGCATAAGCGCCATATGCCACAATATAAATAAAAAAATTCATTGAGGAAATATCCTATAAAACAAAAAGATAACATTTTATAAAGAAAATGATCTGAAAATGGAGATACCAAGGTGTAGATGTGGATGAACACAGCAGGCCAAGCAGAAAATTATTCTGAAGAAGGGTCTAGGCCCGAAACGTCAGCCTTCCTGCTCCTCTGATGCTGCTTGGCCTGCTGTGTTCATCCAGCTCTACACCTTGGTATCTCAGATTCTCCAGCATCTGCAGTTCCTACTATCTCTGAAACAATTTTAACCCCAGATCTGAAAATGGAGTTTGCCATTGCATTTTATATGATTCCCATTTTTTGGAAATGGTGAAGTCTGAAATGCAATACAGAAAATGTTACTGTCATAAGCCTGAACCTTCCAATTCCTACTTCTGGCCCGGTTCAGACTAAAGGATGCCCAGTTACCTTTGGTGCAGCTTTCTCGATGAGCATCCAGGCCAACAGTTGCGGTGTCAGCGAATCCAAGAATCCTTGCAGCTGACAGCAGAGAGCATCAGTGCTGCAACCCTGTTTTCAAACCAAAGTGCCACATTCTGTGGTTTAAAGGTTCTTAAACCACTTTGACAGATGTTGAGAAAAGGAAGGGTTGCAAGGTAAATGTTGGACAGGGTGAAAGATGGGTCATGGGCTAAGATGCTACATGGGCGAGGGGCTGGGTGGTTATGGATGATGTGGTAGGGAGCTAAGTGAGTCGAGGGGAGGGTATGGTGACAAAAGTGTGTATGGTACAGGTGTCAGGTGGGTAAGAGGTGTTACAGTGACAGGTATGTGGCTGAGGGTATATCATGGAGTGGGATGGGGGGGCATGTCGGTGACTGCTGGGATGGTTCTGGTCAGGGGATTAGTCCAGGTTTATGATGGTATCTGGGTTTTGGCAGGGTCAGTGTTGACTTGGGTTTGGGGTGGGGGGTGGGGGCTGATAGTTTTATAGCTAGGAGATTTTAGTTTCAAACGTTTCCTGGGTAACTTTTAAGGTAAGTGCCCTCCAATGTCTTTGACTCTAAATCAGAGTTGGGGACTAGTTCAAAGGTTCCAGATGTCAATAATTGTTCGTTGGAACTTCCAACTTACCAGACAATTCCCATGGAAACAGCTCCATCAGGACTTCCGTATGCTCTGGATGTGCAAAACCAGTCTGTGCTTCAGCAACAACTATCTTGCTATTGGAAGATCTGGGACAATATACATTGAAAGAACACAAACTCATTGATCAGAACATTGAGTACAGGAGTTTGGACATCACGTTGTGGCTGTACAAGACATTGGTGAGGCCACATTTGAACTGTGTACAATTATGGTCACCCTGATATAGGAAAGGTGTTATTAAACTGGAGAGGGTGTGGAAAAGATTTACAAGGATATTGCTGGAACCGGAGGATTTGACTTATAAGGAAAAGCTGGACAGACTGGGACCTTTTTTCCCTGGAGCATAAGAGGCTGAGGGATGACCTTTAGTTGTTTATAAACTCATGAGGGGCATAGATAAGGTGAATAGCCTAGGTCTTTTGCCCATGGGAGGGAAATCAAAACTAGAATGCATAGGATTAAGGTGAGGGGGAAAGATTTAAAAGGGACCTGAGGGGCAATTTTTTCACACAGAGGGTGTTGCATATTTGGAATGAAATGACAGAGGAAGTGGTAGAGGCGAATACAACTATAACATTTAAAAGACATTTGGACAAATACATGAATAGGAAAGGTTTAGAAGGATATGGGCCAAACACAGACATATGGGACTAGTCCAGTTTGCGAAACCTGGTCCGCAAGGATGAGTTGAACAGAAGGGTCTGTTTCCGTGCTACCTGACACTATGTCTCTATAACCTGTTGAAACACAAATTCCAAATAAATTTTCAGCATCAACATTACAGCCAAGTTTCAAAATGGATTTGAAATAATTCAGCATTTGCTGAAGCAACTGGCATTTCATCTGCCTCACCCTTTCCCACTCCCTCCCTCTTGTCCATTTTTCCCAATTGGAGACTTTCAAACTAGTTAGTGCCTAGAATATGGAGTGACAGACCATTTCAGGTAAAGGGAGAAAGCCATCAGAGGAGACACAATAAGTAAAGGAATCATTTGTTGTGATTATCAATGCCTGCAGGAGAAGGACAAAATCTGCCAGATAACACTCTGGAGATAACAAGGTGTAGAGCTGGATGAACACAGCAGGCCAAGCAGCATCAGAGGAGCAGAAAGGCTGACGTTTTGGGCCTAGACCCTTCTTCAGAAATGGGGGAGGGGAAGGGGATTCTGAAATAAATAGGGAGAGAGGGGGAGGCGGATGGAAAATGGATAAAGGAGCAGATAGGTGGAGAGGAGACGGACAGGTCAGGGGGGCGGGGATGGACCCAGTAAAGGTGAGTGTGGGTGGGGTTTGGTCAGTCCAGGGAGGACGGATAGGCCAAGGAGGCGGGGATGAGGCTGGTAGGTAGGTGGTGGGGGTGGGGGTTGAGGTGGGAGGAGGGGATAGGTGGGAGGTAGAGCAGGTTGGGGGGGGGGGGACGGGGTGGGCTGGTTTTGGGGGGCGGGGGGGGGGGGGGAGATTTTGAAGCTTGTGAAATCCACATTGATACCATTGGGCTGCAGGGTTCCCAAGCGGAATATGAGTTGCTGTTCCTGCAACCTTCGGGTGGCATCGTTGTGGCACTGCAGGAGGCCCAGGATGGACATGTCGTCCAAGGAGTGGGAGGGGGAGTTGAAGTGGTTCGCAACTGGGAGGTGCAGTCGTTTGTCGCGAACCGAGTGTAGGTGTTCTGCAAAGCGGTTCCTGAGCCTCCGCTTGGTTTCCCCGATGTAGAGGAGGCCACATCGGGAACAGCGGATGCAGCACACCACATTAGCAGATGTGCAGGTGAACATCTGCTTGATGTGGAAAGTCTTCTTGGGGCCTGGGATGGGTGTGAGGGAGGAGGTACGGGGGCAGGTGTAGCACTTCCTGCAGTTGCAGGGAAAAGTGCCGGGTGTGGTGGGGCTGGAGGGGAGTGTGGAGTGGACAAGGGAGTCACGGAGAGAGTGGTCCCTCCGGAAAGCAGATAAGGGTGGGGAGGGAAAGATGTCTTTGGTGTTGGGGTCAGATTGCAGATGGTGGAAGTGTCGGAGGATGATGCGTTGGATCCGGAGGTTGGTGGGGTGGTACGTGAGGACCAGGGGGATTCTGTTTTGGTTGTTATTGCGGGAAGCGGGTGTGAGGGATGAATTGCAGGAAACGTGAGCGATGCGGTCGAGGGAATTTTTGACCACTGTGGAGGGGAATTTGCGGTCCTTGAAAAACGAGGAAATCTGGGATGTCCGGGAGTGGAAAGCCTCATCTCGGGAGCAGATGTAGCTGAGGTGAAGGAATTAGGAATAGGGGATGGCATTTTTACAGGAAGGTGGGTGGGAGGAGGTGTATTCTAGGTAGCTGTGGGAGTCGGTGGGCTTGAAATGGATATCGGTTTCCAGGTGGTTGCCAGAGATGGAAAGAGAGAGGTTCAGGAAGGAGAGAGAGGTATTGGAGATGGTCCAGGTGAACTTAAGGTTGGGGTGGAAGGTGTTGGTGAAGTGGATGAACTGTTCGAGCTCCTCGTGGGAGCACGAGGCGGCGCCGATACAGTCATCAATGTAACGGAGGAAGTGGTGGGGTTTAGGGCCGGTGTAGGTACGGAAGAGGGATTGTTCCACGTAACCTACAAAGAGGCAGGCGTAGCTTGGGCCCATGTGGGTACCCATGGCCACCCCCTTTGTCTGTAGGAAGTGGGAGGAATTGAAAGAGAAGTTGTTGAGGGTGAGGACAAGTTCAGCTAAGCGGATGAGGGTGTCAGTGGAGGGGGACTGGTCGGGCCTGCAGGACAGGAAGAAGCAGAGGGCCTTTAAGCCATCTGTATGGGGAATGCAAGCATATAGGGACTGGACGTTGATGGTAAAGAATAGGTGTTGGGGACAAGGAAATTGGAAGTTTTCGAGCAGGTGGAGGGCGTGAGTGGTGTCACGGATGTAGGTGGGGAGTTCCTGGACCAAGGGGGAGAAAATGGAGTCGAGATAAGTGAAGATAAGTTCAGTGGGGCAGGAGCAGGCGGAGACAATGGCGACACTCCTGCCTATTTTGAGGATTGGAGCAGAATTCCTGCCTTGGATTTCCTCAGAGCTGTAGCCTCTCCTACACTGGACATTTCTTGTTCCTATTCAATGGAGTGGCATGGTCCCTCGAATCTAATCGAAGGGTATCTCCTGGATGGTCTACATCACCTTTACTGCAGCTTCACCCTCTGTGCCCCTTTCATTTTGTTTACATCCTTCTTTTGATTACATTCCATTGTGACTCCTACACTAAGAATTCAATGAGGAGAAAAGAACTTTTTTTTGTCTTAAGCTGCAGAAAGCATCTGATCTTAGTGCCGAAGCCCAAAAAAAAACCTCTCTGTGACTTAACTGGTGTCAGCTGCTGTTCCTTCAGTTCTGCTAGTGTCCATGGATCTTATCAGACAGGAGGACATTAATCATCTCTGGAGCTCACTGTCTGTGAATGCTCTCTGTCACTGCTAGAAAGGTTTCTGTGGGCTTCTCATGGGCTGAACTGGGGGCCTTTCAGATCCAACATTTGACTGATTTAACTGCTGTGAATTATATTGGGAGACTTGTTTCAATTATTGACAAACTAAGTTTTGAAGGTGAAATGAAGGGGCTACAGATGGATGAGCTTAGTTAAGTGTTGGGCAAAGATCTGGCAAATGGAATATAAGGTGGGAAAATGTGAAATGATCTATTTAGGCAGGAAAAATAAAAATAAACATGTTACCTAAGTGACAAAAAGTTACAGAGCTTGAAGATGCAGAGTGATCTGGGTGTTCTGGTGAATCATTAAAAGTTAGTGTGCAAGTGGGACCCCAAGTGGATCATGAGCTGCAATTTTGGAGTTGTAAGTTCTGAGGCAGCAGTGGGATCTGTGGAGCTCTGACTGAGTAATAATGGTTGTCTCACTCAAATTGGCCTCAGCTCTTACAGTTCCCAATTCCTTCCTCTGTGCTTTTACTGAGGTGTTGCGACAATCTTCAAGCCTGAAAATTGAATCACGTTGGGCCAAAAGGTTTGGGAAGCACCAGTGCAGGACGAGAAAAGACATTACAATGTAGAGTCATAGAAATGTACAGCACAGCAACAGACCCTTCAGTTCAACTCGTCCATGCTGAACAGATATCCTGGATAAATCTAATTCCATTTGCCAGCATTTAGCCCATATCCGTCTAAACCTTTCCTATTCACACACCCATCCTTTTAAATGTTGTAATTGTACCAGCCTCCACCACTTCCTCTGGCACCTCATTCCTTTTATGCACCACCCTCTGTGTGAAAAGTTGCTCCTTAGGTCTCTTTATTTCTTTCCCCACTCACAATAAACCTATGCCCTCTAGTTCTACACTCCCCCACCCTGGGGAAAAGACCTTGCCTATTTACCATATCCATGCTCCTCATGATTTTATCAACCTCTATAAGGTCACCCCTTCAGCCTCCGACGCTCCAGGGAAAGTAACCCCAGCCTATTCAGCCTCTCCCTACAACTCAAACCCTTCTATCTGGCAACATCCTCGTAAGTTTTCTCTGAACCCATTCAAGTTTCACAACATCCTTCCCATAGCAGGGAGACCAGAATTACACACGATATTCCAAAAAAGGCTGAACCAATGTCCTGTACAGGCACAACATGACCTCCCAATGCACTGACAAATAAAGGCAAGCATACCAAATGCCTTCTTTACTATCCTAACTACCTACACCTCCACTTTCAAGGATCTATGAACCTGCACTCTAAGGTCTCTTTGTTCAGCAACACTCCCCAGGACTTTACCATTAAGTGTATAAGTCCTGCCCTGATTTGCCTTTCCAAAATGCAGCACCTCACATTTATCAAAATTAAACTCCATCTGCCACTCCACGACCCTTTCGCCCATTTGATCAAGATACCGTTGTACTCTGAGGTAATCTTCTTTGCTGTCCACTACACCTCCAATTTTTGTGTCATCTGCAAACTTACTAATCATACTTCCCATATTCACATCCAAATCATTTATATAAGTGACAAAAAGCAGTGAACCTAGCAGCACCGATCCTTATGGCACACTGCTGGTCACAGGTCTCTAGTCTGAAAAGCAACTCTCCACCACCACCCTCTGTCTTCTACCTTTGAGCCACTTCTGTATGCAAATAGCTAGTTCTCCCTGTATTCTGTGCGATCTAACCTTGCTAACCTGTCTACCATGAGGGACCTCGTTGAGCGCCTTATTAAAGTCCATATAGAAAACATCCATTGCTCTGCACTCATCAATCCTCTTTGTTACTTCTTCAAAAAACTCAATCAAGTTAGTAAGACACAATTTCCTCTACACAAAGCCATGTTGACTATCCCTAATCAGTCCTCGCCTTTCCAAATACATGTAAATCCTGTCTCTCAGGATTCACTCCAACAACTTGCCCAACACCGATGTCAGGCTCACCGGTCTATAGTTCCCTGGCTTTTCCATAACACTTTTCTGAAATAGTGGCACGACGTTAGCCAACCTCCAATCTTCTGGCAGCTCAGCAAGGGGCCCAGCAATCTCTCCCGTCACATCCCACAGAGTTCTGGGGTACACCTGATCAAGTCCCTAAGTGGATCAAGAAAATGAAGAAGGGTCCCGATCCAAAATGTTAACTTTCCTACTCCTCTGATGTTGCCTGACCTGCTGTGTCCCTCCAGCTCCACACTGTGTTAACTTGAAGGTGGTGGTGTTCACATATATCTGCTGCCCTTGTCCTTCTAAATGGAAGTGGTTGTGGGTTTGCAAGGGGCTGTCGGAAGATCTTTGATTAATTTCTGCAGTGCATCTTGTACATAGTACACACTGCTGCTACTGAGCAGCAGGCTCAGCAGGCTGCTTTGTCCTGGATGGTGTCAAGCTTCTTGAATGTTGTTGGAGCTGCACCCATCCAGGCAAGTGGGGAGTATTCCATCACTCTCCTGACTTGTGCCTTGTAGATGGTGATAGGCTTTGGGGAGTCAGGAAGTATGTTATTCATTGCAGTATTCCTAACCTCTGACCAGCTCTTATAGCCATTGTGTTATTGTGGTGAGTCCAGTTGAGTTTCTAGGCAATGATAACACACAGGATGTTGATAGTAGGGAATTCAGTGATGGTAACACCATTGAATATCAAGGGGTGGTGGTTAGATTTTCTTTTATTGGTGATGGTCATAGCCTGGCATTTGTGTGGCATGAATGTCACTTGCCACTTGTCAGCCCGAGCCTGGATATTGTCCAGATCTTGTTGCATTTGAACATGGACTGCTTCAGTATCTGAGGAGCAGTGAATGGCGCTGAACATTGTGCAATCATTGGCGAACATCCCCACTTCTGACCTTATGATGGAGGGAAGGTCATTGATGAAGCAACTGAAGATGGTTGGGCCTCAGACACTACCCTGAGGAATTCCTGCAGAGACGTCCTGGAGCTGAAATGACTGACCTCCAACAACCACGACCATCTTCCTATGTGTCAGGTATGACTCCAATCACCGGAGAGTTTGCCCCCGATTCCCATTGATTCCAGTTTTGCTCAGGCTCCTTGATGCCACACATGATCAAATGCAGTCTTGATGTCAAGGGCTGTCACTCTCACTTCACCTGGAATTCAGCTCTTTTGTTGATGTTTGGACCAAGGCTGCAATGAGGTCAGGAGCTGAGTGGGCCTGGTGGAACCCAAACTGGGCGTCACTGAGCAGGTGCTGTTTGATAGCCCTGTTGATGACACCTTCCATCACTTCACTGATGATGGAGATTGGAATGGTGGGGCAGTAATTGGCCGGGTTGGGTTTGTCCTGCCTTTTATGTACCAGACATACCTGGGCAATTTTCCATATTGTCAGGTAGATACCAGTGTTGTAACTGCACTGGAACAGCTTGGCTAGGGGAGCGGCAAGTTCTGGAGCACATGTCTTCAGTACTATTGCCAGAATGTTGTCAGGGCCTGTAGCCTTTGCAATATCCAGTGTCTCCAACAGTTTCTTGATATCACATGGAGTGAACTGAATTGGCTGAAGACTGGTATCTGTAATGCTGGGGACCACTGGAGGAGGCCGAGATGGATCATCCACTTGGCACTTCTGGCTGAAGATTGCTGCGAATGCTTCAGCCTTATCTTTTGCACTGATGTGCTGGGCTCTTCCTTCATTGGGGATGGGGATATTTGTGGAGTCTCCTCCTCCAGTGAGTTGTTTAACTGTCCATCACCAGTCATGACTGGATGTGGCAGGACTGCAGAGCTTAGATCTGATCCGTTGGCTGTGGGATCACTTAGCTCTATTTATCACTTGCTGCTTTTGCTGTTTCGTGTGCAAGTAATCCTGTTTGGTGTCTTCACCAGGTTGACACCTCATCTTCAGGTATGCCTGGTGCTGCTCTGTGCATGCCCCCCTGAACTCTGCATTGAACCAGGGTAGATCCCCTGGCTTGATGGCAAGGGTTGAGTGGGGGATATGCTGGGCCATGAGGTTACAGATTGTGCTGGAGTACAGTTCTGCCACTATTGATGGCCCCCAGTGCCTCATGGATGCCCAGTCTTGAGTTGCTCGATCTGTTCGAAGTCTGTCCCATTTTTCACAGTGATAGTGCCACACAACACGATGGAGGTTATTTTCAATGTGAAGGAGGGACTTCATTTCCACAAGGACTGTGCGATGGTCACTCTTACCGATACTGTCATGGACAGATGTAACTGCAGCTGGCAGATTAGGAAGGATGAGGTCAAGTATGTTTTTCCCTCTTGTTGGTTCCCTCACCACCTGCCACAGACCCAGCCTAGCAGCTATGGCCTTTAGGACCCGACCAGCTCGATCAGTAGTACTGCTGCTGAGCTATTCTTAGTGGTGGACATTGAAATCCCCCACCCAGAGTATATTTTGTGCCCTTGCCATCGTCAGTGCTTCCTCTAAGTGTTGTTTAACATGGAGGAGTAATGAGTCATCAGTTGAGGGAGGACGGTATGTGGTAATCTGCAGAGCTTGGATCTAATCCATTTGTTGTGGGATTGCTTAGCTCTGTCTATCACTTGCTGCTTTCGCAATTTGGCGTGCAAGTATACATGAGGCTTCATGGGATCTGGAGTCAATGTTGAGGAATCCAAGAACAACACTCCCTCAACTGTATACCACTGTGCCGCCCCCTCTGTTGGGTCTGTCCTGCCGATGGGACAGGACATATCCAGGGATGGTGATGGTGGTGTCTGGGACATAGTCATACTCACGGCATTTTACCCTATAGACAATGTAAGGCTGTTGCAAAACAACTCTCCCAATTTTGGCATTAGCCCCTAAATGTTAGTGAGGAGGACATTACAGGGTTGACAGGGCTCTTTCTGCTGTTTGTTGTCTTTTCCAGTGCCTAGTTCGATGCCAGGTAACCTGTCCAGTTTCAATTGTTTGAGACTTTGTAGTGATTGGTACAACTGAACGACTTGCTAGGCCATCTCAGAGGGCAATCGAGAATCAACCACATTGCTATGGGTCTGCTATCACCTGTAAGTCAGACCAGGTGAGGATGGCAGATTTCCTTCCCTGAAGAAGTTTAGTGAACCAGATGGATCTTTCCAACAATAATTTCATGGTCATCAGTAGATTCTTAATTTTGGAATTTTTTAATTGAATTCAAATTCCACCCTATGCTATGGTGAGATTTGTACCCGGATCTTTGGAACATTACCTAGGTCTCTAGATTAATAATCTAGTGATAATACCACATGTGGGAAGTTATGGGTATATTAAAGAACGGGGAAATTGCAACAGAGGAAGGAATTAATGTGGGAAATGATAAACAAACAATAACAGGAAGGTACAGACAATACAGATCTAAGAGCACATCAGACCTCATAGTGAAAGCACCCCTGAATAACAGTCACCATAATATGATTGAATTTTGCATACAATTCAAGGGAGAGAAGTGTAAACCTAAGATTAGTAAGTTGAATTTAACAAGGACAATAATGACAACATGAAGACAGAGCTAGCAAAAGTGAACTGTTAATTCAGTTAAGGGAAAGATCAATGGAGATGTAATGGCAAACATTCAAGGGAATATTCCAGAAAATGCAGAATAATCACATTGCAAAACATAAGAATTTTTTAAGGGAGAGACCCACAAGATGCCTCAAGGCCATCTGAAAGAGAGTGTTAGATACACAAAGCTCATGACAATAGCAAAGCTCAAGCATTCACTGTTTCTCCTCATTTTTCTTTCTCAGGCTGGGATATCTCGAGGCAGGATGACCCTGCATTTGTTCTTGTGTTGAAATTTCCCAGTAAGTAAAAATGTTCTGATTTGGGCAAGATATTTTTGACCTCTACTCTATGTTACATTGAATTTACAGGTCAGAAACAGGCTACTTCTTCCAACTGGTCTATGCCAGTGTTTTTGCACTAGGAGATCATCCTTCACACTCTATCCAACTGGTAGTGTCTCTACCTTCAAGCCAGGAGGCCTATGTTCAAGATCCACCTACTGCATCAGTGTGTAGCAACATCTCGGAATAGGTTGAATAGAAAATACCTAACCATCTGTATTTTTCACCTTCGTGTTTATCTAATGTACTTTGAATGTATGATTATTTATTGTTGAAATCTTGGTGTGTATTCCTTCAATCTTTCTAAAGACAGACTAAATTACCATTGGATAAGAGGATGCTAGATACAAGTCATGAAGTAATTTTTGTTACACAAAAAAAGTACATAAAATATGATTGGGTTCACCTAGTTTGTATGATATAACTTAACTTTGTGTAATGATGTAAAAGTAACAAAGATCCTATCTGTTTCCAGCAGCTCAACGTGATGCTGTCAGAAAACAGAAAGTACACACTGGGGAAGTAATAGCCTAGTGATATTATTGCAAGATTGTTAACCCAGGGATTCATGTAATATTCTGGGGACCTGGGTTTGAATCCCACCATGGGAGATGGTGGAATTTGAATTCAGTAAAATGTTTGGAATGATCATGAAACCTTACTATTTTAGTAACTTTATCTGAGCACATGGATTAATCAATTTAAACTTGACCCATTACAAGTTTTAACACGATTGAAAATTAGCTTGGAAATGAACACAAATTCAGTGCGAAAGAATATTATTTTTATTCCAGCATGTGTACAGGAAATGTTATGGAACAGTTTAGGTGAACTAACTCCAACTTTGGACTCCCTTGAACTATCTAAAGGAAACAATAAGCCTATTGACTGTATTTTATTCAAAATGATCAAATTTGTTTTAACATATGTGGGATTGCTGGTCTTGAAGGCATGAATCTGGCCCAGGCAGCCATGGGAACACTCAAATCCAAATCTGGTAGATTGCCAACAACATATAATACAATTGTATGCTAGCTTACAATTTGCTCTCCATGACAATTTATGGGGAGGATTTAATAGTTCAGTTTTGCAAAATCATCATATTTGGCTTTATTATGCTTGTCATTTGGAACAAATTATCTCTTCTTATGTTTCTCTGACGCAAAAAAAAACTCAATTGACTGAACTGCCTGTCCCAAATGACCTCATAACTTAATGTGTATGCTGTGGTAACAAATCAGTTCAGCATTTGCTTAAAATGAAGTTCCACAACTAGACGTTTCACTGTGGAACACCATTTTGGGGTGTTTATTTTTCATTCGTTTCAGGCTGAAAATCATCAGAAATTACTGATTGCCAAAATGCCATTGCGAATCAGCCCTGAAATGGTAATGAAAATTGAGAGAGAATAACTTTGACTATTAGCACTGGCAAAGTTCCTATTGAACAATGTGAAGAATAGTATTTTATGGATCCAAATGCAATAATTATACAGGTCAGTGGAAATTCCAGTTTTCAGCTTTCATAATACTACTTCAAAATCCACTCAATCGATTCAAAGATTTTTTTTCTATCAATAACAGTTTACAATAGATGCAAATCTTAAATCCGCTCATATCCCATGCAAACCAGTTTAGCTGCTTTGCAGCCAGAAATGTAAAAAAATGTTCTTCCTATTTATCTGACAATTTATATATTGATAATATTAGGAATATTTTGCTGATGCAGTGCAGAAATGTTGCTGTTAAGCTTTAAATGTCAAATTCAACAAACCAGCTTGAAGCATTCTGTTGCCAAGGGTGACAGGGGGGTCATAAATGCTCCTTAGCCAAAGAAAAGTTGGAAAAAAAACATTTACCCACACCCACAGATTTCAACTGTGCAAGCAAATACTGTAACATGAGAGAAAGAAATGACAATAAAATAACATAGAACTGCACTGGCAATCAATCCTCAATACATACGGAAAAGGGCAGCGTACAATAATGGTTACTGGGACCTCCACTTTGCATATCTACTATAAACTATAAATTGAGGAGGTGCTGGCAGTATAAGTAGCTCTTCTTAAAACAAATTCCTTACAAAGAATTCATATTATCATTAAAATTCCTTTATCTTATTCTGCACTGTTTTTATTGTATATTTACTTTTAATCTGCGAGTGCTAGTAACAAAACAGCTAATTGTATGTGAGCTTGATAGTTTGAGGGATCTGAATTAGTTACTGATTTCTTGCTGTCTGTCTGACTATCCTTTCTCCTATCCTTGCTTTTTCTGAGGTTTGTGCCATGGACTTCCATTGGATTAGATTATCAGAGGTACAAACCATTAGCCTAATGCATTTATTTTATCCTCAACTTTTTCCGTCTTCTCGACTAAAGGAACTGACACATGCTGCGCTTCCACGGGCAACAGGAAGCCTCAGATACCTCACCATCTATCACTTGTTGCTCTAAAAAGTGAACGGTCAGTCATTTGAAAATGTTTCTGTCCTCAGCTGATATTCACACGTGGCTACTTGTCAAATTGGATCGGTCAGAAGTGCCATAATTGGGATCCAGTTCGGTTTCAGCTTCTCTAGCCCAGGAATGTTGAGATACAAACTATCGCACTGGTTGAGAGCAGTTAACTGAACACAGAAGAAGAATCAGATCTGTGATTCTCTCCATTGTTTGGTGTAGGTTTACACAGTAGCTGGTGGATTTATCAATTCTGTTAAGGGAGCTTAAGCATCCATTTTCTTTTAACACGGATGTTAGTTCACCACAATGGCCACAACATCTCTCAGATGATGATTTCACCAAATACTTAAACAGAAAAGTTTTGTTTCAATGAACAGAAAATGGATTGAATGATTCTGAGGTTATTAATCGTTTAAACCTGTGGAAATAATTACAAAATGATTTCACCCTTTATCAAACAAGAAAACTCCACTATGCTTAATATCAGCAAGATGTTATAACAACTTTGTAACAAATAGTTAACAAATACCTGATAGAAATGTTGTTATACTACTTCAAAATTTAATAGTTAACATCTCAGCAAAGCTGTAAAACAATACAAAGCAGTTCATAAAAGTTTGAAGCATTGTAAAACATCTGTTACTAATTTGAAATGTATAAGCGTTCTTCTATTCCCTTCTGGCACTGAGTAAAATCAAGCCAATACCACTTCACTTTAAATCACATGGTAAAATATGATTCGAGTTCATACCGCATGATCTGATTGGAAGTTCCTTTTCCAATGTTATCTTGCTATGACACCCAAAGCAGACAAAACAAAAACATGCTATAAATAGATTAAACTTGCTCCATTAGCACTTCTTTTATATATCACACACAAATCTAGAGTTGGAATATGTCTCAACTGTAATGAATATCAGTGTTTGAATATTATTGATTAGACATAAATTTTGCCCATAGAATTTGTGATGATCATTGGCTGTAAAGCATTTTGGAATTTCTTGAAATTGTGCAAATCACTACATAAACTCAAGAATTCTTTTCTTTCTTTAGTAATAAATTTCTGACAATGTGTCTGCAAGTCAAAGAGGCTTTGAACAGAAAACAAGGCAATGCTTTTACAGTAAGACCCACTACTGCTCAATGTGCCTTCCAGATGGACCTGGAAAGAATGAAATTGGCAGAGGTGGCTCAAGATGGTGAAATGGATGGCACTGTCCCAACATGGGCATTTGTCCTGTCCCCTTTCCTCTCAATCCTCACAGTTTCAGCAGGCAGGCAAGTGATGACATTCCTTGGAAATGAGAACCCTAATATATATAGGTGAGTATACCTTTTACTTGCACACATCTGCACTTATCATTGTGTTGATACACAACTTCACAGGCATACCATAACAAGCAAGCATTTGACCCTGGATTAAATTATTTTATGGCACTTCTGACTGACCCAATTTGACAAGTAGCCACGTGTGAATATCAGCCGAGGACAGAAACATTTTCAAATGACTGACCGTTCACTTTTTAGAGCAACAAGTGATAGATGGTGAGGTATCTGAGGCTTCCTGTTGCCCGTGGAAGCGCAGCATGTGTCAGTTCCTTTAGTTGAGGAGATGGAAAAAATTGAGGATAAAACCTCAGTCAGACAATAATTAAATAGTCAAACAATTAAAAATTATCACTCTTGGGAGGTTGGAAGAAAGTTATTAATGTATAGAACTGCTGAGGCATGGCAGCATAGAGCATAGCAATGTATTGCAATGAGGATTTGAGGCAAACACCATTGCATCATTGAAGAGTAGATAAATATTAGATGTACCAAAAGGCTCAAGGCTTTTGGCTTGGTTGTCTTAGAAAAAGCTTAACTGATACAGTAGCTTAGCAATTCAACACATCACCTTCTGCTCTGTGCTTGAACGATAGAAGGTGTTGAAAATCAGCAATGGAGAGGTGGGTGTTGTGATAATCAGGTGGGTTCATAAATAGTCAGCAGTTTCACTTTGAAACAGGAGCACTCGAGGATGTTATTTTATCCTACTCCAGGTGCAAGACCGAGATTGAAATTTTCATACAAAAGCACAGTATTTCAGCTGTTGACACTCTCTGTTGTACTGGTGTTGAGTGACCTATCCACTGGTCACTAAAGAAATAAAAACAGAGTGCCTCCCAGCACTTGCTGTTTCTGTGTCAGATCACCAATATCTACAGGATTTTGATTTCGATGCTCACAAGGGCAAAATATTTTTCTTTATTTGTAGGAATGCTCCACCCAGGACCTATGAGTAATCTGTAGTCTGCTGCCAGCCTTTCACTGGAGTTACTTTGCTGTTCCCGTCATCCTGACTTGCGAGCTGGCTTGCATGAGAGCCAGCAATGTTATCACCCATTCAATGGGTTAGCAGCAGCAGGCAGCAGTGTGATTCAGAAAAATCTAGGTCTCAGGCTTCTAAGAACTGGCAGATGGAGACACCAGTCCAACTTTTAGACCAAAGGCCTGAATGGACACTTTTCATGCTGTAAACTTCAGTGGTTCTCTATGTAGATATAGATTGAGAAAGAAAATCGATGCTGTTCAATGCTATTGGCTGAACCTTATCTCCTTATGTATAATTCCCATTAAGCCCTGTCCAAGTACCAAATCTGATATATTTTTCACTCTAGATTTAGCCAGTGAAACCCTTTTACTCCAGTTATCTTTCACATCTGGTAACAATCTCCACACAGCAAAAAGGAAACAAAAACATTCTCTTCCTGTCAACGTCATCATCCTACTTTTCTAAAAACCTTTCTGTCCTGTAATGTTAAGCCATATGGAAAGCCTTAGCAGCTGTATGAGTGGCAGTTAGTG
>NC_063332.1:77851438-77871930 GCF_021869965.1 Rhincodon typus
GAAGGACTAGAATCCAACATGAGTCAATAAGAACATGGGTGATGTGATGCAGCATAGTGAGTGATAGGAAGGGGGAGCAGTATTTTGTATGAGCTAAAGTTTAAGTTTAAGGAGGGTTAAGTATGGGAGTATGTATTCAAAAAGGGTACAATGGATAGGCCCGTCAGTCTGAACTCAGTAATGGACAAATGACTGGGATCAGTTTTGAGGGATGGGATTAGCAGTCACTTGAAAAGGCACTGGATTAATCAGGGATGGCTAGCATGGTTTTGTTAAGGGAAGGTCATGTCTTATTAACTTAATTGAATTTTTGCAGGAAATAACAAGGAGGATTGAAAACGATAATGCAGTGGATGTTGTCTACATGGATTTAAGGAAAGTATTTCACAGGGTTCAATATTGCAGACTGTTCAGAAAAAATAAAGCCAATGAGATACGGGGGTATGTGGCAAGTTGAATCCAAAGTTTGCTTAGTGATAGGACCAAAGGATAATGTTCAACAGATCTTTTTGTGAATGGAAAGCAGTTTCCAGTGGTATTCCACAGAGGTCAGTGTTGGGCCTCTTGCTTTTTTAAAATTCATGTGTGGGACATAGACGTCTCTGACTAGACCAGCATTTATTGCCTATCCCTAATTGCCCAGTTCAGAGTCAACCACATTGCTGTGAGCCTGGTGTCATATGTAGGTCAGACCAGGTAAGGATGGCAGCTTCCCTCTCTAAAGGACAATAGTGACAATTTGCGACATACAATAATGATTTAGACTGAAATGTAGAAGGTAATTTATTGAGGAATTTGCAAATAATACAAAAATTGGCCAGGTAGTTGCTAAAGAAGAGGTTGATCATTGAATACTAGTAACAGTAGCTACAAGAGCAGCTCTGACTCGAGGAGTACTGCAATGGGTAACTCACGTCCTGATTTCCCAAAGCCTGTCAACCATCTAAAAGGAACAAGTCAGACAGGTGATAGAATACTCCCTGCTTTCCTGGATGGGTGCTGCTCCAATAACACACAAGAAGCTTTACACCATCCAGGACAAAGCAGCCTGCTTTTTTGGCACCACATACACAAGCATCCACTCCTTCCACAACTGAGCTCAGCAGCAGCTATGTGTACTACCTACAAGATGCACTGCAGAAATTCACCAAATATCCTTAGATAGCACCTTCCAAACCCACAACCACTTACTCTAGAAGGACATGGGTAGCAAATACATGGGAACACTACTACCTACAAGTTCCCCTCCAAGCCACTCACTATCCTGACTGTCACTGGGTCAAAATCCTGGAATTCCCTCCCAAAGAGCATTGTGGGTCAACCCACAGTATGTCAACTGCAGTGGTTCAAGGAGGCAGCTCACCACCACCTTCTCAAGGGCATCTAGGGCTGGGCAATAAAATATTGGCCAGCCAGCAATGCCCCATGTCTCACAAGAGAACATAAAAAAAGCGGAAAACAGCGGGAACTCACAAAGACCCCTATGGGAATTTCAGGTGAGGAACACAATGCTTTGCAAAAATATGATTGCATCATGGTCTTTCACAAGTAGAACTGGAGGGTCTTCTACTGTCCAATAGTGTATGACAGAGTGCCACAGTCAGTAGTCCCAATACACCTATCAGTATGGAGGTCATTTTAGATGTTAAAACATAGCATTGTGGAACCGTTTTAGCCGATCGATAGTCCTCCCATTATATGTGGGCTTTCTTGTCATTCATTGCCTGCTTAAAGGCCTCAATTGGTAGTAGGGTTAAAGATCCAACAACAGACCTTCCCACTTATGACTTAATGCTGCTGGATGTGGAAAATTGGCAGCATTTGGAGAGAGAATGCAGAGTCAATGTTCCGGGTCCAATGACTCTTCTAAAGCTACGAAATTTAAAAGGACTGTAATTCTTTCTCCAAGTTCTGTAGGAAGATGGTCAAAAATAAATCTGAATACATGTCAATTGAGAACAGAATGGTGAGTCTCATTATATATTTAATGTGGGCTACAAAATTCACATTCAGCCAAATTTAGCAGAGTGTACAATTCACATTTGCTGCAAAATGTAAAAGCACAACTCTGCAGATACTATAAATCTGCAAAGAAAACTTTAAATGCTGAAGTAGTTAGCACTTGTGCAGTTAAACAGGGTTAATATTTTATCAGTATATTTGATTTTTGATGTTTATAAGCTCATTTTTAAAGACTTAACATGGCCCAAAGTTATTGAGGGCCGTGGCATAAATTGTTTCAATAAAAATTCTTGGCCTGAAATCTTAACCCTGTTTGGCAACTGTCACAGATCCATTTCAGAATAATGACATTCTGGAGGAGAGCTTGAAGATAAGAAAAGTAATAAAATCAGCTTCTTTTTACAATACTGAATACACAACAGCTACCATATCTGAAGCACAAAACTGACAATAATTGCTTTCTGGCTACCAACTTTAACTGTTTAGGGTATATGAAAAGAACGAATGACTGATAGTGCAGCTTGGAATAAATGGATTTAACTGTTGTTTTGCAACATTTGTAACATTAAACAGTTTTAAATATTTTAGCTACTTCAGTTACTTTTGAGTGCCAGCATGAGATTTTTTTTTAAATGACTGAAAATTATTTTCTGACAGGCCCTTTTCCCACTATTGTTGTTGGTCTATGATTCTTTCCTGAAATCAGTTCTTGTTTTCTTGTTTGATAACAATTGATCTTTCAAATTTCGAAATGTTTACTGAATTAGATCATCCATTTAAACTGACATACATTTCACCGTTGCTGATTTATGCAACTACTAGGTTTTCCTGAAACTCGATATTGTGTAGAAATCAAAGATGACAAAACGAAGCTAACTCAAGTTGCTACTACAGTTTTACTTCAGACGCTGGCTGAAAAAAAGTACTACTCTTTAAAATTTATGTATGTTAAGGATAAACCATTGTGTAAAAACAAGTGTGCAATAATATTAACCAGCTCTGCTCTAACGTAGAGCTCGGTGTACTAAAATAATTTTGACTGAAGGAGTAAAAAATGCATTGTTTGGCGTAGCTACAAGTGCAATATGTGCAACAATTATACCAGGGCTGCTTTCCACATTGCCATAGCAACAAGCGTCCTTAGTTACCAAACTCCCGGGAAATTTCCACGTTTACTTGCAAAATTTCAACAAGAACAGCTTTAAGAATAAATATTAGAATGAGTCTAAAAATAAACTTTATATTTGCTGTTATATTTACCACATGAAATAGTAAAATAACAATAGGATGTAATTTATCGAAACCAAAATTGACCACTTATTCATCATTGGGAGACTACTGTAAACCAAATGTTGTCACCGTTCTCTTTGTTGATTAGATCAGACATGTGTTTTCAAATAGTTTATTTATGTAAACGTTGTAATTATTTTGTTACTGATGTCACTTGATTTTAGATCGCAAAGAAGACATGGTTCTTCAAACAAGGTGCCTGATCCAGCAATTAATGTTTCTTTTATGCGTCCATTGCCTTCCTGGTAAAGCCGCCAGAACTTCCCAAATGAAAAAGAAAACATAAAACTCACGTGATATTCTCTGTACCAGGTTTCAAGTTTATTCTGCAGCAGTTTATAGGTCGTTGTATTGACCAACCTTCGTAAGGTGTCAGCCATAACTGAGGTGCAACCGGCTTGTAGTTCTGGGAATCTCCCACACTGACACCCCCCAAACCACTGCCAGCTAAATCAGAGCGCTCGCTGCAGTATTTATACAGCGGCTAGAGGGATTGCTATGTGCTTTCAATGTTAGGGACGCTACGCTTGCGCTGTGCTCTTACTGCTGATTTTTAGTTGTAGCAACGCTATTTCCTTCGCTGCTGGCAATCTTGTGATATGTCATCAGTTTCTATTGTACTGCAGCATCCATAAATGTATGATATTGACCCAATTTAGCAAAAGATTGCACGGCTTTCCAACATGATTAAATTTTACCATATTAACATTAATAACGACCACACTTTCTGCCTAATTTTGTCATTTTTTTCAAACTTAAAAGTGCAGGTGTTTGCGCTGTCTTTTCAATATGCTTTTGTTATTTCCTTAAAAAATTACACTTTAACTGATATTATAGAAAAATAGAATAAAATATATTTTACTTGTGTAACATGAGATTTGAACACACAGAAGACCCAAAGATCAGAGAACAGGGATTTTTTTTATTCCACTGGCATCAGGTCATTACAAACACATAAAGGATAAACAAGGAATGTATTTACACCTGTACATGGGTCTACAGTGTGGGTTACATTGGCTAAAGAATTCCTTTCTCTCTCTGCTCCCACTTCCTATCAACCCTCTCTGCACCAAAGACTTCTGCAGGTAGCCCTGAACTTGCAGTGATATGTGAGATCCAGCAGTAACAAATCTTATCTGGATGGTCACCTTTCGATACAATCCTATGGCTTACCACAGCAAAATAGCCAATGTCATTACCACCTTTACTAAAAGTTATCCTGTACTTAGTGTAGAAACAAGCAATCTTCTCAGGGTGTCTACCAACATGCCAAAGCCCATCTTTAAAATGAGGTTAGAGATGTCTCCTCCAGTCAGTCCACTATCCATCACAGTGGCAGGTTGTATGTATGTCTCTGTCACTGAAATTGGTAAAACTGCTTCGGTTTTTTTCTGCATTCCTCTCACTCTTTTTCTCCATTTCTCTCCTGTTGCAGGCAGATTGTGAGTTTTAAGACAAATATCTCTCTATACTGTTAACACTTGTTCATAAGCAGACTGTAATTTAATTTTTCTCTTTTTTAAAAAAGTAGGAGCTTTTCTGCATTTCTTTATGGATGCCAACCTTGTATGGACTACAACAACACTGTTGTAACATTAAACCAAAAGTACAGCTTATTCCACACACTGTTAGCTGAGCGAGAACACTTTGCAATCAGACATACTTGCACACACACAAGGGGAGATCAAATCACAAAGGACAAAGAGATTATTCAATTAGAAACAATTTAAGTACAACACAACTGAGTGACACCAGTTTATCAATGCCCTTGCTTTTTAAGCTAATTGTTGTCGACAGAAAAAAAAGACAAAAAATTAAAACAGGGCAGCACAGTGGTTAGCACTGCTGCCTCACAGCGCCAGGGACCAGGGTTCAATTCCACCCTTGGGCAACTGTCTGTGTGGAGTTTGCACATTCTCCCCATGTCTGCGTGGGTTTCCTCCGGATGCTCTGGTTTCCTCCCACAATCCAAAGATATGCAGGCTAGGTGTATTGGCCATGCTAAATTGCCTGTAGTGTTCAGGATTATGTAGATTGGGTGCGTTAGCCATGGGAAATGCAAGGTTATACGGAAAGGGTAGAGGGATGGGGACGGGGATGGGTCAGGGTGGGATGCTCTTTGGAGTGTCGGTGTGGACCTGTTGGGCTTAAGGTCTGTTTCCACACTGTAGGGATTCTATGTTAGGGAAATGGCAGCCTCTGTGGACCTATTATGTCAGTAGGCAAACTGTAGGGGATCGAGGCAGGTTGGGAGATTGGAGTTGATGTGGGCCATGACCGGCCTCTCAAAGCACTTCATGATTATTGAAGTCTGAGCTATTGGACGGTAGTGATTAAGGCACACTGCATGTGTTTTCTTGGGTATGGGGATGACGGTGGATTTCCTGAAGCAGGTGGAGACTTCGGCTTGTAGGAGGGAGAGGTTGAAGATGTTGGTGAACACCTCCGCCAGTTGGTCTGCACAGGATCTGACTGGGGACACCATCCAGGCCTATTGCTTTCCTTGGGTTGACTCCCAGGAACACAGGTGTCTGGATTAATAGTCTAGCAGTAACACCATTAGGCCATGACCATTATTGATTATTGGCGATCCTCTTAGAGTCATTGAGTGCTACAGCCCTTCGGCCCAAATGGGTCCATGCCGACCAAAACGTCCACCTAAGCTAACCCCATTTCCCTGCATTTGGCCCATGTCCTTCCAAACCTTTCCTAGCCATGTATTTGTCCAAATGCCTTTTAAATGTTGTTAATGTGCACGCCTCAACCACGTCTGCTGGCACCACTTATGCATACCACCCTCTGTGTAAAAAAGTTGCTCCTCAGGTTCCCATGTATTCTTCCCCCTCGCAAGTGGGGAGTATTCCATCACACTCCTGACTTGTGCCTTGTAGATGGCAGACAGGGCAGGCTTTGGGGAGTCAGGAGATGAGGTATTTGTTACAGTATTCGTAGCCTCTGACATACAGACCAGACCACATAAGGACAGCAGATTTCCTTCTTTGAAGGACATTAGTGAATGGGTTTTTATAACAATGATGTTCACCATCATGGAGAAGAACTCTATGGCCCAGATTTATTCGTTAAATTCAAAATCCACCAGTTGGGATTTCAACGATGAGTCAGCGTGTTGGTGTGGGCCTTTGGATACTTAATCCAGCAATAATACTTTCATTGGCTTTCATTGGCAGGGGAATTGAGTTTAAGAGCCACGAGATTATGCTGCAGCTCTATAAAACCCTGGTTTGGCCACACTTGGAATATTATGTTCAGTTCTGGTCACCTCATTATAGGAAGGATGTGGAAGCTTTAGAGATGGTGCAGAGGAGATTTACCAGGATGCTGCCTGGACTGGAGGGCAGGTCTTATGAGGAAAGGTTGAGGGAGCTAGGGCTTTTTTCATTGGAGCAAAGCAGGATGAGAGGTGACTTGACAGAGGTGTACAAGATGATGAGAAGCATAGATAGAGTAGATAGTCAGAGACTTTATACCAGGCTGGAAATGGCTATTATGAGGTGGCATGATTTTAAGGTGATTGGAGGAAGGTATAGGGGAGACGTCAGAGGTAGGTTCTTCACACAGAGAGTAGTGGGCGTGTGGAATGCGCTGCCAGCAGTGGTAGTGGAGTCAGATACTTTAGAGACTTTTAAGCGACTCTTGGATAGGCACATGGAGGATAGTAAAATGTAGGGTATGCAGGATTGATTGATCTTAGTAGGATAATAGGTCGGCACAACATCGTGCACCGAAGGGCCTGTACTGTGCTGTTCTGTTCTATGTTCTTACCTTAAACTGATGCCCTATAGTCCTTCATTCCCCAACCCTGGGAAAAAGATTGAGTGCATTCACCGTATCCATGCCTTTCGTGATCTTATACACTTCTATAAGATTGCCCCTCAGTCTCCTACGCTTCAAAGAAAAACGTTCTAGCTTGTCCAACCTCTCCCTATAACTCAGTCCCTTGAATCCTGGCAACATTCTTGTAAACTTCTTCTGCACTCTTTCCAGTTTAATAACATCCTTCCCGCAGCATGCTGATCAAAACTGAACACAATACTCCAACTGCAGCCTCACCAACGTTCTGTTACAACTGCAACATAACTTCCCAACTTCTGTACTCAATGCCCTGATTGATGAAGGCCAGTGTGCCAAAGGCCTTCTTCACTGCCCCCTGTCTACCTGTGACTCCACTTTGAGAGAACTGTGCACCTGCATTCTAAGGTCCGCCTGTTCCACTACAGTCCTTACGGCCCTATCATTCACCATGAAACTCCTACCTTGATTTGATTTTCCAAAATGCAACACCTCACACTTATCTATGTTAAACTCTGTTTGCCCTTTCTGGGCTCAATTCCCCAGCTGATCAAGATCCTGCTGCAATTTCTGATAACGTCCTTCACTGTCCACAATACCACTCCTCCTCCTCCCATTCCTCCCCCTCCATATGCTGATGGTTGATTCCAGATTACCCCCTCCCCACCCCCCCACCCCCCCAAACCGGCTCTGATAGTTGAATCCAGCGGGGGGCGGGGCCACAGCGCAGAGACAAGATGGCGGCGGAAGAGGTGAGGAGCAGCGGCTCATTGCAGGGGAGATGGGAAGGTCCTGTTAGTGTTTACTATTAGGGAGAAATGGATCAAAAAAGTGGCAAGATGAAAATATGTTACAGTAAATAATTGTGTTTTTATAAAATTCTGAAAATAATTATACTTTGGGGAGGAGTTGGTGATTTTTAGTAACGTTGTTTATATTAAACGTCAGTAGGTTGTGGCTGCGCTGCTGGCTGCAGTATTCCGTTAGTTATGCCTAAAATTAACGGAAAAGATGAAGAGTTTACGAAGTGAGATCTCCTAGCGAATGAGTTCAAAACATTATAAAGATTGGAAAAATTGGGCTTTCATAGAACCATAGGGTCCCTACAATGTGGGAACAGGCCATTCGGCCCAACAAGTCCAAACCGCCCCTCCGAGGATCATTCCATCCAGACCTATTCCCCTACACTTCCCATGTCTAACCCACCTAACCTAAACATCCCTGGACACTATGGGCTATTTAACATGGGCAATCCACCTACCCTGCACGTCTTTGGGCTGTGCGAGGAAACCCACGCAGACACGGGGGGAATATGCAAACTCCACACAGACAGTGGTCCAAGGGTGGAATTGAACCAGGGTCGCTGGCGCTGTGAGGCAACAGTGCTAACCACAATAAAAGCAGAAACAGAAATAATGCAATAAAGAATTGCTAGGAAAAGTAGGGACTGAATATTGCTTGTTTTCATTAGAGCAGGGAGCTTTAAAGATTAACTTGATGGTATTTAAAGTCATGAAGGACTAGAATAGAGTTTTTTATTCATTTGTGAGACATGGGCGTTGCTGGCTAGGTCAGCATTTAATGCCCATCCCTAGCTGCCTTTGAAAAGTTGGTGGTGAGCTGTCTTCTTGAACCACTCAGTAGACCAATGATAGCATTAGGGACGGAATTCCAGGATTTAGACTCAATTATAAAAATAGTTTATAATTATTTATGTGTAGTAGTACTGCACAATCTTAGAATGTAAAACTTTGGAATGTGTACTTTCAAAGACTAGTGTATCTGTATATAACTTAGACTTTCAATAAATATTCTTAAGTGCAAAACATTTTTAACCCATGTATTTAGTAAATATCTAAATTAGTTCATAGTAAGACCTGAGTGACATTTTTCAGAAGGGAACAACTGCAGAGCAATAGCACATTATTTGCAGTGTTAATTTCCAACTTTTCTTTTGACAGAGTTCAAATGGTCCAGTTCGACGTTCCATGCATGAGAAAGCAGTTGATCGTAGAAATATAAACAAGGAGCACAACAGCAACTTCAAGGCTGGATATGTTCCTATTGATGAAGAGAGACTGCATAGGACAGGATTGAGAGGTCGTAAAGGCAACCTGGCCATTTGTGTAATTGTCCTGATGTTTATCTTGGCAGTGATTAATTTAATTGTGAGTACCATCTTTTCTCAGTATGTTGACAAATCATGGGAATTTCATGTAATGAATAGCAGCAGTTATTTTGCTAGATTAGTAATCATTCTGGGCTAATAATCGGGAGACATGAGTTTAAATCTCATCACAGCAGCTGGTGAAAGATTCAGTAAATAAATCTGGAATTAAAAGCTAGATTTGCAATGGTGTTCATGAAACCAACAGATCATCGTAAAAATCTAATTCATTAATGTCCTTTAGGGAATGAGTTCTTAAGAATCCCTAGTGTAGAAACGAGCCATTCAGCCCAATAAGTCCACACCAGCCCCCCGAGGAGCATTGCATCCAGATCCGTCTCCCTACCCTATCCCTGTAATCCGGCATTTTCCATAGCTAACTCACCTAACCTACACATCCCTAAACACCATGGATAATTTAGTATGGCCAGTCCACCTAACTTACACATCTATGGACAAATCTGCCATTTTTACTCAGTTTCAGCTATATGTGATTGCAGATTCTGAGAATCATATGAAAAATCCAATTGCAGAATCTGAAAATCACATTCAGATTGATCATTGTATCCAATGTATCAAGTTAGAAGGAAGACGTGCGTAACTACACAAAAGCACAGTACCTATTCTGATTACATTCTAACTTGATTTTATATATATTTCTGTGACTAGTTCATATATCAGGGTAATAGCAATGTTGCCAGTACAAATTTGTTTTAATCTTTAATTTCTGTGTTTTTTATTTGTCCCTTGCTGCTTTTATTTTGGTGGTCATTACTGAAAGCTATGTCAGCTAATGATTAAAGAATTGTCAATAGTGCTTTACTATATTAGGATGCTCTTGTGTATTGTTCCCCTTCTTATAGTTCTATTTTAGTGCTACATTTCCATATGGGATGCTCTCTGTGGATCACAACCTTGTCCTGGTGAAGTTTGTGTATTTTGAGCAAAGGCGCTTGCAACTCCTTTCTCCCACTAGGACTACCCATGGTGGAGAGTTTGGGGGAAATGCCAGACAAAGTGCAGGATATAAAGTCTTCAATGGCAGAATGGACAGAGAAAGATTATACATCTCAGTGATTGCAAAGGTGAAAGAAATCTGCAGCAGTGAGGTAATCTCAATCATTATTTAGATGACCACCAATCTATCAAATTTATGTGGATGGTGGTGGTGTTCCAAAGTCCCCATGATAAATAAAATCATACCAAGCCTTGGTGTTGGGGGCAAGGTTGTCAGTTAGGACTCCCAAGCCAAGAATCTGCAGACAGGTAGTTGATGTATGATGGTCATTGGACATCTGTGGTGAGACAGGGCAGCAGTATCTATGACTGAGCTGTTCTCTTCAGGATATTTTGGTCACCCTAAATGAGTAGGGCCTATAAACATTTCTCAAAATAGGTTGTATCACCACCGCCTGGATGGGGTAGCATACCCTTTTGATCATTTTTGTGCTGAAAAGTGGAATCAAATAGTCAGTTGCGCTAATTGACTGTGCCAAGACCACTGGGTTTGAGCAGCATCATTACCAGGTCTACTTCAATTAAAACAGTAGTGAAATAAATGAAAACCAAAAGGACTGCAGATGCTGTAAATCAGGAACAAAAACAAAGTTGCTGGAAAAGCTCAACATCTGGCAGCATCTGTGAAGGAAAACACAGAGTTAACGTTTCAGGTCCGGTGACCCTTCCTCAGAACTCAGTTCAGAACTCTTCAGTTCTGAGGAAGGGTCACCAGACCCGAAACGTTAGCTCTGTCTTTTCCTTCACAGATGTCGCTAGACCTGCTGAACATTTCCAGCAACTTTGTTTTTGTGAGTGAAATAAATGACTCTTAGAATAAAGCCAAGCATCCTTCATTGCCTGGCAGAACAACCCAAGGTCACAAATCAAGGCAGCATTCCAGCAGCTGCATATGAGGGATAGGAAGAAAAGCCCAAGAAATCCAACAACATGCTGACCAAATAAAAACCAAAAGAACTGTGGATGCTGTAAATCAGGAATAAAAACAGAAGTTGCTGGAAAAGCTCAGCAGGTCTGGCAGCATCTGTGAAGGAAATAACAGAGTTAACGTTTTGGGTCTGGTGACCCTTCCTCAAAAGAAACAGACAAACCTCCTTTTGCTCACAGGATAAAGCTTCTCTTTTCAAGGATGACAACATGATCCATTGATGCTAGAAAGAACATTTTGAAACACTCCTGAGCTGATACTCTCTGGACTATCCCCCACTATCCTGTGGTAGAGTCCATAGGTGAATCACTTTCAATGAGAAAACTGCAACAAACAATAAAGCAGATGGTTTTGGGTGGAGGGGTGGTGGTGGAGGAGGAGGAAGGAATAATCTGACATTCATGGTTTTTCAGCCGAGGTCTTCTAACCTAGTGGACCTTTGCTCACATCAATGCTCCATGCACTTCTAGGGCTTTGGGAAGAACTCCTACTACTGCACCGTCCAACTTCAGGATTGTCACAATTGTAACTATTTTCATGTAGGGAGATAAATAGTTTCCATAGAATGATTTAAATATTCCCTTTGTCCATAGTAATAAAAATCCTAACATGTATTTTGCTGAATCGCCCTCTGGTGTCTGTATTAAATCTTGACTAAATGGAAAACTCTTAACCTTGGTCACCTGCCTGTCAAATCTAAGCTGATCACCTAGATGGGCATGATTTATAGTTTATGGATGACTGCAGTGTTATTGCCCACTCAGTACTAGATTTGCAAACCACTCTAATTTCTTTGGTACTGCAAGTAAGAAACGTGGCCTGTCCTTGAATGTTACCAAAACAACTCATCAACACACTGGTCAGCCAAATATTCCATATCCCATTATAGAGAGAGGCTCTGGAATATGTTGAGCATTTCTCATACCTTGGCAACTATGTTTCCTGACACACCACCATTGAAGAGGTCCAGTATCCAATCAGCTGTGCTAGCTCAACTTCTACAAACTATGGTGGTGAGTATTTGACAACAAAGACCTCCTCTACAAGTCAAAACTGTTGTAGTGTACAGAGCAGTGTTTTCAGTGAGACTGGACTATGTATCATTCTACTTAAGAATGCTTGAGCAGTTCCATCAATGTTGCCTGTGCTACATTCTTTGGATCGAACAAATGTTAATGTACTTATTGAAGTTTGATGAAATCTCACATCATCTTCTAAACTTCTTCAAATACAGACACAGAGCCTTCAACAGCTTCTCATAGGATAAGCCCTTCATTTCTTGGATCGTTCTTGTGAACCTCCTCTGGACCCCCTTCAACACGAGCACATCCTTCCTTAGACACAGGGCCCAAAACTGCTCACAATATTCTGAATGTGGTCTGCCCAGAGCTTTACACGTCTCAGCAGTGCATCCCTGCTCTTGTATTCTACCCTCTCGAAATAAATGCTAAATTATATTTGCCATCCTATCTGTCAACTGAACCTGCATATTAATTTTGAGAATCCCGAACTGAGACTTTGAAGTCTTTTTCTTTTCCAAAGCCTTTCTCCTTTTAGAAAATTATCTGCACACCTTTTCTTCCTACCAAAATGCATAACGTCGCACTTTGCCACATTGTATTCTGTCTGCCACTTCTTTGCCTACTCTCCCAGCCTGTCCATGTCCTTTTGCAGCCTCCCCACTACCTCAACACTACCATCTATCTTTGTGTCATCTGCAAACTTAGCAACAAAACAGCATGGTGGCTCAGTGGCCAGCACTGCTGCCTCACAGTATCAAGGACCTGGGTTCAATCCTACCCTTGGGTGACTGTGTGGAGTTTACACATTCTCTCTGTGTCTGCGTGGATTTATTCCGGGTGCTCTGGTTTCTTCCCTGGTTAGGTATGGTTTCCTCCCACAGTCCAAAGATGTGCAGGTCAGGTGGATTGGCCAGGCTAAATTGCCCATATTGTCCACGGATATGCAGGCTAGGTGGATTAGCCATGGGAAATGCGGGGTCATAGGGATAGGATAATGGGGGTGAGTCTGGGTAGGTTGCTCGTCAGTGTTGGTGTGGACTTGATGGGCCAAATGGCCTGCTCTCACACTGTAGGGATTTCTATGGTTCTTATGAGCAATGCCTCCAGTTCCTTTGTCCAGATCGTTATTTAGCTGCATCTTGTGCAGCACCCTGTCAAAAGCCTTCTGGAAATCCAAACAGATCCCGATCACTGACTCTCCTTTGTCTAATTTGTTCGTTAGCTCTTCAGAGAATTCTAACAGGTTTGTCAGGCATGACCTCCCCTTGATGAAGCTGTGCTGACACAGCCCTATTTTACTATGCACTTCTAAGTACTCTACAATCTCATCCTTAATAAAGGTTTCTTAAATCTTACCAATGACTGAGGTCAAGCTAACCAGCCTATAGCATCCTATCTTCAACTCACTCCTTTCTGAAAGAAGGCTGTTACATTTGTCATTTTCCGATCCTCTCTGCCCCCAGTGATTCCTGAAAGATCACCATTAATGTCCCCACAATCTCCTCAGCTATCTCCTTCAGAACTCTGAGGTGTAGTCCATCAGGTCCAGATGATTTATTCATTTGAGACCTTTCAGTTTCCCCAGAACTAGTGATCGCCACTACACTCACCTTTGTCTCCTGACTCTCTTGAAGTTTTGGTACACTGCTGGTGTCTTCTACCATAAAAATTGATGCAAAGTACCTATTTAGTTCCTTCTCTATTTCTTTGCTCCCCATTTCCCAGTGTGGCCGAGCGGTCTAAGGCGCTGGATTCAAGTTCCATTCTCCTAGGAGGCGTGGGTTCGAATCCCACCACTGCCACTTGTGCTGTCAGCCGGTTGTGTTGGTTGGCTGTTATGCTGAAGCTGGGTAGGGATGAGCTGTGCTTAAGTTGAAAGCAACAGTATAAAACATTTACTCAGTGGTGGACGGCGCGGTGGCTCAGTGGTTAGCACTGCTGCCACACAGTGCCAGGGACCCAGGATCGATTCCAGCCTCGGGCGACTGTCTGTGTGGAGTTTGCACATTCTCCCTGTGTCTGCATGGGTTTTCTCCGGGTGCTCCGGTTTCCTCCCACATTCCAAAGATGTGCAGGTTAGGTGGATTGGCCATGCTAAGTTGCCCATAGTGCCAGGGATGTTTAGGTTAGGTGGGTTAGACATGGGAAATTGAGGGAATGGGTCTGGGTGGGATGCTCTTCAGAGGAATGGTGTGGACTTGTTGGGCCGAATGGCCTGTTTCCACACTGTAGTGATTCTATGATTTCTGCTTCTGCAGCCTGGCTTTGCAGCAGTCCAATATCCACTTTTGCCTTTCTCTTACCTTTTATAATATCTTTAAAAAAACTCTTGTAATCTTCTTTTATATCTTGTTTTACACTTCAAAGTCATTGTGTCTTTCCTCGAAACATGGCAGCTTGGACATTAATAATGGAAAGGACCTTGCTACCGATTATTCAAACAAGCAATAACTTGTCCATCAAGCTGCTCTGAGTCATAACATCTTCATGATGAGACAGACTAAAGGCAGACTGGTGGCAGAGAAAGAAAGTAAAAGAAGCAATCCTTGCTGTCTCGAACCCACTATCTCATGAGACGTCCTGCCCCATGCGCAAAAAAATCTGCAGGTCTTGACAACCATAGCAGAAATCTGTGACCCTGAGTAGACATTGTCCTCGAATCAGCGGCAGTTGATGATGACTGCTGCCATGTAGTATGGATTTGTAGTGGTATTGGCAGAAATAAAATTCTATTAATTATGTCATGATTTTGGCAAATTACAGCAAGAAGAATATATTAAAATACAGAAAACCTTTTATTAACTGGCACCAATGGGACCAGGAGTGCACTGGTTGATCAAATATTCTGCATAATCAAGGGGTACCCATAACCACAGTAAACCCTGACCAAGCAAAGCTGCAAGACATCAACATCCTGAAACAAAATCTTTGTAAAAGCATCGATTCACCTCCTAAAATAACTGTAAAAACAGTAAATAACAGAAACATAATGCAGGGGGTATACACACTGTTGTACTTTATTTGCAACATAAATACTCAGACATTGCGGTATTTGAGGTGTGTGATTTTTGCTAGTTTATCAAGAATGCTGATTGATAAGGTGCTGGTTAAAACCAAGTTTGCTGTAGTAGGTTAATTAACTCAAGTCAGTTGTGCTTTTGATTCTTATTTATCAATCAACTTGCTGGTTATTGCAACATATTATAATGGAAATTCTTCACTGTTTATTTGGCCGTGATGTAACATGACTGTTACTATTTCAGATTACGCTTGTTATCTGGGCAGTAATTCGCATTGGTCCAAATGGCTGTGATAGTATGGAGTTTCACGAGGAAGGGTTGCTACGGTTCAAACAGGAATCTGACATGGGAGTGGTATATCCCATGCACAAGAGTACTGTGGGAGGCAGAAGAGATGAAGACTTGTTAATCACTGGCAATAATCAACCAGTAAGTCTAGCCCTTTTGTAGTTTAAATTTTGCAAGCACTGTAAAGGGTGAACAATATGAATAGAGTGTAGAAAAGATGTTAAGGTTTTCATAGCTGAACATGGAGTATGGCGAGTTAACATAACTTGAGTTGATCTGTGTCTTAGCACAAACAAATATAACATACGCTGTTAAATGCCCTTCAAAATAGCTGAATTTCCATGTGGGGCTAGAAATGTAAAAATATTCATCTAGAGTTCTCCAAATATCTACCTATTGGCCTCCCATTTCTCATCTGCATGCAGCTCCTCGATGATGTCATCAGAAACAAAGCAAGATTCCACATGTAAATTAATGACATCCAGGTCCACCATTGACTGTATCAAACTGTCCCATTGCATTTGATTTGTCACATTGCTTGTCTGACAACTAATATTGGTGATAAAATTTCTTCCAGTTAAAAATTTGGAAGCTATTCTCTTCACCCCTAATTTCGTTTCTAAGCCAAGTATTCCCTCCCCCTCTCTGGCTATGATTTGAGGCTGTGCCAGATTTGTTCACATAATAGCATCCTAAACTTGTATTGAACATATGACTTGTTCTCTCCCCCTCCTCTTTCTCCAAACTCTTGTCATCTACCAGGTATCCTTTCCTAATACCAAGACTGCCTCCTTCCACCTCTGTTGTTACCCTTCTCCACCCCTGCATCAATCTGTCTGTTGAATACACATCCATAGTTTTGTTTTTTCTGGATTTGATGATTACATTGATAAAATGGAGTTCTCCTGGTTGACCTGTATCTTTCATCTTCCTCAAAAAAATAAGCTCATGCAACACTCTGCTACCATTATCCAAAATCACACCAGGCCATGCTTACCCATAACCTCTGGGTTTCCTGTCCTACATTTGCTCCCAATCCAGCAATAGCTCAAATTTAAAATTATGATCTTTCTTTTCAAATTGCTCTACGGCACTGTTTCCAGGCTATTTTCCAATTTAACCCCATTTTAACACTTGAAATTTAACGTGATCACAGATGCTAATATAAGTAAAACAGCAATAAACCAGTAGAGTAACATTCAGCATGTAATGTTAATGTATGCATGTTGTGGATCGGCAATGCATGATATGAATATGAAAATCTGTTTTTAAAGTAGTGTAGGCTTCAGGCAAGCAAGCCCTCTGTATTCTCTAGTGACTGAAGACTGAGCAAAGCCTCTCTTCTTCCCCCCACCACCACCACAATATTTTTGTATGTATGAATAATCACGCACATGTCTATGGTAACTAATAGTGAGGCATGGCAACTGTGAAACCCTGATTAGTATGCAGCTGATTTATCAATCCTATGCTCTTGCTCTACTTATTAGTGCTTACCTATTATGAAGTTCACATTTTTCTGAAGATTTTGGTTAAAATTTGCAATTCTCAAAGTTCATTCCTTCATTCTGTATCTGAATAAACTGATACTTGGAGGAAAACTGTAATTTATGCTGTAATCTTTCAAAATAGACCAAGTATTAAGTAAGAAGGTTACTCCCCCAACTCTACATGGATTTCAGGACAGACAGCAAACTCTTCAATTTGTAAGGATGTCGAGGCTTGGACAAAGGTCAATAAACAGTTACTGAGGAAACTCACCTGCAAATAACTATGTTCTCACAGCACGTACACTGGAGAATGTTCAACTGCTTGTTGATTGCTTAGCCCTTGCCTTAGAACACCAGCCTAACAATGTCCACAGTGGACGCAGATCTTGTATCAACCAGCCCTATGTCATGTACTTTAAGATCCCGCAGTCACTATTAATACATCACACCCCTCTGTTCAATGTAGGAGCTTTGCTATCTTGAGTATTACCTTCAATAACACTACACGAGATAACAAAATCAGCCATCACCTGGCAAAGCTGATTGCTTTTGCCAAAGTCTGTCTCAGAACAAAAATTAAAATTTACCTACCAGGCAGTATTTCTGACATCAGTTGTTTATGGGTGTGAGGCTTGCAAAACCCATGAGCAACATGTAAAGCAATTATAAGTATTCTGCCCATGCTGTCAGAGTTCTCTTTGTAACATCAGGTATCCGGGCAGAATTCCTAACACTACGGTTCTTGCATTGTGTTGCAATCCTGGCATTGAAAGAATGCTAAGTCAGTGTTGAGTCCAGTGACTCTTCATATGCTTTCTACCCACAGATGCCACCTGCTGACTTTCACCAGCAATTTCTGCTTTTGCCTCAGTTCTCCAGCATCTGCAGTTCTTTATTTATTTATCTGGTTGAGAGAATGCTTATCAAAGCTCAGGTTGGTTTGGTTGGTCATGTGTTTTGCAAATAAGGTTCACAAATACTAAAGACAGTACTTTACAGCAAGCTGAGCATGGTAACCCAGACTAGAGGACACCCCAAATGTGGAGACAAAGACAATCAAAGTCAAATTCAGAGCTTGCAGGGGGGAACAAAAATCTTTGACAAGGCAAATGGAAATGTTTCTGCCATCAATTGATTTTCTCTTTTGAGAAGTGTATCTTCAGAACAAGTGAGCGTGATGCGTAGTTAATGCCAACACCCAGCCTACCAACTGTGACTCCATAAGTAATATCTACAATCAGGAATGTAAATAGAGATTATTTACTGTCACACATGCGACGGCCTGTACTTGGACTGTTCTGATATTTGCCACCACTAAGTGACATTAGACTAGGAGTGTTTTGAGAGAGCTCACTGCCACTAAGCCTCCTGTGCTAGTGCCTTTTCAATTTTCAGTCGTAATTAACAAGGTGGTTTATTGCATGACAGCAGTAAATAGTTTATATTACTAGTCAGGCATTAGTACTAAGGGCTGTCAACCATACAGAATATGTCTGTTCCCTTCGCATACTTGTGCAGAACTCAGCTACCTCTGTGGTTGGGTAGAGCTAATACAACTTCAACATGAATTCCTTCAGAACCAAATCCTTTTACAGCATCTGTAAATGGTCTTTTTTGAACGTTCATTCATTGAATCGGCAAGAGAATCTATTTACCCACCAAATCCCTGCTTACGTTGACTTGACCCACATACATAAGAATTGAATCTCCCTTAAGTTTCATTTAAGCTTTTCAAATCAACTGGTTTGTTAATTCACCTTCCAATCCCTTAATGCACATGGAACAAGCAACAGAAACTCCCAACTTTTTAAATTGGTCTTGAGAAAGAAAAATCCTAGGCATCAGACCACCTGTGTGATTGGAATGGTTCAGTGGCAGATGAGAAAATCAATGATTCAAATGTCAGACTTGTTGTCATAGAGTTAGTATTAGTTGGACCTCTCACCAATCTACCCTGAGACTGAGAGGGGAGTAGGACAAGGGTAGAGCCAGATGCTGCCTGGCCCTCAAGCACCAGGAAGAGCCTCGGAGCAGAGTACATCAGTAATAGTGGAAAACTGGCAATTGTCCCATTACAGTAACTTGTATTTCTACAATTAATTTAGCACAGAATGAGTGAATGAATATATCAGTTCTTTCTAATTTAACAGCATCAAGTTTTTAAACTGGAGTCCATATAAAATTTTCTTCCATTATTAAAATGAGTAAATCTATGCGGGCAAAGATGTTGGATGCAAATACCTTGAACCACAAAAATATTATAAAAGTACCAAGTCATCTGTAATTTGTGTAATCTCTACAATTTAAAATCTGATACGTCATAATGCAGAACACTTATTAGAATTTTTAAGTGCAGCATATTCCTGAAATTGGGAAATTCTAATTTCCTTTTATGCTTCTTTTCTCACCATACCATTCCTCCTCTTTTGAAGGAGAAAGGACAAGTTAATTCGCTTACCTTTCTATCTTTTTCTATTGTTTTTGAGAACACCGTGAAGTGCGTGAAAGTAATCTGGAATGTTTTCTTTCCTGCCCTGTGGTGAAATGACTGCCTTACACATACTGCCTCTCTCACCATACCGAAGCAAATCTAGTGAATGAAACACCCTGAGACTTGCCCATCTGATAACCAGTCAAATTATTACTTAGGTTACTTATTCACAAGCTTACAATATGGCAAAGACAAACATACCTAAATGAGTTCCTGTGCAATTCTCTTTTGTGGTATTAATTAGTTTATGAACTTATAATCACAACTTTTGATCCTGTGCTCTTTCTAGGTGGTGTTTCAGCAGGGAACCACCAAGCTCAGTGTAGAGAAAGATAAAACCTCCATCACTAGTGATATTGGAATGTCGTTCGTTGATCCCCGGACCCAGAAAACTGTGTTTAGCACTGACTATGATACCCACGAGTTCCATTTGCCCAAAGGTGTGAAGACACTGAATGTGCAAAAGGCATCCACAGAGAGGGTTAGTATTAAACATGTTGGAGTTCTTTGACATTCAGTATTTCATGCTATTTCACACACGTCCTTCCTTTGCAACTTTTCTTACTGGGTATATTTTCTGGATATTCTGAAACATCTCCTTAAATGTCTGCTATTATATCTCTGCCAATCTATGAATCTAGTTCCCAGTTTACTTTTGCCAGCTGTTTCATGCTCTCATAATTGCTCTTGTTTAAGTTTAAAATTCTAATCTTGGATCCATTTGTCCGTCTTAAACTGAATGTGAAATTCAACCATATTATGATCAGTTTTGTCTGAAGATTTTCCATAACTTCTAGCTCTGTCTGGTGTTGCATTCTTAGATTTGTACATTCTTGTCCTTTCTTATCATCATTTCCCTTACTGCTATCCTGCTGTCCTGTCTTCTCTATCTAGTTTGTAGGATCCTCCCAAACCTGATGTGTGTCCTCCACTGTTTAGTTTAAAACCCTGTCCACCACCCCAGTAATTCAACTTGCCAGAATTCTGATCTGAGATAAAAAGGTGTA
>NC_063332.1:77872330-77902509 GCF_021869965.1 Rhincodon typus
AGGGTCTAGGCCCGAAATGTCAGCTTTCCTGCTCCTCTGATGCTGCTTGGCCTGCTGTGTTCATCCAGCTCGACACCTTGTTATCTCAGATTCTGCAGCATCTGCAGTTCCTACTATCTCAGAATTCTGACCTGAGCAGGTTCAGGTGACAACTATCTAACAGTACAGATCCCACTTTCCCAGTACTGGTATCAGTGCTGCAGACAATCAAAACCCACACCAGTCCATGCATTCATTTCTAACTTTAGTTATCCTTTGTCAAATTGCTCGTGGCTGTAGTAATAATGTAGAGATTATCCTAGAGGTTCTGCTTTTTAATTTAACTCTAATCTGCTCATATTCCCTCAGCAGGATCTCTTTTCTAGTTCTGTCAGCATTGGTATCTACCATATTTAGAACCACAATATGATCCTCCCCTCTACTGCAAGTTACTCTCCAGTCCAAAGGAGATATCCCAAACACTGACACCAAGCAGACAACACAGCCATCTGGACTCTTGTTCTAAGCTTCAGAAAGCTGTATCTATCTCCCTGTGCTAGCCCCTATTACCATTACGTTCCTGTCAACTTACCTCTTATATCATGGTGCAATTGGCAGTTCACTCAGCCACCCTGCACTGCCTGTTTTCATCCATACAAGAACCTCAAATCTGTTGGGTGATTGCAAAGGCTGAGGTTCCTGCAATTCCAACCTTTTGATGCCCCTTACCTACTTCACTTACACCCTCCTGTCCCTGACCATGTCCAAATTAAAAGACCCTATTCTAAAGGGATGAGACTGCCTGAAACAAAGTGTCCAGATAACTTCCCACCTTCCTAGTGTATTGCAGTGTCCGCTGAGTCACTGACTCTGAACCAAAGTTCTTTGATCCGCACATCTTGCTGCATATATGTTTACACTGGATCATGTGGAGTGGAGTCGAAAAGCTCCCATTTCCTACAGTTGCTGCACATCATCTGCCTTGCCATTTTTATGATGTTAAATTAAATAAAAATTAGTTAAGTATGATTAATAAACCCTACACTTCCCAATAAGCTTTAATAAATCTTGTACGAATATTAATATTTATAAAATCTGACATTTAATAAATTCAGTCCTGAATGATAGATGGGCAAAATACTCACCCATCAGTTATTCTGTGACGTCACATTTTTGATTTTTCTTTCTTGTGAAGTTTTGCTGCTGATCGATCCCACTGTCAGGCAGCTTTGAGTCTCTCCCGCTCTCTCACTAGTATTCGGGAGCTTCTAGTACCTCATTGGCTGGCATCTGTCTTTGGTGAGACTTTGTCCCTGAAGGATGGAATTTTCAGCGCAGGTCTCTTAATGACCACAGCCTTTAAATGGTTGCAGGGCAGCCAGTATTCAATCCATTGTTTCCATCTCTGGCCTTAGTCTGGTAAATCTATGCAGAATGGTTTCTTTGATTTTAATGTGCATTCAGTAAGTGCACCCAAAATCTTTGTTTTTCAGGTGAGATTGTAGACATGCTCACCAAGCTGGTGGGTTTGGTTACAAATGGTTCGTCACCCTGCGAGGTAACGTCGTCAGTGTGCCTCCAGTGAAGCATCGGTGTTCTGTCCCGCTCGTTATTTATATGGCTCGGTTTGTTGGGGTGTTTGGTACCATTTCCAGTTCTGTTTCTCAGTAGTTTGTACACAGGGTCGAATTCAATGTGTTTGTTGATGGAGTTCTGGTTAGAATACCTGGCCTCCAGGAATTCCCTGGTGTGTCTCTGTTTGGCTTGTGCGATTATGAATGTGTTGTCCCAGTCGAATTCCAAACCCACCGGCTCGGCAAACATGTCTACAACCTCATCCATAACCTGAGCTACAAATCTTCTTGAACAAATTTGACTGGGACAACACATCCTAAATAGCACAAGCCAAACAGAGAGACACCAGGGAATTCCTGGAGGCCTGGTATTTCAACTGGAACCCCATCAACAAACACATTGAATTAGACTCTGTGTACAAACCACTGAGAAAAAGAACCGGAATTGGTACCAAACACCCCAACAAACTGAGGCATCGTTGTAAATCTAGAAATACTGTTGGGCCTTTTAAAACATGTTTATCCACCTGAATTCTTATTATATATTTGAACTCCCAAGGTTTTTCCTTTATCATCTAGATACCTCAGCAAACTTAGTGAATATATACTCAATCCTTGTTTTTCCTTCCAATATGTATGATCTCACATACACCCATATAAAATTGCATCAGCCTATCCTATCAAATAATCAGTTTTCCTGAGCTTTCTTATTGTATTCATCATTTGTTTGCTCCAGAGCTCCTATTTTACTGTTCTCAGTAAATTCTTAAAGCATGGTATACACAGTCCCAAAGTGGTTCATTGATTCTAGTGTTTTGAGATGCCTCAAGGTTGTGGAAGTCAGTATAAAAATGCAAGTTTTTATTTTCTTTGTATCTGTACTTGTGTATTAATTATAAAATCCTATAAGTGTATAAATTATAAATCAACACAATTTCTTAAAAACACGCAGACCATTTTGGTTGAACAGCCTTCTGGGTTGGAGGTGCAATTAAATTTAGCATAAATATGGATACAGCCCTGACCCCTAGAGCACACCAAATCTAACTCTTCTCCAATCTTAGTAACACCATTTATTCTTGAAAGAAATTCTGTAAATAATAAAAACATCCTAATTAGAAATTGATGCTTACTATTAAGTACTGATCAATAGATTTTCTAGATTCTTTTAATGACTTTGTATTTTCTCTTCTCAATATATATTGGGGCTTTTTTTGGTTTGGACATTCAGTTTTCTAATGTGCTGTAGGTCTATTTCTATGGCTGTCCTGATACTCACGTTTCACTCACATCCCTACATTTCACTCATGCATGTGTTCATTGCATTGATACTGTAATAATGTGTATATATAGATGGTTATGCATGCTGTTTATTTTTGCTGACATTTATCATTCACAAGGCATGGTCTGTTCCACAAGTATCATATTTATTGGTATAAATCTATTTATGGAATTTCCAGAAGAGAGAGAGTGAAAGAGGATTCAGCTATTTTAATAAGCTTAGTAGTTAGAGTATTGCCAGTATTGCCTTAAATGCATTAAATGATCTCCCTATGCTTACAACAAAAAAATGTTACTGGTACTGCATTAAATACATGTTGGAAACTAATACAATGAGAACAATATTTTGTGGAAATTCTAAGGTTGGGGTGTGTTTTAAACATTTATTTATGCTGACATATTCAATATCTGTGACTGACACAAATTAGATCATTCTTTCAGATAACAAGCAATCATAGCACTGATCTTCAGATTCATGCTGGTGGCCGTGTGATTGTGCGTGGGAATGAAGGAGTCTTTATCATGGGCAAAACCATTGAATTTCGCATGCGAGGTGATATGGAACTCAAGGCTGTGAGTGCAGAGGTCTTTGATAACTTTGTTTGGTAACAGAGTAGTGGTTTTCATTTCTCATCAATGGATGACCTTTTTCTTACTTGTGTTCCAATTAAAAATAATATTTATTTGAATTGTCCTGACAAATAGATGGGAAAAATTGTAATATGAAAAAAGAAAATGACACAGGAATTAGAATAATATTTCGTACATGTCTTCATTGAAAACTCAAAAACCTTCCAAAAGTAGTGAGGTGCAAAGGGTCTAATCTAGCACTAATTTAAATTTCTCAGTTAATACTGGAGAAATTAATGGGACTGAAAACCAACAAATTCCCTGGCCATGATGGCTACAGCCTAGAGTTTTAAGTGATCAGTATATATATGGTAGATGGATTGCTAGATCATCCAGAATTCCTTATATTTTGGAATGATCCTACAGTTTGGAAGGAAACGAATACAATCCCATTAATCAAGAAAGAAGGGAAAGATAAAAGAGAAACTACTGCTCAGTTAATACCATAGCCATTGAAAATCTGAAATAAAAACCAAGTTCTGGAAATACTCAACAGATCATACAGCATCTGTGACACAACCTAGAAATGTAATAAATTTTGAACAAATGAAAGGTGAGAGGGAATTGGGAAGAAAAGAAATGTAATAGGTGGGGCTTAATATAATGAGAATCTTTGACAGAGAGTTCTGTGGGCATCTCTGACTAGTGGCAGATGATCCATTGCTTTGTGAAAATTTTGGATGTGGACATGTAGAGTTCTGAAATAATCTGGTCTGGGTGACCACATTTAGAAAAAAGGGAGACTAACCATGAAATAGAGAAAATAGGGAGACTTAAAGCTTAAAATATTAATTTTTTTGAGAAAGTGTCCAGATTTTGAATGTAGACTTGAGACCGTGCAGTGGAGTTCTTAATTTCTAATTCCCTTTTCATTTCTCAAATTGTACATGATGTGCCTACCTAATGTTTTGTTTCAAAAGATGGTAAAAGTGATTAATTTTTCTAATGCTTTTACCCCTAGGTAAACAGTATTATTCTTAACGGCACAGTGATGATTAATACATCACGGCTTCCAAATCCATCAACTGGAGAATTTCTGGTAGATGATGGCTGGGAGCGTTATAAACTCTGTATGTGTGCAGATGGAACACTCTTCCGAGTTCCGGTGAAAAACGGAAATACAGGTTGTCAAACATCCAACAATCCCTGTGGAATCATGCACTGAAGACGAAAACCTACCATATACTGAGAAATGAGGGGATAGATGATGGCATACTAACATTTATCACTCAAAAAAAAAAGTGGAGCCGGTTTAATGCAGATGGGTCACTTAATTTATTTTAGTCACTGTTCCTTATAACCCAAGTGCCTGACTTAATTTGAGTATACATTACAATAAGATACAAGAGTTGCATAGTTCAACAGCAGCTTGAACAATGGCCTTTTGTTACAAACAGGAAATAAATCAAATTGGCAGGACAAAGTCCGTGTAATACAGCAGATATTGAGTTAAGAGTATGGAGAGAATTAAAACTTTGCATAAAATTAAACATATGGTTTAAAACTGTAAATAAGGTTCCACTCCAACTCAAAACATTTTTCTTAAGCTTTCGTTGACTGAAAATGGCATAAATACATTAATATTGAGAACACTTTAGAATTATAAAACTAGCTCCACCACCTCATATTTTGAGTTTGGCAATCAGCATTATACAATGAGTTTGTTATAAAATCCCTAATAAAGTAAGCAGTTTATATTAATTGTGGAATTGGACTAGGATTTACCTTTTTCTAGATGTGTAAGTGAGCAACGCGTTGCTTCGAAACGTTAGAATTGAACTTGTCTTTTATCACATGTAAACATCCCCAAAAAATCCATGCATCAGTAGCTCTCAATCAAACGGTAAATAGGGGTATCTACAGGGAATCTAATTTTATCATCCTATCTGGAAGGGAGCATATATCATGCATCTAATTTTGCTATTCTTGAATGTACTTTACAACCACTGCATCACATTGCAGGGCATAACATTGTGGTTATTGTTGAGGAGACCCATGATTCTAGTCCTGTTCATTTTAACAGAAAGGAGAATCACATACGAGCAATTACACAGCAGAAAACTCAACACTCTACTTTTTTCACATGTCATTAGGCTTAATCCTGGAAGTAGAAGAGGAACGCAGTCAGTGCAGAAAATTGATATTTTTGACTTAATTTTGGGGAAGGTTGCCATAATAATTCTTTCGAAACATGAACAAGAGAATTGTGTAAAAATAGTTTACCAGCTATATTCTAATTTCATTGGAATTACTGTTTACAAAACAAAGAAAAAGTAATTGAAAAAAACTTAAGAATTAATACAAACTTCACTGTTCTACAGTTAGTTCTCATAAAATCACATGGCTAATATCTCTTTTTAACATGTTTCTAAAGTTTATATTAACAGTGATTGGAAAGCTTAATTAGTTGAAAGTGGCTTGATATTTTAATCTTATTTGGACATATTTTAAGCTGAGCTAAAGAAATGTTCGATCTTTAATTGATTAAACCAAAAGTCAAAACATGCTTTATCTTTCTGATTTCATATACACTACAAAATGTTTTGTTAGCAAAGAAAATGACAAACAGTTTAGATGCAAAATTAAATAGTTATATTTTTTGATGGCTTTTCAAATTAAAATCCAGAGCAAGCCTGCTTGAAACATTGTGAAAGAGTAACCTTTGTGACTAAAAATAGCTTTGGAGAGACTGTTCATTAATAACTAGTTATTTGTAGAGCGTGAATGCAAAGGTAATTAAGCTTTGGAGCCAAAGTGCATTCACTGCACCATATAACCATGATCTTATAACTTAAGATTTAAAGACCAGTTTGTTTTCTGTAGATGGAAACCAAAAGTTAGCATAATCAGATTGATGGATGAGATTTAGCCCTACTGTTACTATCACTAAAGAACATAGGCTTAGGAAGTTGTCAAGAGGTTGCAAAAAGTCACAACACAACTTACATAGTGCTCCCATGGCTGAGTCTTGACAAGTGTCTATATCTAACTGAAAAAAATTTTAAAATAGTCACTAAGTTCGAGTCTGCGTTTTATTTTAAACAAATGTGTTTTGGACTTTGAGCTTAATGCTCAGGATTAGACAACTAATCTCTTGTATAGAGTTGGAGATCGTGGGAACTGCCGATGCTGGAGAATCTGAGATAACAAGGTGTAGAGCTGGATGAACACAGCAGGCCAAGCAGCATCAGAGGAACAGGAAAGCTGACGTATTGGGTCTGAACCCTTCAGAAAATTTTCTGAAGATTTCATCCAGTTCTACACCTTGTTATTTATTGTATAGAGTTACTGTTTTTGTGTCACACTTGAGTATTGCTGAACAAAAGAGACATGTTACCACCTTCCACCCATCAAGACTAATACATAAAACAATATCAACAATCATATTACTGGAGAAAAAAGGTGCTGGTAGGCTAGCACATTTCTTCAGCTGCTCGATAGTGTAAGTACTTTGTAGTAGATGCTTTGTTTTGGGTTTAGCAAAAATGGTGTCTTTGGATGCAGAGTGCTCATTACAAACAATTGAAATAACATACTGTTTGATTTGACCCAATCACTGGAACTTATAGTCTACATATTGGATGTATTGTCAACACCAGTGCTGGTATAAATTGTGACCACTTTAAATTTGACATTTTTGCATTTGTCTGGAGTGCAAGATGGAAAGCTTTGACAGTATGTTATTTTTTAAAAATCCTTTCATGGGATGAAAACACCTCTGGCTAGACCAGCATTTAATGCCCATCCCCAAATGCCCAGGGGAAGTTAAGAGTCACCCACATTGCTGTGGGTCTGGAGTCACATATTGGCCAGACCAGGTAAGGATAGCGGTTTCCTTCCCTAAAGGACATTAGTGAGGGTTTTTCTGGAAATTGACTCATGGTCATTGTTAGACTCTGAATTCTAGATTTTTATTGAATTCAAATTCCACCATTTGCAATGGGCCCCCCAGAAAATTGCCTGGTTCTCTGGATTTGCAGTTCAGCGATAATACCACTAGGCTGTTGCCTTCCCTTTAAACAGTATTCAAATTTTGAACTACTAAGTGATTGTATTCCTGAGTCTGTTCTTCAGTATTGCATGTGTATTGTTAAAAAAATGTAATATAGCTATAATGGTGCTGCTTCACTATTCCTCTCTCATAGACGAGTTTTACACTGAACAGTGTCATAGCAGAATACTATAATAATCACTTGTAACTTTACTCAGTTATTGATACCAAGTGCTGAAAGCAGCTGATCATTGTTACAAAAAGCAATTTATTAAAACTTAATAGATCACAAGTTTTGTTATACTGCTGGCATAGTTTAATTTATATTGAATCTTAATCATTTAAAAATGCTTTTCATTTTTGCAGTATGGGGTTTTTTCAGCCCTTACTACATGTTTATATATCTGTTTAAAATATTGTGATAGTACACTGTTGCATGATGCAAGGAATTCAGTTTTAAACAGAGAATGACAGATGGATTGCAACTGGTGATGGAATTTTTCAAATCAACTAACTGAAACATTTAATCACTTTCTGAAAGGCTAATTTGCCTCATCTTATATCCAACCTTTTCAGTAAATACTGCAGTATCTCTTCAGATAAATTTAAAGAGAAAGTTTGAATACTACTGCCTCTTCAAAATTTTTTTGGAATTGTTTTTACTTAGGAACTTCTTCCTCCTCGAGAAAAGCTATGTCCAACATTTTGGGAGCTGAATTGAATGGCTAATTAAGTAAATTATTTGTGTTTGTAAGAGTTTATGTACAGAAGTATGAATAAAACAGAAAAAGTAATAATCTTGACACTTATTACCCTTTTTCAAATGCTTATAAAAAGAACAGAATATTTAATACATTTTTGCTGAAGTTTGCTGATTATTAATTTAACATGTTGAACTGAAGTTCTCAATACATCATTCTTGACCAGTAGCTTATGAGAACAGACTGAATGGCAAACTTGTTTGACTTAGCATGGGCACAGTATATCTCAGTTGTCTTTACAATTGTAGGAAACGTTTTATGAAAGTATTTAATGCAGTTGTGTGTTTTGTTTAATAAATACTGGTTGTTTGAATAACAGTCCTAGAGGTTATTGTTTTTTTTGGCTAATTGTGTAGGATTCTTGGTTTTATGAAGCAATCTTTAATGGTTTAATTGTAGTAATCCATTAACATAATCTTTCATTTTGATTTTGGCCTATAGGTTTTGCAAATGTGGGAGGGGTCATGAAATTTCCCCCAAGTGCTTTCCCATCATGCTGCTACTCACCCCAACCCATGTGCAGTTTAAAAGTGGCATAGGCAAGACACACTTGCCCTTGCCTCTATTCAGTGGAGTCCCATAAGTGACTCAATTTCAACTTCAGTTTTACTGTTGGGGAAAATTGGGTTTCGGTAGCGGGAGCTTGGAAGGTCACTTTGTCAGACCTTGGGCAGAAATGAAGTAGGCTTTTCTGTGTGGTCTCATTGCCATATCATGCGTGCAGACCTTGTCTGGGTGCATGAGTGTACTTCCCTCCTGGGCCCCTCGCTCAAGACCTTCGTCCCTCTCGCCCTGGGCCTCGCACCCCAACTTGGTTTAATACTAACCACTCCTACCTCATCCTGCGCCCCCTGACTTTCATTCTGGGTAATGCTTGTACTTGCAATCCTGGCTGCTATTGACATGGCTTCTTCCCAAATGAGGGAGCAGAAGTCATTCTCCAGTCAGAGTATTACTCTTCAGAATGTGAAATAACTGTGGGGCAGTCAGTAATAAACGGGAATATTCCCCCTGTTGGTTATTTGGATGATGATTTATATAAAGCCACTCAGGTTTCTAAAAGTCATCCCCTTTTTCAGGAGTCATTTTTCTTGTAGGATTTTCTGTACAACATGATGCATTCTTAGCATTAAATCACATTTGGATATAAAAATAACTTTTATTGAACAATAAGTTGACATTAGTATCATTTAAAGCACAGAAAAGTACAAGACTTCTTGGAATATTTCAAAACCATTTAAATGGTTACAGTATACCAGTACTTTAGAATTTTAATCAGAGTGAATATGCAAGATGGAGGAAATGTTTGAAGATTCAAGAGACAGCCCTTGATGTAAAGGGTAGTTGCTCAGACAAAACGAAGTACAATCCTGCAATCCCCTTGGCTCAAACATTTAAGTTACCCTCAACAAAGCTTGTAGAGTAGAAATGATGGAAGAAAGCTTAGAAGTAATGTGAAGAATTTAAAAATGTGGTTTAGGAAATACGCATCTGCAGGTACTGTTGTGAATAATTGTAGCCCAAGATAGACAAATAGGGTTATAGCATGGAGTATTTTTAATAATCTTGAACACAGTCAAGCAGTCTGAATTCCACCCACCAAGATGAGAAATCTGGTCTAAACATGGCTTTGTGAGGAAAACTAGTTGTTAATTTCTTGCCATTCGATTATAAGTTCATAAATTCAGACACTTGAGGCACAGATGGAGGCCATTCAGTTCATTGTGTCTGACTACACTAATCCCATTTTCCAGCTTTTGGGTCATGGCTATGGCAACACAAGTAATTAAACATTGTCAGAAACTCTCACAGAGATAACAGTGGGGAGCTGGAGGAATACAGCAGGCCAGGCAGCATCAGAGGAATAGGAAAGTTGACGTTTCGGGTCGGGACCCTTCTTGTCCAGCCCAGTTGGTATTTATCCTCAATGTGCAGTACTCCCTCAAATTTTCAGTTGTGATTGTCACTTGCTAAATCTTCTTTAAAAACTAAGGTGATTATTGTGGTATAATGAGATAAATCTTGATGATGTAAATGATGATACAACTTTGACATCAGAAAGAGATCACCAGTATATAATAGTTATATAGAGGTTTTGGACACGAGGGGTGTAGTTGAGAACCTACGTAAAAGAAAGTTGTGTTATAGTTTAAGGATTTGAATACACAAAAAAAAACCTGTCTATCTAGATTCCAGCATCTGCAAAGAGGAGGCTGGAAGAACACAGCAAGCCAGGCAACACCTGGAGGAAAGGAGCAGTCAACTTTTTGGGTATTACTCTTCTTCAGGACTGGAAAAGTAAATACCCGAAACATTGACTGCTCCTTTCCTCTAGATGCTGCCTGGCTTGCTGCGTTCTTCCACCTTCCTGTTTGTCTATAAGGGTTTGAAGAGTCTTACTTAGTGCTAAGAAAAGCAGCCTCGGATGTTTTCTTTGCAGACTCCCAGAACCAAGGATACTCCAGACCAGTATTTCAAATGTGCAAATAGTGGTACTGGCGTAATGCACAAGATAAAGCATAGTAGCATAGATAAAGGGGCGGAGTGGGGGGGACTTCTCCAAAGCCAATATTAGTTAAAACAGAGGTAGCTGACAAGGGAAGCTATGCGCTGAAGGCAGAGAAAAGACCTCAAGACTTGATTACAGAGTTACAGTGCAGGATAACTCGAGGGTGGGGGGGAAAAGACATTGGAAGACTTTGAAGCCTAACCATGAACTGGAAAATAGAAGTATAGAATCAGAACACAAACATCAAACAACTACTTACCCAGGTCATTCAGACACTGTAGGAGTTGCAGCTCCTGAGACTTTGCCATTACCTCAACCATTTGTTAATACAGGTCTGCATCAGATCAGAAATGGGATCTCTGCAACAGCAGTTTCAGCACTATAAAATGCTCTTTCACACGTGAAGCCGAACCTAGTGCCATCAAGTCAACACACCTTTATGTGCTGTGTTCTGAGGAGGGTCACTGGACCTGAAACGTTAACTCTGATTTTTTTCTTCACAGATGCTGCCAGATCTGCTGAGCTTCACATCTTTATATGTGCTGTAGGAACAATTGCTAATGTATTTTAGCCCCAAAAGAAATTTAGTGGTTGATTTAGTGAAACTGGTGACATTTACTCAGTAAAATCCTGACCTGACGGCACATCCTCAGAGGGTAACGGGATAATCCTTAGAACTCAGATGAAAAGGAATTTCTTCAGTCAGATGGTGGATCTGTGGAACTCACTGCTGCAGAATGCTGTAGAACACAAGTAAGTGAATGTATTTAAGAGAGAGCACAGTTCTTTATTAGTAAGGGGATCAAACATTACAAGGAGAAGGCAGGAGAATGGACAATGGCTCTTATCTTTCTTGGTCCATTGTATGCCTTGTTTTAGGATAATTTGCCCCAAGAACTGTAAATGGCATTTCTCATTTGGTGTAATGCCTGCATTTTATATTGCCTTTAGCATATCCCTAACTTCTGGTTGTGCTCCTTCATTTTATCATTCATTCGGATAAGGCAAATAGTTCCCTATTTGCTTTAACATCTAGTATCCTGGAAAGCAAAGTGGCAATTATGACTGTTCGAATTATGAATGTTCATACTTACCAACATGATCCTAAACATGATAATAATTTTAAAGATCCGAAATATGTTCCAACTTGCATACCATTTGACTTGTGAATGGACTCCAGAACAGAACTTGTTCGCAACCCAGGGATTACACAACCACTACAGACTCAGTGCTCTGATCACTGGAAAGGATCTTTCTGATAAACAATTTCCTATAAGAATATTAGATAAATAACCTCAATTTGTAAGTGAGGTTTCTGCAAATTCACTTTATAAGCAAGTATTAAGCCTAGCGACAAATTCTCCATCCTCAGTTGAAAGGGTTAGCGGAAAGAACTGTCAAGACTGTGAAGTCATTAATACACAAGAAACAAGACTGGGAATTAGCTGTCCTCAGTTACAGAGCAACACTATTTAATGACAAATACTCAACAGTGAAAATTGTTAGCTGTGGCAGTATCCTTAAGCCAAACATACTTTCTCATAGCCTGGAGAGAATAAAACACTACAGAAAAGCCACCACAGAAAGCAGAGATGGTGCAACTCCAGCCACAGGGGAAAAAAAAACGTCAACCTTAAAATCAGGGCAGAAAGTCTGCTTAAGGAACAGGAAATCAAAAGTCATAGTCATTAAATAGATCAACAGATACTGCACATTGTTCCATCAGGAGTAGTAAGATTCAGGATGACCAAGAAGTCATTGATCTTATTCAGGCCAGCAAGTGAGAATAAATAGGAGAATAAAGAGGATGTGGGGCAATCCTGTATTACATGTAGTGCCTATATTATATCCAACTGTAAAGAAAGAGGTACAATTGTTTGAGATGATGCGTGTTGAACTGTGCTTGAGTTCATCACTAAGACATCCACGTTGTCTCGGCCAGAGAGAATGTACGTTGGGGGGAGGGGTGCATGCTGATAATAATGTTAGTCATTAATGACATTATTACCAAAAATAGTGAGCAAAGGTAAATAATTTGAACAATGTAAAGAAAGTTGAAAGAAACCCAAGGATGTGGTGTAGTAAGAGGTAATAAGTCATCAAGCTGTAACTATGCCATGACTAACATCAGTAAGAGAGATGATAAGTCTAGAATGAGCAAGTGAAGAGCGTGATCTTATATACTAGAGAGCTGAATTTGATCATCTACCATATACAGATGTAAATGACAGAACAATTGAACAACCTTACCTACTGATAAGCAGAAGCAACCTCAGGGATTGTTTATGTGCAGCCACCCAGTCAGATATTCTAGACTGATAACTCAACATGCAGGTAGAAGTATTGGCTTAAAGCACAAGTGTGTCAATTCTTCGTGCACTTTTAAAGAATACAGGGAGGCTATCCTCCACCATTGGCATTACATTCTTTGCAATCCCACAAAGCACATCTTCGTCTTCTCTCCCCTTCCAGCATTCCAAACAAACCAATCCTTTTGCAATGCCCAAATCAATTCCTCAATGACCACTTCCCCTTCCCCTTTTGCAAAAACTTTCCATGCAAGTGTAGGGAGACGCAATACCTGTACATTTACCTCCAACTTCATCTGCATCTAAACTCCTAATTATTCCTTCCAAGTGAAGGCAACATCTACTTCAAAAGGTAACTCTCCTTCCAAGATTGTAGCAGAGTAGCAATGCAACATAATGTGCAGGTCTCGTCCTTGCTTTGGGCACCAAGGCATGGAGACTTATAAAACTTTTCACTGTATTAAATACATGCGACAATAAATTGCTATTCTACTTCCAATTTACTAGCGGTAGTCACTGCTTAATGTGGCCTCAATATTCATAAGGCCAAATGCAGATTGGACTGATCAATTTGCAGAACATTTCCATTCAGTCTACAAATATGATCCGATACACCCAAAATGGCCCATGGTTTTAATTCTACACACCAATCCCAATGACTTTTTCCTCATACATTGATTCAATAAATCTCAAATGGAAGCTTGATGGTAACTCATCTTTTGATCAAGTCCGTCACAGACTTCCAGGCTCAACATTGAGTTCAACTACTTTGGATGATAACCACTAACTTGTTCCTTTTACCAGACAGCAGTTCTGTTTTGTTTTAATTCAGTGTAGGATGTGGGCATCACTGGCTGGGCCAGCATTTGTTACCCATCTTTAGTTGCTTGAGAAGGCAGTGGTGAGCTACCTCCTTGAAGAGTGGCAGATGGAGTTTAGATAAATGCACGGTCTTGCATTTTGGTAAGACAATCTGGCCAGGACTTACACAGTTAGTGGTAGGGCCTTGGGGAGTGTTGTTAAACAGAGACCTATGGGTGCAGGTACATAGTTCCCTGAAAGGGGTCACAGGTAGACATGGTGGTCAAGAAGGCATTTGACACATGGGTACAAGAGTTAGGACATCATGTTGTTGCTGTACAGGACATCAGTGAGACCACTTTTGGAGTACAGCATGCAGTTCTGGTCGCCCTGTTACAGGAAAGATGTTATAAATTTGGAAAAGGTGCAGAAAAAATTCACAAGGATGTTACCAGGCCTGGAGAGTTTGAGTCATAAGGTGAGGTTGGACAGATGAGGACTTTTTTTTCCTGGTGCATAGGAGGTTGAGGGGTGATCTTAGAGGTTTATAAAATCTTGGCGGGCATAGATACGAAGAATAGCCAAGGTTCTCTTTTCAAGAATAGGGTAATCCAAAACTGGAGGACATTGGTTTAAGGTGAGACAAAATATTTAAAAGGAATGTGAGGGACAATTTTTCCACGCAGAGGGTGGTGCATATATGGAATGAACTGCCAAAGGAAGTGGTAGAGGTGGGTACTATTACAACATTTAAAAGCCATTTGGACAGGTACATAAATAGATTTAGAGGGATATAGGCCAAACGAGACTATTTCAGTTTAAGACATCTGGTCACCATGGAGGATTTGGACATAGGGTCTGTTTCCGTGCTGTATGATTCTATGACATTAAATATTTTTAGTGATAATGATATATTTCCAAGTCAGGATGGTGAATGGCTTGGAGTGCATCTCACAGGTTCTAATGTACAGGTTCCCTTATCATTCTACATGGTAGTGGTCATGCATTTTGAAAGTACTAAGAAGCTTTGGTGAATTTCTACAGTGCATATTGTGTACTGCTGCTACTGAGCATCAGTGGGAGACAGTGTTTGCAAATGCGTTGCAGTATATTTCATCACACTCCTGAAGTGTGCCTTGTAGATGGCAACAGGCTTTGCACAGCCAGCTGAGTTACTGGCGGTGGTATTCCTTGCCTCTGACTGGCTCTTGTAGGCAGTGTAGTTGTATGGCCAGTCTAGTTCAGTTTCTGGTCAACAATAACTCTCAGATGTTGATGGTGAAGGATGACATGGTAGTTATACCATTGAATGTTAAGGGGTGATGGTTAGATTCTCTTTTATTGAAAATAGTCATGGCATGAATGTTACTCGCCACTTGTTTCAACTGTGACATTATGTCTAAATTCAGCAAGACTGAGACAGACTGCTTCTGAACAGTTGCAAATAGTGTTGAATATTGTTCACTGATGATTTCATATCCTCACTTCTGACCTAAGGGAGGAAATGCAGATGGAATACCTAGGGCACTGCCTGAGGAACTCCCTACCTCTGAATCAGGAGGGCTGGGTTCAAGTCCCACATACTCTAGAGGTGGGTCATAACATCTCTAAACAGATTGAAAATATTACCAAATCAAGGAATTCCTGCAGAGACGTCCTAGAGTTGAAATGAGTGAGTAGTAGTTTTGCTAGGGTTCCTTGATGCCACATTTGGTCAATACAGCCTCCATGTCAAGGGAAATCGCTCTCACCTCTGCTCTGGAAATTCAGTTATTCTATTATTTTGTCCCCTTTGGACCAAGGCTGTAATGAGATCAAAAGCTGAGTGGCCCTGGTGGAACCCAAACTAAGCATGAGTGAACAGGTTATTGATAAGCAAGTGCTGCTCAATAGTATTGTCGGTGACACTTTCCATTACTTTACTGATGATTGATGGGGTGATAAAAAGTTGGATTGTATTTGTTCTGCTTTTTGTGTACAGGACATACCTGAATAATTTTCCACATTGTCAGGTACATGCCAGTGTGTAGCTGTACTGGAACAACTTAAGCTAAGGGCAAGTTCTGGTCACAAGACTTCAGTATGTATTTTGGAATATAGCTTCTACAGTAACAGAGCTATTCCAGTCCAACAGGCTACACTTAAACAGTACTGGGCCTGTATCCTGGCAAATCTCATAACTACAGCAGGCTTTAATGGGGAAGGGTATAGGAGCGACATTACAGTGGCTTACAAAGCAAAAGATATGCCAGCATTACACTATTTTCTTAATGGGACAGGAAGGGACAGAGGCAAAAGTGCACAAGCATTTATTAAAAAGCAGCAAATAGTGTCAAAGGGGTTTTAAAAAAGGTAATAACACAATATTAATAGTTCTTTACTAAATGCACATGCGCGTGAACAACATAGATGAATTAACAGCAGAAGTAGAAGACAATAGATATGATCTTATAGTCATTACAGGGTCAAGGAGATCACACTGGGAACTTTTCAAAGGAATGGGCAGGAAGGGAAGCGTGGTGGAGTAATTTTGAAAGCACGAGTTAGAATGAGTGTTAGCAAAAATAATTTATCTAGGATAGGATACCAGACCTACCGTAATGCCCACATCCCATAAAAAAATGTTGAGCCAAAGTGGATAGCTCAATTTTTAAAAGAACATTATCTAAGTTTGCTCTCTCCAAAATGGTTTTGAAAGTTGGACCAAGTTATGGATCAAATAGCAATTCTATCAAGGTGAAAGGCACGTTAAGTTCTAACTGTGAAACAAAAGATTCTGCAAGCCTTGTTCCCAACTCTTGCAAGTCCAGTTATCAAAATCTATCCATGTTTGAACTGTCAGCTTTTGTAAACTGCACTGATGTAACTTAGCCACTTGAGAGCAGCTGTATTGTTCTGTAGCAGCCACAGGAAATGATGATGGTGCCCCTAAATTGTGCCAGTTTTTAAAATATCAGCTTAAAGCACTGGATTCTGTTCATTTTAAAATACCCCATGCTTATGACTCACTGGTCTAAATCAAGGTCATTTCTATAAACGTTAACTATGGGCTACTGTAGCAGTGGTGATGCATCTTCCATGTACTGTCAAATGAAAATTTCTGAAATCTTAAAGGAAATGAACTAAATAAATCTCATCTGGGGCCATGTTACATTTCATGTATAGGGCTAACTACCTGGCCATAATCCCTCATTGAGTGATCAGTATCTATTTCAAATAATCGGATACATCTTAGAACTCAGTGTGAGAAAGGAAATGGGTTCCTGGACACTTATGGAGGGTAGAAGTCGAACAAGCAGAACATTGTACAAATACAGTCAATGACAAACACATGGACAAGAATTTAAATGAGATGAAAGAGATATAGACAAAGTGGGTGACGCTGTAGACAAGATTCCGAGAATTCCTGATACATGATGAATATTTGTTTTCTTTCATTTCTCTATTGAGATTTCTTTTTTGCAACTTACCTATATACTTTTTAAAATTCCTTCTAGCACTCACTTTTATTATTGCCCTGCAAACGGTTTGTTTGGGAAAAAATACTTTTCTCCAATTGCTCTATTCATCTGAGAGATCATAGCAGAGATATACTTGTAAATATTTCCCTATTTCTGCCAAGTTAATACGTTGCACCAGAATGTGTCAAATTATCAGTGCCTGCAAAACAGATTCCAGAAAAGGAACATGAATCAAAGTGTACTTCGCAATTGCCCTTATTTTCCCCATTTTTCTCAATTTTTTTCGCCTGAATTACACATTTACCAAATCGATATTAAGACAAGGACACCCTAGTTACTTGACTGCGACATTATCTTATGTCATTTGATTTGTTTCTAATAGATTCACAGCAAAATACATGAAGTTGCATTAGGAATTAAAACATTAAGAATTAAAATTAGGAATTAACAAAGTATGTTTAGTTGCATTACTTCAGTCAGCTAATTTATTCAGTTTGTCATTTCTTCCACAATAGAATTGCTGACCATGCATTCTTAAAATGGTATTATACAGCCTGTCAAGAGATTTCATAAAAATTAAAGCTAAAATGAAATAAAAATACAAAAACAACCCATGTTTCAATTAAGCCATTATTTAATGACACTAAGGCAATACAGATACTGTGTGCTAATAAAACAAAAACAAGCTTAGCTCAACATTTGAAACAAATGCACCCAACTAATAAGTCATTTTACAACTGAAGGAAGGAAGACTTTAGAATTACAAAACATTTTCAAGAATGGGAGCACCACTTCTTTGCAAAGCTGTTGCTGGGCACATGGCATGCTTTACATTGATAGTGTGATCAAATTGTTCAGACAACTATGTATTTCATGATTTTAAAAGTTGGCAACCATTACTCCATCATTCCAAAGAAATGAACACAAAAATATATCTTTAAATAGCAGCAGTACAGTAATTAGGAATTAACAAAGTATGTTTAGTTGCACTACTTCAGTCAGCTAATTTATTCAGTTTGTCATTTCTTCCACAATAGAATTGCTGACCATGCATTCTTAAATGGTATTATACAGCCTGTCAAGAGATTTCATAAAAATTAAAGCTGAAATGAAACAAAAATACAAAAACAACCCATGTATAGTAATTAGTACAAAACAAAAATTGATAAAACAGAATTATCAAAAGAACCAAAATAAAAGATCTCTTGTGGATCAAGCTAAAAATTTAGTTTTCCATTTTTAACAAGCAGTAGTTTTGGAATTGATTGAAAACTACTGCACTTTCAAAACAAAACCAAACCGATACATCTTTCTATAGTAGTTTCAGGAAGCCATACAAAGGGCATGCTCTGGTCTATTCTGGGTCTGCAGAGGAGTTACTACATGCGATATTCTATAAATCTGTAAGTAATGCATTATTAGAACTCATGGAATTTATTCCATTAGTATAATTTATCAATCATGAACAAGCAGATTTCACTTACGAATAAATATTGACACAGTGTCAGGTAATTTATAATCATAGGTCAGCGAAACAGGAACACAGCAGATGTAGAAAACCATTTATCTGTAATAAGCAGTAGCTCATAGGGTTCTTATTTATAAAGTTATGGAATCCTCCTATCTTTGCTCCCATAAAGTGTGGGTTTACAAAGGATTTCCTGCACCTGGATGGATGTAAGCAATACCTAATTTGGCTAACTGATCAAAATAAACATTTCTGAATTGTTTGAACTCAAGAACATTATCTGCAAAATAAAAACAAACAAACATACCATGACGTAATGAGATATTACGTGGAATATTCGTTAAGAAGCTTTCAAGTCTGCAATCGCTGAAAATGAATAAAACACAAGCTATCCAACAACTCTTCACAAAAAAGTACCAGAGGTGGGATATTGTCTTTTTACTTTAGGTCTTCATTGTGCAAATATTCCAATAGAGAACTTCAAATTTTAAAATGAAAAAAACCATCAACTTTTACCATACCAAAATATAAAATAAGGTTAAAGCAACTTTAACCGCAGCATTAAAGTCAATAGGGTACCTTCCGTGTAGAAATGTATACGTCACTCCAACAACCTTTTTTTTTTAAAAATCTAAACAACACTACTTGCTGGCTTTTTAAAAACGAAAAGGAACAGCAGGGAACAAATGCAAACAAGTAACTGAGATGGCTTTTCAAAAAAATAAAAGCCTTGATTAGTTAAATGGGCTCACCAAGACTAAAATAAGCAAATACATGGGAATGATCTTGATTAATCTTCAACGTACCCTCGCTGATTAGTTAAAATGAAAAAGCAAAAAATAATATCACATTCCAATGCAATGTCAAGTAGACTATTGCAAATTATTGGTTGAAAATCAGGTCCAATAAAATGAGCATCCATGCTATCAATTGTGTTGGAATGATAGACTATTGAATATACAAAAACATGTGCAAAGTGCAACAATGTAGTGATTGGAAAGGAGCAGGGAGGCAAATGGGGAAGAAAAGCAAAATTCTTTCATTTTTGGTGTCCAAGAAACTGGTGCTTAAAAGAGAGATTTAGAAATGAAAAGCTTAATACAAAAGCAAAGGACTGAACTTAGGATGATGAATTTATGAATAATATTACAGACCTCAGAGTTAATAAAAATATATTTTGTTTTTTTTTGTCAGAGAAAAAAAGTGACAATTAAGCACAGGACTTTAAAAAGTTTCCATGAAGACCACATTTCAATAAGCATAATTCCATTAGTTTTAAATCATTGATTTTTTTTCCCACTGCAATTATGAAATACTGTCCTCTTCTCATGGCTACAAAATCACCACTAATGTTAAACCAGATCAGTAAAATGTGGCTAATGAGGCATGAACAAGCTTAGCAATATTACTTACTGCCTGTACAGCAGACATTTTAAATAATGAAAGTGCAACAGACAATATTACCTTGCTAATGCCATACTGAAAATAATTGTACTGCTGTACATTAAAATGGCTTCATCCATACCTTGTATTTTAGCAGGATACAATTTCCAAGTGTTAATAGAGAAAGTTTACATTGGAACAGTTGTTTCTTATACATATCAACTTGAAATAATACTTGCCTTAATGGTTTTTGTTTCCAGTATTGTTGAATGTATCTTACTGTCAAAAATAACAGATAAATAACTTGTTCTCACTCCTTTGTGTCACATTTCAGATAAAAGTTCTGATTACAAATCAATGGGAATTTACGAATCACATTAATAAAAATCAGAAATTGTGGCATATAATGAAGTTATATTGGTATTGAAGAAAGTGCCCAGATCTCACTTGTGTACAGGGAGATAGACAATACCATGGTCTTTGGCAGAATTTGTCTGGAACAATAGAAAAATGCAAGAGTAGAAAATTCACTTGCTTTACATATACAGACTTCCACTTGCTGAAATGATCAAAAGGTACCTTTAATGGCATTGTCATACTATAATACAGGATACATTGGATTAAGATCAATGTTTTAATCAAAGTCAAGCCAGCTAAGTTAAATTAGTGCAGTTGACTTGTAACACCAGATTTAAACAGTCTGATAAGAATGTGTCAGCACTTTTCTCATCAGTAAGTGGTACTATGGAAAAAAAAAATCATGCACATGATTTTAAACACATACCTGAATACTAGTTGATTTCCACAACAGCCATTCAAATATTCTATTAATCTTAGAACGTGCAAAACTTGGTAACATTAAACTATGTGCCCCCTAAAGGGCAATTTAATGTTTGCAGCTAGTTACAGAAAGCAAAACAAAACAAAACAAAAAAGCTAATTAGCCAGAAAGTACAAGGCAAAAATTAGGGTTATAACCCATATGGTGCATTAGTCATTTCAACAGATCACAGCTAGGTGCAATGAATCAAAACAAAGTTATACTATTGCCCAACAATGTACACTTTAAGAAAACCTAATTGCATTTCATCAGTTAAGTCGTACAGAACAGTTCTATTCGCTTACATACATAAGATTAAGAAATCTTTTCAACAAACATTCATCTAAGACTTTTAACCATTTAATACAATTTTCATTGAAATTCACAATCCCTCGGAAAATGGAGGTTTCTGCATGAAACGGCTTACAATACAGAATTCACAATGTCAAAAGCAAGATAGCACATTGTGGTCTGTGGTACCATAATTGTTGTCCTATTAAACAAAAGCAAAGCAAGCTCAGAAGAAATTCTGATACCAGATTTAGGTGTTTGTAGCACAGTGCTTGTAGATATTTAATGCTTTCAGCAACTTATTTTTTTGGGTGAGATTTGAGGGGGAGGGGGAAGACAAAAACAAAAAATTGCATTCCAAATCTGTTTTCCTAGGTCTTTTATGGCTAATGTTGAAAATGGATGTTGGACTGCTGTTTCTGAATCATAAGTGCTAGGACATCTGTCTGTCTTTAAACCATTCCACAAATTCATCCAATAAGACTGGCCCTGAAAGAAACCAATTAAATCAGAATTTAATATTATAACTTGTAATCCATACTGTTATGAAATACATCACACTAAATACATCAAACTCATTGTGCAGTTTTTAAAACTAGACTCTAGGAAACTTTCAGTGTTACAAATATGTGAAAACGCAACAATAAGGTCATATGCAGCACCGGTTTGATCCAAATCGAAAAAGAGCATTCAATTTCGATTACTACATTGCAATGGGTTCTGACATCATGAGGACCACTAAAAAAAATACCAGAAATACAGGGAGTGACAAGGAAACCAGGAACTGAAACTTCCAAGATTTTAAGGGGCTGACAAATTAGACCTTAGAGTTTTCTGATCTCACATTCCTGGATTTTTATTATTTGAAACGATTTTTGACAGTGCACCTGCACAATTTGTGGGATCATTGAACCTCAAAAGAGACACATTTTTGAACCAACTCCACATGGGTCAGCAAACCATCACCAAGTCACCCTTTGTTTACACATGCACTAGTCCGGCTTCCTCAGGGCCAGCTCTGAGTGAACAGAACCTCTGACACTCCAGTTTATATCTATCTGTCAGTCATGGCTCCCTGACTGGACCAGATTAACAGCCCCAATCAGGGAACTCATACTCTATGGAGGTCCACCTGGCTGACCTCGTTACAATCATTACACCGCCCCCCTCCAAATCTGGGGACGTAGGCCTGTTCTTTTTCTCGTAGTCTGTCCTGGGGCGTTTTTGCACTGGGTCCGGTTCCTTCGACTCAAGCCTGGGATATAGGTACCAGACCATAGCCTACCTCTTGTGGCCAGAACATTCCGGAAGAAATTCATCCTCTTCTTCAGGCGGCAAAAAACATTAAGGCTGCAACATCCGCCGTGTCCATCACGGACTTTGAGCCTTGTTCAACACTAGACGGAGGCGGAGAATGTACGGATGATATTGTCAGCAGTGACTGGAAGGATGTCCAGCAAGTTTAAAACCAGAATGGATTCTTCCAATAGCGGCACCACCAATGGTGTATCAGCCAGTGGAAGGTGGTTCAAGGCATCCACATTTGCTACCAGGTGTTGTAATTGTATGCACTTAGAATGAGAACCCATTGCTGAATTTGACCTGAAGCTGTGAGCAGCACAGCCCCGGCAGGGGTTTGTGATCTGTTACTATTACAAATTTACTTCCGTAAAGGTATTGGTGGAACTTTCTCACATCAAAGATGACTGTCAAACGTTCCTTCTATGTCCGGTATGGTACAGTATCTGGATAGTGTTGGTTCACAGATGCTTGGGATTGTAGTGTGCCAACACCCTAGATGATGATAGCTGCTTCTTCACTTCCCTAAAAGGCCATGTTTTGGCTACCAGACCATTTCTAATGCAAGGCTTGCCAGATGGAGGCCAAGTTACGTATGAACTTTCCATAATAATTCACCAACCCAAGGAAAGACCCAAGCACCAGTGCAGAAATGGGGAGCCAGGGTACATTTGATCACCCTCACTATCTTCCAACAGGTGTAACCTGGTCTTGTCAACTCTGTAGCCCATGTGGGTCACTTGGGGTGCCGGGAACACATTCTTCTCTAAGGTGTATGCCCACTTCGGGAAAATATCTAAGGAACATACCCAAGTTCTCTTTATTGGTGTTCCCTGTTATTAGGGCATCATCGAGATAAATGGCTACCTGGATGGACCTTGTAAAATGTTCCCCATTGTCTGCTGAAAATTAACACAGATTGATGATACGCCAAAAGGCAGTCTCGTATGTTGGTACAAAGCTTTATGGGTATTAACTGTAGCATTCTTCTGGGAATCCTCATCTAACTGCAATTGCAGGTACACATGGCTCATGTCCAGCTTCGTGAAGGACAGACCTCCATCAACTTTGCGTACAAGTCCTCTATGCAAGGGATTGGGTATTTATCCAGCTGCAAAAAGCAGTTTACTGTTTGTTTAAAATCCTCACAAAGCCAAACCAACCCAATGGACTTCACAGTCGGTACGACCTGTGCTGCCATTCCACAAATTGAACTGGTTTGATGATTCTTTCACTTTCCAGCCCCCTGATTTCTACCTCTACTTTTGCACACAAGGCAAATGGCACTGGGTGGGGGGGCCTTGCAGAATTGTGTAATTGCTTCCTGGGCAACATGAAACATAACCTTCGCTTCTTTCATTGTCCCTAGACTTTCCTGAACTTCCAGGTATTTCGTTAGAAAATAGCTGCCCGAGTAAAGTCCTAATCAAAACTGTTCAGCCAAAAAAGGCGAATCTTTCTCAAAGAACGTTGCCCCATCAAGTCTCTAACCAAGCTTCAACCCGAGCCTTTTTCTACAAATCAGTAGTAACTAAACCAGCTGTTTCTCATACGAGACTGGAACCAAAAGTTGTACCTTTAATCTGTAAAGGTTTCCTGGTAATATTATCTCAGTCTAGCCACGGTCTTCCACGAACTTAAGGGTTGGAGTCCAGACTGAATTTTGTTTAAGACTAGTTTTGTAATCACTGATACACCCACGCCAGCAATCTCCATTAGAACTGGGGGCACATTTAACCAAATATTTATTTTGGCTGGTTCTGATTTAGATGTTGTTAAGCAATTTAATTGCTCCAAACCAGATGTAAATGGGCTTTCCAGGGTGTGCACTCTCCTGCATACTGGCCTATGAGTTCTCTTTCTTAATCCACACCTGGTGGGACTCTTGCTGTCTCGAGTCCACGTACCGGCGGCAACTACAATGGCTTGCCAGTCTGGAACCCGAAGAAAAGGCTTGGCTTTGTTTCGAGGTTTTGTTGCGGGCTAACCTAGACTACCTCCGTTCAGGATAGGTCTTGACTGAGGCTATGCGATTGCCTTCACGCGACTGGTGTCCCCAAAGCTTAGTCAGCCTGGTGGGAGTGTTCACTCCCACAGGAGTACTCTGCAACTCATATGCTCCACTTGCTGCATTTTCTAATGACAAAGCCAATTAGAGTACCTGTTTGAAGTCCAATTGGACTTCAGCTAAGTAGGCACTCTTGCATGGTTACTTCATTAATCCCACATACCAAAGTCTCTCAGTATCTCATTAAGGGTTAAACCAAAGTCACACACTTCTGCTAGTCATCTTAACCTCAAAAATCCCAAAAGTGATTTCCCTGATTCGCAAACTGCCAAATAAAACTGACAGCATCTCAGAGTTAGAGGTGGCTGGGGGTCATAATATTCCTTAACTAAAAATTTTGAAAGGTTTTAGTTTCTGGTGGCTAAGGAAAAGTTAGGCTTCTAAATAATCCAAAAAGCTGCAGGTCCACAAGCTGTCAGGATGATCACTCATTACTTTTCCTGTGCTTCAAATATCATTGTGTTATTTTTTCCAAGCCATTCTTTCCACATACTGGGCTCAGTCTTCAATTGTAGGATCAAAAAAGTCAAGTTTCCCAAATCATGGCATGATGTCAGAAATGCTAACCCCAACTCAAAGACAACAGTTGCGAGCGAATTTCTTCACTCTCTCATTACCATTGAAATGACTCCAGGGACTGGTATCCCATCACCAAGTCACCCTTTACTTACACATGCATAGTACTTGACACTGGTCCTGTTTCCTCAGAGCAGATCACTGAATAGAACCTCTGACACTCCAGTTTGTATCTGTCAGCCATGGTTTCAATTGAACCAGGTTAACAGCCCCATTTAGGGAAATCATTCCATGCCTGGCTGACCTTGTTACAATCACTACAGTTTTCAACTTTTTTTGGGCTACAGATCAGTGATCTTCCAACGCCTAAATGTTAGAAACTTCAACAATAAAGTTTGTGCAAAGCAAAAATTTACTTAACAGTTTGATTCACTTTAAAAATAAAGCCAGTTACAATCAAGCCTTTTTATTTTGTTCAATATGAAATTAATACTTTCTTGGATAATATATAGTTAAAGTGTAATATTGCTCTCAATATGTTTGCCAATACCAGAACAAAATTATCACTTTTCAAACTGAAGCCAGTTATTTTAATCCTGCCTTGAACATATTCAGAATCCTAGAATGCAATTTAAATATACCTTGCCGCATTGAAAACTTACAGCAAGCAGCATCAACTTATGAATCAGGAACATATTGTTCGAAATTGCAACAGCCTTCATGAACAACACATCCCAAATGTTAAACACACTTGAAAACTACCAGCAATGCAGAAAAACAATAGGTAATTTATCCTAACTTATCTGCCAGTTTTTGATCCAGTTGATAAGTAGTTAAAGTTAACAACTGATTTACTTTTGTCTTGCCTGAATCCTGTAATAATCAAATTTTAATCTGCACATGAGTTGGCAAAGGCATCTGTCTGAAATAAGCAGAGTCCTTCTGAAAGTATAGAAATCAAGGTCTGAAGACACACTGGGTCCCAACTCTTATTTCATCTTTGAATGGAGTGGGAAAGTCAGTGCCGACTTCCACTAGATGAAAGGCATTCTAGGAGAATCATTTTTCTCTTTAATTTACTTAAAGAAGTCCAGAGGTGCAGGAGCTTCTCACATACAAAGTTTCAGCTTTCCCTGGCCTGGACTCTGCTCTATCCAGGTTTAAATTACTGTTGCCTCATCGGTCGTGGGCAGATATGAACTAATGTCAGCAATCCACTGACCATTAACATCCACTGCCCCACACGCAGTCAACTAAGACTGGAGAACTAAAACACAAATCTAAATATATCAGGTATCAAAAGCAAGATTAGGGTTTAAAGCTTTTCACTATTTCTCACCCTGATTTACTGAAGCCAATATCAAAAATTAGAACATAGAACATAGAACAGTACAGCACAGTACAGGCCCTTCAGCCCATGATGTTGTGCCAACCTATTATCCTACTAAGATCAATCTACCCTGCGTACCCTACATTTTAATATCCTCCATGTGCCTATCCAAGAGTCGCTTAAAAATCTCTAAGTATCTGACTCCACTACCACTGCCGGCAGCGCATTCCACACGCTCACCACTCTGAAGAACCTACTTTTGACATCTCCCCTATACCTTCCTCCAGTCACCTTAAAATTATGCCCCCTCGTAATAGTCATTTCCGCCCTGGGAAAAAGTCTCTGACTATCCACTCGAATTCATACAGAAAGATCTGTACAAGAGTAACTGTTATTAGAAAGAAAAGATCAGACTGACATAATTAAATATTGTGTGCATTGGCGTCTAAACTGAAACATAAAAATCCACCCATAAATGATACTAGCCAAGATAAATAATCTACACTGTAAGGTGGTCTTCATTACATGAATAATAAATTTTATTGGTTCAGCAGAAACCATGTGCTGTATGAAAATTTCAAGCTGTCAAAGGTTGTGCTGCAAAAGATTTATTTCCACATCTTGCAAAACTCCAGTATTATTAAATCAGTTTGAAGCCAAACTAAAACTATTAATCCCTGTCAATTTCCTCCAAAAAAAAAGTATATTCTAACAGATATAGAATCCCTACAGTGTAGAAACAACATTCCACCCTCCGAACAGCATCCCAATAGGACCCATCTCTCTACCCCATCCCTGTAACCCTACATTTCTCATGGCTAATCCGAGTAGCCTGCACATCCCTGGACACTATTTAATTTAGCATGGAAAATCCACCTGACCTGCAAACCTTTGGACTGAGAGAGGAAACCCTGTTGAGATGCTTGCAAGGGATCATGCTATGTGGAAGATGTCCATCATTTTACAAATAAAGACCATACAAGTTAGGCAACCTACCTTCGTCTAAAACATTCTCTGCATAGCGTGATGGCATATGAAATTAACATTCTAAATACAGAAGTTATGGAGTTTCCTCCAAACTGCCAACTAATTGCCAGGGCAGATTTATTAATAACAAACTGAGGTCCAGAATGCATGAGCCAAATGAACACATTTATATTTAGTAGACATGTGGAAAAATATGCCATGTGGTAGCCTTTTTCAAATACCAGCTGGAACCTGACTGGGAGATATTTAGTATGCAGCTTTAATACAAGTTCTAACTTGCTACGTTGACCTCATCTCAATGAGAGAATAGTAGAACAAACGTGCTGGCCTGGGCCAATGATTATTTCATTAACTTGGGGTCTTTGCATCATTCAGCACAAGTGGGTTATTTGCTAGTGATTGAATGATGTTCAGCACAATTCGCGATTCCTCAGATACTAAAGCAATCAGCATCCAAACGACATCTAGGCTTGAGCCAATAAGCAGCAAGCAACATTTGCATCACACAAGTGCCACACAATGATCACTTCCAATATGACCGAATCCAACCATCATCACCCACTCAACATTCAACGGCATTAATGTTGCCGAATTCCCCCACTAACAATAGCCTGGTGGTTAACATGGACCAGAATCTGACCTGGACTGGTCATTGGCCTACTGTTGTAGCTATAGAGACGACAAATTCTATGGTGAGTACCTCACTTTGTCCCCATTGCAAGTCCACCATCTGCAAGGTAGAAATCAAGAGCGACATGGAATACTCTCCCCATGGATGAGTGTGGAGCTCCAACAATGCTCAAGAAGCTCAACACTGAGAACACCACCTGTTTGGCACCCATTCATAATCTTCAACATTAATTTCCTTCACCACCAATGCACTGAGGCAGTACTGTATACTATTTGAAGAATTCACTATAGGTCTTTTGACAGCCCCTTCCAAGCCAACAACCTCTACCCTTAAGTAGTTTAAGGACAACAGACGCATGGGAACACCGCCAACTACAAGTTCCTCTTCAGGTCACATACTATCCAGACTTTGAACTATACTGCCTTCCCCATCACTGGGTCAAAATTCTGGAATTCCCTTTCCAACAGTACTACGATGTTGTTCTACCTCAAGGAATACACTCAAAGTGACAGTTCACCACCACCTTCACAGGCAAGTATGGATGGATAATAAATAATGGGTTAGCCAGAAGCAGATGTATCTCACACACCTCAGCAAGCTGGAAAAGGTTCGAGAAATTCTTCATAGTCAACACACTAACTCACTGAGCTGTAAACATGAATGCAGGTGAACTGATACATTTTCTACAAACTATTCTTTAATGAATAGGATAGAACCTCCACATCAAGGTGAAAAAAAGACACTTCTGTATAAAATGCTGGGTGATTTCCAAACTGTCAGAAATTCACATCAAATATGACTGACTACAATATTAGCTTATAGCTTATTATCTGCAAGCCTAAATTAAACTTCTGGAACACAAGGTAAGTATTATTGCACAATTAAGGAAGTTTGAGTCATGAATACATCAACTTGCAGAGAACTAAATTGAAAGGTCTTGATTGTGACTGGTTAGACTTCACCTGGTCCACAATGTCTAAATGGACTGGAAACCCTGAATGGAAAATGAGCTTGATTATCATTTTAATTCAACTAGTTTTTTTTTAATGCCTGGATAGACTCCTTGCTTGAACTTAATGATAAACACCATCAAAAGTGAGAAAGATTGCTCAAGCAGTCATATTGATAATAGCTAGGTAATCTGTGGAATGTCTCTAGGTTAAGATACAATATGAGACCTCAACTTAAGGGTCTCCAGAATAACTCACTAGTCCTGCTGCTATTTTATAATTTACACCAGTAAAGGGTGAAATATAAATGTACCTCTTATCTCTCCATTTCATCTTGTCAGGTTAATATCCACCTGACTGTATCTTATGATTTAAGGCATTAGTCAGCCAATAGTTTTTACATCCTGAAGGGAAGAAGGATTAGGAGGCAGTTTTTAACCATTTGACTGATGCAGAAAACCACTACTTGCGCACCGACTTGCAAAAGTCCTTGCCAGCCTCATTCATTATATTTGGAATGCACCAAGTATGACGCTTCTGCTTGAAGACCAGTCCCTGAAGGGGCACAGACCCTCCTCACATGCATCCCTGTCACACACAGAGTGATGCAGCCAATATTTTGTTCCTCAAACATCTCTGAAATTTGATCATTATCACATGGCAATGTTCATCATCAGCAACGCACGAGTTGCCTTATTGGTCTTTCTTGCTGAAGCAATCAAATTGCTGAGGTAACTGCTTCAAAAGGGAAAGTATTTACAGATCACTTCTCCGCAACCTGCCACTGAAAAGGAAGCGAAATTTGCCTAAAGACAATTACATTTTTGCTGGGTAATTCCAAATGTGGCACTAAGGAACAGTGCACCTTAGAAAAGTTGCAGTTGAGATTTCCCAAAAGAGAACATGGACATGAAACACAGATCCTGGACTATTTTGAACATGTGCTACATTGTCAATGCATCAAGCATAAATGAGTCAACTGCCCAGAAACAGGCTTGCATGGAGAAGCTGCACCCGTAAAGTGCTGTATAGCAATACTTAGAGTCACTTCATAAATATTTGAATCATAGAATTTTACAGTAGAGGGAGGTCATTTGGCCCATTGTGTCTGTACTGGCTCCTGAAAGAGCTAGTCCCATT
>NC_063332.1:77903009-77904089 GCF_021869965.1 Rhincodon typus
TTCTGATCGTATACCTCAAAGTTCTGACTGGCATAGATCTGAGGGTGGGAAGTTGAATCTGAAAACCCTGCCTGAAATGGTGGTAGAGGCATGACCGTTTTAAACTGCACACATCTCTTGACCATGACTGATCACTGCCCTGGCTGCAGAGTTGGAAGAATCATGTGCTAATTTCAGGTTACAATTCAGATCACTGGCCAAATTTCTCTTGCATGCATATTGAGCATCAGTGCTTTCGATCATTCAGATTTTCCTCATGCAGCACATGTGATGGCACTAACATTGTTGCTTGCTCAGGGCAGAATTCATGAATAATATCAAACTATGTCTACAAAAGGAACTTGGACGCCTGCCTTTTTTTGCCTTTATCATCTTTTCAGTGACTGTGTCTCCTTTTTTGGCTTGAAAAATCAAGACCTGGTTTGTTGCTTCAGATTGCAGTAAAGTACACTCGCTTGTCTTCAACTTCATTGAGCCATTAGCAATTCATCGAATTCTTGAAGATTCTCTTCCTCAGTTGCAGTTGTAATTGACATCATCTGGATTGCACAAGCAATTACGAAACCATCTCAAAATCTTCCAAACTACAAAGAATAAATCAACATACCACAGGGCAGCCTCATTTATAAGTATAATCCTGTTGTTGTGTTTATTATGAGATACAGTTGGTTCTCTTGTTCATCATTTAAGCATATTTAAATTTTGGACCTATCAAAATACTTAGATCCCCAGCCCCTAAAACCTATTTTCACTAATTCAGCTAGAGGAGGGGCCGTTCTGCACCATATACTGGTTAATGAGCCTGGCCAGGTAACTGATCTTTCAGTGGGAGAGCATTTTGGAAACAGTGATCACAATTCCTTAAATTTTTACAAATAAGGATAAGTCAGGACCTTGCAGGAAGGTACAAAATTGGAAGAGGGCAAATTACGTCAGTATTAGGCAAGAGCTAGGGAGTATTAATTAGGAGGAGCTGTTATCAGGCAAGTCCACATTTGAGATAACAAGGTGTAGAGCTGGATGAACACAGCAGGCCAAGCAGCATCGGAGGAGCAGGAAGGCTGACATTTCGGGCCTAGA
>NC_063332.1:77904489-77921265 GCF_021869965.1 Rhincodon typus
GTTCCTACTATCTCTGAAACAAGTCCACATTTGATATGTGGGAATTGTTTAAACATCTACAGATCAAAGTTTAGGACCGGCATGCTCTGGTAAGGAGGAAGAACAAGGATGGCAAGGTAAGGGATCCTTGGATAATGAGGGAGCTTGCAAATTAAGTCAAAAGGAAAAATGGACTATTCTATACATACATTAAAAACAAGAGGATAACTAGGAAGAAGGTAGGACCACTCGAGGATTAAGGAGAGAACTTGTGCTTGGAGGCAGAAGATGTGAGTGAGATCCTAAATGAGTAGTTTGTGTCAGTATTCACCCAAAAGAAGGATATGGAGAATAGTGAGAGTAGTGTGGAACATGTTAATATGCTAGGACATTTTGAGATCAAGAAAGAAGAGCATTAAGGTGGATAAGTCCTCAGGGCCCAGTGGTATCTATGCCAGGTTATTGAGAGGTAATAGAGGAGATTGCTGGGGCCTTGACCAAGATCTTTATATCTTCGCTAGCCACTGGAGAGGTCCTGGAGGACTGGCAAGTAGCTGATGTTGTTCCTCTGTTCAAGAAAGGAAGTAAGAATAAATCGGTGGTTGGGAAGCGACTGGACAAAATTTCTCAAGGGTATGAATTATGCTCATTTGGAAAAACATGGCCTATTTAGGGATAGTTAGCATGGCTTTGTGCGGGCCAGGTCATGTCTTACTAACTTGATTGAATTTTTCGAGGAGGTGATGAAAATGATTAGAGGGTAGAGCAGTGGATATTAGTCAGGCTTTTGACAAGGTCCGTCATTTTGGCCTCATCCAGAAGATTAAGGTGCATGGGATCTATAGTGATTGGCCATTTGGATTCAGAACTGGCTTGCCCATAGACAGAGGGTAGTGGTAGAAGGGTGTTTTTCAGGCTGGAAGTCTGTGACTAAGTGGTGTCCTGCAGGGATCTGTACTGGGATCTGTGCTGTTTGTGATATATATAAATGACTTGGATGAAAATGTAGATGGGTGGGTTAATAAGTTTGCAGACAGTACAAAGATTGGTGGAGTTGCAGATAGTTTAGAAGGTTGTCAGGGGATACAGTGAGATTATAGATCAGTTGCATATATGGGCAGAGAAATGGTAGATGGAGCTTAGTCCAGTTAAGTGTGAGGTGCTGCGCTTTGGGAGATCAAATATTAAGGAAAGGTAGACAGTTAATGGCAGGACCCTGGACAGCATTGAAGTATGGAGGATCTTGAGGTTCAAGTCCATAGCTCCCTGTAAGTGACCACACAAGTACGTAGGGTGGTAAAGAAGCTGTATGGCATGCCTGCCTTTATTGGCCGGGCAATTGAGTACAAGAGTCTGGATGTCATGTTGCAGCTTTATAAGGCTTTGGTTAAGCCACACTTAGATATTGCGTTCAATTTTGGTCACCAAGTCACAGGAAGAAGTGGGAGCTTTGGCGATGGTGCAGTAGGTTTACTGGGATGCTACCTGGATAAGAGGGTATGATCTATAAAGAAATACCGAAAAACTCGGGTTGTTTTATCTGGAGCAGCAGAGGCTGAGGGGTGACTTGATTGAAGTCTATAAAATTGAGATGCATGGGTAGGGTTGATGGTCAGAATCTTTTTCCCAAAGTTGAAATGTCTAATATTAGGGGACATGCATTTTAAGTTGAGAGGGAAAGTTCAAAGGAGATGTGAGGGGCAAGATTTTCACACAGTGGTAGGAGTCATAAATGCGCTGCCAGGGGTGGTGGAGGAGGCAGACACGAGGGGTGTTTAAGGGATTTTTAGGTAAGTACATGAATATGGAAGTAACAGAGGGATATGGATCAAGGGCAGGCTGAAGGGATTAGTTTAATTTGCCACTACGTTCGACACAACATTGTGCGCCGAAGGTCCCGTTCTTATGCTGTACGGTTCTGTGTTCTGTTACTCTTAGGTTGAGGTAGAAGAAAAGAACCTAAGCTTTTGAGAGCATCCGAAACTGGCTGTGTGCACTAAGTACTGGTTTTGCGTCTAATGAGCTGTGTGCATTTTACTCCAGTTATGCTTTCATATATCTTTTGAAAATATTGCCAAAGCAGTTCATCAAATGATCAACTTTCTTGGTTGTTCAACATTGTAAAAAAAAACATGCTCCCAGTCAACTTCAGTTTGGAAAACCAATCCATACCCGTTAAAACTGTTTTGTGACATAACTTGCTGACTACAGTGGGAAACTTGATGAACTTTGCTTGTTTTAGATATAACACACCATTTGACTGTTTTTAACACCACGTCAGTGTAGATTTTCAATTGAACTATGCTCTGTTGAGGTAAGTCACTGAATTTGCTCTTGTCTGCATGTTTACACCTGGTTTGATAGTACCAATGTAACACCCTTGTGTGTGTCCCAGATAATGGCAAGTTTTCTGACCAATTCCCAATTATTAATTGAAGAAAATATACCTGTATAGACTGAGAATTGATTAACGGGCAGAAAACAATAAGAATAAATTAATCATTCTTATCATGGCATACTGTTGCTAACTGGATGTTGCAAGGATCAGTGCTACAAATACAGTTCACAATCTATATCAATTTGGATTTAGGAGCACAATGATCTGCATTACTTTTAATGGGCTTTCGATGTGAAACAATGAATTGGAAAACACCGATGATAGTTAATAGATCAAAAATGGGCGACATGGAGGTTCATTGATTAGCATAGCTGCATCACAGCATCAGGAACCCAAGTTTGATTCCACCCTTGGGCGACTGTCTGTGTGGAGTTTGCACATTCTCCCAGTGTCTGTGTGCTTTTTTCCCTCCCACAGTCCAAACGTGCATGTTAGGTAGATTGGCCATGCTAAATTGACTGTAGTCTTCAGGGATGTGCAGGCTAGGTAGTTTAGCCATGGGAAATGTGGGGTTACAGGAGTAGGATGGGATGCACGTTGGAGGGTCGACACAGACTCAATGGGCTGAATGGCCTCTTTCCACACTATAGGGATTCTATGATTTAGTGGGAAAAATTGTTTAGTTATTGGATGTGCAGGCCAGGGCTTTTGTGGCACAGTGATAGCATCCCTATCTCTGAACCAGGAGGCCCAGGTTCAGTCCTGCTTGCTCTAGAGATTTGCAATAACATCACTGAACAGGTTGATTAGAAAATATAAATGCGATTGAATTGCAGTACAATAGATGTGGAGGCTAAGAGCTCTTGTAGTCCAGTGGTGGTGTCCCTTCATCTGGACCAGAAGTCTAGATTCAAGTCCAACTTGCTCCAGAGTTGTGCAGTAACATCTGAGCAGGTTGTTTCGAAGATATCTGGATGTATAGGCCATTGGTGTCTCTTGTGGCAAAACAGTAGTGCATTAGAGTATTGTTTACTGTTTTAGCTACTTTCCTGAGGAAGGTTACACTTCTCCTGGGGAGAGAGTGCAATGGAAGATCACAGTTTTGGGTTGTGGAATATTTTGAGGAGAGCAGGCCTTATTTCCTAGAATTTCAAAGAATGAGAGTTGATTTGATTCAAACTGACAAAATTCTTAAAAGGCATGACAGGAGGAATGTAGATATTTCTCCTTGCCAGTGAGTTTAAAACCATGAGATGTAATTTCAAGTTAAAGGATAAACCATTTAAGATTGACATGAGGAGGAAATTTCATCTTTGACAAAATGGTAGATCTTTGCAGTTTTCTAATCCAGTGAGATGTGAAAACTCAATCATTGAGCATGGTAATGACAGAAATCTATAGATTTCTGGAGACTAATATCATTAAGAGTGCCACATTCCCAAACTGAGGTAGATGATCAGCCGTGACCTAATTGAATGGTGGAGTCGGGTATGTTGTTTAATTTTCCAATGTAGGAATTTAACCATTTTAAACTCCTGTATTTCTCTATGGAGGGGGTTTGGGTAGAGTGTTTTCTACTTCTGCTAAGGAATGCCCATGGAACTAACTCAAGTTTTAACAATGATTCCAGTTAGATTTTTCAGCAATGCACCTGACTTTGTGAGGACACGCTATATTTTGGAAATGCTGCTCCAAATTAAACTAATTTAACTTTGTAACTGTAAGGGTATTTGTCACCAACAGAAATTTGTTCACAGAGACAGCTCATCATTGACAATTTACTCTGGGAAAGTATTGCAATAAAATATCTAAGTAATGTCCTATGTTGCAGGTAGTGATGATGTTATAGGCCCTGAAGACATGGAGAAATTCTGTGAAGATATTGGAGTTGAACCTGAAAATGTAAGTGCTAGTCCGCAAAATGTAAGCAGTGTCAAAAAAGCTAACAGATGACTTTTATGTTAAGCATTTATGTTGAATCGCTTTTGTATTTGTATATTTATAAGAAAGCTATACAGAACTTTTTGTATTAATTATGTGCAGAGATTTTTCAGGATTCTGGAACAGTTTGTTTTGGCAGTTACTTTTCAGCACTTTAGTGAATTGAACATAGTGTACTGGTCACAAACTATACGGCAGATATATAATTCAAATCGCAGCTTTTCAGAAGACATAACAATCTCTGCAGATGATGAGAAACTAACTCCCTGAAAGTGAAGCCATGTCCTTTTTGTGAGCTAGAAATGGGTCTTCTGCTGACTAATTGCAATTTTTTTAAAGAATTGCAGAATTTTAGTTTTTGTTTGAAGGAGAAAATTGCAACTCTCAAAAGATGTTATTGTCAGTGTGTCCTTTAAATGAGGATAAGTAATGTTTAGCTTCTGCAAGAAAACTGCATTTAAAAATGGTTAATATATCTGGTGCTAACATTTGAGCAAATCAGCAGTGCTTACATAAAATAGCAGATAACATGGAAATGTGTAGATGTAATACCATGGAAATAGACCTTCTAACCAAAAAGATGATGCTTATCCCGCACATAGGCAATAGTCCTAATCTTTTGTGCCTGTCTTGTTTCCATTTCTCCTTTTTATTCTGCCTTTTCCTTCAATTATTATATAATTGATCATAAGTCTCTTTTACAGTTGTAGAATTGGTGTTTGAAGAGACTAGTTCAAAAGAGAATTGAGTATTCAAGTGCACAAATTATTGTATACTAACAGTTGAAATCTAATTTTCTTCTCCACTTCTCCAACATTTTCCCCATTAATTTTCTGTACAATCCAGTTTTTTTAAAAAAGTTGATGTTTGAAAATTCAAATGGAATGTAGTGAGGGCTGATTGGAGATTTGGCTGTAAATTGTTGCTGAACCAGCCTACAGTAGCAGTTAAAGATTAAATCAGTTATATGAAATGTTTTTGTCACAAAAGTTCAATTTATAACAGCAATTGCATTATTCCATGATGGACCAAGTAATGTATATTTTTAACATACCTTAACTAAAAAGGTCTGTAAGAATAAGGGTTTTATTTTCCTAAAATTCATTCTAAACCTAATTGTTTGTTCCTGCTGAATTTTAGAATTTATCCAGCTTGTGAAGGTTCCATTGATCTTTTTCCTCAGTGCTCTGCTGTGCCCTTGTAGAAAAAGGGAATCCCTTTTTCTGCACGTCAAAATCCAGGATCAGATGTATTATTAGAATGCAGTGGACTGATATTGTTATCCCTTTTGTTTTCTGCAATAGTACGCTAAAGTAGTCACAAATTCCCCAACAAGTAATAATGCAAGTGCCATTTTGATTGAAATAACCAAACAGCTTTTTCTGAAAGGAGTTGAAAGCGTAGCACTGTCAGAAGCATACTTCTTGACAGTTTGGATTTTTATGCTGTTTTATAAGCTATTGCTTTCAAAAATGCTTGTGGAAGTTATTAACGTCCACTAAGAAAAGAAAATCCTGCTTTCCTCACCGCTTTGGCCTCATGACACTGATTCAAGATCAACAGCAATCTTAAATGGCCTTGCAAGTGACTCAGTTGTATCTAACAACTTAAAAAGCCTGACAAAAGGAGTGAGTAGATCAACTGGCACTGACCAACCCATCAGAAATGACTACATATGCAGCCCTATTAATATAGTAAAGTTCTTATTAACATCGAGAGCATGTGTCAAAATTGTGAGATCTGCCCCACAGACTATTCAAGAAATTTTATTTTGCACAGGTAAGTAACTCTAATGTAAGAAAATCTTGGAAATGTAAATGAGTCAAATTCCAAAACTTGTCATAAGACCAAGGCTAGTAGACATGCGCAATTTTGAAAAATATTACTGTTCTATTATCTCTAGAAAGATATAATAACTTTGAGCCCTTTTTGATTTGGTTTTGATCTTATTTGAATCCTTGACCAAACCACTAAAATTAACCCTACCCCCACCTCTTCCATTAAAAGTTATGATAAAGGTATATAATTTGTTATCAGTTTGGAATTTGCAGGGAGGTTGTTTCCACTGGCAGGTGAAACTAGAACTCGGAGGCATAGCCTGAAAGAGTCATACCTTCCAAGCAGTCTCCTAGATTTAGCCATCCTTGGATATATCCTGCTGCACTGACAGGACAGACCCACTAGAGGTGATAGCACAGTGGTAAATAGTCAGAAGAAAGTTGTAGTGGGAGTCCTCAACATTGATTCTATGAAGTCTGATGGAGTCGGGATAAACATGGACAAAGAAACCTACTGATTAATGCCTCTGTCCTCTGTCCTCTGTTTCCACCACCACTAGCAACAACTCCCTGCTCCCAATTTGGTTTGCTTTTTGCCCTTCTCTCTGCCCCTTTCTACCACCCACCCCAAGAGAAAAAAGAAAAGCTGATGAATTAGTTTTCCATGTTGAACGCCATTTAAAGTGACCATTGCCAAGAGTGGGTTTGTAGCACCATAACAGATTGAACTGACCAATTCCTTAAGGGCAAACCCTACAGCAGGTGGTGAGGAAACCAGATGGACCTCATCCTCACCAGTCTACCTGTTGCAGGTGCATCTGTCCATTAAAGTATCATTTAGTAGTGATCCTTGCGGTGTCCTTGTGAAGATGAAATCTTGCCTTCACATTGCAGATCCCATCCATCATGCCTGGCCCTACTACTGTGCTGAATGGGATAGATTCCAGACAAATTGAAGCCATTAGTGAACCCAGATAGGTTTTTCTGACCATCAGTGGTGGTTTCATGGGCATATTTAGATTCTTCATTCCAGTTCAGGTTTGAGCTGATGAGGAACATTCATGCTACAAGTGCCAGGCAATGGCCAGTTCCAACAGAACAGCATCTAACTGTTGCTTCTTGATGTTCAGTGCAGTTACCATCTCTGAATGACACTTTGAGCATTGTGGGAGTTACCATCAACCAGCAACTGAACTGGACCAGCCATATAAATACTATGGCTACAGAAAGTCAGAGGCTGAGAATTCTGTATTAAGTAACTCACCACCTTTCTCCCCTATGCCTGTCCACCCTCTCCAAGGCACATCGGGAAGAGATGAAATATTCTCCCTTTGCTTGGATAGGTGCAATGCAAACAACACTCAAAGCAGAACACTGTCTGGAATAAAGCAGCCTGCTTGATTGACACCCCATGTAACAACTTCAGCATTCACACTGTACCACCAGTGCACAGTGGCAGCCATGTGTGCCATCTAAAGCTGTGCTGAAGCAACACATGGAAGCAGATGTCTGATAGTTACAAGGGCAGCAGATGCATAGAACACCACCTGCAATTACCCCTGCAAGTCACACTCCATCCTAACTTTGAACTGTATTGCTGTTCCTTCACTCTGTTTGGGATAAAATCTTAATACTAATTCTCTTTATAGCATTGTGCGTGTCCCTATATGTCCAAGGCCTGCCATGGTTTAAAAAGGCAGTTTGGCACCACCTTATGCAGGGGAATTGAGTTTACCAATAACTGCTAGCCTAGCCTATAGTGCCCATATTCTGTGAATGAATTTTTGAAAATGAATCATTTTGTGGTGGTACAGAAGAAGAACAGAAAGATTTGATCTGTAATGTGCTTTATGGGGTGATTTGGGTTGTGCTGGCCAGTACACGTAACTAATCTTATTGTGTTATCTGATACCCAAAATGGTATTGGTTTCGTAACTGGACTATTGAATATGTTCTTCGAATTCCGATTGCAGAAATCTTTTTAAAACAAATGTTGTATGCTATTATTGCTCTCTTATACTTATTGTAGGTGGTGATGTTGGTGCTTGCCTGGAAGTTGGATGCCCAGAGCATGGGTTACTTCACTCTACAAGAATGGTTGAAGGGAATGACCTTATTACAGTATGAAGTGCTTTTGATTTAGTTTTTATTTGAAATAGTTGCCAGTTAATTTAAAGCTTTCAAATAATGTTTTATTTTTAAAGTGTAGATTTCACCTGTTCTATTTATGTTGCAATTCTGCATTACAAAATATGGCTGTTTCAATTCATCATGCCTATTATACTGCTAGATTCACACTTCTGTTCTACCAGTTGGTTGAGTCTTATATGAGATGTTTGGGTAGCATCTCATTCAATTTCTAGTGAGCATTGGCCTTCAACAGACACTTGTTCCTAATCCTGCTTTAATTGGCAGTCTCATTCCAAAACTGTAGGATTGCTTCTGTGGGAAGTCAGAAAAATTGCCAGAAATGTGATTGGCAGTACCTTTTCTTAGTTTGGGCTGCTGGAAGTGTGTCAGCAATATTGTGAACCAGGATAATTGAGCTAAGAATATTTATTTTAGGTAACTGATATTGGTAATGAGAACAGTCCCTTCTACAACAGTAACATTCCATTTGTAAAATGAGCATAATTTGTTTAAACTTTCCCTGAACTTGGAAGTGATAGTTGGCTGCTCAGGTCTTCAGACCTGTCCTGCCCTTCTGCAGGATCTGCAGCTGAATTCATATATGCCAGCCTTTTTCCTATATCTCTTAATTTTATAGTTAACCAGGTATTATTAATCCATAATTTCAGTTTCACTCTTAATTGTCATTTGTGGGAGAGAGTTCCAAATTTCTTCCTACGATATTGTTGACGCACCTCCAGCAGCTCAACTCAAACTTCCAGTCACATTTATGGCGATTTTTCCTGACTTCCCACAAAACCAATCCTACAGTTTTGGAATGAGATTGCCAATTAAAGCAGGATTAGGAGCAACTGGAATATAAGAATGTTTCTTAACTTCGCTCTTGAAATCTGTCCCTAAATATTAGGCAGTCTTAGTCAGGAATGGTTGTCTTCTCTTTTACCTCCCCCTCTTTTACCTTCCCGTCTATTGAATTTAGCTGCAAGGATTCTTGCTGGACACACCCCACTCTTGGCTCCTCCCTGTCGCTATTGACTACTTATCCAACAATAAAAGTGTTATGCATTTAATCTGATAACCTAATATGGTTTTGACTGTAAAAAAGTTATTTTTATTTCTGTTTTTCACTTTAAGGTGTGACACAACAGAGAAACTGAGAAATTCATTAGATTACTTGAGATCATTGTTGAATGAACCCACAAATTTTAAACTTGTATACAGATACGCCTTTGATTTTGCCCGGGTAAGTAACTATTGTAAGAAAATTTTGAAAATGTAAATGAGTGAAATTCCAAAACTTGTCATAGGACCAAGACTAGTAGATATTCACAATTTTAAAATACAACACTGTTCTATTATCTTGTAGAAAAATATAATAACTTTGGGTCCATTTTTAAAAATTTTGATATATTTGAATCCTTCACCAAACCACTGACATTATCCCCCCTCCGCCCCATCCATTAAATGTTATGACAAAGGTATATAATTTGTTATCAGTTTGGAATTTGCAGGGAGGTTGTTTCCACTGTTGGGTGAAACTAGAGCTTGGGTGCATAGCCTCAAAATTAGGGGGGGACAGATTTAGGACTGAGTAGAGGTGGAATGTCTTCACCCAAACGGTTGTGAATCTGTGGAATTCCCTGCCCAGTAAAGCAGTTGAGGCTACCTTGTTGAATGTTTTTAAGGCAAATATAGATTTTTGAAGGATTATGGTGAGCGGGCGGGTAAGTAGAGCTGAGTCCACAAAAAGGTTAGCCATTCTCTTAATAAATGGCAGAGCAGGCCCAAAGGGCCGGATGGCCTGTTCCTGCTCCTATATTTTATGTTCTTATGTAATTTGGTTTGTTAAGATTGAAGCAGGTGAATTTCAGTTCTGTGCTATTGACTTTTTGTTTTTTTTTAAAAGAGGTCAGAAAATTATTTGGAAAAGTGACCAAAGCATATATTTCCAAGAAATTTATACAATTCAGTTACAATACAATTCAATACAACATAGGAACAGGCTCTTTTTGGCCAACCAGGCCTATGCCATTTCTAAGTCTTATTTAGACCCACCGGGTCCAAATTTTCCAAAATGTGACTTGGTAAGTGCTCAGCCAGATACCTGTCATGTTAGTTGAAGTGTTTTCACCATTGAGTCTGTGATATTAGGAAAACAAATGATTGGGGATGCTGCTAGTTTAGCTTTCAGTTCAGAAGAATCAGATTTCAGTTTCAGGCTAGCAGAAGAGCATTCTGTGAGATTAGTACAATCTCCAGATTGAGAGAGTTTGTAGAATCTGTCAGAACTGAAAAGGAATCCAGGCCAACAGAACTGATTTGAGTAGCAGTCCAATAAGGATGACTGCTAACAGTCTTTCATGTTGTTAATTAAATTTAAGATAAAAGCGACAGTTCTCCGGGATTGAGCTTCTGAAGAGGATATTGCTGGAGGAAAAAAATTGTCCTTATTTTTGATATTCACATTAAGATCTCAAAATGATTGACGGACACAATATAACTTCTTTCCTTTTTTTTCCTTACTTGTACAATCTTGCGTTAAAAGAACATTGGCAGCCTCCTGTGAATATGTTCAGAGACTGACCATTATAGGCATATAAACAGTGTGGTTAAAGGAGAAGTAGGGCCAATCAGAGACCAAAAAGGGATTTTACACATGGAGGCAGGGGGCATAGCTGAGTTATTTATTGAACACTTTACATTTGTCATTACAAAAGAGAAGGATACAGTCCAAGCTATGGTGACTGAGGAGGAAATTCTGTTAATAGGAGGGTTCAGAGTTAATATGGAATAAGTCTTGAATAGTTTGTTTGCACTTAAAGTTGACAAGGCACCAAAACTGGCTGAGGTGCATTTAAGGATTTTGAAGGAAGTGAGACTAGAAATTGCCAATGCTCAGGCCATAATCTTTCAGCTTTCACCTGGGCTTGGGAAGTGCCAGAAGACTGGAAAATTGAAAATATAATAACCTTGTTTCAGAAAGGTATTAAGGATAACCCGAACAAAAAAAAACTGTTAATTAGGGCATAGAGTAGAAGTGCAAGGAGATGATGTTGCATTTGTACAAGACACTTGTTAGCTGGTGCATTGTATACAGTTCTTTACATTATAGGAAAGATGTAAATGCATTGAAGAGCGTGCAGAAGAAATTTTACAACAATGGATTCAAGAATGAGAAACTTCAGTTGTGAGGACAGATTGAAAAAGTTGACTGTTTTCTCTTGGAGAGAAGAAGCTTCTGTTACATTCTGTCATTTCCTTTGCTAAAACAGTTGCACAGCTAATTATCATACTTCAGGGTTTTTGCCTTCCAGCCAACAGTATCAGGTTTTTCAATTTAAAATGATGTACACTGCAGAGCAGGAAAGTGTAATAACAGAGTATGGAAGTAACTGCATATTATAGTAGTTCTGGTCAAACTGCAAGTGGTGGGTTTGAAACATGAACCAAGTGAGAAGCTGGAGACAGTGGTATAAAATAAAGCTTGATTGGACAATAGCAGTACAATTTGGGCGGCATGGTAGCTCGGTGGTTAGCACTGCCGCCTCACAGCACCAGGGACCCAGGTTTGATTCCAGCCTCTGGTGACTGTCTCTGTGGAGTTTGCACATTCTCTTCATGTCTGCGGAGGTTTCTACCAGGTGCTGTGGTTTCCTCCTACAGTCCAAATATATGCACGTTAGATGGATTGGCCATGCAAAGTTACCCATAATCTCCAGGGATGTGCAGGCACGTGGGTTAGCCATGAAAAATGTGGGGCTACAGAGATAGTGGGGTGGGCATGGATGGAATGCTCTTCAGAGGATCAGTATGGACTTGATAGGCCAAATGGCCTGTTTTCACACTGTAGGGCTTCTATTAAATTGCCTATTACCACTGCCCCATCAACATTTTCAAAATTGACAGATATATGCTATATTTGTTTCTTTTATGTAATGTGTGAGCCACTAACAAGGCCAAAAGCTGTTGCCTATTCCTAATTTCCTTTAAATTCAGTAGCTCGGCCACTTTAGAGGGCACTTGAATCAACCATGTTATTGTGGGGGAGTTGTATGTAGGTCAGACTAGGTAAGCATAGCAAATTTCCTTCCTAAAGGACATCAGTAAGCCAGATGCATGTTTACAGCAATTGATGGTAGTTTTGTAGACCCATTAATGAGACCCATCAGCATTCATGTTCATGATTTATTAATTGAATTTAATTTCCCTTAACTGCCTTGGTGGGACTGTCCCCACAGAATTAGTTTGGACCTTTTGGATTATTAATTTAGTTACATTATCACTACAGCACTGCTCCCGAGGGCTGAAGAAATGAATCTCGTCTTCTTTCCCCAAACTTCCTGAGTTTTGACTGGCATCTCTTGGGTATTTTGGTTCAGTTCCTGCCAATCTGACCAAAAAAGCCACCAAGAGATTCCTTCCTCAATGAGAAAGAGTGCCCTTCGATAGCAATGAACTGAAACCCAAAAGACAAAAATAAACTGACTTTACATGGTACTGGCAGGGCTCCGGATACAATCTGAGCTAAGTCACTTTAAGAAAGAACATGTGAGAGGGTAGAACCAATTTTGGGTTATTTCACTCAAAGGCCTCATTAAACATAACAAATATTTCAAAATAATATTTATAAATAAGTAAAGTCTATGTTCTAAATTTAAAGTTTTACCATGAGGTTTCAACTGATGACCCAGTCTTTAACAACAGAATGGCTGTTGAAAGGCAAACTACAACTACAAGAACAACACAAAGGCATCTCTGGTGATATTTTGCTAAAATTCAAAGCATGTATTTCGTGGTGCTTGTTCTAAAGCACAGCTTTCAGGTCATCTTTAGACATGAAAGAAGTGTTTTTTATTTGTTTAATTTACATTTCTAATTTTAAAAAAGATACATTTGTGCCTTGTGTGTAGCTTTTAAAACTGGAGGAGAAATTTCTTTGCTTAATACCACTGCAGCATTCTTTGTTTAACATCGTTGAAGTACTCCAAACCACAATTCCCATAATAGTGCGTGCTCCTAGGGAATAGAAGAATGTCTGGAAACTGTATCAGTTACTTAATTTTTGTAAATATTAAATTAATGTTGTACCAAAAATTCAGCACTTAAAATATATACATATAATGCAAGTATCTAATTGGCTCATTAATGTAGCATTGCAAAGAAAACTAAACGTTGTTATCAGACTAGTTTTAGAAATGAAGTGACTTGCTGCATTGTTCATGTCTACATGCCTTTGTATTTTGTTTACATTTTTTTAAACAGGAAAAGGACCAGCGTAGTTTGGAGATTAGCACTGCTAAATGCATGCTGGGACTACTTCTAGGAAAAACCTGGCCACTCTTTCCAGCCTTCCATCAGTTCCTTGAGGTATTAAAATGTGACCTCTTTCAATTGCAACTATTTCTGCCACCAGTATTTACATATTTAATTTGAATGTAACAGTAATGCTCCTGTGTGATTGGAATTTATCTTACGCTGTCCAAAAATATTCTAATATTTAGAGACACTAAACTAGATGCAATTACTTTCATTTCCAAAATTGCTGTTTCGACCTACAGTTATCTATAATTCAAATACTAGGATCTATTTTCAATTATTTAAAAGATTTTGAAAATTGTTGTTGTTGGGCCTAAATGCTTGATGCAAGATTATGGTTCATTTTAAATATATGCATGTAAAACATATTTACCTGCATTTATATGACTGTATTAAGGTGCTTTCTACTAAAAGTAATGCATGTGGCTAAAACTGTTACTGAACTCGGCATAACTAAACGCTCTTACATCAGAATACCCAGATTGCTGTACTAATGGCTTATTATAGTGTTGCATGCCAATGTCAAATAATTCAATGTTTGTTTCACTTGAGTTGAATAACACAAAAATAATGGAATTTGTATTGTTTGATAACATTTGGTTTAAATATCAAAAGTTGTCCTTTGGTTGATTTTGTAAAATCTGGGTATCTCCTGTTTGTACTTTTTACTGAAGGGCGCTACTAGATTTGACGTGCTTCAAAATGTGAATGGTGAGGAATGTGCTAACTTATAGTTTGCCATAATATAAGCAAAGTAGAAACGTTTCATTTTTCTGCATCATCAAGACATATGAAATGATCTGTAGTATTTTTAAAATTTTATGTTTCACACAGCAATCCAAGTATAAAGTGATCAACAAGGACCAGTGGTGCAATGTGCTCGAATTTAGCAGAACAATTAACCTTGATCTTAGCAACTATGATGAAGATGGGGCTTGTAAGTACAATAGTTGAATTTCTTTAACTGTCTTCATTTTTCTCCTTGTCTTTTTCCCTTTAGCATCCATGTCTGAGGGAGTGAGAAATAACTGATGTTCTGAGATCTCATGCTGGAAGGTTTACAGTGATGACCTTTCCTAAAATTTTCCCCTTCCTTCAGGGAAGCACCAAGTCAATTGCTCACTTTCTCATTGTAGTGAAATGGAGATTGGGAAATCCATGTGAATGCAGTGCAGGTTTAAACCAGCATTCCAACATATTGTGGCCACCAAGGCTTTATTTTGGTAATGAATTGATAGGGAAGTTCAATTTGAAACAATCTTTAAAAAAGTTAGGATCATACATGTCCTTGAATTACTTCTGTTGCAATCTTGATGGAACAACTCAATTGTTCTGTTTATCGTGTATTTTTAACTTAAGCCCTTCATAACATTGAGAATCAATCAAAAGGAGATAATGAATAATGTAGTTGTGAGAGGATCTTCATGAAAAAATGATTATAACATGGTAAAATTATTCTGTGGGATAGAGAGTGCTGTAGGTCAATCAGAATCTACTGTCTTAAATATAAAGGCAGGAAATAATAAAACCTTGAAGTTATGAGGGATGACTTGCCTGTGTTAGACTGGGTACCTTCATTTAAAGGCATGACAGTAGATAGGCATAGCTAACATTTCAAAGGTCAACTACAAGCATTGTGATGGTTATCCATTCCTTTTGATTGAAAGAGAGCAACAGAAAATGTGGCCCAACCATGACTAATAAAATAAAGAATAACATTAGATCCAAACAGGAATCATATAAAGTTGTGAGAAATTGTCCCTGAGGACGGAGAGCAGTTCAGAATTCAGAAAAGGAGGACCAAAGGCTTGAGGGAAAAATGGAGAATGCGAGTGAACTTGCAAAGAGCATAGAAGCTTCTACATCTATTTTTAGAAGTATGTAGAAAAGATTAGTGAAGACAAATATAAGCCCATTATAGTCTGAAATAGGAAAATTTAGAATTGGCGGAACAATTGAACAACTACTTAGATGTATCGTCTTCTGTGAAGACAGTAAATAGATTCTTTGGTGCTGTGGTTTCTTCCCACGGTCCAAAGATGTGCAGGGTAGGTGGATTGGCCATGCTAAATTGCCCATAGTGTCCAGGGATGTTTAGGTTAGGTGGGTTAGATATGGCAGGTGCGGTGTGCGTCTGGGTCGGATGCTATTCGGAGGGACGGTGTGGACTTGTTGGGCCAAATAACCTGTTTCCACGCTGTAGGGATTCTATGATTCTAAATGCTGGGTAAGCAAGGATCTTTTGGGAATAAGGAACTGAATGTGACCTGTGATCCGAGCTGATATTACAGGACAAATCAGATCCCAGTCTAAAACTGGCCTGATTAGATCATATTTTGTTTTATTGCATAACCAAGCTACTGCCATATGACACAATTTAAAAGTTAATTAAACTGAGTAAGGCTTAATTAACTTAGAGATAAGATATGGTAGGAGCGCTTCAAATTGTAGTCTGCTGCTCTTGCTTGATGTGGGAAGCTGGGCACGTTTCCAGTGCCCAGGACCCGCATGTATGAAAGAAGTGTCTCCAGCTGCAGTTCCTGGAAGCCCAAGTTTTGGAGTTGGAGCAGCATTTGGGGACAGTGTCAAGCATTCGCAAGGTGGAGAGTGTCGTAAATAGCATGTATAGAGAGATGGTCACATCGCAGATTCAAGCTGCACAGGCAAGAAGGGAATTGGTAACATCAGGCAGAGTAGGAGGGCTAAGCAGGCAGTGTTGGAATCTCCTGTAGCTATTCTCCTGCAAAACATGTACCATTTTGGATACTGTTGAGGGGAATGGCCTTTTGGGGGATAACAGCAGCAGCCAAATTCATGGCACCATGGATGGCTCTGCTGCAGAAGAAGGGAGAGATAGACATAGAAATGCTCCAGTTATAGGAGATTCAGTTGTTAGGGGAATAGATAGGTGTTTCTGTGGCTGCAAGCGAGAGTCCAGGATGGTGCGTTGCCTCCCTGGTGCTTAGTGTTCTGGATGTCTCAGAGCGGTTGCAGATCATCCTGGAGGGGGAAGGATGAACAGCCAATGGTCATAGTACACATTGGTACTGACGACATAGGTTTAAAAAAAATGGTTGAAGTCCTAAAAGCAGAATATAGAGAACTGGGAAGAAAGTTGAAATGTAGGACCTCAGAGGTAGTTATCTCAGGATTACTACCAGTACCACAAGCTAGTCCGAATAGAAAAAGCAGGATATATGGGATAAACAGACACAGTAGGAACTGCAGATGCTGGAGAATCTGAGATAACAAGGTGTAGAGCTGGATGAACACAGCAGGCCAAGCAGCATCAGA
>NC_063332.1:77921665-77928009 GCF_021869965.1 Rhincodon typus
GCATCAGAGGAGCAGGAAGCCTTCCTGCTCCTCTGATGCTGCTTGGCCTGCTGTGTTCATCCAGCTCTACACCTTGTTATCTTGTATAGGATAAATATGTGGCTGAAAAGAAGGTGTGAGGGGGAGGGTTTGAGATTTGTTGGGCATTGGGAATGGTTCTGGGGGAGTTGGGACCTGCACTAACTGGACGGGTTACACCTGGGCAGGGGCAGGACCAGGACCAGGACCAGGACAGATGTCCTTGGGGGGGATACTTGGTAGAGTGGTTGGGAAGGGTTTAAACTAGTCTGGCGGGGGAGTAGGGTAATAGATGCAGAAATTGAGGGAGAGTTAGAAACCAAGGCAATCATTACTAAGAATCAAAGCAGGCAGGGAAATGCTGCTGAAAAGAGTACGGGAGGTGGTCTCAAATGCATGTTTCAATATGAGAAGTATAATTGGCAAGGTAGATGAACTTAGAGCTTTGGTTAGTACTTGGGAACTATGACATTACTGCGATTACAGAGACTTAGCTGAAAGAGGGACAGAACTGGCAGTTGAATGCCCCAGGTTTTAGATGCTTCAGGTGTGATAGAAAGGGAGGTAAAAGGGCTGGAGTAAGTTGCATTACAGGTAAAGGAGTATCTCACAGCTGTACTGAGGGAGGATACATCAGAGGACTCATGCACCGAGGCAATTTGGGTAAAACGCTGGAATAGAAAAGGTGAAATCAAAACACTGGCCTTCCCAACAGCCAGTGGGAGATGGAGGAGAGAATATGTGGACAGATTTTGGAAAGATGTCAAAAAAAAGCAGGGTTATTGTGGTGCGTGATTTTAACTTCCCCTATATTGACTGCGACTCAGTACTTTCTACGAGCTTCTTTCAGCCAGAATTTGTAAGGACCATTCAGGAGGGATTCTTGACACAGTATGTAAACAGTCCAACCAAGCGAGGAGTTATACTGGACCTCGTTTTGGGAAATGACCCCTGCCAGGTGAGTGAAGTTTCAGTGGGGAGCATTTTGAGAGTAGTGACCAAAATACCATGGGTTTTTAGAAACTCATGGATAGGGATAACAGCAGTCTTCGGGTGAAGGTGTTAAACTGGGGTAACATGAACTATAACCATATTAGCTAGGAACTGGAGAATTTTGATTGGAGATGGTCGTTTGAGGGTAAATCTACACTGGACGTGTGGGAGTATTTCAAACGGCAGTTGATAAGAGTTTAGGAGCAGCACATTTCTGCGAGAATGAAGGATAGATATGGCAAGTTATGTGAACCTTGGATGACCAGGAATGTTCTGACTTTGGTCAGAAAGAAGAAGGAAGCATACGTAAGGTCTCGGAGGATGGGAACTGATGAAGTCCTTGAACTATATAGGGAAAGTAAGAAAGAAGTTAACAAAGAATTAAAAGGGATCATGAAAAGTCATTAGCAAACAGGATTAAGGAGAATCCCAAGGTTTTTTATACATATCTGAAAAGCAAGAGGTTAGCCAGGGAAAGGGTTGGCCCACTCCAGGACAAAGGAAGGAATCTGTGCAGAGCCAGAAGAGGTAGGTGTGGTCCTAAATGAGGTCCTAAAACTTTGTTGGTATTCATCAAAAAGAAGGAATTGGTGGAGGATGATCTCAGAGTATCAAATTTCGAAGCCAAGTTGCTATTAAAAAGGAAGAGGTGTGCATCTTAAAACGTATTAAGGTAGGTATGTCCCCAGGTCTTGATGGGATCTATTCCACAATATTGAGGGAGACAAGAACAAATTGATGGAGTATTGACAGACATCTTTGTATCCTCTTTGGCCATGGCTGAGGTCTCCGAGCACTGAAGAATAGCCAATGTTGTCCCACTGTTTCAGAAGGGTAGCAAGGAAAATCTTGAAATTACAGGCCTGAGCGCCTCATGTCAGTGGTAGGGAAATTATTGGAAAAGATTCTCAGGAAGAAGATTTGTACACATTTAGAAGCAAATGGATTTATTAGTGATAGGCAGCATGGTTTTGTGTGGGAGAGGTCGTGCCTCACTAACTTGATCAAGTTTTTTGAGGAGGTGATGATGATTGAGGGAAAAGCAGTTGATATTGTTTACATGAACTTCACTAAAGCCTTTGACGAGGTTCCTCATGGCAGACTGGTACAAAAAGTGAAGTCACATGGTATCGGGATGATCTGAACTGGCTTAATCACAGGAGACAGAGGGTAGTGGTTGAAAGATGCTTTTTGGAATGGTGGGTTGTGACTGGTGGTGTTCCACAGGGATCAGTGCTGGGATCTCTGCTGTTCATGATCTATGTAAATGATTTGGAGGAAAACGTAGCTGGCTTAATTAGTAAGTTTGTGGATACAGACATTGGAGTTGTGGATAGTGAGAAGGATTGTCAGGGTATAGCAGGATATAGATCAGTTGGAGGCATGGGCAGAAAAATGGCAGATGGAGTTTATTCTGAACAAATGTGAGGTGATGCAGTTTGAAGGTCAAGTACAGGCGGAAATTATAGGGTGAATGGCAGAACCCTTAGGAGTATTGATATGCAGAGAGATCTGGGTGTGCAGGCCCACAGATCACTCAAGGTTGCAGCGCAGGTAGATAAGGTAGTAAAAAAGGCTGATGGTATGCTAGCTTTCATTAGAAGTGGCATTGAGGTATAAGGAAAGCCTGGTTGTGCTGTAGCTGAGTTAGGCCCACTTGGAATATTGTTGTACAGTTCTGGTCACCACCCTACCAGAAGGATTTGGATGCTTTGGAGAGGGTACAGAAGAGTTTTACCAGGATGTTGTCTGGTATGGGAGATTTTAGCTATGAAGAAAGGTTGGCTAGACTAGGTTTGCTTTCAATGGAAAGTAGGAAGTTGAGGGGTGACGTAGTAGAAGTTTACACAGTTGTGAATGGCATGGGTAGAGTGGAAAATGTGAGGGCTTTTTCTCCCCAAGTAGAGGGGTCAATTACTAGGGGACACAGGTTAATTGTGTGAGGTGGGGGGGGAGTTTAAAAGAGTTGTGTGAGGTAAGTTTTTCGCACAAAAGAGTGGCGAGTGCCTGGAACACGCTGCCAGAGGAGGTGGTGGAAGCAGACACAATAGCAGCATTCAAGAAGCGCTTGGACGAATACACGAATAGGAAGGGAGTAAAGGGATATGGATCCTGTAAGTGAATGCAGTTTTAGTGTGGAAGGGCAAAATAATGTTGATGCAGGCTTGGAAGGCCAAAGGGCTTGTTCCTGTGTAGTATTGTTCTTTGTTCTTCCAGAAACACAATCCTGATGGCATCACCTGAAAGTATTTGTACTCCAGAAAAAATTCCCCTATCATATCTCGCTTTGTTTTTATTTTTCCTCAATTTTCAATATCCCATTTTTCTTTTCCCTCCCTTTCCCTTTCATGTTTTCTTAACTTTGTCCCTTTTTCCCAATATCCTCATGTTTTCTTTGCTTTTCTCTGATTCAATTTTTTTTCATGTCTATCTGTATCTTAACTAATTTCAGCTGTGACACCCCAATTTCAAGATTCCTTTCTTCCAGTTCTGAAGCTTGGTTACTCATTTGGAGCATCTCATCCTTATGAGATCCTGCTTTTGCTCCTACTTTCAGTTTATCTGCTAACTGACTGATTAGCTTTAGTTAAAGATTTCAAATAATCTACTTTATATTTTTTCTACTTCCAGAAAACTCTTAAGTAACGTTCAAAGCCATCTTCAAATTCTATGCAATAGGCTTTACCACAACACCACGGCTTTACATCCAGGACCACAAGGTACCCATTTCTTTAAAAAAGAAAGACACAGATCCCTGTTGAAATTAGAGATTTCAAATCCTGGGTATGTCCCCAAGTCTTTTACTCCCTGCTGATGTTATTACTGGACAGTTATTGCAGTTGATCCCAGATTTCAGTCAGGCCGGATAGATTATGTTGTTTCTTGACAGATTTGATTTTAACAATAAAACAAGCCTTCCAAAAGAAATGAAGTTAAAATAGAATAGAATGAGGTATTTACGTATAACAAATTTAAATATTTTACATCACAGTAAAAACACAATTCCATTTAGATCAAAACATCACTTTACAATACAGTAATACCAGGGAGAGTTTCCTTCTGTATCATAGCTGTCAGTTGTTCTTTTTTCCAAATTTCCTGTCTTGAACGTTTGATAAGTTATTTATTTTTGAGCTTAAACTTTGTTAGCTTCAAAAAGCTCCTCCAGCTTGGACTAAGTACCTTACAACAAGTTAACTTATTGCCTAACTTTTCTGAACCAACTCATGTCTCACGGAGAAACTGTTTCTTACATCTAACTTCAGCGAGGACTTGTGCAAACCAAACGAAAAGCTCTCAACTATTTTTCTCCCACTCAAGCAAAACACAATCCTTATTTTTAAACTGAAAGCAAGTGAACACTTTTCAGTATTTACTTTGTCCAATCATAAAATGCACTCAATGCAAACAAATTGCTGTAATTACCCTAAGTGCTTGCCAATTCATACCGGTCTCCAGAAATGCTAACCAGTTAATTATGAAAGTCCCTCATGCACAGACCAAAATCAATGTGGCAGTAGTTAAAAATCCAAAATCTAAAATGAATGATATTAAGATATCATCTTAATGCATCCCATTACTAATTTTAAAAAAAAAAAGAAGCTGGTTAAAATTATGGCAAATGCTACCCTACTATTTTAAAAGAAGAGCGGAGGAAGAAAACCAGGAATTACACACTGGCTGGCCTAACATCAATAGTAGGGAAAATAACGGAGTCTGTTACACATATTTGAGAGCAGAACACTGGGAGGAAAGAAAACACCAATAGGATTACACAAAGTCAGCATGAATTTATGAAAGGGAAATCATGGTTGACAAACCTATTGGATGTTTTGAAAGTATAACTTAAAAAAATGGTTGGGAAAACCATTGGATGTTGTTTATTTGAATTTTCAGAAAGCTCTTGATAAAGCCATCCATGAGAGGTTAGTGTGCAAAATCAAAGCACACGGAATTGAGGTAATATACTGGCATGGAATGAGGATTGGTTAGCGGACAGACAGGATAAAGTTGTAATAAATGGGTCTTACTCAAAGGAAATGACAAGTGGGGTCCATAGGAATGGGTGCTTGGGCCCCAGCTATTCACAACATGAGTGATTTGGATGAAGAAACAAAATGCAATATATCCAGTGTTACCAATGACGAGGTATTTGGTGGGAGAGTGAATGGTGAAGACAATGTAAGGAAGCTTCAACATGATTTAGGTAAGTTTTTAGTGAGGGGCAAAAACATGGCAGACGAAGTAAAGTGTCCACTTCAGTCAGAAAAGCAATGGTGGAGTATTATTTAAATGGTGATAGATTTGGAAATGTTAACATCCAGAGAGTCCTGGGTGCCCTGGCACACATGTCACTGAAAGCAAGCATGCAAGTGCTTGCCTTGATTACAAGGAGATTTGAATACACGGCCTTAGTGAGATCACATAGCGTCGCACAGCATGGAAACACACCCTTTGGACCAACCAGTCCATGCCAGACATGAACCCAAACTAAACTAGTCCCACCTGCCTGGTCCTGGCCCATATCCCTCCAAACATTTCCAATTCATGTATCTATCCAAATGTCTTTCAAATATTGTAATTATACCCACATCCACCATTTCCTCAGGAAGTTCGTTCCACATGTGAACCACCCTCTGTGTAAAACATTTGCCTCTTATGTCTTTTTTTAAATCTCTCTCCTCTGACCTTAAACATGTGCCCCCTAGTCTTTGGAAATCCCCCATCCCTAGGGAAAGACAACTACCATTAACTCTATCTATACCTCTCCATGTTCTCCTTACTACAAATACGTAGTGTATCAAAGCAAGGGGGTTATGATGAACTTTTTGTGGAACACCAATTCGGCAACAGTAAGAGTGTTGTTTCCATTTCTAGGTGTCACATTTCATGAAAGAGGTGAAGGCTTTAAAAAAGGTGCAGAAAGCATTTTGGGAATGATTCCAGGGGTGAGAAGTTTGTTGCATGGATTGAAGAACCTAGGTTCATTCCCTTTAGAGAAGGTATTTATTCAATCAAAATCATGATACATTGACAAGAGTAGATAAACCGTTTCTATTGGCAGAAAAATCAAAAATCAAGAATCAGAGGATAGCAATATCAGATGAATGGTGAAAGAAGCAACAGCGACCTACCATGTAGCAAGTGAAAATGATCTATAGCAAGAAAACCAGGAATGAGATGATGAAAAACATCTTTACTCAGAGTTGTTAGGATTTGGAATGTGCTGTCTGGGAGAGTGGTGGAGGCAGATTCCATAGCATATTTCAAAAGAGAGTGGGATATATATTTGAAAGTGATTAATTTAGAGGGCTATGGACATAAGACAAGAG
>NC_063332.1:77928509-77971217 GCF_021869965.1 Rhincodon typus
AGTTAAAAAGGCATATGGCAGGCCCAAGCAATCCCCCTCCACCGACACCCTCATCCTTATCCTTAACAACTTCTCCTTTAACGCCTCCCACTTCCTACAGACTAAAGGGGCGGCCATGGGTACCTGCGTGGGCCCAAGCTATGCCTCCCTCTTCATAGGATACGTGGAACAATCCATCTTCCGCTGTAACAAAGGCATTATCTCCTACCTTTTCCTCCGCTACATCGATGACTGCATCAGCACTACTTCATGCTTCCACGAGGAGCTTGAACAGTTCATCAACTTTACTAACACCTTTCACCCCAACCTCAAATTCATCTGGACTTCTCCGATACCTCCCACTTCTCCCTGGACCTTTCTGTCTCCATCTCTGGTGACCACTTTGAAACTGACATCTATTTCAAGCCCACCAACTCCCACAGCTACCTGCACTATACCTCCTCTCACCCACCTTCCTACAAGAATGCGATTCCCTACACTCAATTCCTCTGCCGCGTCTGCTGCCAAGATGGGAGCACATCCCAGACGTTCTCCTATTTCAAGGACTGTAAATTCTCCCACCCCCCACCCGTGATCGAAAATGCTCTCAACTGCATCTCTTGCATTTCCCACACTTCTATGCTCACATCCCCTCCCCCGAAAAATAAAGACAGAATCCCCTTGTCCTCACGTATCACCCCACCAACCTCCATATCCAACGTATCATTCTCCGCCACTTCCTACAATCCGACCCCACAACCAGAGATATTTCCTCCCAACCCCATCTGCCTTTTGTAGGGACCGTGCCCTCTGCAACTCCCTTGTCCGCTCCACACTTCCCACTAACCCCACCACCCCTGGCACCTTTCCCTGCAACCACAGGAAGTGCTACACCTGCCCCTACGCTTCCTTTCAAGGTACAAGACAAACCTTCCACATTAGACAGGGATTCACCTGCACATTCATCAAATTGGTCTACTGAATCCGCTGCTCCCAACGTGACATCCTCTACATCAGTGAGATCAGGCGTAAACTCAGAGTATTTTGTAGAGCATCCGCGCTCTGTATGCAATAAATGACAACACCTTCCAGTCACAAACCATTTTAACTCCCCGCTCCCACTCCCTGGGTGACATGTCCATCCTGGGCCTCCTCCAGCGTCACAATGACACCACCCGCAAACTGGAGGAGCTGTATCTCATATTCCACCTTGGGAGCCTACAAACCAATGGCCGAAACGTGGAATTCACCAGTTCTAAAATCTCCCCACCCCTGGCTTCATGCCATGACCAACCCTCCCTCTCATCCCCACCTCCTTGACCTGACACAACCTGTCCATCTTCTCTCCCACCTCAATGCCCACTACTGCCTACCTGCACTCACCTATCATCATCCCACCTACCTTCCCCAGCCCCACCCCTCCCCTCTCGATTTATTTCTGAGCTCCCTTCCCCCTCCCCATTTCTGAAGAAGGGTCCGGACCCAAACGTCAACTTTCCTACTCCTCTGATGCTGCCTGGCCTGCTGTGCTTCTCCAGCTCCATAGTGTGTTATCTATATATGGCATTCCTGTCTCTATCGGTCAGTGCATTCAGTATAAAAATTGGCAAATCAAATTGCAGCTGTATGGAACCTTAGCGAGACCACATTTGAAATATTGTGTACAGTTCCAGTCACGATGTTGTGCCGAACTTTTACCCTAATCCTAAGGTCTATCTACCCTCCACCCCTACCTTATACTGTCATCCATATGCCTATCTAATTGCCACTTAAATGCCCCTAATGAGACCGACTCCACTACCATCTCCGGCAATGTATTCCACGCCCCTACCACTCTCTGAGTTAAGAGCCTACCTCTGACGTCTCCCCTATATCTACCTCCACTCACTTTAAAACTATGCGCCCTTGTAATAGCTACCTCCACCCGAGGAAAAAGTCTCTGGCTGTCTACTCTATCTATACCTCTGATCATTTTGTACAAATCTATCAAGTAACCTCTTATCCCTCGTCGTTCTAAAGAGAAAAGCCCTAGCTCTCTCAACCTTTCCTCGCAAGACCTACCCTCCATTCTAGGCAACATCCTGGTAAATCTCTTCTGCACCTTTTCCAACGTTTCCACATCTTTCCTGTAATGAGGTGACCAGAACTGGACACAACACTCCAGACGTGGCCGAACCAACCTTTTGTATAGCTGAAGCATAACTTCACAGCTCTTGAACTCAATCCCTCTATTAATGAAAGCTGACACACCGTACGCCTTCTTAACAACTCTATCCACCTGGGTAGCAGCTTTCAGGGAACTGTGGACATGAACCCCGAGATCCCTCTGCTCCTCCACATTGCCAAGAATCTTTCCGTTAACCTTGTATTCTGCTTTCAAGTTTGTCCTTCCAAAATGAATCACCTCTCACTTTTCAGGGTTAAACTCCATCTGCCACTTCTCAGCCCAGCTCTGCATCTTATCAATATCCCTTTGTAATCTAGAACAGCCCTCCACACTATCCACAACTCGACCCACCTTCGTATTGTCCATGAACTTACTAATCCACCCTTCCACTCCTACATTCAAATCATTTACAAAAATCACAAATAGAAGAGGACCCAGAACAGATCTTGTGGTACGCCACTCATAACTGAGCACCATGTTGAATATTTTCCATCCACTACCATCCTTGATCTTCTAAAGGTCAGCCAATTCTGAATCCAAACTGCCACATTTCCCCCTCACCCATGCCTCCTTACTTTCTGCATGAGCCTACCATGGGGAACCTTATCAAACACCTTACTTAAATCCATGTATACCACATCGACTGCTCTACCTTCATCCACATGTTTGGTCACCTCTTCAAAGAATTCAATAAAGGTTTGAGAGACATGATCTACCCCTCACAAATCCATGCTGACCATCACGAATCAAACTGTGCCTATCCAAGTGATCATAAATCCTCTCTCTGAGCCCTTTCCAATAATTTGCCCACCACTGACGCAAGACTAACTGGCTTGTAATTTCCAGGGTTATCCCTATTCCCTTTTTTGAACAAGGGAATGACATTTGCCTCTCTCCCATCTTCCGGCACTACACCCGTGGACAGTGAGGACGAAAAGATCATTGCCAAAGGCCCTGCAATCTCTTCCCTCGCTTCCCATAGAATCCTTGGATAAATCCCATCAAGCCTGGGGGATTTATCTATCTTCAAGTTCCTCAAAATTCCTAGTACATCTAACTAACATCCACCTCCTCTAGCCTACCAGCCTGTTTCACACTGTACTCCCCTACAGCTAGGTCCCTCTCAGTTGTGAATACCGAAGAAAAGTATTCATTAAGGACCTCCCCTACCTCTTTAGGCTCCGTGCACAAATTCCCTTTACAATCCTTGATTGGCCCTACCCTTTCTCTGGTCAGTCTCTTATTCCTCACGTTCGTGTAAAAAGCCTTGGAGTTTTCGTTGATCCTATATGCCAAGGTTTTCTCATGCCCCCTTATAGCTCTCCTAAACCCTTTCTTCAGCTTCTTCCTGGCTAGTATCCCTCTAGAGCCTTTTCCAATCCTTGTTTTCTAAACCATATGTAAACATCCTTCTTCCTCTTAACTAGTCGTTCGACCTCTCTTGAGAACCAAGGCTCCCTCACTCGACCGCATCTCCCCTGCCTGCTGGGGACAAACATATCAAGCACACGCAGTATGCATTCCTTAAAAAATCTCCACATTTCTACAGTGCTCTTCCCTGACAGCATCTGTTCCCATTTTATGTTACCCAGTTCTTGCCTAACAGAATTATAATTACCCTTCCCCCAATTATAAACCTTACCCTGCTGTATGTACCTATCCTTTTCCATGACTATTGTAAAAGTAACAGAGTTATGACCGCTACCACTACCGCCACCGCCAAAATGTTCTCCTACCAACAGGTCTAACACTTGGCCCGGTTCATTGCCAAGCACCAAATCCAAAGTGGCCTCTCTTCATGTTGGTCTATCTACATACTGTGTCAGGAATCCTTCCTGAATGCACTGGACAAAATCTGCTCCATCTAAACTATTACAACTAAAAAGTTTCCAAAGTTATTTGGAATGTTGAAGTCACCCATGACTCCAACCCTGCGACTTCTGCACCTTTCCAGTATCTGCCTCTCAATCTGCTCCTCTACTTCTCTGCAACTATTAGGGGGTCGATAAAAAACTCCCAACAAAGTGACTGCTCCTTCCGTGTTCCTGCCCTCAACCCAAACTGACTCTGTAGATATATCATTCTCAAACTGCCTTTCAGTAGCTGCTATACTAGTCCTGACCAGCCATGCCACTCCCCCGCCTCTTTTACCACCTTCCTTATTTCTTTTAAAGCATCTAAATCTTGGAACTTGCAACAACCACTCCTGTCCCTTAGTTACCTAAGTTTCTGTAATGGCCACAACATCGTAGTTCCAAGTACTGACCCATGCTCTAAGTTTATCCACCTTATTTCTGATACTTCTAGCATTGAAGTATACACACTTCAAACCATTCCTGTGTCCACAATTATGCTCCATCGACCGCATTTCTTTATTAACAACCTCACTCCCTGTTGTGTCTGTTGGAAGGCCGAATACGTCATCCTCTGAATTACAAATCCGGTTCCCCAACGCCTGCCAATCTAGTTCAAACCATCCCCTATAGTTCGAGCAAACCTCCCTCCCAGGATATATGAGCCCTTCTGGTTCAGGTGCAGCCTGTCCTTAGTGTACAGGTCCCACCTTCCCCAAAATATGCTCCAATTATCGACATAATGGAAGCCCTCCCTCCTACACCAGCCCTGTAGCCACGTGTTTAGCTGCACTCTCTCCCTATTTCTCACCTCGTTATCAGATGGCACTGGTAGTAATCCAGAGATAACTACCCCGTTTGTCCTGGACTTCAGCTTCCAACCTAAATCCCCGTACTCGTTTTTCACATTCTCAGTCCTTTTTCCACCTATGTCATTGATACCGATGTGTACCATGACTACTGGTTGCTCACCCTCCCCCTTAAGGATCTTGAAGACATGATCCGAGATGACATGGACCCTGGCACCCAGGAGGCAACACACCATCCGTTCGTCTCATTCGTGTCCACAGAACCGCCTGTCTGTGCCTCTTACTGTTGAATCCCCCACTACAATTGCTCTCCTATTCTCCCCCCTTCCCTTCTGTGCCACAGGGCCAGGCTTAGTAACAAAGACCTGTCCGCTATAGCCTTCCCCTGGTAGGTTCCCCCCCGCCAACAGTATCCAAAACAGTATACTTATTATTGAGGGGAATGGCCACAGGGGATCCCTGCACTGTCTGCCAATTCCCTTTCCCCCTCCTGACAGTCACCCAATTACCTTCTTCCTGTATCTTGGGTGTGACCACCTCCTTATAACTCCTCTCTATCACCCCCTCAGCCTCTTGAATGATCCGGAGTTCATCCAGCTCCAGCTCCCTAACGCGATTTGAGAGGAGCTGGAGTTGGGTGCACTTCTTGCAGGTGAAGTCAGAGGGGACACCAACAGTGACCCTGACCTCCCACATCCTGCAAGAGGAGCATGCAACTGCCCTAGCTTCCATTCCCTCTACTCTAGATTTCCAGAAGAATAAAAAAAAGGCCTTACCTTACTGACCCTCCACAGAGTCTGTTTTTTGGTTAGAGGAGGAGGATGGGTGGGAGACACTACACGTGTAGTGTTTCGGGTTTAGCCAAGGTGGAGGAGGAGGAGAAAAAAAAAACACAGATACAATAGCAATATTTGAGAGACATCTTAATGAATATATGAATAGGTAGGAAATACAGGAATACAACAGCATAGAGGCAGCACAGTCTTGGTGGGCTGAAGAACTTGTTCCTGTGCTGTACTTTTTTTCCCTATATAGTGGCATTGGAACCAATCTTTACTTAGGCTAACAGAGTGAAACATGGCAGTAGTAAAGCTCTAACTCAGGCCTTGTAGTATAGTGGTAATGCACGTCTGGGTCACAACTTCTGGCTTCAAGTCCCACTTGCTCCAGAGACGTCCCACCATGTTGACTAAAAATTATTTTACATCGCTACCTCAACCACAAACTCTGTTTTAGTAAGTTCACGATCTGTTCAAGTGAAATCTCAAATCAATAAAATATAACATAAAATCAAAGTGCCATGTGGCTCATTAATGTCCTTCTGGGCAGAAATTTGTCATCTTTACTGGTCTGACTGAGATGTGATTCCTAACGAACAGCCATGTGGTCCTCTTTATTGCCCTCAGATGGTTTAAGCCGCCACTCGGCTATAGCAAATCACTGCAAAAAGAGCTGAAAATATGTGCAACCAATTTCAGCCAGAACTAAAGAGGGGAAATCCATCACTTCCCAAAGTTCCCATCATAGATATCAGCTTTTAACCAATTTGAATCACTGGATACCACAAAGCCCAAAAACCCTCATAGTATCCAGGCTATAGTACCGGGGACTCCAGAACTGGCCTTACCACTAGCATTTACCCAAAAATGTGGAAAATTATTGAAGGAGGTATAAGCAGCACCCATAAAAAGCAGGGGAAATCTGATCTGATCAGTTCCTAACCTATTTTAATCTCAAATCATTATCAAAGTAACGGGAAAAAGATTCTGACCGTCAACCCCATCCATGCATCTCAATTTTATAAGACTTCTATCAAGTCTCCCCTCAGCAACCACCACTCCACAGAAAACAACCTGAGTTTTTCTAGCATCTTCTTACAGCTCATACCCTCTTAACCAGGCAGCATCCTAATAAACCCCCGCACCCTCTCCAAAGTCTCCACATCCTTCCTGTAACATGGTGAACAGAATTGAACATAACACTCAGTGTGGCTTAACCAAAGTCTTATAAAACTGCAACATGACATCCTGACTCTTGTACTCAGTTCTCCAACCAATAAAGGCAAGCATGCCATACGCCTTCTAAACCACCCTACATACTTGTGTAGCCACTTTCAGGAAGCTATAGACTTGAACTCCAAGACCCCTCTATACATCAATGTTGTTCAGGGTCCTGCCATTAACTGTATACTTTTCCTTAACAGTTGATCTCCCAAAGTGCAGCACCTCACACTTGCCTAGATTAAACTCAGTCTGCCATTTCTCTGCCCATATCTACAACTGATCTATATCTCAATGTATCCTCTGACAACCTCCTACACTATCCACAACTCCACTGATGTTTGCATTGTCTGCAAACTTACTAACACAACCAACTACATTTTCATCCAAGTCAATATATCAAACAGCAGAGGTACCAGCGGATCCCTGCGGAACTATTCACAGACCTCCAGCCTGAAAAACACCCTTCGACCTCTACTCTCGGTCTAAGGGCAAGCCAATTCTGAATCCACGCAAAGTCACCATGGACCCCACACATGTTAATCTTCTGGTGAGCCTATCATGAGGGACCTTTTCAAAAGCTTTACTAAAATCCATGTAGACAACACGCACCGCTCTACCCACATCGATCACCTTTGTCACCTCCTCAGAAAATTCAATCAAGTTAGTAAGACATGGCCTGGCCTACACAAAGCCATGCTGACTGTCCCTAATTGGGCCATGCTTTTCCAAAGGCATGTAAATCCTATCCCGAAGAATTTTCTCCAACAGCTTCCCAACTACTGATGTGAGATCACGGATCTATCGTTTCCTGGATTATCCCTATTTCCTTTCTTGAATAAAGGAACAAGATTAGCTACGCACCAGTCCTCCGGGACCTCTCCAGTGGCTGATGATGATACAAAGATCTTGGTCAAAGCCCCAGCAATCACCTCTTTTGTCTCTCTCAATTACCTGGGGTAAATACCATTAGGCCCTGGGGATTTATCCACCTTAATTTTCTTCAAGAGACGCAAGACCACTTCTTTCTTGATCTCAAAACACCCCAGCACATTAGAGTGCTCCACACAAATCTCACCATCCTCCATACCCTTCTACCGGGTGAATACTGATGCAAAGTACTCATTTTAGGATCTCGCCCACACCCTCTGTCTTGTAGCACAAATTCCCTCCTTTATCCTTGATAACTTCTCCCTAGTTATCCTCTTGTTTTTAAATGTACGCATAGAATGCCTTGGGATTCTCTTTAACCCTACTTGCCACGGTCATTGCATAGCCCCTTGTTCTAATTCCCTGCTCGAGTTCTTTTCTGCCCTCTTAGTATTCCTCACAGGCCCTGTCCGATTTTAGCTTCCTAAACCTTACATATGTTTCTTTTTCCCCTTTTGACTAAATTCACCACCTCCCTCATTATCCGAAGGTCTCTTATCTTGCCATCCTGGTCCTTCCTCATCACAGGAACATGCCTGTACTGAATTCTCATCAGCTGGTCTTTAACAATTCCCACATATCAAGTGTGGACTTGCCCAATAACAGCTCCTCCCAATTAACACTCCCTAGCTCCTGCCTAATACTGACATAATTTGCCCTTCCCCCAATTTAGTACCTTCCTGCAAAGTCCTAACCTATCCTTATTCATAGCTATCTTGAAATTTAAGGAATTGTGATCACTGTTTCCAAAATGCTCTCCCATTGAAAGGTCAATCATTTGGCCAGGCTCATTAGCCAGTACATGGTCTAATATGGCCTTTCCTCCAGTTGGACCATCCACATACTGTTTCAAGGAACCCTCTTGGATGCACTTAAACGCCACCCTGTCCAAGCCTCTTGCTCTAAGGGAGTCCCAGTCAATACCGGGGAAGTTAAAGTGACCCACAATGACAACTCTGTTGTTATTGCCTCTTTCCATAATCTGCCTACATATTTGTTCCTCAACGTCTCGATCGATTTTTTTTTGGGGGGGCGCCTATAGAATAACCCTATCTCAGTGATTGCACCCATCTTATTTTTGAGCTGTACTCATTGCCTCAGCAGATGAGTCCTCCTGTACGTGTTCTGAGTGCAGATGTGACATTCTCCCTGATTAGTACTGCACCATCTATAAAAGGGACAAGTCAAGTTCCCGAATTTTTGTGACCTTAACTTAGAGGCTCCACATTCATTTACAGCCACCCACTCTCCTACTGTCAGCTTTGCTTCCTAGCCCTCTCCACCAGCCCCAAAGACCATGTTTCCCAACACTAAAATTCAGCTGGATCAAGGGAGAGGAACACATAGTAGTCCAATCGGGTTCAAACAAGCATTTGGTACAAAGAGTCTTGGGGAGCAATTCTAGTTGTTCTTTTTTAATTCATTCATGGGTCATGGGCATTACTGTCTCGGCCAGTATTTATTGCCCATCCCTAGGTGCCCTTGAGAAAATGGCGGTGTTGCTTTCTTGAACCGCTGCAGTCCATATGCTGTAAATAGACCCAAAATGTCAATGGGGAGTGAATTCCAATGCTCAATTATCTGGCTACAAAGTCTAAGATCCTCTTTGCTCTCTTCACTGTCTTGATGCCTTCAGTAATATGTCCACCACGTCCCAAGATAGCTCTTGCTTATCACAGACTGTAGAATAATACCAATAGCTTACATAGTTCCTATTTATTACACTTTCACAACTGTAACACTTTTCCACATTAAAAATCATCTGCCAGGTTACTTATCAGCCAGGTTTGCCAGTCTATCCAAGTTCTGCTTTATTTGAGCATCTGTTTCCCACTTGTGTTTATTACCTGAGTTTACTATTCACTGCAAAAGTTATCTACCTTTCCAAGAACTCCAAACCAAATCATTTGTTGATATTTAAACCAGTAGACTAAAACCCAAGAGGTTAAATTAGCTTTCAAGGACACAGAAAATTATATGATAACTTTGATGCTGTCATTTTGTATTTAAGCCATTCCTTTTGAAGTTTGTGCTTATCCAGCCAGTGAAGAAATAGTTTGTAGCAAATTACTCTGCACTGCTGAGTATTAAGAAAATTAAAGTTACCAGTTTGTTTAAGGTGTGGTAAATCTTGTGAATATTGGCCAGTGTAGACAGGTGAGAAGTTAGTGGAAAATCTAGGAGAAAGGGAAAAAGTTGAGAGTTAACATTGGAAGATAAGAGATAAATAAAATATTAGAAGATAACCACGCAAAATTTCCTCTAATTCTTTGGTTTTAATAAAAGGTAAAACATACTACAGCAAACTATGTTATAATCGGGCACCTTATGAACCAGCACTCTCTACAAACAGGCTAAAGCTATATACCCGAAATATCAAAGGTTTACTGTATTATCACGATCGCTGCAATATCCAAGTAGTCAGTTGAGATTGCGAGTGAGAAGGCTCTCTGACAATAAGTTTTGTTTAAGGCAAAGCTGCATTATTATTTAAGTGATTTATGCAAGTATAACAATGATGTGTATATCTCCTGCATTACACTTATTTAGTTTGTGTTTTCACAATGATTACGTGGACCTTTTGATCAACGGCACACTTCTGGTCCCATAGGTGCCAATTAATTTAAAAGGTTGCTGCACTTAAATGCACTCTGGCCATTAACAAATATTGTAGGATTGAATACTTAAATCTGTTTATTTGTAACCTATTACTAATCCTATTAATTCAAAACCAACACTCAATGAAGAATCAATCTAACTAGCTTCAGTAAAGCAATTTAAATATGAAAGCTATTTTGAATCAAGTATAGAATAATAGTCCAAATGATTGTCAAATGAATTAGATTAAGAATGTATTGCACAAATTATACAGATCTTTCTCATTGCCTAATAAATTTCAACTGATAAGAAAACCAGTTAGAATGGTTTGACTCCATTAAGAAGATAATTCGCGAGCAAGTTTTCGTGTGAATGCTTAACTTCTTTGAAAAAAAACTGAAAAAGTGGTCTTATGTCTATAGCTACTATTTTAATATAAAAACTCTAGCCAATTTTTACAAGACGATCCAATAAAAATCAGTCGATGTTCTTTTTTCCTCGGCCCCCATGCTGCAAGTTGAAAAACTAATGTTGGTAAAGACATTAGGGTGAATTTCCCCACTCTACTTCAAAATAGTGCTATGAAATATTGTACGTCAACCAGATTGCAAATTAGGCCTTGGTTAGAAACTTCTCATATGAAAGAAAGCATCTCTGTCAATGCAACATTCCCTCAGTACTAAACAGAAGTGTCACCCTAGGTTTCAGACTATTTTTTAAGACATCTAGACAAGGCACATTTTACTTCTGCCACAAACCAGGGGAGCACTTAGCACACAGATGCAGTGTCAGTTTATCTAGGTCAGTATAAAGTAAGAACAGCTTATGTACAATCCTGTTTTCTATCATGGAGTTAAATATTTTAATTTGCAAGTTGCTGTCTTATAACATATTCTGCCTTCCAGACATATGCTAGAGTGGCAGAACATATACTATCAGGTAGAAAAAGAAGGCAGTAGCTGAAGAAGACCTAGTGAAGTGCATTTAAGGAGTACATTTAAGTGAAGGACACCACGTGGACTGGAACAAAACAGACTGCGATGGATTGGGACTGGAAAAGTCTTGCTGGTCTTGGATTTCCTACTAAACTGGACTAGTGGAAGCAAGTTTTATAACTGCCTCCTTCACCACAAAACTAGTTAATGGAAAAAAAGTGCAACAACTCAGACAAACCATTTTGAACAAGATTATTGCCAATTCTAGAAACTGTTTTTAATGCTCTGCTTCAACATTATTTGTTTGAAACCAAGTTTTTGTTCACTCGATCAGTCAATCTGGAGCACGAGACTGCAACCCTGGATTACAGGTCCCATTAAATACAACGGAGATAGCTGGGCTGTGTAGGAGCTTCCTACACAGAGTGATGACTCTTAAATGAGGCATTTATATAATTCTATGATATTTAGTATTAGAATACTTAAAAATACTTCAATGCTCCTGTCACTGACTGAAACAGGTGTACATGCACCAGTCGCCGTTGTGTGGGCTTGTACGTGCTCAACTGTTCCTGATTTCTTTCTTTTAGTGTCAGGAGTTACAATTATGAAAAGAAATGGTCCTCATCCCACCTATACTTAAGCTTTATCTTAGAAGTCAGCACGTCAATTTCATAAATTCGCTTCAATATAATACAAGTTCACAACCTGTTGGTGCTATTATTTTAGAGATAGTAGGAACTGCAGATGCTGGAGAATCCGAGACAACAAAGTGCAGGGCTGGATGAACACAGCAGGCCAAGCAGCATCATAGGAGCAGAAAGGCTGACGTTTCGGGCCCAGACCCTTCATCAGGAAAAAAGGTGCTATTATTTTAATTCTTTTTTAAAGCTGACTTCATTGCATACTAAATACTTCCAAGGCCATTTCCATCCATGCCTCATGAACTTCATCCTACAATTGCTCATCCTTAAAATTGTTTACACCCAGTTTAAAATGACAATTTAGGGAAGTTTCAGCTCCATCCCATATCACTATTTTTGGTGAAGATTATGAATTCAGCACAAAAAAAAATTTCATGTTGCGAAACCAGGCACAAGTCCAAGGTCTCACTAAGAATGGCCAAATTTGAAAATAAAAATGAGCTAAATTAGAATTTTCCTCACATTTTAAAAATAGATTGACAAAGACAGAAATACAGAGAAAACTCAAATTGAAATTCCATCGTTTAAGAAAGTATGTGAAAGAAAAGGAAATTCAAAAAGTCTTGATAAGCAAAGACAGGAGGAATAGCAAATCAAACACTCAGAGGGTGGAAACCAAAAGAGTTCTCTTACAAGAAAAACAATTCTCTTATTCTATTCAGAGTACTAATACCCCTACTGGCATTCAAACCTTGGATTTTAACACTATCGTGCTAAACAAAAACACTGGCACAAAAAATAAAAATTCAAATCCTTTAGACACAATGTTGGTAATGGAAAATTCATGGGCTCAATGAGATGAAAGTTAAATAAAGTCTAAAGCTCCATCAACAAATTACAGTGTGTGGTTAGACTTCATGTCTTGAATCTTTAAACAATTGCAAAAATTTTAGATTCCAATTAAGATACAGTGATACTCAAGACACTAAAAGAACTAGAAGAGGACTTAGTATGTGAAATAAGAAATAAGTTCATCAATGCACAACAAAATGAAATCGAGAACAGGGTAGGTTTCATATCAAGCAGGAATAAAGGAAAAAAAGACAAAAAACCTTTTGGCCAAAAGTAATAGGGCAAGACATCAAACATAGAACTTGCCGAAGGGAGAACAAGAAAACTATATAACAGGCTAAACCTTTACAGTATCAGACTACGTCAAAACCTTTTGGGATGACCCAAACAGTGACTGTTATTTTCAGCAAAATGTGCTCTGAAATCAGAGTTTCAGTGGAACAGCCATATTGTTGGTCATAGGAACTGGTACATGTAAAAAAGGCCAAGATCCTTCTAGTTTACCTTCCACCATCTCAGTAGTCGCATGATACAACAATAAAGTTGTTACAGCAATCAATCCTAACAATTAATCTACAGAAACAAAATAATCTCTGGATTTTGTCAGACTTTCAACTTAATGCACAATTATAATTAATACCAGCTTCCATAACAAAACACCAATGGATTTTGTTTTCTAGAAAGATATGAAAAGCAAATATTAACTAGGAAACAACCTACCAAATTTCAAAAACCCTACATATCATTTTATTATATTCAGTATTGATATGACCATTGGAACAGTTTTGACAGAGAAGGTACAAAACCTTCAAAAACAATTTTGCAAACTAAAGGACCATTTACTATACTAGTGTAGTTAATATAGATTGTAGAGAGGTTCAAATAATCCACAAAGAGTGGTGCACTTTTCTACAGTTTCATTATTTAAAAGTGGTTACCTTGCTGAGGAAGCAGTGACAAACAATATGGATGATAAATCACAAACTTCACTGCTGTGCAAAAACAAATACCTTTCAGTGAATTTGGCTGCTTTCAGTCTTCAGTTAACCACTGCTCAAGCTTTACTCAAGTTCAGGAAATCATTAAGATCTCTTAATCGGTTTATTGCATTATATTTCACTGATTTCATCATTATCTCAAAAATGAACTGTAAAACAATAAATGATTTAATTCAGGAGTATTTTACCCAGAATTTTAAAAAATGATGAACAATATCATTATATTACCATTGTCCTCAAAAGGAAACTTTTAAACACTGGTCATTTTTAAGAGCAAGTCAAATATGCCATGGTTTATTATATAGATGAGATATTTAAAACCAAATTATTAAGCACTAATTTACATCAAAACTAGTGAATTTTCCTCTTACAAATCATTTGAAGTTCTGCGTATTGACATTTAAATTTCCATTCTTATATCACTATTTGCAGATTAAAAGTACGATTAAAATGCAAGTAATTGATGAACAGTACCTTAGTACCACTTGCTGTGAGGTCACTTATCTAAACTCTCAGCTCTAACTATCCTGTACTTCCCAGTTCTTTCACATTCAGTACTGCATATACCAGAACATCCCTCTATCTCAAGTGTTAGATTTTCACACTTAGATGTAAGAACTTCTTGAACTCCAACAGCCTGAGAATCCAGCTGTGATTGCTTCAGTACATTTTATACTCTAGTTCTAAACTTTGCTTATACTGAAATATAAAAGCATCCACTTACATTTGGATGTAACAGAAGTGTGCAAATACAACTTATATTGAACACTGTTAAGTGTTGGCCTCTTTTCATCCTGTTCCACGAGTTTAAATAAAAACTATTGCACAACAAAATGCAACTTTGGTTTATATCCTCAACTTAACAGACCAAATTTCAACTTTCAAAATCGGGATTGAAACTGAATACATGCAAAAGACAATACTTGTCTAGTACAACAAACAATAAACTTCCACAACCAGAAATCAGGACAGAAGTTAATACATCTTCATTCAGAGGGTTCTATGACACTGGGCCACTGAAGAGAAGTCAGCGATGTTAATAATATTCCAATCAAAGCTCCGTAGAGTCACGGAGACAGCAGCAAGTTTGGGCCCAGTACGAAACCTAGTGGCACCTGCAGCGGCTGTATTACCAAGGTGGGCCTGAAGCAGACATGTGGGGCGCAGTCAAGTTTGGGCTGGTGCGGTACCTTGCAGCACCAGTAATGCCTGCATTGGCAAGGTCCATCAAAGACTCAGTAGCAAGGGCACCAGTGGAGGCAAGATGGCACCAAAGAGTGACAACTTTCATTCCAGCTGTGACTGTGCAGCAAAGGGGATTTGTGCCTAGCTACCGGGCCCATGGCAGAGCACTCAACAAGGACTGTAAAGTTGAACACTTTCTTTATTTCTTCATTTTTCTGCCTTTAAATTCTTTAATTTTGGTTTATTTGTGTTTTAAGATGACGCAGGAGAGTGGCAACACTGTACAACAATTTTTACCATATTTTGTAAGAAAATAGACATGACATGACAATAAATCAAAATCATGTCATGACTTTATTCACAGGTGTCATACCTTCAGTTTTAACAAAAAAAAGTTGCCTTCTATTCTTAGTACAGGTAAACATGCAATTGCACTCTAACAAGTAGCAAAACAGAATTAGCTCCTAGTTGTGAAAGCTGGTTAAGCCATCTAGATCAACTCCAAGCAGTTTGTGCAATTATAAGCATTTTCAATCAGAATGGGTCCAACAGACATGATACTCATCCTAAGGTTTCTACAATTAACCAAAACTGGAGAAATTTTGTTAACTACAGTAGAAATCAACTGACCAGAATGCAGAATCATCACCATATCTTGCATTGCCACAGAACTGGGTGAATTTGCCGAGGTGGACAATGTAATTAAAATAATGCCCGTTCAAAAAAAAGTAAACTCCATTTAAAGTAGAACTAATATGCAAAGAAAAATATATTTATTTTAATAACGGACACTGCGGATGGCCAAAGATGGAAAAAAAAACCTAGATAGAGAGTACTGCATTGAGACCAGTCTGCCAGAGTGGCGAAGGAGCTGAGCCCCCAGGTAAACGCTTCCCTAGGTTACACCGCATAAAGCAGTCTGGGGATTGCAGTTCCCTTGTGACGCCACTAGGTGTGTCATCATAGAATGTGTCGTCATAGAACTACAATTCCCAGAAAACGTCACGAACGTTGCGCCTGCGCGTTGACGTACACGTCCCACATTCTCGTCCCCTCCCCAACATCCTGAAATAAATACAACTCCAGACAGCTTCTCAGCAGAGTTGACAAGGCTTCTGCACTGGGGGGGAAGGGAGTAGAGAAAGAGAATACTCATCTCCTTCCTTGCCCAATGCCACCACCATATCATTCTGCTAATATCCACTTTCAACCATGAATCGGACAACAAGGAGAAAAAGAATACAATCAGGTTAGTCAGGGCATTGATATGAGACTCTGGAAAGAAACTGCGTCACCTCTCTTCTGTGACACACGAATCATCTCCATTAAAGAGACAGGTGAAAGAGAATACCCAGCACTAAATGTAGACAAAAACAAATGAACCCTGTAATGCTGACAGTGGAAACGGCATAGCCATGTGTAATATGTATGCACCGTGGGGGACAGCAGTAGTTAGAGCGGCGGATCCTCGATACTTACTGACTGCATCCGCGTGCATTTTCAGGGCGAGGATGGTTTAGAACGCGCCGGACAACCGCTCCCGCTCGTGCCGGTGAAGCCAGCCAGTAACAACGGAAGTCCCGCCTGCGCCCCTCTGCGATTGGCTCCCCAGCCCGCCCACCTCGCGTAACTCTCAGGGCAGCGTTCCTCTGGCTACTGGAATGTCAATCACAGGGGCCGCCACAGATGGGTGGGACCGGTGGTGTGGTTCGGTTCGGCTCGGCTTGGCTCCGCCTTCAGCCTCGGGGAGAACGGTAGCTGTTGGTACAGGTTATTTATCACCCATTCGTTGCGATGTACACGTTTAAAGCAAATTGAAACACATACTCCTATGATGAGGGATGTTGAATGGTGTCCTGGCGTTATTTATCCCCCACCCCCCCTCCCCCGGCTAACTTATACTGTTTTCTAATGAAGTCGCCACCTCGTCGTTGCAGTAAATAATAGGAATGAGTCCCCATCCTAGCAACAGAGGGACCCTGGACCAATCAGAGTACCGGTCCGCGGCCTGTTGTACTGGTTATTGGGGGAGGGGAGAGGTGAACCACTTGATCTGGATTGTGCCGTTGAGGTCGTGGCTATGGTTACATTTTTATTCAATAAGTCTGCATTTAGATTTACACTGACTCAGCGATAATCTGCCAAGTTCCGTTCGCCAGTAATCACCCCGCTTTCTTACATGACTTATCTTGATTCTCGCCACGCTTGAACGAGTTTAATCGATTTGCAAACTCTCACTCCCGTTAAAGATTTCTCGCTCCCAGTTAGGAATTGTGCCCACTGTAAGGAAGGAAGAAAGACAAAGAAATTATACCTCTGTCAATCAGACTTTATAATGGCTAGGTTTGACTAAGGCGAATGTAGGTCCTTTACTGGCAGTCACGAGAAGTCATAACGAGGAATAAGAGAAATGATAGATGAGTTTGTGTTTGTTTTCACCGAGGATGGTGCAAGCTATTCCCCAGAACCAGAGAGCCAAATCATTAGAGATCGAATCCAGGAAATTAGTATTAATAAAAAAGTTCTACTGGAGAAAAAGTGGGGCTGAAAGTTGGTCTCCAGGACCTGATAGTTTAAATCCCACACAGTTTAAAGACGTGGCTATTAAGATAATGTAGGAAACAAATTACTGCAGATACTGGAATCTACAGAAAAAAAACAAATGCTGGAGATCACAGCGGGTCAGACGACATCCACGGAAAGAAAGCAAGCTAACGTTTCGAGCTTCAGCTGTGATGAAGATTCATCTGGACTCGAAATGTTTAGCTGGCTCTTTCTCCATGGATGCTGTCTGACCCGCTGTCATCTCCAGGATTTGTTGTTTTCGCTATCGGGACAGTGCATCGTTGGTCATCAGCTTCTAAGTTCTATGGAGTGATTCCTAAAGATTGGAAGCTACGTTACGTCGTACCACTAATAAATAAGGAAGTGAGAAAGAAAACAGGGGACTACAGACTTAATAGCTCTCACTAGCAGCAGGGGAAGAGAATCATAAAGAACGTGATCAATAGATGCATGGACAAAAATGTAGGGCACAATCATTACGGATTTGCAACTTGGAGGTCAAGGGGCTGTTAGTCACAAAATTGATTATGGGGAATGAATGGATGTAACATACTTAAATTTTCAGGTTTTATAGTGTCCCCTGCAGGAGCTTCAGCAAAATCAAAGCACACGAGATAGGAGGTTATGTATTGGCATAGATTAAGATTGAGCTAACAGGCAGGAAACAGAGACTGGAAATTAACAGATTATTCTCGTGTTGGTAGGCTGTTTCTAAAAGGATATCAATGGGTCAGAATTTGGGCCCCAGCTGTTTGCAGTATATAGGCAATTTGGATGTGGGGTCCAAAATGACATATTTGCAGATGATACAAAGCTAAGTGGAGGGGTCTGTGTTGCCTTCAGGCCAGAGATCCTGGTTCTAATCCCACCTGCCTTGAAGGTATGTCATATCATATCCAACCAGGTTGATTAAAATAACTACAAAGCTGTGCTGTGATAATGATATCAAGTGTTTTGGGAGGACGTGGACAGACTTGGTGATTAGGTAAGAACATGGCAGATGGAATATCTGGATATATATTGGAAAAATTTGAGGTTATCCACATTGGTGTAAGTAAACTAAGTACAGAACATTCCTTAAATGGTAAGATCTGCCATTATCTCGTTGAATGTGGAAGTCATAAAAGGCTGATTGGCCTAACTCCTGTTTGTATATAAGTAGCCGGCTAGATGTTCTCTTATCTGATTAGTCTTTGTGCAAATAATGCTGCTTTGTTTCCAGTGACAACAATAGCCTATTCTTTTTATTTCCTGAGATTAATGATGTGTATTTTGGAAAAGTAAAACACATGTATGCATTTCAATGAAACATTGATGTCAATATAATAAACTTCAAATAACTTTATCAAAAGACATATTTGAAAAATTTCTGTACAAAAGACTATTCAGCATCACATTTCAGCTGATGTTAGTACTCCAATAAGACCACTAAAATTAAACCAGTTCTCTGCTTCCCCCCCCCATTGTCTTCTAATATTTGCCTTCATTTACCTAATAGCCTCTTAAACATCATAACTAAATTTGGTTCAGTGGTCACTTAGATTCATGGACCCCATTTTCCAATTCTTAATTTTTCAATAAATCTGTTCAGATGTGTTTTGACACACCTCTAGAACAAATGAGAGTTGAACCCAGGTCTTCTACATAAATTATGTAGAGAATACTACTGTACAACAGCTCTTTCCATTTTCTGATAGCTTATTTAAGTGATAAACACCTGATCTCTCACTTAATTCTATTGCTAGCTCTGGCTTTAAATTCCTACTAATTACTGATTAATGCAACTAATTTTTCATTATTTACCTTCAACTTATTGCTTGCTTCCTTTTCTGAAACAACTGCACTCTCTCTCCCTAGCATCATTCTGACGTAAATTTTGTTGTAACCTTTCCAAAATGAATTTTGAAGAAATGAACTCTGTATTCTTTGAATACAATATTTGTGTAAGTAAAACTGCTGTTTAGAGCTCATTTTTCTATCTATCAAAAATATCCCTGTTGATGAATGTTAAATTTCCATTCAATTGTCTTCTCAAATGTTTTACTTTTAGTTAAAACAGAATTGGATGCCTGTTTGAAAACAGCTAGTTTATGATGTGTTACATATAACATGCAGAAATCTTATCCCACAATCTGTTTTGCTGTTGTACATGAAGAAATAATTGTATAATTTACATTAGTCAATCTCATATTTTAACAGCCCTTTACTATTTAAAAAGAACTTTAAGTTCATCATATTTGGGTATTAACTCATTGAGGCATTACCCCCCTTTATCATCATTTTGCTGATCAATCGCACTATCCTTTTACATTTGGATTTTCCAAAAATATTCCTAGGAGGACAACACACAATCTTCAGGAGCATACAAAAGTGCACCCTAAGTACAGTATTCAGTGTTCTTCAATGAAGTAAGGAAACCAAAAACATAAGCAATGTATCATCTATAAAAATCTAGGTAAATCCATCAGAGTTATGTAGGATTGTTGTTTCATGTTATTTGCAAGACGGGTCATCAGTCCTTTTAAAACATTATTAAATTTACCTGAAAAAAAAAGTATTTCATCTTGCACTCATCAGGATAATTTGCGGGAAATATAGAGTAAAGGAAAAACAACATTTATTCTGTATGATGATGACTGATCATTAGCTGCCATACTCTCTTTACATTTTCAACCAGGCAGGTTGATTCTAATTGATTAACACAGCCATTTTCTGGTTCATTTCTCAGTGCAATCACCTATTTTGTTGAGTTGAAACAAGCAGTGTATACCTGGTCTTCTGGTCTTTTGGCCTTCAAGAACAGGATTCTGTGTTTTTATATGTAGCTTCCATTACATATATGTACTACATTGTGAACCTAACCAACAGTCCTAAATTGGTTATCTGGGTAATTCTTTGCACACTTGGGATTATTTAGCAAATGTCCAATTGCAGTTTCACAGAAAATGTTGGACACTGACATGCATTTTGCAAATACAGACAGATTGGGTATTTGCAACAAGCGTGATATCCAAAGGGGAAAATGCTGTTTAATGTTTTGTTACTTTTTATTTTTTTTGCAAACTGCCCTGATGAAAGCAAGATGTAAAGCTTCAACATGTCTTCTTTTCAGCAGCACTGAAGTTCTATGCTAGCAAACAGCTATCATTACAATGAACTAATTGCTTCCATATTTCTGAATCCATCTTGTATCACATTCTTCACCAAACTATTCCTAACCTAAATTTTTTAAACTAGTCATTGAATCATTGTCAGCTGCCTGGAAACATGTTGTCTGTTCATTACATCAGTTAGCAAATGGTGACTTGTGTAAGACAAGAATAGGGAAAACATAAAACTTGGGGATAACAAAACATCAATTAAGTTATATCATTGTCTTTTCCTTTCAGAGTTGCTCTCATGCTTATTGAACTGCAGGATTCCAGCTTGTCCAATGCTCAATGAACTGTACCACAAAAGGACTTGACACGAATAATGATACTTCTGTAGCCAAGCCTAAATCCTGGTTTTACTCAGGTACTTACGTATTCACTTCCACCATGAGTAAAGGTGAGATCAGCAGCCAGCATTCTTGATGTAATTGATCATTACAACATTATATTTAAGGAATAATTTCAACCACTGCCAACATTCAAAATCAACTGAACAATCACCTTGCATTACAGTGTCTGTTTTAGATGAAATATGGATATCAGATTAGACCAAACTTTTGCCTTAGTAAAGTGAATAAAGTTCCAAAAACCAGTAACTGATGTGTTTAAAAAAAATTTTGTTGGTTGAGTATCTCATTGGTATCAAACTTGAAGGTTATAAAAATAGAGACAATTGGAAGTTAAATGGAATTTAATAGTTTGTAAGTTGCTGTGATCACAAGAAAGTCCTATTAAGAAAGGAAACTAGTCAAGAATCAATAATATAGACCTTAAAGATATCCCAGTTTTCTGACATTTTGCACAACTTTGTAAAATATGTCGTAGAATTGGTGATAGATGTCTTTTTTGGTCACCTTTCTAATGTTCTATCCACCACGCAATACCATCCTTAATAAAGTCACATCACATCTTGTATGCAGTAATAGTCCATACATGTTTAAAATAAGATGTACTATGTATAACATTAGAATATTGCTATTAGTAAAATCACATTTTAATTTTTCCTTCTTTATCATGCTGGAGGAAATACTTTGGTGTGTTCATGTGAAAGTGGTGAATGTGTTCGCTGTTGTGTCCAATCATAAATGATCCAAAACTAGAAAGAAAAATAATATTATTTTAGCACATTGTCTCAGAAAACATCCAAAATTCTATCACAAGATAGCCACTGTTCTAATATGGCAGACTACATTTGTACAAGAATGTCTTGTGAATGAAAATATGATAAATTACCAGATATTCTGTTTGGTTTATTTTGTTTGTTTATTGATGAATCGCATATCTGTACTTCAAGTTCCCTTTTCTTCTCAATCCCAATTAGATAATTCCCTTCCAATGAGTAAGTGGTCTCCATCACTTGACTGTGTTTCAGGGGATGATGGGACCTCTACAAGTGGGATGGCCTACAGCTAAACCAGAATGGGACTAATGTCCTGGGAGGAGTTTAAACTAGTTGTCAGGGGTAGGGAACACAATATAACTTCGAAAAGGTATGTAGGCATTGTTCACATCACATCACAATATGTGACCACACTGTGTCTCATGGGAGTAAGTCCAGGCTGGAGACCCTCAATTTTAATGCTAGGAGTAAAGCAAATGAGTTAAAGGTGTGGATTGCATGTGGAATTGCGATGTTGTTACCATCACAAAGTCATGGTTGAGGGAGGGGTGACACTGCCAATTCAACATTCTGGGGTAGGAACTTCAGGTGAGACAGAGGTGGGTGTAAAAGAGAAGGTAGTGTTAATTTATTAATTAAGGAGTCAGCTACTGCAATATGGAGGGACGATATCTTGTAAGGGCCATCAAGTCAAGCTTCATGGGTACAGCTTAGGAACAAAATAGGGGCAATCACCCTGTTAGCAGTGTATTATAGGCCCCCAAACAGTTAGCAGGCAATTGAGGAGCAAATACACAGTCTATTCACTGAGGCATATTGAAGAGAATAATAGGGTATTGGCAATCCACATCGCAAGTTGATTTTTGTTTGCAAGTCGGAACACAATGTCAGAAAACAATGCAGGACAACATAAAACAGTTGTTTATTAGTGCTGAAAACAATTCTTTTTCTTAATTCATTAATAGGATGAGGGAATCGCTGACTAGGCAGCAGTTATTGCCCATCTCTAATTGCCCAGAGGGCAGTTCAGAGTCAACCACATTGCTGAGAGTCTGGAGTCACATGCAGGCCAGATCAGGTAAGGATGGTAGCTTCCTTCCCTAAAGGACATTAGTAAACCAGATGGGTTTTTCTGATGATTGACAATGGATTCACGGTCTTCATTAGATTCTTAATTCCAGATATTTATTGAATTCAGATTCCATCATCTGCCATGGGGGAATTCAAACCCAAAGCCCCGGAATATTATCTGCGACTCTGGATTAACAGTCCAGCAATAATACCACAAGGCCATTTGCCTCCCCCAGAATGTCAGATTTGCATGTCAGATATTTAAAATTTATACCCATATGGGATTGTGTTCGTAAGCTGGATATTTGTATTGCGGCGACCCCTGGTAATTAGAGTCATGGAGTCATACATCTGTACAGCATGGAAACAGACCCTTCGCTCCAACTCATCCATGCCAACCAGATATCTTAAATTAATCTAGTCCCATTTGCCAGCATTCGGCCCATATCCTTCTAAACTCTTTCTATTCATATACCCATCTAGCGGCCTTTTAAATGTTGTTATTGTACCACCCTCAGCCACTTCCTCTGGCAGCCCATTGCATACAGGTGCCACCTCTGTGCAAAAAAAAAAGTTACCCCTTAGGTCCCTTTTAAATATTTCCCCTCTCACTTTAAACCTAAACCCTCTAGATCTAAACTTTCCCACCCCGGGGAAAAGACCTTAGCTATTCAGTTTTTCCCAATAACTCAAACCCTCCAACCCTGGCAACATCCTTGTAAATCTTTTCTGCACCCTTCCAAGTTTCACAACATCCTTCCTACAGCAGGGAGACCAGAACTGAATGCAGTATTCCAAAAGTAGCCTAACCAATGTCCTGTACAGCCGCAACATGACCTCCCAACTCCTACACTCGATGCACTGACCAATAAAGTCAAGCATGCCGAACGCCTCCTTTGCTATCCTGTCAACCTGTCACTCAACTTTCAAGGAACTGTGAACTGGCACTCCAAGGTGTCTCTGTTCAACAACGCTCCCCATTAAGTGTATAAGTCCTGCCTTGATTTGCCTTTCCATAATGATCAAGGTTGAACTCTGAAGTAAACTTCTTCGCTGTCCACTTTTGGTGTCATCTGCAAACATACTAACCATGCCTCTTATGTTTATAATGACAAAAAGCAGTGGATCCAGCACTGATCCTTGTTTCACACCACTGGTCACAGGTCTCCAGTCTGAAAAGCAACCCTCCACCGCCATCCTGTGTCTTCTACCTTCAAGCCAGTTCTATATCCAAAGAGCTAGTTTTCCCTGTATTCCATGTGATCTAACCTTGCTAACTAGTCTACCACACAGAACCTTGATGGACGCCTCACTGAAATCCACATAGATCATGTCCATTGCTCTGCCTTCATCAATCCTCTTTGTTACTTCTTCAAAAAACTCAAAGTCAAACACATCTGCTCCTTAGCTTTCATTCACTTATGGATAAAGGACACCCAGACCAATTTGGACATTCACACTTCAAATAACCTTTCACCATTTAAGAAATATTCTACCTTTGACTTTTTCTATCAAAGTGAGTAATCTTTCACTTTGTTACATTTGGGCTAAAACTTGATGGTTTTTTGGCTAAGTATGAGTTGCCAGCTAGTTTGGTGGAGTGATTTCTCCACAGGGCCAAAGAATATTCTTGCTGTATTTATCAATCTCACTGCATTAATTCACATGTCAGCTCTTACGCTGAGTATCACATTTGATTTCTACCTCCTCTCACCACTTGCTGGAGATCCCAGAACTGATAAATATCCCCATCGCCACTGCTTTATTTAAAAGGCCATTGTGCACATGGACAGCCACTGTCAGTCCGGAGTTGGCCTGCACAGTTACTGACATTTGCCTCTGAGGTAAATCAATGCCCTGCTTTGTGGACATGTTCCTGGAGCCCCTGCTGGACAGGATAGTATACAAGTAGGTCTTCCTTTTCCCCCAGGAAAACAGACCATGCCAGCTTGGTCCAAATTGACAACTGGGTCAGTCAAGTCTCACCATCTGGAGGAATGCCCCACACTATATGAAAAAGGGCAGTGTCCTTCTCCACAACACCAGCATTAAGTGCCACCATTTTATCTCAGATACCTCACACTCATTCTATTTCTGCTATTCCAGGTATCTTTGGCTAAGGGGACAATGCACAAATCGGCAATGCAAGGCACGATCCAGGTAGGCTCACAGTGAGTGAGTACTTTAATATTGAGCAAACAGCCCAGCAAATAGCTTGGTCCAATCCATGAACACAAAGTGCCCTTGCTGTAGCATATTGAGATGTAGCATTGAAGTGCAGAAGTGTCATGTAATCAGAGATGAACCATGAGGGTTCTTAGAGTATAGCACATATCAGATGCGAATGTCCATGGATGCGAGGGGTGTGTGACCAGTTCCTGTGGAGAGTGTGATTTTGTTAATGCCTTGTATCCAACATGGAGGTCTTGTGGAGTAAACAGCAAGCTGAACATGCCAAAATTCTGTTTTGGTTTCTGTGATTAGGTTTTCCAGTGGCTAGTTTGAAATCAAAGAAGATATAGTATAGCCCTTTTGCTGCCTCATTCCTCACTGTCCCAAACCCTCAAACACATTATCTTGTACTTCTTTCAATCTAGCCTACAGTATTCACTGCTGACAAAGCGGTTTCCACTACGATGGCAAGACCAACCATAGAGCCCTCCGCTCTGTGTTCTTAAGAATAACCCTGACATAGCAATCACTGGACTAGTAATTCAGAACGATAGGCTAATGCTGTAGAGACATGGGTTCAACTCCTACTATGGCACATTTGAAATTTAAATTCAATAAAATTCTGGAATAAAAAAAGCTAGTCTCACAGTGACCATGTAACTACTTTCAATTGTCATAAAAACCCATCTGGTTCACTAGTGTCCTTTTTAGGGAAGGAAATCTGCAATCATTACCTGGTCTGGACTACATGTGATCCCAGGACACAGCAACATGGTTGACTTCTAACTACCTCCGGATAATTAGGAATGGACAATAAATGCTGAGGTTGTTGACTTGCTCGCCGAGTTGGCTTGTTTTTGTTCAGACGTTTTGTCACCATGCTAGGTGACTTCATCAGTGGAACCTCTGATGAAGCGATGTTATTCTACTCCGCTTGGAATTTATACTGTCCAGTCCATTATGGTGAGTACTGTCATTTCTGGTTTTGATCTGTATGTGTTTATGGGATCCAATTCTGTGTGTTTGTTGATTGAAGTATGGATGGAGAACCATACCTCTAGGAATTCCATGCGTGTCTATGTTTGGCTTGGGCTATTATGGTTACTTTGTCCCAGTTAAATTGATGGTCTTCATTGTCTGAATGTGCCGATGTTAAGGATTAGAGACCCCATTCCCACAACATGCAGAATGAACGTGATTTACAAAATACCATGCAACGACTGCCACAAACATTACATTGGACAGACTGGAAGGAAACTAGCCATCAGAATACATGAACATCAGTGAGCAGCAAAACGACACGAACTTTCCTTAACATCGGTACATTCAGACAATGAAGGCCATCAATTTAACTGGGACAAAGTAACCATAGTAGCCCAAGCCAAACATAGACATGCACGGGAATTCCTACAGGCATGGTTCTCCACCCATACTTCAATCAACAAACATATAGAATTGGACCACATATACAAACCCATACAGATCAAAATTGGAAATGACATACTCGCCATGACAGACCGGACAGTATAAATTCCAAGCGGAGTAGAATAACACTGCTTCGTCGGAGGCTCCACTGATGATGTCACCTAGCATGGCGACGAAATGTCTGAATGAGAACAAGCCAGCTCAGCAAGCAAGTCAACAACCTCACCCACAACCCAAGCTACAATCTTTGTCAAAACTTAAAACAATAAATGCTGGCTTAGCCACCAATATCAATATCCTGTGATTAAATAAAATAATTCAAAGATAGTAAACGTAACATCTTTTATTCAAGCAAGGAGAGGGAATAAAAGCAGGAAACTATAGACCTGATAGATGCTAGTCTATCATGGTGAAATTGCTAGATTTCATTCTTAGGGAGCTATAACAGGATATTCAGAAAATCAAGATGGGATCAGGCAGAGTCAATATGGGTTTGTGAAAGGGAGATTGTGTTTAACTAATTTTAGATTTCTTGAGGAAGTAGCAAGGTGGTTAAAGAGAAATCTGTGGATATGGTGGTAGCAAGAACTGCAGATGCTGGAGTCAGAGACAACACCGTATGGAGCTGGAGAAACACAGCAGGTCAGGCAGCATCAGAGGAATCAGAAAGTCGATGTTTTGGGCCAGAAGAAGGGTCTCGACCTGAAACGTCGACTTTCCTACTCCTCTGATGCTGCCTGACCTGTCATGTTCCTACGGTTCCACACTGTGTGTTGTCTGTGGATATGGTGTACTTAGCTGTTTGAGGTGCCACATCAAAGATTACAAAATAGGAGCTCGGGGGTGAAAAATGTAGCATATTAGCATGGCTAAAGGATTAATTGGCTAGCAGGATACAAAGAGTAGGCAAAAATGATCTTTTTCTGATTGGCAAGCTGTAACTGGTGAACAGCCACAAGAATCTGAGCTGGGACCTAAAACTATAATAATCTTTATCAATGATTTGAATGGGGGGATTGAATGTATGGTAGCTAGATTTGCTAATGACACCAAAATAGATAAGAGAGTAACTTGTCAAAGGAATGTAAAAAATCTGTGAAGGCATATTCCCAGGTAGGTGAGTAAGCAAAACAATTGAAGATGGAACACAATGTGGGAAAAAGTGAACTTGTTCAGAATATAACGATGCTGTGCCTTTCAAGAGATTATTTTGTCCTGGTGTTTTGTTGAAAAGAAGTTGTAAGGCAGATGTGCCAATCTGTCTTTAAGAAAGTAAAGAAAAACAACACATCACAATTTGTTTAAAGTCGGAACAATGGAAGCAACCAGGGTGTGGCCAGCTCTGACAGACCAGGCTTTTTTTAGTTTTTAAGGTTAGCCTTAAGCAGAAGCTACTGGGGTCTCAAAAGCGTTGGAAGCTTCAGTGAATGTCTCATGGCTGCTACTCTCTCTGAATTTTGTTTTGATGTTTTCCCCCCGGATTGGAGAACTGCATGTGCGAATCCAGGTCTGAATTACTCCTTATTTTTGCCAAGGGGTGTGTCTATGTAAATTACTATTATTGGAACAGTTCATCAGTAACAGTTACTGTATCTAATCTGTTAAGTTTCCAATAGAGTTGTTATTTGAAATTCCTCTTTCTTTGTATTTTAACTACAGTGTTAAAACAAATTCTGTTTGGCTTAACATCAAGTAGTTTGACCAGTCGCATTGCATTTGCGACACTTTACATTTGCCTTTAAAATAAGAAAAAGTTATGGTCTAGGCTACCTTCTTAAAATATTTTTGAGGGGGTCTGCTTTGGTCTGGTCCATAACAAGAAAAATAGAAAAGCTATATAGTATTTAAATGTAGAGTGACTGCAGAACTCAGTGGTTCAAAGGCATGTGCATTGTCCTAGTGTGTGAATCACAACAAGGTTAGTTTGCAGGTACAACAAGCGAGGAGGAAAATAACTAGAGTAGTGGTACTTATTATATGAGAGTATGGACATTTTATTTCAGCTGTGCAGGGTGTTGGTGAGACCACATCTGGAAACATTGTAAGCAGTTTTGGTGTCCTTAGTTGGAAAAAGATAATTGCATTAGAAAACAGTTGGCAAGGTTCACTTGCTCATTTTTACGATGATAGTTTATTCTTACGAAGAACGATTGAACAGGTTGAGCCTTTACCCATTGGTGTTTAGAAGAATTAGACGTCATCTTTGTGAAACATATGAGATCCTGAGGTGGATCTGAATGGATGTACCCCTTGAAGGAGAAAGAAGAACTCAGGGACACATTGAAGAACAAAAGCTCTCACTTTTAAGATGGTGATGAGGAGATTTCTCTTGTGAGTCTGTGAATTATCTTCCCGTGAATGCAGTGGAGGCTGCATCATTGAATATACTCAAGGCTAAACTGGATAAATTCTTGATCAACAAGAATTATGAAACGCAGGCGGGAGATTGGAGTTGACGTCAAAATCAGATCAGCATGATCTTACTGAATGGGAGAGCAGGCTCAAAGGGCCAAATGACCCACTCCTGCTCATAAGTCATATCCTTCTCTTTCTCTTTCTCTGCCAGTCTCTCACAACATGCTGTCCACAACGTAATGTTACCTGCTACTAACCTGGGGTTAAAATGAATTTCTTCAGGCACATTTTTAGGATCGGTTTCGATTCTACCATTATCTTCATAATGATTTTTGTCATCAGGAATCCGAAACTTTGCCAACTGAACTTCTGTATCACTCAGACCACCATGAGAAATACGGGCATAGCCCAACCTAGAGGAAAAATAAATATTTATTAGTTGGTAAACTAAGAATACTTGTGCGTTAGTACAGCAGGCATCACGGCAGGCAAGTCTAGTGCAGATTTTTTCTTAAGAAAAAGGAAGATCATCCCCAGTGTTAATTGTTTTAACTGTATTTGTCTGAATAGTAAAATCAGTGGTACAAATCGCCTCAAATTATGGGAAGAAAATCTCTTGACTCTTAACTAAAGCACTAACACGGATAGCAATACAAATTATGGATCCTTAATCACTGGAGCCCAATTAAATCACTTGGGAAATTATTCATTTAAGCTTTTCACAAGTTCATAGGTAATCATTCAAACAATGAAGAATTACCAGAATAATATTTTAAAATAAACAAGGAATCCTGTATTTGATCATAATATGTAAATAAATAATTATATTACCATCTTTTAAAAGGTTAACAAAGTCACTAACGTACTTACATTTTGGGATCCAAACTTTTAGTGCCAAAATTTGGAGGGAACGCCACCTGAAGCAAATTCATTACACATTTTGAAAGCTTGAGAGTTTTAACTGTCACATCTGGCTGTAATGTCAAAAGGTACATGAATATTGTATTGAAAGTACTATATATTGTATAGCAAAGTTGGTCTGAAAGGATTAACTCCAGCTTTGAAATGGCTCCACTCACTGATTATATAAACGTCTGTCTCTGGAACAGCGAGTCAGTTCTACTTTCTTGTTAGTCTCCAACTATGTGTGTAATAAAGTGTGTAATCTTATGTTCCAAGTGACATGGGCTTGCGAAATTTCATTGGCTTGTCAATCATGACGTCTTGCTGCATATTTTATGCTTTTCACAAGCAGTGTAGTGAGTTCCTTATCAGGCAGCATTAAAGAGGATTATTTCTTCTTAAAACACTTCGTTGACGATCCAACATATCATATTAATATTCAGCTTTCTATCTCGCAAAACAAGCTAGGCGTAGAGAAAACTTGACAAGGAACTCAGAGCGGGTATCTAGTGAATTCAGCTTACCAACTGCTCCAAAGGACCACTATGTTGGACACATTTCAGGGCACACTCCATGATTACTAGTCATTTGCATCTCATGTCCATGGGCACTGGCACTGGAAATGTGCCAGCCTCTAAGAACCCTCATGACTCTCTGCAAACCACTTACAAGACATCGGGCAGCACTGGCAATGAGTGTGCGTTCAGGGACATACGCTCAGCTAGTGTGCTGGACCAGGCTGTATTTCCGGGCTCTTTATAATGGAACATACTGACTCTGCTTACCTGGATGCTCACAGCATCTCTGCCGTGCATTGCCTTGCTTTGCCTTTTTCCACTCTAACTCTTCAGCCAGAGATATGAGGCTAATATTTCTTATGTCTTGCCTTGATATTTAGAACTAGCACAAAGGAACGAAATTTATCTTACTTGTCAGCAACCTCGGTCAAGTCAAGAGGAATAGACTTCACTCAGGAGGTCCTGGCACAGTCTGACTGAGCTTGGTACAGACACAATGGGTTGAATGGCCTCCTTCTGTACTGTACAATTCTACAATAATACACATAATTTGCTGTTGAGTCCTCTCACAGGTTTGCATGCATTTCCAGATTCTAGCATATAATCAGCTTGCTAAGATACCCACAATGAATTAGAGATGCCAAGTGAGGGGTACAAACTGCTAAATCCCTCTTCTAAAACAGACTGACTACATTTTGGACAAGTTGCTGGCTCTTGATTTCTTCTTGTGCTTTCTCTCTCCTCTGATATGTGCTCATTTTTAAGGAGGCTGCACCATTTTATTTGCCAGATGTTGCAATCCTGGCTGAGCTTCTCCTAATTGAATTCTTCAGAGTGCCATTGCAACACTTCATGTGATTGCCATAATTGCACAGCCCAGACCTGAGCTGCTTATAGAAGAATCATTTTGATAACTGAATGGTAAGCATTCTGTCAATATGACTAGCCCAACTCAGTTGTGACTCAGTTGTTGTTTATGATCGACATGCCAGTTTAGACAGCAAAACAAGCTGCCTGATCTTCAGAAGCGTTGATGTGGAGGAACCAGTGAATGTGGTTTATTTGGAATTCGAGTAAGCTTTCGAAGAAGTCCTGCGTAAGAGATTAGTGAGTAAAATTAAAGGGAAAGGGATTAGGGGTAGTGCATTGAGATGAATAGAAAACTGATTTGGTAGATCGGAAACAAAAAGTAGGAATAAATGGGTCTTTTTCCAGAGGGCAAGCAGTGACTACTGGGGTACCACAGGGATCAAAACTAGGACCCCAGCTATTCACAGTATATATTAATGACAGAGGTAATTAAACGTAATGTCTCCAAGTTTGCAAATGACACAACTGGGTGGGAGGGTGAGCTGTGAGGACGATGCAGAGATGCTTCATGGTGATCTGCTCAAGTAGTTTGAGTGGGCAAAGACATGGAAGATGCAGTATAATGTAAATAAATTTTGAAATTATCCACTTTTGGGGCCAAAACAGGAAGGTGAATGGCTATAAATTGAGAGAGGGGAATGTGCAGTGAGACCTGGGTGTCCTCATGCACCTGTCGCTGAAGGTAAGCATGCAGGTGCAACAGGTGGTAAAGAAGGCAAATGATAAGTTGGCCCTCATAGCAAGCAGGTTCAAGTACAAGAACAGGGATGTCTTGTGGCTTTTGAGGCCAGACCTGGAATACTGTGTGAGTATTGGTCTCTTTATCTGAGGAAGGATGTTTTTACTCTCCAGGGAGTGCAGTGCAAGTTTACCAGACTGATTCCTGGGATGGTGAGACTTATGTAACAGGAGAAGTTGTATTCTTTAGGATTATAATTGCTGGAGTTCAGAAGAATCGGCGGGGGAACAGTCTCATAGAAACTTAAAGTCCTAACGGGACTAGACAGGGTACATGTAGGAAGTATGTTCCTTATGGCAGGAAAATCCAGAACTAGGGGTTACAGTTTAAGGATACTGGGCATACCATTGAGGACTGAATTAAGGAGGAATTTCTTCATCCAGACTGTTCAGCCTGTGGAATTCACTACCACAGAAAGCAGTCAAAGTCAAAATCACAGTACAATTTCAAGAACAGAAGTCACATGACACCAGGTTATAGTCCAACAGGTTTGTTTGAAATCTTTCGACCTGCTGCTCCTTCGTCACCTGACTATTTCAAATAAACCTGGTGTTGTATAGCTTCTGACTTTGTCCTCTCCAGTCTAACACCGGCACTCCCACATCATGATTTAAGGAGTTGGATATAGCATTTGGGGTGAAAAAGATCAAAGGATATGGGAGGGGAAAGTGGGAAGTTAGGTAATCATCCATGATCATCATAAACGATGGCGCATACCTGAAGGGCCAAATGTTTCTATGTTAACCAGCCTCTGAAAGTCGTATGTTCAAAAGTAACCAGATTAAAAGTAGCAGTTTTCCAAATCTGGGGCACAAGGCAGTGGAACCTTGAGGGAAGCTGTCAGCAGCAGTGGAATGGAGTTAAATAGAGATTTCAGTAATTGTGTCTGTATGCAGTATTGGAGCAACCTCCATCTCATGTTTTTGTTGTCAGTCATTACAGCCATGTTGGTATAGAGTCATTTGAGCATGGAAATTGTTAAACAACATTCAGTGATTCTTGGTGAAACAGAACTACACTTACACCTAGACTTTTTAAAATAAAAAAATTCTTGCAAGAAAAGATGATCAAGCTTCAAAAAATGAGGAATGATAGGTCAATATTTTGGTTGCAAGGTTCTTAACCTTCTTTCACTTTGCAGTGACTTCATTTTGTATTTTCTGTTTTTATTGGTTTCAACAAGTATTTCAAGGATGTCACCCTGCATCTCAAAATCACAGCTGCAGAAACAATTGTAGACACTCCCCACGAATACAGACTGGACAGAAATTGTACATTTAAGATGAAGTACAAGTGACAGAGGAAAAGATACACTTGGCCTTCTTCTAGGAGAGAGGAAGAGGAAGGGTCCTATTAGAAGAGTAGAAGCAAGCTCCAGAAGATCTGTTTCCCTTCCCTCCCAATAGTACATTGGCCCAGATTTTCTGATCTGCAGACAGTCAGAAACTGGACATACCTGACAGCTGCACATTAGGACCTCTGAGAAGTACTGGCTACCTTGTAATTGCCCAGGAAATTGAAACTTCCCCCAAGGGGAATTACCTGATGTCTAGGACCCTCTGAGCAGGACTCAACTTCGATTTGGAAGTTTGTTCTTATTCATTAAGATGTGGGTGTTGCTGGCCAGCCCATATTTAGTTGCAATTCATGGGCGCATATGTAGACCCACAATGTTGTTAGGGATGAAATTCATCCAACGACACTGAAGGAACAGTGATACATTTCAAAGTGGGGATGTTGAGCGGCTTGGAGGGGAACTTGCAAGGGGTAGTATTGCTATGTATCTGCTGCCATTGTCCTAGAAGGTAGTGGATTTTAAAGGTGCTAGCTGAAGATCCCCAGAGAATTTCAGAGTATCTTGTAGAAAGTACACACACTGCTGCTGAGCAGCAGGGAGTGAATTTTTGTGTATTTATCAATCAAGTGGGCTGTTTTGTCCTGGATAGTGTCAAGTTTATTAAGTGTTGCTGAAGCTGTGTCATTCAGGCAAGTGGGGAGACTAGTATCTTGTAGCATTTGTGTCCTGGTAGCAAAGCAGGAATCTCTCGCGTATTGACTCAATAAGAATAAATGTAAACAGTGTGCTGATTTTACAATTCTTTCCTTCCTTTGTAAAATCACAAGCACACTTCGTGAAAAAAGAAATCGTGCTGGAACAAAATATCATAATTCTGGAATTACGGGGTAGGTCTGTAAGTTCAGCAAACATTGATTTCCTCGTCATAGAATCCCAGATCACCAGTAACATACAAACCATTACTATCTTAAATTCTGAATTTATTTTACAAGTGTGTAAGCATTTACTTATTTGCACAGAGTATTTTGGGTGTGGTTTTGAAGAGTTTTATGTTTTGCCGTTTCATTCCTAGTCATTGCAAATCTTCTTTCTCGATAGAAATGTAGCTGTAAAGAGATTGCAAGATTGACACATATGCAACAGATACTCACTTGTCTGGGGAGACTATTGTGAAAATATTTGTTAAAACCAATTCGATAACTACAGATTCATGAGCAAAGCACTTTTTCCTAATTCTTAGGGAGAACTGGTCACAACAATCAGGCTAAAGTATTGCAACTGACCTTATTAATCCACGGTACATGATGTACTCACACCATCTATGTGGATCACTCTGATCTATATCCTAAAAGAGAAACAAAAAAGTCAAGAAAAACGTTTTTGCAGAAGTGTTTAATGTAGCAACGTCTTTATAATATTTTTAGGATATGTAGTCAATGCAAATGCTTCTAGGCCATTTCAAATAGAATTTAGACTTCAAGTTGTTTGAAACAATACACTTCCCTTTTGTTTACCTACCATTACCATCAAAATTATGAAATAATGCATTCATATAAAATCAGCAAAGTGACCTGAGCTTTTCAGCATTCAATGCATATAATCTCTGATGTAGTCCACACTAACAACACAATTTGACCTTGCCAGATTATATACGTGCAACGATAAGCAAAGGATCGTGAGAATCTCTTCCCCATGAAAGATATGGCTAAGATCAGAGGGCATACATTTAAGGTGAGGAGTAGGTGGTTCGGAGGAGATCTGAGGAAAGATTTTTTTCTCACACGGTGGTAGATATATGGAACATGCTGCTTGACAGGGTGGTTACTGTTGCAATACTTAAGAAGCAAATCAATGAGTATGTAAAATGCCAGGGCATAGTAGGCAATGGACCAAGTACAGGAAAATGTGATTAATGTAGTTTTGGTATTTGTTGGTCGGCAGAGACATAGAGTAGCGAAGGGCCTGTTTCTATGCTTATAAGACTCTATGACTATGGCAGTGCTTTGCAGACAGTTTTCTAATTTTGAACTCATTTTAATCCAACATTCTCAAGAATAATTAGGGATGGATAATAAAACCATGCCAATAATGCCTGTAGAAATTGGAGACTACAACTTAACAATTAAAATTAAAACAAAAGAACATAATATTAAAAATAATATTACACTTTTACACTCAGTTCACTTTTATAAATGTGCTCTTACCTTTACATTTCCAAATTTCCTAATCTGTATGTAGTCTCTGGAGCCCGGTGCAGAAGTAATGTATCCCAGAAATACAAGAGGCTGTGGGATTTCCTTCAATAAGTTAGAAATGTATTGTGCCTGCAATTTCCTGTCTAAATCATCCCTGAGAAAAGCAAATAAGTTGAGGAAAGCCTGTAATACAAGTGTAATTAAACTGTTGAAAAATGCAGTATTAGGTTTTTGAGTCTTTATCCATAGACAATAGTCCTTGATCCTCCTAACCTACAGCAAAGTACTTGCTTGTATTGACGGTGAGGTCAGGTTAAGGATCAGCCTGTGATGGCCCCATTTGCTGACGCCCACAATTTACATGAGGAGTAAGGGCAGGAAAAGAATATTCAAATTGCTCTCCCATTCAATGAGATCATTGATCTGACTGTAGCCTTAAATCCACTTTCCTGACTGTCTCCATAATGTGTGACACCCTTGTTAATCACACATTTTTCAAAGGAACAAGAACAGAATTTGTGCAAAAATGCTCAGCAGGCCTGGCAGTATCTGTGTAGAAAAATCAGAGTTAACGTTTCAGGTCCGGTGACCCTTCCTCAGACAAATTGTTCTAATTCAGCTTTGAATATGTTTAATGACCTAGCCTCCACTACTCCCTGGGATAGAGACATTAAAAGATTAATAATCTCCTGCAGGACAAAATTTATCCTCCGATCTATCCTATTTCTATACAGTGTCCTCTAGGCTCTAGATTCTCCCACAAGAGGAAACATCCTCAAAGCATCCATCCTGTCAAGCCACTCAAAATTGGATATGTTTCAATAAGACAGTTGAAGGAGAGGTGGTGGTGTAGTAGCAATTTCACTGAACTAGTAGCCAGTGTTTCAATCTAATGCTCTGGGGACATGGGTTTGAATTACACCATGGCAGACACTGCAATTTGAATTCAGTAAAAATCTGGAATTAAAAACCAGCCTAGTGGCGACCATGTAACTACTGTCGCTTATTGGAAAAGCCCATCTTGTTCACTAATGTCTTTTAGGTTGGGAAATCTGCCATCTTTATCTGGTCTGTGACAACATGTGACTCCAGACCCACAGCAATGTAGTTGACTCCTAACTTTGAAATGGCCTCGCAAGCCATTCAGTTCAAGGGCCCAGTAAATGACATCCAAATCCCGTGAGCAAATAAAAAAAATTCTTATCCTTCTAAACTGAAATGAGCACAGGCCCAACCTTTCCCCATATGACAAACCCGTCATCTCAGAATTCAGCCTAGCGAGCCTTCTTTATCCTGTTTTTAATCTGTGTGTTCCTCCTTAAATAAGTGCAAGATGCCATTAAACCATATGAGAATATATTAGGACTGAACGCAAACAAGTTCTCCATTTGTGGTCTTGCTTTTATGCTCCATTCCCTCTTGTAATAAAGGCTAACATTCTGTTTGTCTTCCAAGTTGACTGCTTAGTCGCATGCATTTTCTGTACCACATACAAGGACACAAAGATCCTGTCATACTGTACAATTCCTAATCTCTTTCCACTTAAGTAATAAACTCCTTTTCAAGTCTTTATTCCAAAGTGGTCAACCTAACATTGTCCCACATGTGCTAAATTATTCCCCACTTAACCTATCTATATTCCTTTTCTATATTCCTATGTATCCTACTGTCAATTTGCTCTTCAACACATATTTGTATAATCGGCAAAATTGCTTATAAAACAGTCAGTGCTTCCATCCAAGTCATTAATATAGATTGCAAATAGTTAAGGCGTCAGAAATGATCCCTACGGCACACCACTACTTCCAGCTTGCCAATGTGAAAAAGACTCATTTATCCTAATTCTGTATTGGTTGACCTGTCGTCTGGTTGGCTAGTCAACCTAATACATTACCCAAAACGCTACAAGCTGTTGTTTTCTGTTGTCATCTTTTATGTAGCAGTTTTATCAAGCAACTTTTGTAAATCCAAAGACACTACATCTAGTCTTTCGGCAATCATTGATTTCTATAAATTCTTCAATTGCCACACATTCAGCAGCTTAATTCAGGCCCTAAACCCCTGTGTCTGTTTTTTTTTCTCTTCTTTTCGGATGTTCTTTAAACCACCTCTTTGACCAAGCTTTTGGTCATTTTTCCTAATATATTCTCATATGGTTTAATGGCATCTTGCACTGATACTGCTTCTGTGAAATACATGAGTACATTTTACTTTTTAAGGCTGCTATAATAATGCATGTTTTTGATTGCAGAGGAAAATCATCGTCACTCCTCCCACAGAGCGAGACTTCAGAGATCTGTGCTGCAGCAGGAAGAATTAGAGGACCATAGCCCACATGACTTCAACTGACAGTAAAATGGATACTCATAGGAATGAGTCCATCCTTTTTAATGCATTTCTTATTCTGAAACATCTAAAATTCTGTCCCATTAATAAGAATGTTGTGTACAATGCAAGATATACATTCATATTTGTGAATGAAGATTTAATGATCCACAGAATTTAACACAAGGTTAGAAACTACTTTGTTAAATGCTGATATGCTCGTTTCTGCTCACCACAATTTTAGAACAGAAAGGTGAAGGGAAAAGTACATCAAGTGAGAAAGCTAGCTAGTAATATAAAAACAGGTACTAAGAGTTTCAACAATTATTTAAACAGGAAAAGAGTAATTACAGTCTTGGTCTACTAGAGAGTTAGGACAGTGAAACTGATAATGGAAAACAAAAATGTGAATGGGAAATCATTTTTAACTGATCAATTACAGTTTTTCAACAAAGTAGTATTCACTGTGGATACTGTGATTTGGTTAGCTCAGTTGGCTGGATGGCTGGTTTACAATGCAGACTGACACCAACAGCATGGATTCGATTCCCACACCAGCTGAGTTTACCATGAAGAACTTTCTTTTTCTACCTCTCCCCTTGCCTGAGGTGACCTTCAAGTTAAACCACCATCAATCAGCTCTACCTAAAGAGAGAGCAGCCCTGTGTTCTGATAAGACTATGGTGACTTTACCTCTTTCAGAAGCAATTCTATGCACAAAGGGTGGTAGATGTTTGCAACTCTGTTTCATAAAAAGCAGTGAAAGCAGGAGCAGTTGTTAAGTTTAAATCTGAGAGTTTTTTTGATAAGCCAAGGTATTAAAGGATAAGGGCCAAAGGCAGAAATATGGATTTAGGCTACAGATCTGCCATTATCTTACTGAATGGTGGAATAGTCTTGAAGGCTGAATGGCTTACACCTATTCCAGTATTCCCCTCTAAGAAGGAGATGGATATGGTCCTTGGGGCAAAAGGGATCAGAAAGTAGTTGGAGAAAGCAGGTACAGGTACTCAGTTGGATAATCAGCCATGATCATATTGAATGGTATAGCAGGCTGAATAGTCTACTCCTGCTCCTTTTCTATGTTTCTGTTTCTATGATAGAAAGGAACTGGTTAATGTAACATAATTGCATTCTTAGATTTCCAAAAGGCACTTGATATACTGCCAAACCAAAGGTAGCTTCTCAAGATGAGAATGCAGGTTGTAGGGGGTCATTTTAGTATAGATAAAGGATTGGTTAGCTAACAGAAAGCAAAATTTAATGATAAATGGGTCTTTTTTGGGTTGGCAAGCTGTACATAGTGATGTGCTGCTGGGATCATGCAGGGTTCTTGACTATTTACAAGTAACACCATTAATTTGGATGAGGGGACTGCTTGCATGACAGCTACATTTGCCAATGACATCAAGATGGGTGGGAAAGAAATCTGGTCAAGAGGAGGTAGAGGGACTGCAAAGAACATACAAGCAAAGAACAGGTGTAGGCTTTTTGGCTCTTCATGCTTACCCCACCATTCAACAAGATCATGGACAATTTACTCTAGGCTCAACTTCCCTCTCATGCTAGTTCAGCATAGCTGTCAATTCCCTGATATTTCAAAAGTCTGTCTACCCCCTCTTTAAATACTTTCAGCGATCTAACCTCCTGAACTCTTTTCAATAGAGAACTGTAGAAATTCACTACCCTCTGTGAGAAGAAAATTCCTCGCACGTCAAGTTTTAAATGTCCCCTAGTTTGAAACACCCCCATCACTGAAAACATCTACACTGTCAGACCGCTCGGAGCCTTATATAAAAGGATACAGATAGTTCGAGTGAGTGAATTTGGCACAGAGTATAATGTGGGTAAATGTGAACATCTCCATTTTGAGAGCAGGAATAGAAAAGCAGTATACTATCTAAGTGAAGTGAGATTGCCGAACTTTGCAGTACAAAGGGTTCAAGGAATCGTACGCAAAATATTATGAAAACCAAATAGAATATTGTCATCTCTTTATTCATTCATGGGATGTTGGCTTCAGTGGCTGGGTCAGCATTTATTATCTATTCCTAATTGCGCTGGGGAAGATGGTGAATTTTTTTTGAACCACTGCAGTTCTTGTGGTGTAGGTATACCCCCAGTGCTGTTTGAAAGAGAGTTCCCTAGATTTTGAGCCACTAACAGTGAAGTAATTATATTTCCAAGTCCAGATGATATGTGATTTGGAGGGAAACTTGCAGCTAGTAGTGTTCCCATGCATCAGCTGCTGTTGTCTTCCTCGGCCGTAGACGTTGCTAATCTGCAAGGTGCTATTGAGGATGCTTTAGTGTGTTACTGCAGTGCATGTTGTAAATAGAACATACTCTTGCCACTGTGTGCCAGTGATCAGGGGAGTAAATATTGAATGTGGTAAATGGAATGCCAATCAAACGTGCAGCTTTGTCCCCAGCTTTGAGAGTGCTCTGGATGCTGCACCCATTCAAAAAAGTAGATTCTGCCTTGTAGTTGGTGGATAGACATTGGGGAGACAGGAGCTGACTTACCCAATGCATAATTCCTATTCTTTGAACAGCTGTTGTAGCTAGAGTGTGTGGATGGCCCAGTTCAGTTACTGGTCAGTAGTAATCCAACGATGTTGATAGTGGGAATTCAATGATGAACATAAAGGGATGATGGTTCAGTTCTTTCTTGTTGGAGATGATCATTGCCTAGCACTTGTGTGGCATGAATATTATTTGCCACTTTTCAGCCCAAGCCTGGATATTGCTCAGGTCTTGCTGCATATGGACATGGACTGCTTAATATCTGAGATGTCATGAATGGTGCTAAACAGTGTGCAATCATCAGCAAACATCTGCACTTCTGACTTTTTATGATAAGGGAAGGTCATCGAAGAACCAGCTGAATATGGCTGGGCCTTGAATATACTCTGGGGAATTCCAGCACTGACATTTCGGGGTGAAGATATTTCAGGGGCACAGAAAATAAACATAGAGAGATTTTACTGTAGTTGGTCAAGATCTTGGTGAGACCAGATCTGAAGCATGGTGTACAGTTTTTGTCTCCTTGATAAAAGATATAATTGCTTGAGAAGTAGTTCAGAGAAAAATCACTTGATTCATTACTGAGATGAAAGGCATATGAAAAATTAGCTGTGATCCTATTAAAACAGATAAGACCTTGAGGACAGTGCACATTATGGACCACTGGAGTATGTTTACATTTTTGGGGATAAATTAAAACTAGCGGACTGTTTAAGAGTAAGAGCTCTCTCTTTTAAGACTGAGATGAAGTCTTTTCTCTCTCGGATGATAATTAGGGTGTGGAATTCTTTTTCCAGAAGTTAGTGGAGATTGGTCTTTAAATTTATTACAAGTTGAGACAGACAGAATTTTGATAGACAACGGAGCTGAGGCTTATGGGGAGCAGACAGCAAAGTGCATCTGAGACCACAACCCGGTCAATCATAATCATATTGAATAGCAGAACAAGTTTGAAGAGCCACGTGACCTACTCCTGCTACTTTGTGCTATGTTTTTTTTGAATTCTTTCCTGAGGTGCGTGCACTGTCTAGGCCAAAATTTATTGCCCCTATGAACCCATTGCTCAAGTATTTATACAGGAAATTTGATACGTTAACACATTAGCCACATACATAAGAACAGCTTGCACTGAGCTTTGCTGGAGCACTGCAGCAAGCCTGAGACACAGATGTTGATCAGATAATAGGGTGATGTGGTAATAAAATTTTTCAGGGTAAGATCTATTCTTTGAGGTATTTAATAATTTAACATTTTAAGGGCATTGCAAATGCAGTATGTGTTAAATATAGAGGCTATCGCCATTTAAAACATAAAAAGCAATACATATATCGCAATTAAAACAGAAATTGCTGGAAAAGCTCAGCAGGCCTGGCAGCATCTGTGGAGCGAAATCAAGAGGTAACGTTTTGGGTCATCACTCATTGTCGTAGAATCTCGACAGTGTGAAAATGAGCCATTCGGCCCAACAAGTCCACACTGACTCTCCGAAGAGCTCCCCCCCAAACCCCCATCCCAACATTTCCCATGGCTAATCCACCTAACCTACACATCCCTGGACACTATGGGCAATTTAGCATAGCCAATCCACTTACTCTGCACATCTTTGGATTGTGGGAGGAAACCGGAGCATTTGGAGGAAACTCACACAGGCATGGGGAGAAACTGCAAACTCCACACAGATAGTTGTTCAAGGATGGAATTGAACCTGGGTCCCTGACGCTGTAAGGCAGCAGTGTTAACCACTGAGCCACCGTGTTGCCCTGAGGGGGTCAAGTGACCATTCCTCAGAACTGATAATAGCTAGAAGAATGTCAGTTTATATGCAGAAGATAGGGTGGGGGGGGGGGGGTAAAGAATAAACAATAGGTGGGGATAGAGCCCGAAGAGAGAGAAGAACAGTTGGATAAACAAAGGAGTAGATAGTGATCTTTTAGGAGAGTGAATAGCTATTAATGGGGGATAGTAGGAACTGCAAATGCTGGAGAATCCGAGACAACAAGGTGCAGAGCTGGATGAACACAGCAGGCCAAGCAGCATCATAGGCTTTTGCTCCTATGGTGCTGCTTGGCCTGCTGTGTTCATCCAGTTCTGCACCTTGTTGCATCAGGTTGAGGGAGCTATTTGTCCATGTTTTAGTCTGCATTGTCCAGAGGTACAATGACATTCAATCTAATTTGAATGACGTGATGAATGGACAGTCTGACACAACTACATTAATTAAAAACAGCTTGCATTTAAAATACATGTAACATATTCAAACATGTTCCACTGGATCATTATCAAACACAATCTGACAGTAAACCATGTAAAGAGAAAGGAAGGCAGAAAACATAATGAAAGTTGTAGGTTTTAAAGATCCACCTTAAAGAAGGGAAAAGAAAGAAGCAGAAAGGAATTCCAGATCTTAGGACCTAGGCAACTGAGTATTCAGACATCAATGATGAAATGATTAAATATATGAATGTTCAATGATCTTATTGATGGTGGAGCAGGCTCGAAGGGCCAGACGGCCTACTCCTGCTCCTA